>NC_058192.1:37755052-38389774 GCF_907165205.1 Coccinella septempunctata | reverse complement strand
AGGGTTAATATGAATGCAAGGCAGTTTGAGTATGATATAAGCCACAGTGGTCACTACACAATTACCATTCTATCACTTACCTCTGGCTAAAACATTTGTAGTGATCAATACCTTCTCTTGGCCATTTCTGAAACGATCCAAAACATTGATTCTTTGCTCCACACTCAAATCCCCAGTTAGAACTGCCACTGCATGGCCATCTCTGGACATCTTTTCTGACAACCAATTTGCAGTTTTTTTTGTCTAAAAATGTTGTGTTAACTTTAATAGAAACAATTAATTCTACATAAAGGTTATGAAAATATCATTCCGAACAATAGGGATTGTCATGAGAAACAAGGGAACAGAAGAAATGCAATAGCAGTGCGAAAATAATTTTTTCTACAAGCGTGCGCGTTCAACCTTTTTTCCGCACGCATTCCAAGTTGCAAAGAGTCACTTTCCCAAAGGGTGCGGGAAAAACGCCTGCTATTTCTTTCCCGCATGCATTTGCGTGCGGGAATGGATTAGCAGGGGTTTTTCCCGCACGCAAATATTATAGAGTAAATTAAATTCTATCATGTTTCTATGCACAGAACGTCAACGATGAGAAACCCATAGTAATGACATGTAGAATTACGTCTGTCATTATATATGAATTAATCAAATGAGATATGATCTGTTTCGTGAAATGGATACATTTATATATTTCAAGCGCTTGTAGAAAAAATATTGTTCCTAACTCTTGCGGAAAGTGTCTTGCCCGCACTCAACTGCTTACCCGAACTCTGCTTCGCATCGTTCGGGCAACGGCAGTTTCGTGCGGGCAAGTATCACTTTCCGCACTTGATAGGAAAATAACTATTATTACGGGTGATAGATTATCGAAGGTTCATGTGCACCGCTCTCTAGCAGAGGAATTAGTTCCTACTACGCTTTGTCATTAGAGTTGGGGCTGCGAATTCGTGGCCAGTGACCATAGAACTCATAATATACAGGGTGGTCCAACGAAAACTCAACAGATCGATTTTTCGATAGAAATTTTAAAGCGAAATTTCAGGATCAGATAGTACTCAATAAGATCTTCAACATGAGGTATCCCCCTCATCCTTTTTTAAGGGGTTGTGCTCACCCCCGTAAGAGGGTTGCAGTTACTTGGATGCAAAAAGCGGAAAAGGGTCCGAGCGACTTTCCACTTTTCCATTTTAAAGCCGGAAAATCGAGGTGTTAAGTTTTCGTTGGACCACACTCTATTTTCTTTCTCTAGAATGCTTATCAAGTATTCGGAAATGCGGCGAAAAATTCAAAAATTGACAGTGGTCGTTAAAGCGAATGCGCACCATTAGTTCATTTTCGAGTAAAACATCCTGAATATTCTGTCGATCGAATCTTATGAAAAAGGGACAATTCAAGTATCGAAGATGTATGTCGGGCCACAGCGCGTTTTCTTTCAGTCATTTGATTTTTCAAGTGACCCCACTGTTGCACGGTCTACTTGGAGGTAAGGTGTTTTAAGTCACATTTTCAGAAATGTACTTGTGTATTTGTCTATCTCATGAAAAATAATAAATGCAAACAAAAATTTAAAAGTTCAATAAATGAACGATGATAACGAATTCCATTGGTATACTAGTATTGCACTAGATCATGATGTTTTAAAATTGTTGCACGGAATTTATAATATGCACTCAATGCGTAGGTACCAGTTCAACTGATGGAATCTGCGATAATATCAAATTGTATTGGTGATATTAGGTTTAGATCTTTTGGAATGATTGTAGTGAGATCCAAATATGCTGCACCAATTCTACCCATGGAATTCGCTATAAAACCCCAATTCTCCGCCAATTCACGGTTTGGTCTGACAATTCATGAATACTCAATAATACCTCTACCGAAAAATTTAGATTTGGACTTAACACAACTTACCTCTGAGATACTGATATATTTTCAATGAAACCTGCAACATCTGATTTTCTAACAAATCATATAAATATTACAAAAAGTCACCCATGCATGTGTTCAATACTGATAAGGAGTCCTGTATGAATCAAAAAATAAGTTCTTTTACCGAATGTTTATTTCTCATATATAAAACAAATAAACAATTCGACTGACATAAGGTAGCAAGTTGTAAGTAACGTTCGAGTTGAAATAATCTAATGGCGCACATTTGCTTCAACAACTGTCAAATTATTAGGCAGTTTATTTATGTTTGTAACTTTTATGTATGTATATGCAGTTGGTTTCCATCATAGTTACTTTTATTGTTTTCGCCATATGTGTTTCTGTAGATATTTTGTCATTTCATAAATATTTATGTTGTGGGGGGGGGGAAGTTATAAATGAATGAATCCCGTTACGTAGTAATGGAGTATGTCCGATTACTGTCAATTATTTACAATGAGAATAACTCTGTTGAAGTACAAGAATAACATAGTTTTATTCAAGTACTATTTCATCTAGTATTTAATATATAGTCCATTCAAGAATGATTGACATCCCAGTAGATCTCGGACGCAGCTTGATATCTGGTCACAAAAGAGCTTCAATAATTTCTGTAGTTTTAATCACAAAACTGAAATATATAAATATTACCTAGAAAAGCATTTGGAAAAAAGAAATATTAAAAATTGAAAATATTAATCAAATTCAGCGAATATTAATCGGCATTCAGAATTGATACAATAATGCTTCCAATTTGTACGAATAAATTATGGACATACACAGCAGTACTACATTCAAATTATCGTCGCGTCAGTGTCTCAGTGCATAGTTTCACATATAATAGTTCACCAACCTGAATTCCGCAACACATCCTAACTTATGAGCTATTACCAAATTCGATTTTGCACACTTTCTCTGCAGACTCCTATAACAGTTCATAGCTCCCAAGATCAACTACTTCCCGCAGTCATCAAATGTGAAAACATTCATCAAGGACTCTTTTTCATTTTGTATTGTATTTTCCGGACCAGAATATGGTCATAGTGGACGAACACGCTCAACTCACCTGCAGTCCTTGATGAATGTTTTCACATTCGATTACTGCGAGAAGTAGTTGAACTTGGGAGCCATGAACTGTTATGGGAGTCTGCAGGGAAAGTGTGTCTTTGCGTGACAGGTGGCGTATGTGATGAGAATATCTCAAAACAGCGCTCCGAGATCGCTTAAGACTACCATCCTCCGTTCGGAAGATTCCGTGCTATACTCTACTGACGAGAGAAAATGATCCCGAAACCGGTCTACAGTTGCACTTGAATATTTCGACTTCTCTGGGATCTCCTATATTAGTTCATGACTAACCTACGTTATTGGAACGACAATTTTCCGGAATTGTTGTTTCCATTAATATTGAAAGTGATATGCCCGTTGGCATAGACACTTATAATCTCAGTCAGCAATTAGTGATGTTGTAGAAGATCTTCGAGCCAGAGTTTTTTTAATCTTCGGTGGGTTGGTCCATCACAGTAAAGGTTTTCTATTTTGTCATTTTCATGGCCTATTATTCGGTTTTCGTAGTGAGATTCCTTTCTTGATGTATGTTATCTTAAGGTCCTCGCGTAGAGTTTTATTGCTCACATACCATGGAGCATATACTATTGAACTTAAAGTTTTCGATTGGAATCTTTGTATTATGTGTATGTTAGATGATTTTGCACATCCCCAAAGTTGCAGGCCATAGGTCCAGATTGGTTCTAACATTATTTTGTATAGAATATGCTGTTTTGTTAGATAGCTCCTTCCTTCCCATTAGCCAATACGTTTCTCTGAATTTTATATCCAGTTGCTTTCTCTTAGACTGTATATGTTTTTTCCAAGTTAATCGACGATCCAGATGTAGGCCAAGGTATTTCACATCGGTTTTAACCGGTATGGTAACTCCATCTTTTGTGACTGGGGGACAATTGCTGTGGCAGTTTGTCAATTGGGCTGATTAAGAGTGGTTTATTCTGATTCTCCATTTTTTTACCATGTGTTCAGTTGGTTCAAGTGGTTCTGCATCTTGAGTTTCAATCCTGCATGCCACACTGCATACTGCCGTGCAGTATTATTTCTCTTCAAGGTTTTTAGCAATAGTATTCAGGACTCTGTGGGCTTGGTGAATGGTGGACACGTTCTCCCTGAAGCCGAATTGGTAGTTAGGTATGATACTTTCTAAGACGTGAACTCTAGATCGTTGCGCTTTGGCTCCGCATACCCTCCAATAATGGCATATGAACTAGACCAGAAGTTTATTCGATATGGCATCTCTCTGAGAGTTCGATTCTTCCACTGTTCCACTAGACTAGAGATATTCGAATTTAACACTGAAACTCCTATGTTTCCATTTGACTCTTCCACATCGGTATAATGAAATGTACCTCTTCGACTGCGCTTTGAAAGATAACAAAATTTTTCCATTTAAAATGTTTCTAGGCAGGAGATTGTGGAATTTAGGGCCAAAATGAAAAATAATCTTCTGAGTGAAATTTGTTCTACAAGGAGCTCTGTATGTAGGTATCGAGCATCGAGTTTTGAACTTCTTTGAGTGTTCTAGATAGTTTTCGTGTTAATATTCTGTACTCATGTAAAGCCCGTTTGCAACAGCCGAGAATTCTCTAGAAAATTTACTCGAGATTTCATGCGCCGTGAATTCTATACCGTTACATACGCACTTTCCGTAGAATTCTCTGTTCGCTTGCATACAAAATAATCTCTGCCGTTTTCTTACCAAAATTTGGTAGAGAATTCCCCAGAGAATTCTCGGCTGTTACAAACGGGCTTTAGTCACATCGATTACGTGATCACTGCCATTTTCCTCTAGCTCTTCTTTTCTCTGTTATGAGTTCCCGAATATGTAGTGGGGCACTCAAATATTTATTAGATTGTTCCTCCTGGCGAATTGCATACCATGCGGCTTGTTGTATAATGGTGGTGAAATGATGAGCAGCTTCGTTTATTTCTGCAGATTACTTTATGCTCATTTTGGGATTCAGATTGTCTTCTATGTAAGCTGTAAATTTGTCCCACTTAGTTCGGCTGAGATAAGTTTGGGGTGAGCACTTTTATTCAGGATGGTGAAGCATAACGTCCACTTAAGGTCATCATGACGGGTACTTCGGTCTGCAGGGTCGTTCTTAGGAAGAAGCCTGCTCTTAGTAAGTCTGTGAAGTTTAAGAATGTGCGGATTGATGGTGATTATATTGAATCCCAGCGCAAGTATCTGAATGATCTCCGATTGGACATCGATAAGCGTTAGGCTAATGGTGAAAACGTCACAATTGGATATATTAACGGTTTCCCTAAGATAGTTCTGGCGGGGAAACGAAAAAACTTGGGACACCCGATTTGAAGATCTATTTTCAGAATGTTGGAGGCTTTCGTACTCGACTAACTGACTTCAAGCTTGCCATATCCTCGGATTATGATGTTATTGTTATCGTCGAATCATCTCTAAGCGAATCCTTTTTTGATGATGAGGTTGCTCTTCCTGGATACCCAGTTTTTCGGAAAGATAGAAGCTTATCTACTAGCTTTATGTCTAGAGGAGGTGGTGTCCTCATGTTGGTAAGGGATTCCCTGAATCCTCGCCTTGTTGTGAATAACACATATACAGTGGAACACTTGTTTGTATCTATCAATTGATGTGGTAAATCGTATATATTGGGTGGAACTTATATACCACCAAACTCGCCTGACACGATATACGAGTCTCATGCGCGCGCTGTGGAGGAACTTTACTATGAACATCCCGATTCCTGTTGTGCGGAGATCACAATCTCCCGGAAGGTAGGTGGGCTGATGAAAGATTTGTGCTCTTTGAACCTGGAAATGTGGGCGAGTGCTTCTCCGAGTGTTGTGATTTTATGGAACTTTCCCAGATGAACGTGCTGTTCATTGATAATTGTAATTCTGCACGGTTTTGTGTTGATGTTTGTTGATAGTGTTACGTCTGCTATGGAGGGTGGCGGCAGTGTTGATTGTATTAATACTGATTTTCGGAAAGCATTTGACAGGGTTAACCAAAATTTATTGTTGAATAAGCTGAACCTTATGGGTATCATATATACATGGAATGGACATTCAGTGCTACGAATGAATAATAATAATAATAATAAATAAATAAAATAGAAGATGGTACGTTCAAACTCAAGGAAGGTGCAGAAATTGAAGCATTAAAGGAAGGAGACACATACAAGTATCTAGGCATAAAACAGGCAAGAAAAATCAATCAGACCCAGATGAAGAAAGAATTAACGGAAGAGTTCACCCGAAGATTGAGATGGATAATGAGAACTGGTCTTAACAGCAAGGAATCGGGTAAAAGCGATTAACACCTAGGCGCTGAGCTATTCATTTGGTATCACCTCATAGACATGATGCTGTTGCCAAGATTCTTCACCAAGAATTGGCACTAAAACACCAACTTCTAACTTCGAAAAAGGTTCCTTATTACAATTACCATTCGGATGCTGTATTGGAAAATGAACATCACAAGCTCTACTGGGATCGCACGGTTCTCACAGACCGGAAAATAACCCACAATAGACCAGACCTCATATTGCTCAATAAGGATGAGGACAGAGCTCTTTTCATCGATGTGGCGATTCCCAATAATAACAATCTTCTAGATAGGCACACTGAAAAAATTTCAAAGTACAGAGATCTCGAGGAACAAACAAGGAGACAGTGGAAGCTGAAAGATATCAAGACCATCCCTATTGTCATATCATCTACAGGCCTGATACCGAAGAAACTACTAGAGAACTTGAGGAAACTTCAGCTGGACGAAAATATCTATAGTCATGCAGAAGGCGGTACTGCTGGGAACGGCGAGAACTGTACGTAAGTAGATGGGAAATTCAGAGGAACACCGTCTGCTCCGACAGGAAATGCGGGTGGAGCAGGAAACCAACCGGCGGCAGGGAGCCGATGAGCGACCCGGACCCGACCACCACCACGAGCCCGAAAACCTCGAAAGGGCTCCAACAGAGCTTAATCCTTTTGATATCTGAGATATCTGGGATAAGTGAATTTTCCTCTGGAGAGGAGTGTGAAAGCCGCAAGGCTAAAGTCATAATAATACGAATTTAAATTCGTATTCTTCCCCTTCACCTCTTCCCCTAAATGACCATTTATGGCGCGGTACGTGAAAATTAGATCACCCCTGCCTCGACGTTCGGCAAAACTAGGGAGACCAAAAATGTGAAGGCGATCTTCATACGATGGGCGAGGGTACGTGTATGGTTGGGCGGGTGGTCCAACACTGGATGGACCTAGTTGATGGCCAGCACACCTGTCCCTCATACTCCATAATGGTATGTATGTAGGTTTTGTACAGTCCCTCGTTGAAACACTGCTCCTTCTAAAAGTTTTTCTCGGCAGGTAAATCATTTGCTATCCCCGTAACCGCTGCCACATGGTACGACCAGCATAGATCCGAGTCGACAGTGTCGCCCAAGTCGACGTGTCGGGTCACTGATTCCAGCATACAACCGTCAATCGAGTATGGTAACTTCGGGTTGTTTTTACCAATATGAAGCACGCAACATTTGCCGACGTTCAGCGAAACAGCCAGTCATGACACCACCTGGAGAGGACATCGAGGTCCCGCTGGAGAATATCTCTCTATAGACGGGGGAGGATGAACAGTTTTGTGTCGTCAGCGAACGAGGACAGGGCTGACTGAACTAACGGAGGAAAGTCGGAGATTAACAAAATGAATAGTATTGGTCCCAATACTGATTCTTGGGGGACACCCGAAGTGACTCGTTCCTCAACCGAGGAGTGAGCAGCGTCCACCCGCACACGAAACCTGCAAATGCACAGGAAGGATCTCAGCCAGCTTAAAAGTTTTCCTCTCACTCCTAGGTGATCCAACATAGCGAGAAGTCGTCTATGCGGAACCCGGTCGAATGCCCTTGAAAAATCCAGATACATTACATCAACTGGAGAACCGGAATCTACAGCCTTGGTCCACTCAGCAACGCAGGAGAGAATATTTGTTGTTGTAGAACGTTGAGGGACAAATCCGTGCTGAGACGTCGGGATCAGCTTCTTGTTTGGACAAAAACGCGTCAGGTGATCGCTCACTAATCTCTCCAAGACTTTTGAAAAAGATGGGACGATAGTTGGATGGATCAAGTTTATCCCCTTTTTGAATATAGGTATTATCGGTGCAGTGAGCTATTCAGATGGAATGTTGGAAATGGACTTTGTGAACAAAATGTGCAGGGGGACGGAGAGATCTTCAGCACATTCTTTAAGTAAACGCGTTGTGAGTCCATCGTTACCCGGAGTTGTGTCCAATTTCAAATCTCGCAGTGTCTTCTCAAAGATTTGTTGGTCAATCGTGAGGTCTGGTATGTCTGCCTCGGTATGGGCCACACTAGGTTTGGGAATAACACCAACAGGTTCCATAGTAAAGTCAGAGGCGAATATCCCAGAGAAAACATCCGCCGATTCACTCTGACTGTTGCATATAACACCTGACTGATTTCTTACAGCAGGGATACTGACTTTGGAACTGATTGAGGAACTCACACATTTGTACAATTTCTTTGAAGTCACCAATTTTCTTTCATAAGAAGCCTTCTGTTGCTGAATAATTTGGCAGACAAAAAAAAACGATGTTTCCCAAAATTTTCAGCTAGATTGTGTCGAATGAACTTTCTCCACAGGGATTTCTTCTGCCTCACGAGATGAATGATGTGCTCATCTATCCACTATTTCAGTGCATTCCGTCGAACCGTCCTCTCTTGCTCATTTGCCAGAACAGTCTCACGAGTTTTGACCAGGAATATCCTCCACCCTGAATCAATATCTGCACCATCTAAGATACTGGACCAGTCAAGAGAATTGAGATGAGTGGAAACCCCATCATAATTGATCAACCTCAACGTTTTTGTCTTCTAATGCTCACACGGTTAGGAGGGCAGCTGTATTTCAGTCGACAATACAATGTGGTCGGATTTTTCCAAAGGACTCTGGTACTCTATTTCGGAACTAAGCTAATAATAATCGATTAATGCATAACCTTTCAGGAGTCCCTTTCGCGGAGGTTTTCCTCTGTGACCGTATGGGTTTCTTGGAGAAGAATCACCTGCGCATCATGCTCTTCTGCTAATTTTGAAACATAATCACATTTGTCCTTCCAAATGCCTCCAATATTCAAATCTAAAATACAAAATTTATCGCTTATTGGCCGGGAGGGTTTATGAAACCAGATTCGGCCATCCGAGTGATGATTTTTCGGAGATAATATTTGGATCCGAAACTATGGGGAGATCAAGCAGAGATGGAACTTGTCCTGCTCTGAATCTTGTCGGTTGAGACACCATTTGTTGGCAGCCACAGTTAAAAACAAAATCAGCGTAGGGAAGGGAGGGTGAATTCTGGGGAGGCATCGCTATCAATGTCCAGTCGATATCTGGACAGTTAAAGTCTCCAGTGATCATCATGTTTTAATATTGTGTTGAGGCTGCTGTTAAGAACTGAGCAAGCACATTCGGTATCAGAAGGGCATGGATAGGGGCGGTAAACACATCCTATAAGAAGGGAGGAATGAAGATTAGAAATGGCAATAAACAAGTTGTCTATACAAGACCAATTGTTACATCTACTTTGTTTATGTCGAGGAAGGTGATCACCTCATGTTTGTGGTTTGCTAGACCGTTGGCATTCCATGTTGCAATCCTGAAAATTTTAGTAGCCATTTTAAGTTCAGTTTGCTAATATCAGTTGTAAGTAGATTCAAGATCATACTGTTTTGGTTCATCAGTTGGGAGAACATACTCGTATTTTTGAACTCTTCTAGAAACATCTAAAGTTCTCATAATCCTAGTCTATCTTGTCTATTTATGTAGGAATGCTCGATTTGTAATGCATCTGCATATGTTTGCTGGTATTTCTGCGTTTCGTTAGTACTTGATTTTAGGGGGACCATTTGAGATGAAAGGTGGTTCGGATTGATTAATCATTGTTCTATTAAGATTGCTTCTTGGGTTTCTTTTCTGTATGAGATCTTTGTAGACAGAACAGCCTTTGTAGTTTGCTAGGAGATCACCATCGCATAACACACATTTTGCAGGGGTATTTCTTGGTTTTCGACATTCCCTAGTGTCATGTTGTTCATTACACTTACACACAATTATATGGTTTGAAGCAGTATGCCTTGGAATGTTCGTATTCCTGGCAACGCATGCATTGCACTATGTCCTTCTTTTTCCTAGGAGGCTCTACTGTAATTGTTGTATGGTAGATGAATTCTCGTTCATAGATTGTTGTTTGGCTGGAGTTTCAAGTCAACAAAGAACATTGACAGTGGTTTCTTTGTTGCTCTGTGGGTAATATTTATCATGTTGCGCAGATTGTGTCCTGATTTGGCTAACTCATTTTTTATTTCATCTATGGGTACAGAATGGTGAAGGTTTCGAATCACTACACGGTAGGCTCGATCTTCCTTTGTTTGATATGTAATATAATATTTCCTCTTTCGATAAGTTTTCTATAAACTTCAATTGTACGAGGACTTATTTTGACAGTTTCTACTCTCAATGCTTTGGTATAGGTCCCTGTGACGGTGCTTAGGTTCGTGATCATTGCGTTGTAGTCCTTAACACCGTAAATGAATATTGGCGGTGGTTTTGGCGGAAGAGTAGGTTCTTTGAGTACTTGTGTTTCTTTCTGTTTAGTTTTCATTATCTGTTTTATCGGATTCCAGAGATAAGAATCTATTTTCTGTCGGAGTTTGATAATTAGGTCGATTTTGGGTTATGTCATTTGGTGAGTAGCATCTTTTGCGTTTTTTAACGCACTGCTATTTGTGTCTTGTATCCTCTAAGGTACTGTTCTTCTTGTGGTGGGGTGTTTTAAAGTTTACTTGTGATGTAGTCTATTTTTAGGTTTATCTCGAGTGGATGTCCATCTGGCCGGAATCCAATAAAATTATCTTGGTTCTGTTGGATATTTGTGTTGGGTGAAAACCCAGATAAATTCAGATTCGACAACTTAATGTCTTCTCAGTGTGTGGACAGTTCTATTACATTGATGACTCCTTTCATCTACTCCCAGGTGTTATTTGTTCCACAAAAAATTGGTTGATTTTCCGGAGCTCTTGCCGTCCTATTTTCGCGTTTTCGCGGTTTTAAATTAAGGCAGAATAACATGAGACATGTGCACTTTCTTGATAATATGGATAAGAATTCATTCGAAATGAAATATTTTATGATCCATCAGATATCTTTAGTAAATGGAACTTCAGACCATACAAGAGAATCTCATTTCACTGATCTGTAATATAATATAATAATATAATGTAATATGATGTAAACATTATATCAGATATCGACACATTTTTGCAAAAATATCGTAAATCACAAGGCAATCGAGGCTTAAGATATTTTGGCGAAAATGTATGGATATGTATATCGTTTTAGTGAATGGCATACTGTGATTCATTATGTAAATAGGACATGAAATATTTTATGATCCATCAAATATCTTTAGTAAATGGAACTGCAGACCATACAAGAAAATCTCATTTCACTGATCTGTTGCTTGAAGAAATAGAAAAGGTAACAAAAAATGATACGGAGTACCGAAAACTAAACTAAAAAAAAATATATTGTGAATGGCTTTCCTGAAAATTAATCGAAATTTGTCAAATTGTAATTCCAAAAGAAGCTCGAAAATTCGTTCTAGATCGACTTCACTTCTCATCAAGGGATAGAGCGAGCTAAACGTAGAGCACATCAAACTGTTTTCTGGCCGTATATCATATCAAAAACAAAATTTTGTTTTTGTTACAAATGTCCAATTTTGAGACCATCATTACAAAAAGAAACTTTCATGTATGTTGGAGTAGTAGCAAAATGACCATTTCAAGATAGTTCTAAAGATTTATTTAGTTAGGCAGGTAAACATTATATCAGATAGCGACACATTTTTGCAAAAATATTGTAAGTCACAAGGCAAATGATTGAGGCTTAAGATATTTTGGCGAAAATGTATGGATATGTATATCGTTTTAGTGGATGGCCTACTGTGATTCATTATGTAAATAGGACATCAGATACACTTCAAGTTGTTAATAGTTTAAGGAACGTTTTTGTAGATACAGGTGTTCCCTTGAGGCTCAGGTCGGAGGCCAGGTCGAAGTCTTTTCTTTTGTAGAGAGCTTTTTATGATGTCGATGAATTCTTGCAGTTCGACTTTCGATTGGTTTCTTCCTAACTACAGTTTTTTTGTATTTCTTGTGTATGTTTTTTGTATTGTACCTACATTGTCTACAAATTGTATTGTTTTATGTATATTGTTCCTTTTGACATGTGCAAGAAATATGTATTTTTCCCTAGCACGAAATATATTATAATTATAATGGTCCTCCATTCGATTCAAATGAAGTTTCAAAGTTTTTCGATAAGTGAAGTGTTTCTCATGCCCCATCTATTCCGTATTATCCACAAAGTAATGGTAATGGACATGCAGTAAAACACCTCATCATGAAATGTTCCAATAATGAAAAATCAGACGAAGAACACTGCTGTAAGGGATTGCTAGAAATAAAGAATACTACTGCAAAAATATTATTTATATGGACACTCATTGCGAACCTAAATGAACTCGAAACAATGGTTGATAACTACGATAATGTAAATCTGATCTGCTGTGAAGACTTTAATATGTCTGGCGGATGTTGGGACACATCGGATAAAAACAGTTTTTGTGTTATGACTAGGCCGCAGTTTCTCTTAAGTAATACAGCAGCACTTCTCAGTTTAAATCAAATAAATACAACAAGGAATATAAATGAGGCATTATTGGATCTTGTATTTGTTTCATACGATGATACCCACGTTACAAAATCGCCTGATGAACTGGTTCGGTGCGACCCTCACCACCCCGCCTTAACCTTCGACATAAAATAATCAGACAAAGGCGAAATTAACGAAAATATTCCTGTTCTCTTATATTATGATTTCAAGGCGGCAAACTTCGACTGCATCATTGAAAGTTTGGCTAACGTGGAATGGAACTTGGTTATCTCTGATGAAATAGAGGAGAGTACAAATATGTTTTATAACGTTGTATTTGCGATCATTAACGAATATGTACCGAGAAGGGTCAAAACTCAGAATAGAATAATAAAGAAAATAATCTCTCTTAAAAAAGCAGCTCACAAGAAATTTAAACTCAGTCAACGGATAGAAGACTATACAGAATTTGTTAGAATTAGAAGAGAATGCAAGGAAGAATCTGAAACTTGCTATAAAAACTATATAAAATCAGTAGTCTATTGACATCAACCCAAAATATTTCTGGAAATATGTTAATGATTAATAGAAAATAACAATTTACCATACACTATGTACTTAAATGACGAAATATGCAGTAATACACGAGATATTTTTTTTTATTTCGGAGAAATTTTGGGGAAAAAAAATGACGGAGGTCCCGGTGAAATTCCTTCCATATTTTTGAAGAGATGTCGAGCTGAATTGGCATCTCCATTATGTGACCTCTTCAGTCTATCTCTACGTTCCGGATGGTTTCCTACCCAATGGAAACTCAATTTTATAATCACAAAATTCCAGTCCGGTGACAAGAACAATATTAAGAATTATAGACCTATTTCTAAAGCATCATACATACCAAAGTTGCTCGACACCCTACTAGTGAAAAAAATATCACCATGCTTCAGGCATATATTTATAGACGAACAGCATGGATTCATACCGAAAAGATCAGTCACGACCAATCTTCTGACTCAAATACAATATTAGAATCCATGAAGAATGGAAAACATTCCGAAAAAACGAATCAATTATTTGTAATTCGAAATACAAAGTGTTTTTTTTACCCTGAATACTTTAAATGAAGATTAATGAGTCCGGCCCTGGAATAATGAAATAATTGATATCTTTCTGACTTGACCTTAGCATGTGTCAATAACCTCCCAAGTTTCAATAATATTCGTCAATAAGTTTGGATTTTATGATGGTTTAAGTGTTTCCATGAAGTTGGAAAATCTCCCTGTAGCTTTCTAGGGAAATCCAGAAATTAATTTTTAATAGTTGATCCGTAACCAGCTAGTCCAACTCTATCTCTGGTAAGAGTATGTACAGTTATTCCCCGGACACCCTGTATATACATGCCTAAAATATGTAAGGGAGAACCTTGGTTCATATACAAGAAATAATGATATACGAGTACATGATCATAATACCAGGCAAAATTTACACATAAACATACAGAAATTTAGACTGAGTCATAGTCGATACGGAGTAAACTATTACGGACCCTTATTTTATAATGTCTTGCCTGGCAATGTGCAGCTTCTAGACAGCAAAACATTCCCTAAAACAATTGAGTGCTACCTACTTAAAAATGCATTTTATAGCATAAACTCATACCTAAATGATGCGTTTCGTGTGGTTGTGACTGAGGGTCAAGATTATTAATATTATTAGTGTCTTGTCAAATTTTATTTTATTTATGTTAAGTAGTGTAGTTTATCTCTGTAATTTTAGACTGCAGCAACTGTGATACTAAATTAATAGTGGTAATAATTATAATGACGTGTGCAAACAAATGTATATTTGTAATAGCATGAAATATATTGAATATACAGAATTCAAGAAGGCATTCGATTCGGTTGCTCAATGGTTGCTCATTGGTAAGCTCAAGGGATCGACTCCCCGTTATTAGATTGGTTAGCCGGTCGAACATTGAACTAAAAGTGCTCATATCAGGTATATGTTCAACGGAATTCATTATGGAATCTGGTATACTTCAGGGTTCACCTATTTCGGGACTCTTATTTCTGCTATTCATTAACGATATAGGAAAAGCAATTAGATTCTGTTCATTCCTACTTTTCGCAGATGACTTCAAACTTTTTCGTCAAATGACATCACTGATTGTGAATTGTTAAAACTCGATTTGAATGCTATTATGGAGTGGAGTTCAGCAAATGACATGGAAAAATGTCAAGTAATGAGATTCAATAGATTAAAATCACCACATCTGTTTGAGTACAAAATGGACCAGATAGTCTTGAGAGAGTCGTCAATTGTGAAAGATCTTGGGATGTATTTCGATACGAAAATGAACTTTATACATCAGATACAATATGTTACGAACAGAGCGTTCAAAATGCTCGGATACATGAAAAGAACAATGAAACATTTCAACAATTTAAATGTTTTAAAGACAGTTTACTGTAGCAATGTCAGGAGTATCCTTGAATATCCCACCACCGTTGGGTCACCGGGTTATGCTGTACACAGACAAAATATCTTATCCCTTATCAACCGAGATCATTAGAAATGAGACGAGAAAACTTCGACATAATGTTTGTGTACAAACTATTGAACAATTTTGTCGAAAGTGAATACCTATTGAATCGAATAGGACTAAACTGTAAGCCAATATTGTTGAGATCCAGGGAAACGTTTCACACTATGAATGGTCCAATCGATAGAGCACTTCGTTCAGCGAATGGTTGCGACATGGATCTATTCTCTGCATCAATTTTTTCACAAAAGCGATATTTCGAATCGCAAGGCTTGATTACTAGATGAAAATTTGGAGAGTTTTAGAAATTCATGTTTATTTTTGATATTATGTTTTGAATAGTATTATTTTTATTATAATGTAAAATGGTTTGTCCGTATAAATAAATAAAAAATATATAAATAAACATTGATACCAACCCATTATGAATCATTCTCCTCTAAATGGAAAGAAATAGCGGGTTTGATCGCTAAAAGAAATAGTATGAGACAAAATTATGAAGAACTGCAATTTCGACGCAAAAGACCTACAACCAATAAAAATTGGCTGCAAGGTTAGAGTACAGAATGTTATCACCACATTATGAGATAACTTTGGAATAATAATAATATAATAATAAATTTATTCCACTCCATATACAGTGACGTCGACAATTCGAATATATAATAAAATAGTAGAGAATGTTGGGAAAAACAGAAGATACACAATAAAAAACCTAGATTTCTAAGGGAAATCAAAGGGGAAGAAGAGGATAGATAGTTAATAGATAGTTGTTTGTAATACATTCAAGACTCGAATGGGGACATATTAGGGGATATGACAACACATCTAGGTGACGAAGTCAGTTGGACAGTGGGAAATATAGATTCTGATGTAATTATATAATAAGTAAGGTATCGGGTAATGAATCTCTAGATCTAAGATTAACTCTTTATTCCATTTCTTCTAGCTTTCGGCCAATATCTTGGCCATCTATCTTCATCTACCCATTTTATTATTGTTCTGTGGTGCTCTGTGGTAATGTGTAAACCACCATTTTGAAGAGATTATCATTTGCTACTATGTGCTCTCCTTTCGTTAGTTACTGCGAAATATTTGATTGTGATTATGGATTGAGAGATTGTATGTTGAACAAAATTTTTATAACAGATTGTATGTTGAAGACAATTTTTATAACATTTAAATTTTTGGATTTTGGAGTTTTCCGAGAGATAACTGAATTTTCGGTGCGCCTTTTAGAATTGTAAGAAATTGTAAGTTAATGATAACATAAAATAAATTGTAGCTCCCTGAAGACGTCCAAGATATTGGACGAAAGCTAGAAATAATGGAATAAAGAGTTAATCTAAGATCTAGAGATTCATTACCCGATACCTTACATATTATACAGTTAAGCCCGTTTGCAACAGCCTAGAATTCTCTAGAGAATTTACTCGAGGATTCATGCGCCGTGAATTCATTACTTTCGGTAGAATTCACTGTTCAGTTGCATACAAAATAATCTCTGCCGTTTTCTTACCAAAATTTGGTAGAGAATTCTCCAGAGAATTTTCGGCTGTTACAAACGGGCTTCAGACAGTATTTAATAAATAAATTATTGCGCCTTATTCATCATACAACAGACTGCATTTGGACGAAAAACTGAGATGGAAAACTCACATCAAAATTAAAGGGAAACAACTTGACATGAAAGTGAAAAAATGTACTGGTTACTAAACGAAAAATCGAAACTGTCCATCGAAAATAAATTGACTATCTATAAATGTAAAACAAGATTGTAAATATGCAATTAACAGTTATACAAACAAAAATTTCAACATTTTACAAAAAGCAAAAATTATTTATTCGATACCTAAACTGTTATGTTATGTTAATGATCAGTTAGCATTTCCTTGAATGATGATAATTATGCTCTTGAAAAATTAGGACTCATCCTTATAAGTTCTTTTCCCACAGAAATATGAAATTATTTCAGTTTTGTTTTAGATCGAAACTGAGACTAAAGCCAACATTCGGTTTCAGTTTGGCTGTGAAAACTAGTTTCGGTTGGACACTTTAAATAAGGAATACAAATATATCCATACACTGGGTGAGTCTTTGACTTTTAATAGTAGATCTTTCAAACCGAGCCTTTCGGAAAAAATGGTAGAGGAAAACAGTGTTCCTTTTGGCCTCAAGAATCTACTGTTAAAATATTTGTAGGAGTCAGAGACTCACCCTTTATGTATAAAAGGATCCATTTTTTAATAACTATAAGAAATTAAACAAGATTACATAGAGAGGTACACCTACCTGGCAAAAAATAATTGCTTGACCTACACCAACAGTTCCATATATATTAGTAAGAGCATTGTATTTAGCCATTTTACTACCACAATTCACATAGTATTGTTGAATATTATCTAAACTCTCTTCTTCCCTCTTCAACCTAATGATTATAGGGTTTTGAACAATGGTTTTGGCAAATTCCATAACTTTCTGATTATAAGTAGCAGAGAAAAACATCATCTGACATTTAGAGCTGAGCTTCCTACAAGTTACTGATTTAATAAATGTTACTATTAATTGAACTATTTTTACTCACTTGTGTATTCTTATACACTGGTCCTGATGACCTTGCTGTGCAATCATAACATCAGCTTCATCAAGCACAAACACTGTTATTTCCTGGAGATTAAAATGACGGTATTTTAGAGCCCAATCCATTACCTTCCCTGGAGTACCAATTATGATGTGCTCAGTTAATTTTGTACCACTTGGAACTGGAATTGCGAAAATTTTCATCTAGAAATATGCATTAGATGAAATAATTATAAGATTTATGGTGAACTTACCTTCCTCTCCCCGAACAGCATACTTCATTTCAATTTCTGGACAAAACTTGGCCATATGTGCAGCTACTTCTCCAGTCTGAATAGCTAATTCATAGGTAGGAGAAAGGCATAGTATCTTAAAAGGAATACTATCAATACTACATCAGTTTTCAAATAATAAATTTTTTACCTGTGGATACTTCTTAGATACATCAACTTTACTGAGCATAGCTAAAACAAATGCTGCAGTTTTACCTGTACCAGACTGAGACTGTGCAATCAAATTCTGTGAAGGTACTGCCAACAATGTTGGAAGTGCTGTTTCTTGTATTTTGGAGGGAGCATTGAATCCCATCTCATATATTCCTTTCAGCAAATTTGGATTTCTGAAAGTATTGAATGCTTTAAGGTTCCTACACACCAACGCGGTACTGCGAGAACGGGAGCGGGAGCGGAAACGACGCAGTGTATTGCGGGAAGCGAGAAGTTTTTTCTCACACCAAAGCGGTGAAGTACGCAGTAACGTGACGATTATTATGTATTTTCGGCGAAAAAAAAAACGATTGATATTGAAATGGATTCCTCATCCGATGAAGAAGATCCCGCGTCGTCCCCGTTCCCGCAGTACCGCGTTGGTGTATAGGAACCTTTAGGCCAGGCGCAAATAGAAACGCAGGTTAGTGAGGTGACACAGCGTTTTTGTAAAACATAGAAAAGAACAACACCGCGCAAATAAAGCGTGACAGTGACTTGTCAGATAGTAGGAGCAGCTTCCATTGCAATAGTTTCCTTAAGCGAGACACGCTTTTCGGACGAAGGTAGCTTGGTAGAACAAGCGTATACTTTTTTCTGGAAAGGCTTGCCGGAAGGCGAAATCAGACAACATAATAATGGCTTCGCCATTAGAAACGACCTGGCCGCCAAACTAACGGAAAATCCAGTTGGCATCTCAGAATGACCCTACGCTTTCCTGCAGCGAATAACACGTTTGTGAACATCATTGCCTTCAAATCTCCAAACTACAAAACCCTTCTATAAAAGAAAGATTCACAGTTGCCGTCAAAGATAGCCTAACCCCACCGGATTATAACGACGACATTGAGAGTCATTGGCTCCGCTTCAAATCATTTCTTACAAATACAGCGAAAGGAATACTGGGCACAGAACGTTCCCGAAAATCCCCAGACTGGTTCGCCGACAACGAAACTCATATCGCACCTCTTTTGGAGGCAAAACACAAAGCGATGAAACCGGCAATTAACAAGCCTGGCGATGTTGCAGCCCAAAAGAGCCTTTTAAACATAAAACGTGAGGTCCGTCAAGAAATAAGGAAAATCAAGAATAGCTGGTGGAAAGAAAAACCTAGGGAAATACAAGCTTACGACGATAACCATGACTACAGGCGATTTTTCGAAGCTATTAAAATTGTTTATGCTCCAACCAGAAAATCTAAATTTCCAATAAGAGATGCTCATGGAGCTATACTAAGTGATGATAGAAAAATTCTCGAAAGATGGAAGGTGCATTACTCGCAGGTCTTGAATAAAAATAACGACTCGGATTTATTCATTTAAGACCTGCTCCCCGCGTATAGTCCGATGACATCGCTTGATGACGAAATCTCAATGTCGGAAATCATAAGTGCGGTAAAAAATATGAAAAATGATAACGTCACCGGGTCTAGACGGCGTTCCAGCGGAGATATTCAAAGCCCTGGATGAAGACATTGTCAATAGTCTCCTAGCACTATTCCGCAAGATCTGGGAACAAGGAGATGTGCCACAAGACTTGAGAGACGCTTTCGTTATCAACCTCTATAAAAACAAAGGCGATACGTCAAATTGCAACAATTACAGGGGCATATCGTTGCTTAGCGTGGCCGGCAAAATTCTCTCGAAGAATATGGCCAATCGTCTGATTCCACTCTTAGAAAAGCTTTTACCTGAATCCCATTGCGGCTTTCGCCCAAATCGAGGTACGGTGGACCTAATTTTCACACTGCGACAGCTGCAAGAGAAGGCCCGTGAACAACAATCAAGGATCTATACAGCCTACATAGATTTAATTAAGATCTTCGACTCGGTGAATCGAAGAGCGCTATGGAAAATCATGGGACGCCTTGGAGTACCCGAAAAATTCTTAGCAGTGTGAAAAAGCCTTCATACCAACAACAACTCTAGAATACAGCATAATGGCATACATACATACAATCGACCATTTCTTTACCAACTCTGGGATAAAACAAGCCTGCGTGTTTGCGCCTTTACTGTTCAATATTTTCGCCATAGCTGTCTTGATAATTGCTGACATGAGTAAGAGGTATTGGAATAAGATTCAGAGCAAAAACCCGTTCGAAGTTTATCACGGAACTTCAATATGCAGACGACTGCGCACTTATCGCTAGCAGCTCAGAGGATCTACAGATAATGCTGGACACCTATAAACATATATACGAAGCTTTAGGCCTCAGACTCAATATCGACAAAACCAAAATGCTGGTAAGTCCGCCAGAAAGCATTCAAACACATATCAGCCTGGAGAATGAAACTCTAGAACAGGTCGAGCAGTTCAAATACTTGGGAAGCTTCATAAATACTAGGGCTAACCTTCTTCTTTTTGTAGATTTATTCCCGGTAACGGGATACAGCAATGAATGAATGAATGAATGAAAGGGCTAACCTAGACACGGAAATACACAACCGTATCAATTCGGCATCACGGGCATTCTGGAAGCTAAAGGTCAGAGTGTTTCAAAATCACGACCTCAATCTGAAGACCAAGACAGCTGTTTACAAAGCAGTCGTCCTCCCAACGCTTCATGATGGAAGCGAAAGCTGGACGCCCTACAGGCGACATATCAAACAGCTCGAACAAACGCAACGTCATCTTAGACAGATAATGGACATCAGATGGTTCCACAAAGTTTCGAATGCAGAAGTCTTGCAACGCGCGAGTTGTACAACAATTGAGACTCAAGTAACGAGGCCCGACTCAGATGGAGCGGCCACATCCTGAGGATGGAAGACACAAGACTCCCCAAAATAGCTCTGTATGGCGAATTGACAGAGAGAGCCCGGAAACCAGGATGCCAGTGTAAGCGGTTTAAGGATACACTGCATCAATCTCTAAAATCAGTTAATGCCAATCATAACTGGGAACAACTAGGGTTAGACTGGTCACAGTGGAGGTCTATGGTGCACAGTTATAACGGAGACTCGAGAAGAATACAGCGGCGGCCAGATCCTGTTAGTGACTATTCATGACCGGAGTGTGGAAAGATCTGTAGGTCACGGTTGGGTTTCTTCAGTCACAGGAGGGCACACAGTCCCAATTAACCCTAGGAAATTATAAGTCTGTTCTTTTTTGTAGATTTATTCCCGGTAACGGGATACAGGAAAGAATGAATGAATTAATGAACGAGTACGTGCAGCGCAGGAAAAAGCTGCGTCACCCTGCGCCACCTCACTAACCTGCGTTTCTATTTGCGCCTGGCCTTACAGTTTGTCCGCGTGAAATTAGCAAAAAGTTGGTGGAACAAATTATGAAAATAAGGTCAATATTTAGTACTCAATTTGTTCTCTGTTGAAATTATCTCAATATCTTGAATAGATATTTATTTATTCGTAGTTATAACTTTTAATGCCCAGTACACACTCAGACCAACTTTTTCTGATTTCGAAAAAATTTCAATGTCAATATTTACTACCGGATTTGTTCCAATTTATCCTGTTGTAGTTACTACTTCATTATGATTTTTGGTTTTCCAGCAATTCACTATTGTTTTATACGATGCGTGAAGTTAGCGAAAAACTTAAATTTGTACTTTTTTACGCCATTAATTAGCACACAATTTGTTCTGTTGGAATAAATTCTTTATCATTAGTAATTTTTGAATTATTCTAGATTTTCTTTGTTTCACACTACCCGCCACCTATGAAAACCATTGTGTACTTAAGAAGATCCCTTTGGGAGGGCACTGCGAAGACCTATTTGATGTTTACGCAGAACTTATCATAATTATGTAAAAAATAATTAATAATTATATTGAAAATTTGCATATTGGAGTTTATCTCGTACTACTAATTTCGTAAGCACCGTGTGGGAGAAGTAATAGGGGAAAATCAGCTGATTTAGAGGTTAGGGAATTCTCTGTTTCTTCGAAAACCGCCGCACGTCCACGTCCGCGAAAAGTGCAAAACGAAAGACGAATAAGCGCAGCATAGGCGCGTACCACTCTCGACTCGAAAAACAAATAGGACATACGAGAAAAAAAACTTCAGAAATTCGAGATTTTTCAACACGAATGAAAACACATCCAGCTTTACCTGGGGCCTGTTATCGTTTCTTATAGTTTCGGGAGGAGTCTGATAATTCCTGAGGATCAACCTCATTTTCTCTACGAAACCAACATGGAAACGCTCACCAATAGCAAGAAAACCATATCCCGTAGCACGTTCCGAAACCCACAGTCGGGCGCAAAATATCGAGATAAATTCTGCATTTTCAAAAATTCGAGATCTCTTCGATCCGTTCACTCAAGTCGATAAGGTCCATATTCGCAACAGCCAAGCGAGATCAGCATATCAGCTGGCATTGACGTAACCTGACTTCAGTCACTAGCTGACCCAGATTTGTACTTAAATATGTTATGATACAGTACGTTCAAAATGAGGATCTTTCAAAAATGACTACATTAAGAGGTTATGTTCAAAACTGAATTGACGAAGTTTATGAAGGAGAGTATAGAATGGAAATATCTTGAGTGAGTAAAGAGTTTGTGCACTCTCAGCTGGGAGTTTTAAGGTCTATCTAAGGAAAGTGATTCAATTCCATGTGATGATAGATTCTTCATCCTGAAATCTAAAATGCATTGATGTTGAAAATCACAGCTCATGGAACATTTAAACTGTAATGTAATGAGAAAAGGATCTTAAGGAGATCTGTAGTTTGTATGATTTGCGATGGTGGTTTCTGTAGATCAACAGTTTTAAAAAAAGTGAGTAAGAGTAAAGGTTTTTTTGTATCACGTCATACATAACATAACCTTCGACAACACATCGCCTTGTGAAGTAAACAGTACAGGTGTACGAAACGTACAATAAATATCCAAAATTAGATATATCAAAAAATTCATGAACTCAATTCAACCAAATATTTCCATTCGAAATTATTTAGATCATTCTCTCTTTCATAATTGTTATTTCATGTGTAAGTAGGCCAGGTGAGACAAAGGATTGCAATAGTTTGTTTTAATATCTAAAATTCCTTAATCCAACTGCAGCAATATTGCAAGTAAAGAAAAATGTACTGAATATGCAAAATGTAATTCGATTTCGATTATGTGGTCTTGACGTCATTGTACAATTTTACTATATATAGTTTGTTAGATTAGAAAATAAACGTTCATTAACAAGTGATTCGCATTATCAATCTCAATCCTCGAGTCCCTGAGTTTTCACAACCCAGAACTCTTAGAACTTGAGGTACAATTGAGATACCACCCCAAC
Organism: Coccinella septempunctata; assembly: GCF_907165205.1. Taxonomy (NCBI): domain Eukaryota; kingdom Metazoa; phylum Arthropoda; class Insecta; order Coleoptera; family Coccinellidae; genus Coccinella; species Coccinella septempunctata. The sequence goes on along the minus strand of NC_058192.1, from coordinate 38,366,196 downwards.
AACAGGTGATATTGAAACTATCAATATCAACAAAAAATTGTTGATATTACAAAAACACCTAGACGATATAAAAAATGGTCTTAATCAAACACTTGATGAAAATATTTATCAACTGGATACGGATGATAAATCACCGGATGATGATGCTGCTTCTGTTGCTAGTGATAAAGGTAAAAAGAGAAAATATGATCAAAATACTAACTGTTCTGAATGTCAGGATTATATCACTGAGCTTAGATACGAAAAAAAATTAAATGCTGAATTGATGAAACAAAACGATGAATTAAGGGGACATAACACTTTTTTAATATCGTCTGCTGCTACTATGGAAAAAAAATCAATTATGCTTCTACATCTTATGCTTCAGCAGTATCAAATGTTGTGAAAAAAAATGAAGTCGCAAGGATTACAATTAAACCTGCCAAAAATTTCAAAGGTAATCCTCTAAGATTGATTAAAAATCAAGTATCTTCCAAAACTAGTGCTAAAGTCTTAATGATAAATAAAGCCAATAATGGATCTATCCATGTCAAGTGTAATAGCAAACGGGATTGTGATGAAATTTCGGATGTTATTAATACTGAAAACAGAGATGTTTTAACTGCGGAAGCTTATGCAAAGAAAAATCCGTGTATCAAAATAATAAACATATCTGAAGATCGAAGTCCAACTCAATTAGCAAGTGACATTATTTCCAGAAATCAGCTGCCTGTGAATAGTGTTGATATTGTTCATAAGTATAAAGAAAAATAATAGATTCTCTGTGTTAGCAGAAGTTTCAAGTGATGCATACTCAATCATAATGAAATCAAAGTATGTATTTATTGGTTATGAAAGTTGCAAAGTTTATGATATTTTTAATGTAAAACGTTGTAAAAATTGTTGTGGATATAACCACTCTTTAAAAAAGTGTCTAGAAATTTTCAATAGACCTACTGCGTGTGCCAAATGTTCTGGTGCTCATGAAACATCAAGTTGTAAATCTGATACCAGAAAATGCATTAACTGTATCAACGCTAATAAGTATTATATTTAACTAAAAAAAGATCTATTGAACACTCAGCTGATGACATAAACAACTGTGAGTGCTACAAAGTTAGATGGGAACAATATGTATGTGATACAAACTATCCATTTAAGCCTGAAGCCCCTTTTAGAGTCTAGTCTTTTATAGATTGTTTTCTTTTAGTCGATTTCATTTGATTATATATAAATATATATAGTATTTTTATGAATATAGGAGAATTTAATTCAAATGAAGAATTATGTATTGATGATGTTGGGGATTTTAATCTTATTTTGCATGTTAATATTAGAAGTATTAGAAAAAACTTAGTTAATCGTGAAGCTTTAATTAATTCCTTGCAACATAAGCCTGAAGTGATAATTTGTTCTGAGGCTAGATTGGTGGAAATTATCAGTTTTGTTGGCCTAGATAGATACTCACATTTCCTAAATAATAGTAGAATTAACATGTGTGATGGTGTTGTTACTTATGTAAAAAATGAAGAAGAATACCAAATTGTTAATGAAGAGTTTGGAAACTTAGATACTTCTAGTCTGATAACAGAACTTTCCATCAAAAGTTGCTTGAAAATTACTGGTCTAGGATGGGTTCATACATGACTTAAATCAATTCATAGTTAGCAATAAGACGGTTGAAAATCATGTCATTATTTGTGATATTAATTTATATCTTATGGAATTTAATATGAAGACTGAAGACTACTTTTATCAATTTTTGCAAAACGGATATCAGTCCATGGTCAATTCCTGTACTCATCCAAATAAAAACTCTACAGAGGGATCTTGTATTGATCATGTTTTTGTCAAGGGAATACTACATTCAACAGCTGGTAAATTAATGCATAATATTACTGATCAGTATCCAATTTTTTTTGCCATAAACAATAACAGTGTTATAAGTAAGCAACGCGATAAAACTGTGATTGACAAGAGGCGATTTTTGGACCTATGCAAAAATGAAAGTTGGAATGAAGTTATAAATTCTCAGAATAGTGAAGCAGCTCTTGATTTAATTTTACATAAGTTACAAAATATAAATAGATTGTCGATTAAACGAATTCCTAAAAATCAGATTCCTCGTAAAAACTGGATTACACCTGCATTAATAAACTCTATAAACACGAAAGACAAATTGTTTAAAATCTGGAAAAATGATCGAAATAATATTCTGAAAAAAGATCAGTATTTAAGCTATGAAAAAATTCTCAAATCTCTACTAAAAACAGCTAAAAATAAGCATGAGGCCAGACAATTACAGAATGCAGAAGGCCAGACAATTTTCAAGGTGATTTGCTTGCTTATGCAGATGATACTGCTGTTCCTATGAGTGGTCCTGACTGGAATGATCTTGCTTTTCAATTGTCAGAAAGATTGGATTCTATTTATGCATGGTTGTATTATAATAACCTTGTTCTCAACGTCAACAAGTGTTGTGTTGTTACTTTTGGGATCTATAGTGACTCAGTTCCTGATGTCTTTCGAACTTCGGTTAATCGGGTTGAACTTATTCGTGCTTCAACTACTAAATATCTGGGAATTTATTATGACTGTAATATGAGATGGAATAAGCATGTTGAAAGCATAATCAAGAAGACAAAATATCTAGTTTATGTGTTTTATAGATTGAAGAATATTCTTTACAAAAATCAACTTTTACAAGTTTATTATGGTCTTTTCAATAGAATAGCTGTGTATGGTATAATCGGCTGGGGTGGACTCTATAACGTATCATACAACCCATTGAAAAGACTACAAAATAAGATATTACAAGTCATTGGAATTGATGAAACGGATTTTAACAGACCACTTGACCTGAGGAACTATTTTGTGTTGAGATCCATTATCTTCATGTATAATGAACTAAAAAATTGTTATTTAAATAATACAAATAAAACTAGGTTTAAAAATATATCCTCACCAAAAAAATTTCTAAAAATAGGTCAAAGAAGCTATAGATATTATGCATATAAGTATTTTAATAAATTGCCAGTGAATTTAAAAAATTTAAGTGTCAGTAAAAAAGTGCTTTTTAAAAATTTGAAAATTTTTTTTAAATATCTGAATGTTGACTAAGGTGGGAAATTGATTTTGTTGTGGTACAACAATGAAAAGTTTGTGGTTCTAATGGCTGATATTATACCTTTGCTATCAAATTTTTTTTTTCTTTATATGAGTGTTCAAATGCTAAACCACCACCATTGTGAGATTATTTCTTTTTGGAATCTGGGCAGGTATGCCTATGTATATTACAAGTTGAATTTCTTTTTTAGTTTTCAGGGCCAACCTATGTACGGGCATTTATGCCTCCTGTAGGTCCTTGTATATGTAAGAATATGTAAGGATGATTGGAAATAAATGATAAATGATATTCAAGATGTGTTAAAACTCTACAAAAGTTTTTACTTTTGATTTCAAACTTTGAAATTGGGAGACAATTTAGGCTCTTCTAGGCAATGTATTATCTTAAGAATTTATTGATTATAATTCTGAATGGAAATCTACAGGGAATGTATGAATTTCACGCGGAATTGCATGATACAATACCTATCATCTCCTTTATGGATACTTTCTCCGCTTTGTACTATTTTGGATATCTCATATTTCCATTCGATTAATCTAATGAATATATTTTTATTATCCGATACTTACAGCAAACTTCTTACTTCTTTTTTGAACATTCTAAATGAATTCATGATGAAGACCTGATGGAACCATATTTGTTTTAAAGCGATCCTCATCGAAGTCATATAATCGTGTTTTTGCTCCCGGCCGATCTCTCATATCAATGCTGCAGTCGGTTAATTTATTTTCCCTTATTCATAATAAGATGACGAAGTGTATAATTATAGCTATATGCAAGGAGAGATTAATTGATTTCATATCAAGGATTACACAGGCCAACACACATTTTGGTGCCTGCGATTTTTTAACTGTTCCTGAGTAATTTTTGGATGCAGAATGTAAAAAAGTTCTCAGATTTTTTCTATCAGATCTAGTTTTTGAGATTTTTCAAAAAAATTGTATATATAATTTATGTTATAGCTGTTATAATATATAATATTACTATTGACAGTTAAAAAAAAACAAAGACACATGGATTTAGGTATTCATTGCAAAAACTCAATTTACATAATTACATTAGTCACTAATCACATAACAAATTTTTTTTATAGGATTTTCTAGAATGGAGTTTACTAGGGCAGTCTCGCTGAAGGCTCCAGCAGTATTCCGCCATCATGTGGCTATCCCATCGTCCTTGATAACGATCTTCCATAGTTTTAATATCCTGATGGAATCTTTCACCCTGTTCTTCACTACAATCACCTAAGTTTTCTGGAAAACGATCTAGGTGGCTGTGGAGGTAGTGAACTTTTATACTCATGTTACCGCCAAGAATATTAAAATTTGAAAGCATAGTTTCCACTAATTCTACGTAATTCTCTGCTTTATGATTGCCAAGAAAATTTTGTACTACTTGAACAAATGAACTCCAAGCGTTAGATTCAGTCTCGTTCATTGATGTGGTGAATTGTGGATCTTTAACAAGTTGCCTTATTTGAGGACCATCAAATATACCAGCTTTTAGTTTTTCCGTGCTAATGCCAGGAAATTTACGTGACAAATACCCAAAACAATTTCCATCTCGATTTAAAGCCTTCACAAATTGCTTCATTAGGCCTAGCTTGATATGCAAGGGCGGAAGTAAGATTTTTTCTCTTGAAACCAAAGGTTCGTTGATCACGTTTTGTATTCCTTGAATCATGACATCTCTTGAAGGCCAATTTTTGTTAACCCAGTGCTCATTTTCAGCTCTGCTGTCCCAAAGGCACAAAAAACAAGGATATTTTGTATAACCACTCTGCTGTCCAAGGAGGAAGTTAATCTTTTTTAAATCAACACAAATTGACCACTGATGTTCTTCGTATTTAATTTTCTCAAAACTAATGCTATTGTTTCATATTCTTCCTTCGTGGTAGTAGAATGACCAATAGGAATTGAGCCATATTTGTTACCGTTATGTAAATGAACACATTTTAAACTACGTTTTGAACTGTCATTAAAAAGGCGCCAATCATCTGGAGTGTATTCAGGCAAACCCATTTTTTCTAAGAGCCCTTTTATATTGTTACAGAATACCAAGTCATTTTCCTGAGTGAAAAAAGGCAGCAGATCCTTATCTCTTTTACGATAAAATGTAATATTAGTACCTCGACAAATTCACAAGTCAGAAATCGTTTTTCTGCTCTCTTTCAAAGTGTATTCACCACACACATAACAAAAAACATCGGGATGATTTACACAGGTACGTCTGCTTGTGGATGCCATTGTTTCAGTTCAGTGTCTTGATACTACAAAACGACCAAATATTATACAAAACGATAGCACAACTTTACTTGGGAAAACTCAGTAATATACTAAATCAAGTACAGCCAAGCAGGTATAGAAGGATCGGGTCATAGGCAATTACAGGTATAAAAGTAATTAAGAGCATTGTATTGAGTAGTTCCTAGTATAGGAACATTGGGTCAGGGACAATTCCAGGTATCCATTTAGCTAATTAGATTCTGGGAAATTTCTATTTTGATGATTAAGTACATATTTATCTTTTTATTTGTTGTCCTTTATCAGAAAAAAATATACCATTTAACCTGTAACGTGTATCTCAGAAACTAGAGCTGATAGAAAAAATCTGGTGGCATTTTTGGAATCAGCACATTAAAAACATCTAAAATCAGATGTTAGATTTCCGGCACCAAATTTTTTTTTCATTTTGTTGGCCTGTGTTATAGATCATGTTTTATCTTAGAACATAGAACAACAGGAAGGAGCATATTGTTCATTTTGGTGTGACCGAATTTGGTGCACATATGGCGGAATCCATATTTCCGGTTTAGCAGTGGCGTAGGGCATAAATAATCTCAATTACTGTCCAACGTAATTTTGGCTAATTTCAGATCGCATTTTTTATTTTTCGAAAGCTTTCTATTATTGAGTGGAAAGAAAAAAAATATTTTGGGAATACTCTTGTGAAACATAGGAATTAAAATCTCGAAAGATGTGAGTAGGAAAAATGTATTTGTTTTTCTCTTTGTACTTGTGAATACTGAGAAATAAATAAATTTTGTATATTTATCTATTTAAAAAGAATATATAGAACGTCACTTTTAATGTTCATTGGTTTTTAAAGAGAATCAATCTATTATACAAATTCCTTATTCTATCTTCATTTACAGTATTTTTACAAATATAATTCAACCTCGTGTTTAAATAACAATTTGAAATACTTTTAATTAAAAGAGTGAAGATCTGTTGAAACATTCTTCCTTGAAGTGCTTGGAGCACAATAAGCTCCTGTTGTTAGGAGTAAACCCAGGCTTATTAACAAAACTCACCCATCTAAATCTACGTCTTTCATCCTTAGGAAATCTGAAACAATAATATTGAGACTAATTAATTTCAGAAATCATTACAGTTTGTCATTCCTGCTTTCAAAATATTCTTGAAAATTGAATCTACCAAACCCAGTTTGTTCAATTGAAATCCTTATTATCTAATGTCAACTACGCCCATGGTTTGTTCACGATAACGTCAAAATACATAAACAGGAATACCATTTTAATATTCAAAAAAAGACGTTAATACAGTATGAATAAAACCTACCTGTGAAATGTTACACCGGAATTGTTTTTCTTTGGTGTTTTTGAATAGCCACAAGCTACACAACTGACCATTTTCTGGAAAAAGTTCCTTACCACAAAAATATCTTATTTTAATAATTTCTTTAGGTAAAATAGTTCAGAATTCACTTCACAACTTAATTTCACTCAACTCTACAAAATCCAACACAGTTTAACTCGAAAAATATCCTAAAAATAACAATTTGATATGAATTTGATAAAAGCTTCACGTTTGACACCTATATCAAAACAAAACAATGAGTCATAATTTGGTGCACTTCGGTCTCACTTCCTGTCCTTGTATTCGCGTGGAAAGGCTCCTTCCTGTTCTTCTATGTTCTAAGTGTTTTATAATCCTAGATTTCATTGTTTATTTTCATATTACTTTTTTTTTTCTTTTCAGAATGTTTTTAGGATTCCTCCTCCAGAAGATAATTCAGTTCAAAATAGCCGGCTGAGGAAATTAATGGCTTAAGTACATAGAGGGATGACTTAACTATTCTAACATAATTTTTTTGTTCATACAAGAGCTCCGAGGATCAAAATGAACTTTTCATTCGATAAAGCGCATATTCCTCATTTTTCAAGTTCAAAATGGCCGGAGAAATAAATTGACGGATAGAGGAATGTATCAGAATGTACTCAGAAAAAATTATTTTGTTTCATTCTGATAGCCCTAGAACCCCACCTCCAACGATCAAAATGAACCGATATTCCGTTTACGATGGAGCGCATGTTCCTCTTTTTTAACAAAATTTAAAATAGAGAAGACTTTCTGGAGTTTCCTTTTTGTTGGAGAAAGAATCAATTTTTGCAGTGCGAGATGCCCTTCAATATGGAATATTTCAGCTTATTTCGTGAACAATTACAATCCACTACACTCACGGGGAGAAAGGTTTTTTTTTTACTGAGGTTTATCCCTAAGCTCTTGTATCATACACCAATTTGTATGGTACCCCGTTACGCTAACCTCTGCTAAAACTGTATCTCATACACATGCTATAATTATTGTTTGCTGTTCAAGATTGTAATGCTCTATATCAAAAGAATATATATATATTAGACTGATTCAAAGAAATCGACTTTCTTTTTTTTCGAGAAACACACCCCTAATTATCTTCGGGGTATTGAAAAATGACGTCTGTGAAAATATTAGCCGATAATATTATTATTTGGAGGTCGCTCATCGAGGATTTCTATATTCCCTACTAATAGCAGGTGAAAAAAATTCATTTCTGGTTAAAAAATTCCAGTTCGCAAACCAATGGACGGATTCTATTGAGCTATATATTTTTATGTAGGGAATTAGGTACTCTACAAAAACTGTGTCATATAATTTTTCCATAAAACGGCTTTTCGATAAGTTATTAGAGCTTTGAAATGAAATTTTTAGCTGTTTTTACTCGGATGTTGGGGAGAAATTATTGGAATTTACTTTGAAAATCAGAATATAGTTCTGGAAAGATACAATTAATATGATTCATTGTAGATTCAAATAATTTATGACATCCTGAAATAGTCAACCTCAACAATTTCTAGAGAATTAGAAATTTATACTCTTCAGAATCAAATTATTCAGCATCTATTATTTCTCATTCACTTGGGTCACAAAGAATGATTGGTTTTGTGCCCTCTTTCAGATTAGTGTTTGTTCTTAAACCCAGTATTTGTCTTCAGTTTCAGTCATAATATGTGTATTCATTATTTTTATAAACCCAAAATAGCCGCTGTCACAAAATAGTGAACTATCAATTTTTCAACAAATATCTCGATATTTGTGGGATTGGTAGGTTTAATGATAATAGAAATAAGTCGCATATAGAAAGCATTTATTCGGTTGTGAAAAATAATATTGGAGTTGGTATATTCAACATTTATAATACATTATATGTTCTAAACAGATAATTTCAATTTTTTTTTAACGCAATCCGGAAAACGATGACGATGTTCGTTTATCAATTGTAAAAGGAACTGTAACTGTTTATTCTTCATTCTTCTTTTAGTAGTTATTGCATTCTTCAATTAAACCAATAACTCGCTCCAGTCGCTCCACTGAATCGTTAACAACAGAAAGATCCTATCATCTATATGTTACTTTCACTACATAATGTCTTCTCCAATGAAATCATATAGCGAGAATTTTGTGAATGCGGCCATTTTCGGTTTCCAAAAATAATGAATACACAAAATTGTATTATGGATGAAACTGAAGACAAGTACCGAGTTTACGATCAAACACTAATCTGAAAGAGGGCACAAAACCAATCATTCTTTCTGACCCAAGTGAATGAGAAATAAGAGATGCTAAATAATTTGTTTCTGAAGAGTATGAAATACTAACTCCCTAACAATTGTTGAGGTTGACAATTTGGGGATGTGATAAATGATTTAAATCTAAATAGAATCCTATCAATTGTAACTTTAGAGAACGATTTCCTGATTTTCAAAGTAAATTCCAATAATTTCTCCCCGATATCCGAGTAAAAAGAGCTACTTCGACAAAAATTAATTTCAAGCTCTAATAACTTTTCGAAAAGCCGTTTTATGGAAAAACTGTAGGTGGCAGTTTTTGTAGAGCACCTAACTCCCTACATAAAAATATATCGCTCAATGGAACCCGTCCATTGGTTTGCGAACTGGAATTTTTTAACTAGAAATAATTTTTTTTCCCTGCTATTAGTAGGGAAAATAGAAACCCTCCATGAGCGACCTCTAAATAATAAGATTTTTGGCTAATATTTTCACAGACGTCATTTTTCAGTGTCCTGAAGATAATGAGGGGTGTGTTTCTCGAAAAAAAAAGAAAGTAGATTTTTTTGAATCAGTCTAATATATATAGCTGAAAATTCAAGACGAAAAACAGTTTTTTGTGAATAACTCAGAAAATATCCATTTTAGGGCAAGGGTGTGATGAATACACTCACATTATTTTTTAACGTAGATTCAATATCTGCCATAAAAAAATGGGGTTCTAATTTGAAAAAATTCATTCACGATTTTGTCATCCCTAACTTTGAAAGCGATTTTTTCACCCCCTGTATCATGAATCGCGATTTCGATTTTTAAAGTGGATACATCAATCTTACATCTTGAAAAATCCCAAAAATGAAAATTTTCCATCGAAAAACCTCGAAGTTATTCTTGTTTCAGCGGAGCTCTATTTTCGATTTTTTTTTTTCGAATTTTCCCGCTCAGAGAGAATTTTCCAACCAAAACTGAAAAATGTTACATCAAAATAACTTGAAATTTTCTAAGGAATCTATTTCTGCAATAAAGAAATGGTGTTCTAATTCGAAAAACGGAAGTTGACGTCATTTCCGGAAAAACCGGAGGTGCTCATGCCTTGAAAATATTTTAGATTTCATCAGCATCGTGAAATACTTATAAGTGCTGAATTTCATGAAAATACGTTCAGGAGTTTCTCGTATAAATATGGGTGAGGTTCCTCGTGAAAGACCCTGTATATACATATATATATTTTTTTTTTCACACACATCATGTGGCAATTTGCGGGGCCTGTCGGGTATTTTTACCAAGACAAGTTCCGCTCCCTAGTGTGGAAAGAGGGTCTGTCGGATGATATTGACGGTTCCGAGTAGCAGAGCCTTCTGCATCCAGGTAATAGCGTTAGAGGGCAATTGGAGCTCCTGTAGGTGTTGCACAGTTTTCTTTGGCACCAGTCCGTTTGCAGTTATAATCAGCGGGATTATATCCACTTTCTTCAGCTTCCACATGTCCCTTATCTGTCTGGATAGCGCCCCATATTTCTCGATCTTCTCCTGGTATGCTTTCATTATGTTGTGGTCCAGAGGAACTGCAAAGTCTAATATTGTGGCTGCATTCTCTTTTTTATTCCATAACACCATATCCGGTCTGTTGTGTTCAGTTCCAATGTCAGTTGTTATTGTGAGATCCCAGTAGATCTTTATGCACTCATTCTCCAGTATCGAGGCCGGAGTATACAGGTGATGAGGATGAGGTGTGAATTGTCGGATCAGGTGTTCTTTTAGGCTTATGAGTTGGTGCACCACCTTGCCCATATTATCGTGCCGGGTCAGATATCTAGTGCTCGCTATGGTCGAGCATCCCGACGAGAGGTGTTGAACTGTTTCCTCAGCTCGGTTGCATAGGCGGCATTTCGTGTTGTCTATTTGTTGTTTCAGTATGTGTTTCATATAATTTCGTGTGGGGACTACTTGATCCTGAATAGAGAATATTGTGCCTTCTGTCTGTGGAAACAGGTAGCCTTGGGTAAGGTAAGTATTGGAAGCAGATCCATCCACGTCCTCCTGATGCAGGTTAGTATAGAATCTACCGTGAAGTTGTTTTGTGCGCCAGCGTTGCCTGAGTTTTTCCAAGTTGTTTTCTGTTCCAGATCCATCCTCGTCCAGTGATGCTATCATGGATTGAGCGTCGTGTGCTGTTATCCACTGATGAATCGGTAAGTTAGTGTTAAGGAAGTGGTTCTTGATATTAATAATCTCTTTTTCGCAGGCATTCTCTACGGAGGTGAGACCTCGACCTCCCTCCTTACGAGGTAAGTACAATCTTTCGGTGGCAGAGTTGGGGTGATGTAAGCCAAATTGGGTCAATGTTGTTCTTATTTTTTGGTCTATCAGTTGTATTTCCGTTTTCGACCAAGTGAGTATCCCCGCTGTGTATGTAAATGACGGAATGGCCCAGATGTTAATGGCCATTATTTTATTTTTGGCAGATAACTGTGATCTTAGTACCAGCCTCATCCTCCTAAGCAGTTCATTCTTTGTTTGTTCTTTATTCTCTTAAAGTTTTATCTCGAATGTTTGCTGTATTCCCAGATACTTATACCTATCCTCTGGGGTCATGCTATTAATTTCTCTTCCGTCTTTCAGCCTTACATTTCCCTCCTCTGATAGTTTTCCTCTCTTCACTATGACAACTGAACACTTCTCCAATCCCAAGGTCATTCCGACATCTGCACTGAACATCCTTACTAGTTCCAGCTCCCCCTCCAGCTGCGCTCTGCCTCTCGCGTATAGTTTGAGGTCATCCATATAAAAGAGATGGGCTAGTCTTACTTGCTCACTCACAACGTAACCATAAGCGGACCTGTTTAGCATGCCACTCAGGATGTTGAGAGCTAAGCAGAACCATGGAGGGCTCAATCCATCCCCCTGAAAGATTCCTCTTTTTATCTGAATTTCCGGTGTTTCATAGGAGGTTGCGCCTCCCTTGAGAGTTAAAGTTGTTCGCCAGGTTGTCATCAGGAATTTGAGCACAGCGATTACCCGTCGCTCTATCTTGTAGATTTCTAGCACTTCCATCAGCCACGAGTGCGGAACGGAGTCATATGCCTTTTGATAGTCGATCCAGGCTATTGCGATGTTCTTACTTCTTTTTTTTTGCCTGTATGGTGATCTCGTTGTCGATTTTTAAAAGTTCTTCACACCCCCTGCTTTTACTTTTGCATCCGTTCTGCTCCCACGCCATTATGTTGCAGTTTTTTAGATGAGCATTCATCTTGTGGGCCATGATGGAGATTATAATCTTATAGATTGATGGTAGGCAGGTGATTGACCTATAGTTCTCTGGCTGATGCAAGTCTTCTTTCTTTGGTAGTAGGTATGTCCTACCCTCAGTAAAATAGGGTGGTATTTGTTGTGGGTTGTCCAGCGCTCTTCCAATCAGGCGGGCAAGCACCCCATGAGTTGACGTCAGTGCTTTCCACCAGTAGCTGTGGATGCCGTGGATGTCTGGTGTTGCCCAGTTCTTCATTCTTTTAGTGGTTTGTCTGACATCTCCTTCACTTACTCTAACTGTTAGCATATCTGGCAGATCTCTACATTTCGCCCTCTCATCATCAATCCATGGTGCATCTACGTTATGCGTTCCCTCTTGCGACCATATAGACGACCAGTAATCGCGCATTCTCTCCGCGCTTGGAGGTTCATTGGTTTCGCCTCTTTTCTGCTCATCAATTTTCCTGAAGAATATTTTTTGATTTTTAACGAACAGGTTATTTTGTTGATATCTCAGAGTTCTTTTATGATATCTTCTCAGTCGATTTCCTAGAGCAGCGATCTTTTGCTTGAGTTTTTCGGCGTGTTTTCTGATCTTCAATTTATAATTAGTGTTTCCCTCCTTTAGATTAATTTTTTCCGCATAGATCTTTAGTTTTTTCCTGACCTTGGTACTGACCTTTTTGTTGTTGAGATATAAATGGTAAATTCCTATTTCTTTTCTGAGTGTTGTTATTCGTTTTTCGAGTCTTTCCTCCCACGGTGGTTTTTTCTTAAGGGGTTGTTCATGGTTTTTCTCTTTTGTCTCCAGGATGAGATTTGCCACCCTGGCCGCACAATATACCCTGGGAAAAAGTTCTTCGAGGTCCTCTGACATATATATATATATATATATATATATTAGACGGATTCAAAAAAATCGACTTTCTTTTTTTTCGAGAAACACACCCCTTATTATCTTCAGGGCACTGAAAAATGACGTCTGTGAAAATATCAGTCAAAAATCTTATTATTTAGAGGTCGCTCATCGAGGATTTCTATTTTCCCTACTAATAGCAGGGGAAAAAAAATTATTTCTAGTTAAAAAATTCCAGTTCGCAAACCAATGGACGGATTCCATTGAGCGATATATTTTTATGTAGGGAGTTAGGTGCTCTACAAAAACTGTCTCATATAGTTTTTCCATAAAACGGCTTTTCGAAAAGTTATTAGAGCTTGAAATGAAATTTTTGTCGAAGTAGCTGTTTTTACTCGGATATTGGGGAGAAATTATTGGAATTTACTTTGAAAATCAGAATATAGTTCTGGAAAGATACAATTAATATGATTCTATGTAGATTCAAATAATTTATGACATCCTAAAATAGTCAACCTCAACAATTATTAGAGAGTCAGAAATGTATACTCTTCAGAATCAAATTATTCAGCATCTATTATTTCTCATTCACTTGGGTCAGAAAGAATGATTGGTTTTGTGCCCTCTTTCAGATTAGTGTTTGTTCTTAAACCCAGTACGTGTTTTCAGTTTCAGTCATAATACAATTTTGTGTATTCATTATTTTTATAAATCCCAAATAGCCGCTGTCACAAAATAGGTAGTGAACTATCAATTTTTCAACAAATGTCTCGATATTTGTGGGATTGGTAGGTTTAATGATATTAGAAATAAGTCGCATATAGAAAGCATTCATTCGATTGTGAAAAATAATATTGGTGTTGGTATATTCAACATCTATAATACATAATATGTTCTAAACAGATAATTTCAATTTTTTTTGTTGCAATCCGAAAAACGATGACGATGTTCGTTTATCAATTGTAAAAGAAACTGTAACTGTTTATTCTTCATTCTTCTTTTAGGAGTTATTGCATTCTTCAATTAAACCAATAACTCGCTCCGCTGAATTGTTAACAACAGAAAGATCCTATCATCTATATGTTACTTTCACTACATAATGTCTTCTCCAATGAAATCATATAGCGAGAATTTTGTGAATGCGGCCATTTTGGGTTTGCAAAAATAATGAATACACAAAATTGTATTATGGATGAAACTGAAGACAAGTACCGAGTTTAAGATCAAACACTAATCTGAAAGAGGGCACAAAACCAATCATTCTTTCTGACCCAAGTGAATGAGAAATAAAAGATGCTAAATAATTTGATTCTGAAGAGTATGAAACACTAACTCCCTAACAATTTTTGAGGTTGACAATTTGGGGATGTCATAAATGATTTAAATCTAAATAAAATCATATCAATTGTATTTTTCGAGAACGATTTCCTGATTTTCAAAGTAAATTCCAATAATTTCTCCCCGATATCCGAGTAAAAAGAGCTACTTCGACAAAAATTTAATTTCAAGCTCTAATAACTTTTCGAAAAGCCGTTTTATGGAAAAATTGTAAGTGGCAGTTTTTGTAGAGCACCTAACTCCCTACAAAAAAATATATCGCTCAATGGAATCCGTCCATTGGTTTGCGAACTGGAATTTTTTTACTAGAAATAAATTTTTTTCCCCTGCTATTAGTAGGGAAAATAGAAATCCTCTATGAGCGACCTCTAAATAATAAGATTTTTGACTAATATTTTCACAGACGTCATTTTTCAGTACCCTGAAGATAATAAGGGGTGTGTTTCTCGAAAAAAAAGAAAGTCGATTTTTGTGAATCAGTCTAATATATATATATATATATATATATATATATATATATATATTATATTATATATAGAATACTAATTTTCACAGGAAATTATTTGTGTCATTCATTGAGGCAAACGAATTCCTGCCATGGCTCTCGTAAGAGTGAAATAAAATTGTCGCACTCATTTTCAACAGATATGATAACACCCCTCTCGCGTTTGGAGTGTCACTGATTCATCATAGACATCATAGGCTGTATTCGGGTTCGACTTTTGGACGGTCCGAGAATTGTTCTAAAACTGCGCAAAACTGTTGCGCCCTAGTATCGAAACCTCTGCGCAGTTCTAGAACCATTCTCGGACTGTCCGAAAACCGAACCCGAATACAGCTATCGACAACTATACTCCATTCACTTTTATTTCAGCAGTCGGTTGGCCATGGAAATTTGACACATTTCACCCTGTATAGTACGAAAATGTGGGGTTATGACGCTCGTCAAAACATTTTTGGGTTTTAAATCAACGCTATGTTTCCCGTTCTACGTAAAAGTTTCTGTTATTACGTATTTTATCACAATGTCGAATCTCTTCGGAAAATATGTGACGAACATAATTGAAGTTTATACAAACTGATTGAAGGCATACCAAATCCTGTTATTTGCATGGAAAATACAAGAGATCAGTATAATATCATAATATGCACTAGCTTGAGGAGAGTTAATGTTCGTTTCTTCTTTGGCTAAAGTTTGAATACGTTACATCAGTTGTAGATTCCAAAAATATTAACCTGAAGATGAAATGCACATGATGCAGTGGTTGGGATAATTACAAGAATATTAAATTCTTCAACAAAATCATCTTGCATCAATATAAGTAAAAAACTTAAAGGAATTTTCAAATCTTGATGAACTTCACCTTTGAACAAAAATTTCACATGAATAAACAATTAACAGGACAGCTGGTGCGTATTTATGGCTGTTCATCCTAATACATTGATATAATAATAATAATAATTAGGTATTTATTGGTACCTTCAGACATTTACAATGTACAGGACAAGTCAAATGAAAAATAGAAAAATCAATTTTCGGGAACTTATTCTACGATAACATTCATCGAAAATCCTGTAGTAAACATTTCGCATTAATTCACTCAAACATATATAAATCCCTAAAAAAGAAAATTCTTTGTCATCCTCTTCATTCACAATCTTTCTGATTGTGGAAATATTCAGCTGAAATATAAGTCGTTTAGATTCAGATGAAACATTATATAAATTCTCTTACATTGAATATGTTCGCTACCGTCTGAAGTATTGTGGATTTTAGAATATCAGGGTATAACTATTTGAATGAGCGGACCTGAATTCTAAATAGCACCTCCTGAAACCCTGTCTCTTTTTTCAATCACTTTCGGCATTTTCGTAATAAAAATTGATATTAGTTTTGGCTACGGCGTTATGACATTAACGGCATTTCATGAGTGCCAACCTTACTCCGTTCTAGTTACAAAAACTTGAGAAAATTATTTCATGGCCAACCGACTGCTAAAATAAATGTGAATGCAGTATATGTGATTCATCATTCAGATCATTCTATCCTAGATCGTTGCGCTCTGTCTCCGCATCCCCTTCAATTTGAACTAGACCAGCCGTTTATTCGATATCGCATTTCGCATCGCTCTGAGAGTTCGATTCCACAGAACACAAATAATGTTCAATCATTCTTCAACTGTTTCACTAGACTCCGAGCATATTCGAATTTAACACTGAAACTCCTATGTTTCCATTTGAATCTTCCACATCGGTAGACGGACGAGATAGGAGGGGGGAAGGAGAGAAGAAGAGAAATGAGTGTGATAGATTTAGGCGGTGAACACATATGAGCGGCCGCGGCCACGATCACGATCGAGAAGCGTCCCATGCAAATGTATTATTCCGCACATAATATCACGCTCTGTTCAGCGATATAGCGGCGTTCAGTCGCGATGTCTCACGATCGTGATCGTGATCGCGGCCGCTCATATGTGTTCACCGCTTTATATGATAACGAACCATTTAATGTGATAGCACCTTGTGTTGCATTTTGTGATATCATCTACAGTAGAGATAATTGTTCGAACTAACACGACAATCTCATCGGTGTATACCGTCTACTGACGTCAAAAATAATAACTACCCTCTCAATTAAGAAACGCTCATCAGGACTTTTGTCTGACACAAAATTTTATGCATTGAATAAGTTCCTGAATATTCATTTCTTACAGGCGGAACCGAAAGTTTTATTACTTACTTTTCAACCCTTTCGTATCGCCATCATTCTCTGTTTTGATGTTGAACCCAAAGCAAAATAAATGTTCTAATGTATTCTTAATTTCTTGAAATCAGTCTAGCCATTTAGTAATTAAGTGACTCATCACAGGATCATAACAAATTCGTTTTTCTATTCGAATCCGGAGAATCTGTAGAAAACTTGACACATGTTTGAATATCTTCAGATGGCCACCTGCATAGTTATCAAACAACCCTTGGCTGTCTTGCACTTGATTTACGACAAAATTATGCTTGCTTTCGAGAAGCCCTTCCCATCAGTATCAGAGGGAGCTTGTTAAGACAAATTGGTTTTCATAGATGGCAAGTTATGTGAAACAAAGAAAATCATGAATAGCTCAAAAATGACTAACGATATAGAACTGATTCCAACAGAACGTATGGGAACAAATTGGGTACTAATTAGGATATGGTCCGTATACATGTTTGGTTACCAAGAGTTACCAGTCTATATACAGACCATACCCATAATGGTGTAAAACAAGTAACAATCTAAAACTTTTTCACTAACTTCATGCTTCATACAGAACAATAGTGAATTGCTGGAAAACCGAAAATGATCTTAAGTAATTTCAACAGAACAAATTTGAACAAGGCTCAACCCCACCTCAGATGATTACTACCATTGATGATTATTTTTGTGTAGATAGAATTTTTTATGAGGAATCGAATGGTAGTAATCTCAATATGCGGAAACTTATAATTCAGTAGCTATGATTTTTTGAAATGTTCATTGAATGCACTCAATTATGACGTTTGAATGTTTGATCACTGTAATTCTTAATCAATTCGAATGTTTTTCACTCATAAATTATCAGAGGGAATTATGCTTCTGAATATCAATATTTATACTCACAAATTTAAAGCTTCAAAGGTTTTAACGGAATGCAGTGGTGAATTTGGGTTCTGACGTTGTATTTCGATATCATTTTTATTTGTAACTAATCCTTTTCTAACAAGCTTTTTCAACAGACTAGCTTCAGCCAGATTCACTTCATCCGGACCTTCATCAGATTCGGAATCAGCATTTTTCGTGTCATCTTTTACTTTAATTTTTTCGATCTGAAACACTTGTATAGTCAGACATGAAGGGGAAAATATATTTTCAGTTACCTTCGAATTTAAGGCATCCTGCTCGAGAGCATATTTGGACCAATCTATCTTTTGTGCCATTTTATCAAACACGAAGCTTTAAATTATTCGAATTTCAAATTCAAAAGATCTGATAGAGTTTCTTGTCTCCGTTTAATTTTCTCATCAAAGCACAGGCCACAGAACATCAAACAGGCCACTCTGAGGCCACTCCAACCTTCTAACAAAGAGTAACAGAGATTTACTCTTTGCTTCTAACCTCACAAAAATTATGGAGTATGGACATAGATATAGAGACTATGTCTATGAGTATGGAGGACATATTCCACAGATTACAGAGTAGCTCTATTCCCATAGAGTTTAATGATGGTTGCATTCACAAACTTACTCAGAGCAAGCTCTGTGTCAATAGTACGTAGATTAATTAAAAGTACAATAATCAGAGACAACCTGCCTCTGACAATTATATTGCAAATTATGTGTTATATCAAAGATTATACAGTAGAAAGATAGAAAACGCCCTCATATCTCTAGTACTAAAAACCGACTACATTTTGGCCAGTGAAAACACATTTGACAATGAGATGGCGCTGAAAACGTATTATCAATACAGAAAAACTGTTCAATAACAATTTTCTGTTTTATAATTGTGGGCGCGAAATTCGAATTCTATTCCTTCTCAGATCAATAAAAAACAATGTTTTTTATTGATCTGATCTTGTTTTTTATTGATCTGAGTATTCCTTGTATTGAATTACAATATTGACCCCTTGTTGAGACTAGAAAACAAACATCCTGAACGACAAAACAAAAGGATGGTTTTGTTTTGTGACCAAGATGTCTGAACATTGTTTGGAAACGAATGATATCAATGAAATACGCTGTGTTGGATGCATAGACATATTAAATTTGTATATTGTATATTCGTGTTCTGTGTTAAACACATGGACACGGCGTAGAGAGAGAGGGGGTGCGGCCGTAATAAGATAGAGGGGCAAAATGGGGATAAAATGGGCAAAACCACAGAACATAAACATCAAGAGAATGGTAACTCCCGTGCTAATCTTCTTGACCGTGTTTTTGTCTGCGACACTAGCGCTGCAACAGCGTATTGTGAAACTACGTTCTTTTTGCCCGTGCGGCTTCCGCTTCCTCCCGTCCGGACCTTACTAGCAGCAGGCGGGAGATTCAAATCGACGAGGACGCATTGAAAGAGCGCCGAATCAGAGAAATAATGAAAAATTCGAGAAAAATTTTGAGTTTTATAGGAAAATAAAGGATGATATGATTTCTTGTATTTCTTTTCCTGAGGGTACTCAGAAAAAGTAATGAAATTATGAACAGGAAGATTTTTCTTCTCTTATTCTACCTATTCAACTTAAATTTTTTCTCGAATTTTTCATTATTTCTCTAATTCGGCCATCCTTCAATGCGTGCCCGTCAATTTGAAACAGCACCTCGAGTTATTTTGCAGGGGTGAAAAATGGCTAATGCTAGTATTGCAAGTATCATAATTATTATTTGGAGAAGTTATATTGGGATTATTGTCTGGGTTTCTGAATAGAAATATTGATTCCGAAAAGCTATTGGAAAAGGCATTTATAACAGTGCATTCAACTGGCAGGAGTTAGGTTGAACGATTTTTCTTTGCTTTCTGCTAAGTTCAATTGACGATTTAGAAATACAATTTCATAATTTTCATACTTCCAAATGAATGCTTTTTCTCATCTGTAGAACTTGTTCCATGAGCTGAATCATATTTATGTTGCCACCGCCTGGGCAAAACATTCGTTTGCACTTTGTATTTATCGAAAATTTCAGAATTTCTCATCAATTTTAGATCAACTTTGAATGTCGTATCCTTTTTCTATTATGAAAGTAATAATGGTGTCCTCGTAAAGTGCAATTAATAGTACGAAATGAGTTGAAAAGACAGATAAAGTGAAATTTCACAGGTAAAGTAACTTCGAATGTATTAATCGATTTATTATATCATAGTTGAATTATTCATTTCAAATCAATAAATGTATGTCAATTCTTTTCTCGTCTAGATAAAATAATACTCAAGAAGCACTTGAGATCAGAAGAGAAAATA
This sequence comes from Coccinella septempunctata, assembly GCF_907165205.1. NCBI lineage: Eukaryota > Metazoa > Arthropoda > Insecta > Coleoptera > Coccinellidae > Coccinella > Coccinella septempunctata. The sequence continues at coordinate 38,345,835 of NC_058192.1, read as the reverse complement.
AATGCCAAAATGGGAGCTCTTCCATTGGGACAAAATATTGTAACGTTTTCTTCGCTTGATTAAAACGTTCAACTTATTAAAATTATTTATTTACACTCAATACACATATAACTCACAAACTAACTATTACACTACTATTTATTTCCACTAGTCGCTTGCACTGTAACTGTACTTGTACTTGCCTACCTGCTCCTCCGCTGGGCTTATATAGGCGCCGAAAACATTCAGGTAGATTCGCGGTTATTCTGGAAGTTCTCGACCGCTCTGGTTCTCGAAAGGTCCGACCGCAAGGGCCGGACTGGTTACACTGTCCCCTCCTTAAGCCTGTTCTGTCCCAGAACAGATTTAGTGAATTTCTCCGAGGACCGTGGCGAAACTTGCACCCATCACCATTCCTACAGTAGCCATTCTGATGGAAGTAGCACTCCACAGTTTTTCCAGACTCCCTGGCCTGCTTTGGGTTGAAACTGCACACCAGGATCCGTATACCAGTCCCCTGAAATACCACCTCCAGCATGCTTCGCACAACTCGCCAATTCAGCTGGTCCAATCCACAACCGAGCTTGGGAACAGCTAATTTCCTAACTCCAAAGCGTTGAAGGTCTTCTTTCAAGCTATGCAGTGCCGTCCATAGATTTTGATAGGTTGGCTTCTGATAGGAATGTTGCTTTGTGACTAAGTAATAAATGAACCGACCTTCAGCCTTCAATTTCAAAACTTTTCCGATTCTTGGCTGCTGTCGCAATAGTTGTTCCTCACGTCCAAATTTATTTCTGAATACTCTGGCTATTCCTTTGCTCATACGAAGGTCCTCCGCTACGCAATGAGCGAGAGAGTATTCCTCAGACACGGTAAAGAGATCTTGATGTACTTCCTGTGTAACGCCGAACCGTGCAACGCGTGTCTCACCATAATAATCCATAAACTTCTGGTAATCGCTGCTTCCTTGCATCGGGGCTTCCACAAGACGTACCTCTTCTTTGTCCTGCGCGTACGGGGCTAATCGGTTGAAATGGACAACCTTTGGTTTTCCTCTGGGGAGCTTCCTTATCCGGTAAACTACATCATTTATCCTCTTGATTATTTCATATGGTCCCTCCCACTGTCTCTGCAGCTTTGGTGTAAAACCTTTCCTCCTTTGTGGATTATGTAGCCACACCAGATCTCCAGTGGTGAATCCACCTTCAATAGCCTTGATGTCGTAGCGCATTTTCATTCGGTCACTTGCTTGCTGCATTTGATTGCGTACCTTGTCATGAATGTAATCCAGCTTGTTCCTTAATTTACTAACGTAGTCCTCCCCAGCTACGTCTTCTCCAGGCTTACATCCAAACTCCAAGTCGCAAGGCAGCCTTATTTCTCGGCCGAACATTATACTGGATGGAGTTTCCTTGGTAGATTCTTGAACCGAAGATCTATATGCCATGGTGAATAGATGTAAATATTCATCCCAATCCCGCTGGTGATCAGAAACTACTTTGGCTAGATGTTTTCCCATGGTCCGATTCATTCGTTCGACCATGCCGTCTGATTGTGGATGAAGAGGTGTAGTCCTTGTTTTATGAATCCCCAATTTGTTGCATACTTCTTGGAATAACTTCGACTCAAAATTTCGGCCTTGATCACAATGCAGCTCCAGAGGTATTCCAAATCTGCAGAAGAATTCTCTGACCAATTTATCAGCTATCGTACTTGCCTCTTGATTAGGAATACCGTAGGCTTCCACCCATTTCGTGAAATAGTCCATCGCTACCAAAATGTACTTGTTTCCATGCTCTGTTTCGGGAAAGGGGCCAGCGATGTCGATAGCTACTCGTTCCATGGGGGATCCGACGTTATATTGTCTCATTGGTGCTTTTCCTTTACCATAAGGTCCGTTAGCAGCAGCACAAACCTTGCATCTTCTACACCGATTTGATATAATATGCCCCGTACTTGTGCAGTACCTGGTTGCAAAAGCAATTATCGTCTAATGAGAAGGTTTCGGTATTCAGATTTCCTTAAGACCTCGCGAGGCTTAACGCAATTCATAGGGAAAGCAGTTTTAAAGTAAACGAAGATACTGAGGTACTGAGGAACGAAGATACTGTAGTATGCATCAAACATTTTGCAGATTCACATGTTTTGAAAGAGTACTCTTTTCCAACCGCTGAAGGTTCAGTCCATCAATATACCGCGAAAAGTTCCTGAATTCCATTCATGCATTTCCCTCAATTTTTCCGAATCAACCTAGTTATATGTCGTCCAAAAAGAACTGATCCAGAGGAACGAAGACAAAAATTAGTTTTTCATTATGATAACGTTTATAGAGACTCGGACAAACAAGATAAAATTAGTTCTGTTTCACATTTTTGTGATCATTTCAAAGACAAGGCAATATCCAACTTCATTTTCAATGTCAAAGAAAATGATTCCGTCCAATTTTATAAAATAAATTTCGAAGGTTCATTCCCGAAAATATCGTTAGTATTAAAATTATTTTGATTTGAGAATCGAAGTATTTAGAGACGAAATTAATGTACCCATTTCTGATTTCAAGTGGTTACTAGGTGACAGGTATATTTGTGATAGGTGGTCGAAATTTGAAAACTTAATTGCGCAGTTAAATAGGACCGATGTAGAATCAGATATCTCTGCCAGCAATACTTCAGATCAATGTCTTTTCGATGAAGTTAAAGAAGACATCAAGAAAATTTATAGCGCCCTCAAAGGTTGTATCCAAAAATTAGAAAAAATTTGCTCTGACGACATTGACACTGCTAAAATAATCAGAAAAATATAATTCTTAAGTCAACAACGTAAACGTTGCATCTGTCTCAGGAATTGACTTTTTTAATCGGTCTTTATCGGGGTTAAGGGAGGAGATATGTCGGGCGATTGTGGCGTGATCTTTGTTTTTGAATTCTTGAGACTTTTTTGTTTTCTTTTTTCCGTCTTTCGAGCTCCGCCTCAGTTTGAATTTAAATTAAGTTTAAATTTAAATTAAAATTGTAAAACACGTTGTCTACTGTTATGAAGTGCTTTTCGCTATCAATGTGCTTGTACTGAAATTTGTAAATCTTGTCCATTCCATTGTGTTGCACACAGTTATTTGTGTTATTCTTACTATTGTATTAAAGGGTATATCCCGTTTATTTCTTTAAATAAATAAATAAATAAATAAAAAAACTAAAATTAGTCGTTTCACCGAAACCAATTTATTCAACAGAATTGTTTTTGTGGGCATCTCTAATTCATTTCCAATTTCCAGATTCCTATCGGTTGATTAGAGACTCTTATTCATTAACACTTCCTCATCCGGCAAATCATTTTCATTTTATTCTATTTTAAGAAATGATTTTATTTCAATCGCATGCTTGATTCAGTTTTAATGCCCCAGAAAATCGAATAATACTTATATTCTGATTGTAATCTTGTGGAACTCAATACTACAGCTACCTCCTCGTGATGAGTTCTGGATTATTTGCGATAAAACATTATGAAACGGATCGCAAATAAACTAAATGCTGTATTGTTTTCCTCCCTACAGTTCTTAATTTTAAAGTGAATTGAAAGCAAATCGGAATTGAATCGAAAACGACGAAAACTGTTGAAGTTGCCTATCAAATCCGTGCACTCTCTCTCTATATCAGAGATACAGAAATAAGAAACGAATTGACCGAAATCTCATAATTTCAAGTACTGTTATCAACGAAATCATAACATTCAAATTCTGAATTTTACGGGCCCCTGTATATAACTCTTGCCCCATGCTATCACTTTTAGGCGGTGCTGTATATATTTCCTGACAAATGGCGGCCTTCAATTTTAGCCAGTTCGCGCAGCTTGAAGCTCAATCTCCCCCCTTCTATATCTCTGCTCTATATGCGTTACCTCCGAGAAGAGGTAACGCCGTGCTTCGTGACCCTCCGATGGTAACAACGGCAACGTCTAACATTACGGTCTCGAACTTCTAGTAAACATCGACATACGTTAACCGAACGTTAAACGAGTAGCACGGACATTGAACTCTATGGGTTCCCATAGAGTTCAATGAGCACGGATGACTTGCGAATGGCCGAATTTTGATTGTTGAATGCAATTTTCGATAACCTCAAACTGTCATTGTTTACATTTCCTGTGAATTTTCTCATAATGAACGAAAGTTATAGGAAATCAGCATTGATTTTAAAGTTATCAAAAGGATTTAGTTATGAAACTTCGTTATCAGATTACATTCAGTAAGGAAATGACTGAAACTCAACTGCGATTCTCTTTTCTCTAACACTTAGGGCGCGTTCCACTAGGCGCTCACAACGCTCACGACGACCTAAGGCCGTTCCACTAGAAGATCACGATCGCCCGCTTCGAATCGATGGCGTCATCGTTTTCGATCATGACGACCCATCTCTGCCCGTTGGTCGAAGCATTGAACTTTAGTCTACTCTGTAATCTGTGACTTTAGTTCAATGGGTCGAAGTGGTCGTTTGTGAACGCGTGGCGCTAAATTTAAAATGGATGAATTATCGTTGATTTCGTGACGTCGATTTCATTTGAACTTTGAAATAAAGTTATTATTTATTTATTTTATCATCGAATTCCGCTACAACTCGTAAATTTTGTAAAATATCGGAGTCCATCTTCAACACTACCAAAGATCTTTGAACACTATTGCTTTCTCACGAACAAGAACACAAGATTTGTAAATAAATTCTGATTCCCACTGTACCAATGTTGTGAAAGCTAAACCGCTTAAATCAAAGAAGAACTTGGCGAGAGTTTGGTTCTTCATCTTTCTCAAGAGAATCAAATTATACAAAACTGATTTCTGCATTCATTTCGCTATTTGAATTTTCAAAAACGAGTTCACCGTCGCTCACGTACCGTTCCACTAGCCTATACGCTTTTGAAGCCGGGCACTAGTGGAATGGTAATTCGGGCGGTCGTGGTCGTGATCGTTGTGAACGGCGTGAGCGCCTAGTGGAACGCACCCTTAAACATTTCATTGATAATAAAATACTTTCAAGTTGAAAATTCTCTTTATTATGCATATGATCATTAGAACACCAATATTCCAAATATTATTCCAGCAGTCGAGGCTCAATATTAGATAAAAGAGAGTTCCAGCAAAACGAAATCAAATTCCAAATTGATAGGTTATGTTTAACGTCTGACGTATCATGATGAAGGCACTTCAACTCAAATTTCATTACAACACGTTAACGTAATATTTGACGTTATTTGTCACGTTAACGTTTACATTCAGGCTAACGCATTGGCGAATATCATCGTGAAAACCACAGGTTAAAACTCTATTGTGAAAGCAATGTTATCGTAGATTTTAGATTTTATTCGATTAAAGAGATATTTGTGAAGGTAGTGAATAATTATGGGATTATTGATTGTGCTCGGGTTCCTCCAAAACTTTTCTGAACATGTTGGTGTCGTTTGATGAAGATTTTACAAGAACTTATATCCAGAAAATTTCATTCTATCATCACACTCAAATGAATTATGTAATTTGTGGAAATAAATTAATGTAAATATTTGAGATAATTTATTTGGATGAAAACATATTATGCAGTTCAAAATGCCAACACAGAAATTATTTTCCAGCATTTACAACCAACCCAACAAGACCGCCTGAAAATTAATTCTACAGTTGTAATTTCATTAACGAAATTTGAAATTCTTGTCGAACGGTTTAATTATTGATCACATTCAACTGCTTGCAAAATTCAAATCACCACTTTTCATTTGAAATGTTCCCAACATATCATCTCTTGAAGATTGCAAGTAATGCATGTACAACTTCAGTTATGTCAGAAATTTAATCTCATCTACTTTCTTCTGCTCAGGTTTATCGGCACTATCAAAATCATGGAAATGAAAATTCGCATTGCCTTTCTTAATCGTCCAACACTAGAAAATTCATCTAGAACAAAGATATCTACTAACCTAAAATTATAGCGAAAATTGGTAAATAGTTTCGCAACTGAATGACACTGAAATAAATACTCACTAAATTTTTTTAATACCTATTTTTCTAGTCAGACATCCAGAAAATTTTGTGAATATAGTTCACTGGTAACCGAATATGTAATGAAAATATCTAACCCAAAGAAGTTAAACTCAAGTTATTACTCACTTTCTAGGTTAGTGATTTGGCCGCTAGGCGGCGTTTAGATTTTTGGATTCGCCAATACGTGGGAGACCACTAGTTTACGTAGGCCGTAAAGCTGACGCTAACGTTAACGTTAAAAACGGACGAATGAGAATGCGTAGATGTCAATTATAACGTTAACGTTTACGTTCATGGCTGCACTTCAATTGGCGAATCCAAAAATCTAAACGCCGCCTAGCGGCCAAATCACTAACCTAGAAAGTGAGTAATAACTTGAGTTTAACTTCTTTGGGTTAGATATTTTCATTACATATTCGGTTACCAGTGAACTATATTCACAAAATTTTTTGGATGCCTGACTAGAAAAATAGGTATTAAAAAAATTTAGTGAGTATTTATATCAGTGTCATTCAGTTGAGAAACTATTTTGTACAGTTGTACATGCATTACTGGACTTGCAATCTTCAAGAGATGATATGTTGGGAACATTTCAAATGAAAAGTGGTGATTTGACTTGGAATTTTGCAAGCACTTGATCAATAAATAATTAAACCGTTCGACAAGAATTTCAAATTTCGTTAATGAAATTACAACTGTAGAATTAAATTTCAGGCGGTCTTGTTGAGTTGGTTGTAAATGCTGGAAAATAATTTCTGTGTTGGCATTTTGAACTGCATAATATGTTTTCATCCAAATAAATTATCTCAAATATTTACATTAATTTATTTCCACAAATTACATAATTCATGTGAGTGTGATGATAGAATGAAATTTTCTGGATATAAGTTCTTGTAAAATCTTCATCAAACGACACCAACATGTTCAGGAAAGTTTTGGAGGAACCCGAGCACAATCAATAATCCCATAATTATTCACTACTTTCACAAATATCTCTATAATAGAATAATATCTACGATAACATTGTTATCACAATAGAGTTTTCACGATGATTACTCATTTTCCGCCATGTTTTTTGACAAGTCGCAGCGCCCTCATCGGTAGTTGGATTCGCCAATAGAGAGTTGAAGTGCAGCCATGAACGTAAACGTTATAATTGACATCTACGCATGCTCATTCGTCCGTTTTTAACGTTAACGTTAGCGTCAGCTTTACGGCCTACGTAAACTAGCGGTCTCCCACGTATACCTTAAACATCGACGTACGTTAACCGAACGTTAAACGAGTAGCACCGATGACTTGCGAATGGCCGAATTTTGATTGTTGAATGCAATTCTCGATAACCTCAAACTGTCATTGTTTACATTTCCTGTGTATTCTCCAGAGATATATCTCTGGTATTTTCTCATAATGAACGAAAATTATAGGAAATCAGCAGTGATTTGAAAGTTATCAAACGGATTAAGTTAAATTACTTTTTTATCAGATATTCAGTACACAAGGAAATGGCTGAATCTACACTGCAATTCTCATGTCTCTAACACTTGAACATTTCATTGATAATAAAATGCTTCCAAGCTGAAAATTCTCTTTATTAGGCATATAAATCATTAGAACATCTATATTCCAAATGTTATTCCAGCTGTCGAGGCTCAATATTATAGATATTAGATAAAAGAGAGTTCCAGCAAAATAAAATCATAGAAATACCAAAATCCAAATTGATAGGTTATGTTTAACGTCTGACGTTTCATGATGGCAGAACTTCAACTCAAATTTCATTACAACACGTTAACGTTATATTTGACGTTATTTGTCACGTTATCGTTTACGTTCAGGCTAACGTATTGTGCACACTTCAACTCCCTATTAGGGAGTTGGTTAACGTTTACGTTCATGGCGTATGGTCCGTATATACACATTTGGTAACCGAAAGTTACCAGAGCGGTTACTCTGGTGACTGACCAAATTGACAGGAATTCGATATATACGGACCGCCCACTTACTAACCAGAAGAAACCAAAGTGTATATACGGACCACAGCCATGGCTGCACTTCAACTCTCTAATGATGTCTAGAGGATAAACAAGATTGGGGGTTTTTATGCTTACATAATTCAAGAAAGAGATATAAGTTACAGTCCCGATAAGTTTCCACTTGTGGAATATGGAGATATTGTGGTTGCTCTTGTTTAAATAACTAGTTCTTAAACAAATCAGGGAATGAAAACCTTCAAGAGCTCATCAACCTACCAATACTTTAAAGCAGGCTTTTTATCTGGGTTACACTGTGGTGTATTCGCTTTAAAATATTCTGGTATTTCACAAAAGGTCTGCACGGTTGAATTAGAGTGCAATATGTAGAGAAAGAAAAGAAATAATGACTAACCTTTAATAATATGCTACAATATTATGAAATGCATTGGTGATATACCGAATTTGTTCGGCTGACTAGTGCTCCTGACCAATGGCCATTGAACTAAAGAAAGTCTTCTTTAGTTCAATGCCAATGGCTATGCAGTGGTTGTAAAAGTAATTTGGGGATGGAATAAGTAGAGAGTTGAAGTGCGCACAGAACGTTAGCCTGAACGTAAACGTTAACGTGACAAATAACGTCAAATATAACGTTAACGTGTTGTAATGAAATTTGAGTTGAAGTGCTGCCATCATGAAACGTCAGACGTTAAACATAACCTATCAATTTGGAATTTGATTTCGTTTTGCTGGAACTCTCTTTTATCTAATATTGAGCCTCGACTGCTGGAATAATATTTGGAATATTGGTGTTCTAATGATCATATGCATAATAAAGAGAATTTTCAACTTGAAAGTATTTTATTATCAATGAAATGTTTAAGTGTTAGAGAAAAGAGAATCGCAATTGAGTTTCAGTCATTTCCTTACTGAATGTAATCTGATAACGAAGTTTCATAACTAAATCCTTTTGATAACTTTAAAATCAATGCTGATTTCCTATAACTTTCATTCATTATGAGAAAATACATGGGAAATATAAACAATGACTGTTTGAAGTTATTGAGAATTGCATTCAACAGTCAAATTCGGCCATTCGCAAGTCATCGGTGCTACTCGTTTAACGTTCGGTTAACGTACGTCGATGTTTAAGGTATAGTGGGAGACCGCTAGTTTACGTAGGCCGTAAAGCTGACGCTAACGTTAACGTTAAAAACGGACGAATGAGCATGCGTAGATGTCAATTATAACGTTAACGTTTACGGTCATGGCAGCACTTCAACTCTAAATACATTATAATCGATTTCAAGCGAATAACCTGGTCATCATTGGTAATTACCAACGATAACCAACAATAACCAACTGCATTCAAGCGCTTTTGGTTATTATTGGTTATAATGTCGTGACGTCATGAACTGGCCCTTCAACGTCATCATTTTGGACCGCAGATAACCGGAGATAACCATACTCGAGAGCTGGGTTAAACTTCTGGTTATTGTAGTGAGGTTAGAAGTTGTGAAGGGACATAACCAAGGGCAAAACCAGCAATAACCGCGGTTATTACTGGTTATTCGCTTGAAATCGATAAATATAATGTAACTAATTTCTATTGAATTTTCTCTTTGCTCTATTATGGAGGACAAGCAAAGGTGTTTCGTACGTCATAGATAATAGAGAGATATGGAAGAAGCGTATAACGGCGACGTACGCTAATAACGTTATGCGGTAATGGAATAACGTCTTGCGCTATCTGGCTCAGATTTTAGTCGTATGGAATTTACGTTATTAGCGTAGACAACAAATGATCGGTAAATGTCAAAGTTTGTTGTCGATATAGGTTTCTAATACTTTTTGGGTTGATTTTGTGCTGTTTTTGTGGATTATGTGCGTTTATATGGATGCATATCTACAGGAATTTTTGTTTGTGGAATTGGATTAAACTGTTCCTGTTCACAGTGATGCTTTCATAATTTTAAAATTTATGGACATGGACCTATAAGTGGCCACTATAGTTACCAAGAAAAAAATGGAATATCACCTGGAGGATATGTAGAGATAACGTAGAATTATTTGTGTATGTGTACTGCTTTACTACCATCAAGCCATAAGCCAATGTCCAATCTAGATGTTTCTACTTTTATGAGTCTTAATAAAAAAAACTCGGATTGAACCCTTTTATTTCCTATTGAAAATAAGTTACATAGCTCATCATCATCAATATGGGATTGAAATAGGTACTCAGAATTAAACACTAGAATGGAAATTTCTATCTTCATTCGACTCTTCCTTTCATGTGACCCATTAATTGAAGATATACACTTTTACCTTTGGTTATTAGATTTTTCTTGAGGAACTCATTTCGTCTCTTCTGCTACTATTCTCTCAAAAAAAATTCGTCACAATGTAAATTAAGAGGCCCCTGTTTCGAAACATTGGTATTATACGTCCATGTATAAACGCACATAATCCAAAAAAACAATATAAAATCAACCAAAAAAGCATTAGAAACCTATATCGACAACAAACTTTGACATTTACCGATCATCTGTTGCTTACGCCAATAACGTAAATTCGTATCTTCCATACGACTAAAATCTGAGCCAGATAGCGCAAGACGTTATTCCATTACCGCATAACGTTATTAGCGTACGTCGGCGTTATACGCTTCAAAAAACGTCAAATATTACGTTAACGTGTTGTAATGAAATTTGAGTTGAAGTGCTGCCATCAGGGGGGTGAAACTCCCTCTTCCAATCTACAACCAAATATGGCCGACATGAATTTCCGGTTGAAGTGACAGTCAAAACCAAATTAACCTAATTCTTTTGATTGACAACCTGTTGACGTTTCAAAAATCATGTTTTTAATATTCACATTTCATTATTTAACTGAAAAATTACTTCCCTACTACATAACGAGGCGGATTATTTAGGAGATTCTAGTGCAGATTCAAGGAGATGTAACTTGAGAACGACCGAATGTTGAATATTATTTTCATCTATTCTGATACTCTTGATTAGGTAGGTTGAGCTATTTTTGATCTCTGAATTTATCATTCCAATTCTACATCAATCACTTTGTTATTATGTTACTTAAGCTGCATTCACAATCAATTCGCGGGCCGAAGTGCACTTCGGCACGAAATTTACCATTCGCAATAATCTTGGTACCAAATACTCAAATGAATCAAAAATGTAACTGATCAAAACATAAGCATCAGCATCATCTATAGCCGGCACGAAATTGCTTGCCGAAGTGATAGTTTGCAACTTGCAAGAAATTTTGTCTTGAATTTCATTGCGAATGGAAACGGAGAACGCCATATACTAAGCTTCCGTGCCGAAGTGCACTGCGGCCCGTGAATTGATTGTGAATGTAGCTTTACTAAGCTTTCTCTATCTTCATTCTCTTTTTTTTTGTTTCAGATATGTTTTCAATTTCGAGATGTACAAGGGAACAAGAAAATTTATCACAATGAAAGAGCCGGCCCGATAATTTAAATAGCTCATTATGTGAATAAATTCAATATAACTAATCTTTTATAGGGACAGATTTTTGCTGAGGTTTTTATCGTGGTTGTTTTGTATCATACATATATGCGGATGTTACTTGATTTCCATTTCCTCTGCTTATACTGAGATTTTATATGCGAAACAGGTTTTACGATCAACAATACTATTTCTTCCCAAATACCATATTGTTTGAAATATTTCATCCTCAATATGTATTTGCATTTGGCTGACTGATATATAAATGTGCTCCTCTGGAAAATACTGTTTATAGAATTTTTATGAAAAATAAATAAATTGCTGAAATTCTAACTTTCTCCTACCTTGATGATATTTTTTATGTAATGTAAATTTACAGCTTCTATCATGAATTCCAAATCTGTTTTCAATATTAATGGTAGAAGCTGTAAATTTACAATGAAGGTGAAAACAACGAAAAGTATGTATATAGGTATAGTACGCCTGTAAATTCAAAATTCCCGCCATTCAATATCTACTTCCACAACCAAATATGGCGGCATATAAATGACATTTGGTGTTGCCACAGATTACTTAGGACTTTTCACTTCTTGTATATTAGTGTTCTGTGGCTGCCATCATGAAACGTCAGACGTTAAACATAACCTATCAATTTGTAATTTGATTTCGTTTTGCTGGAACTCTTTTTTATCTAATATCTAATATTGAGCCTCGACAGCTGGAATAATATTTGGAATATTGATGTTCTAATGATTATATGCATAATAAAGAGAATTTTCAACTTGGAAGTATTTCATTATGAATGAAATATTTAAGTGTTAGAGACAAGAGTGGAGTTTCAGCCATTTCCTAACTGAATGCAATCTTATAACGAAGTTTCATAACTTAATAATTTTGATAACTTTAAAATCAATGCTGATTTCCTATAACTTTCATTCATTATGAGAAAATACATGGGAAATGTAAACAATGACTGTTTGAGGTCATTGAGAATTGCATTCAACAGTCAAAATTCGGCCATTCACAAGTCATCGGTGCTACTCGTTTAACGTTCGATTAACATACGTCGATTTTTAAGGTATACGTGGGAGACCGCTAGTTTACGTAGGCCGTAAAGCTGACGCTAACGCTAACGTTAAAAACGGACGAACGAGCATGCGTAGATGTCAATTATAACGTTAACGTTTACGTTCATGGCAGCACTTCAACTCTCTATAAACTGACGAATGAGCATGCGTAGATGTAAATTATAACGTTAACGTTTACGTTCATGGCAGCCATTGAACTCTATGGGAATAGAATTCAATGATGGCAGCACTTCAACTTTCTAACAACGTAAATTACGATAACGTTCAACGTTATCCACCCGTATTTACGGCATGCGGTAACGTTAATAGAGAGTTGAAGTGCAGCCATGAACGTAAACGTTAACGTTATAATTGACATCTACGCATGCTCATTCGTCCGTTTTTAACGTTAACGTTAGCGTCTGCTTTACGGCCTACGTAAACTAGCGGTCTCCCACGTATACCTTAAACATCGACGTACGTTAACCGAACGTTAAACGAGTAGCACCGATGACTTGCGAATGGCCGAATTTTGATTGTTAAATGCAATTCTCGATAACCTCAAAGTGTCATTGTTTACATTTCCTGTGTATTTTCTCATAATGAACGAAAATTATAGGAAATCAGCAGTGATTTGAAAGTTATCAAAAGGATTAAGTTAAATTACTGTGTTATCAGATTACATTCAGTACATAAGGAAATGGCTGAAACTACACTGCAATTCTCATGTCATCTCACATGAATATTTCATTGATAATAAAATACTTCCAAGCTGAAAATTCTCTTTATTAGGCATATAAATCATTAGAACATCAAAATTCCAAATGTTATTCCAGCTTTCGAAGCTCAATATCAGATAAAAGAGAGTTCACGCGAAACGAAAGCAAAATCAAATTGATAGGTTATGTTTAACGTCTGACGTTTCATGATGGCAGCACTTCAACTGAAATTTCATTACAACACGTAAACGTTATATTTGACGTTATTTGTCACGTTAACGTTTACGTTCAGGCTAACGTTCTGTGCGCACTTCAACTCCCTAATTAGAGAGTTGAAGTGCGCACAGAACGTTAGCCTGAACGTAAACGTTAACGTGACAAATAACGTCAAATATAACGTTAACGTGTTGTAATGAAATTTGAGTTGAAGTTCTGCCATCATGAAACGTCAGACGTTAAACATAACCTATCAATTTGGATTTTGGTATTTCTATGATTTTATTTTGCTGGAACTCTCTTTTATCTAATATCTATAATATTGAGCCTCGACAGCTGGAATAATATTTGAAATATTGATGTTCTAATGATTATATGCATAATAAAGAGAATTTTCAACTTGAAAGTATTTTGTTATCAATGAAATATTCATGTGTTAAGAGACATGAGAATTGCAGTGTAGTTTCAGCCATTTCCTTATGTACTGAATGTAATCTGATAACACAGTAATTTAACTTAATCCTTTTGATAACTTTCAAATCACTGCTGATTTCCTATAATTTTCGTTCATTATGAGAAAGTACACAGGAAATGTAAACAATGACAGTTTGAGGTTATCGAGAATTGCATTCAACAATCAAAATTCGGCCATTCGCAAGTCATCGGTGCTACTCGTTTAACGTTCGGTTAACGTACGTCGATGTTTAAGGTATACGTGGGAGACCGCTAGTTTACGTAGGCCGTAAAGCTGACGCTAACGTTAACGTTAAAAACGGACGAATGAGCATGCGTAGATGTCAATTATAACGTTTACGTTCATGGCTGCACTTCAACTCTCTATTGGCGAATCCAACTACCGATGAGGGCGCTGCGACTTGTCAACAAACATGGCGGAAAATGAGTAATCATCGTGAAAACTCTATTGTGATAACAATGTTATCGTAGATATTATTCTATTATAGAGATATTTGTGAAAGTAGTGAATAATTATGGGATTATTGATTGTGCTCGGGTTCCTCCAAAACTTTCCTGAACATGTTGGTGTCGTTTGATGAAGATTTTACAAGAACTTATATCCAGAAAATTTCATTCTATCATCACACTCACATGAATTATGTAATTTGTGGAAATAAATTAATGTAAATATTTGAGATAATTTATTTGGATGAAAACATATTATGCAGTTCAAAATGCCAACACAGAAATTATTTTCCAGCATTTACAACCAACTCAACAAGACCGCCTGAAATTTAATTCTACAGTTGTAATTTCATTAACGAAATTTGAAATTCTTGTCGAACGGTTTAATTATTTATTGATCAAGTGCTTGCAAAATTCCAAGTCAAATCACCACTTTTCATTTGAAATGTTCCCAACATATCATCTCTTGAAGATTGCAAGTCCAGTAATGCATGTACAACTGTACAAAATAGTTTCTCAACTGAATGACACTGATATAAATACTCACTAAATTTTTTTAATACCTATTTTTCTAGTCAGGCATCCAAAAAATTTTGTGAATATAGTTCACTGGTAACCGAATATGTAATGAAAATATCTAACCCAAAGAAGTTAAACTCAAGTTATTACTCACTTTCTAGGTTAGTGATTTGGCCGCTAGGCGGCGTTTAGATTTTTGGATTCGCCAATTGAAGTGCAGCCATGAACGTAAACGTTAACGTTATAATTGACATCTACGCATTCTCATTCGTCCGTTTTTAACGTTAACGTTAGCGTCAGCTTTACGGCCTACGTAAACTAGCGGTCTCCCACGTATACCTTAAACATCGACGTACGTTATCCGAACGTTAAACGAGTAGCACCGATGACTTGCGAATGGCCGAATTTTGATTGTTAAATGCAATTCTCGATAACCTCAAAGTGTCATTGTTTACATTTCCTGTGTATTTTCTCATAATGAACGAAAATTATAGGAAATCAGCAGTGATTTGAAAGTTATCAAAAGGATTAAGTTAAATTACTGTGTTATCAGATTACATTCAGTACATAAGGAAATGGCTGAAACTACACTGCAATTCTCATGTCATCTCACATGAATATTTCATTGATAATAAAATACTTCCAAGCTGAAAATCCTCTTTATTAGGCATATAAATCATTAGAACTTCCAAATGTTATTCCAGCTGTCGAAGCTCAATATTAGATAAAAATTGATAGGTTATGTTTAACGTCTGACGTTTCATGATGGCAGCCCTTCAACTCAAATTTCATCACAACACGTAAACGTTATATCTGACGTTATTTCTCACGTTATCGTTTACGTTCAGGCTAACGTATTGTACACACTTCAACTCTCTATTATCAATGAAATGTTCAAGTGTTAGAGACATGAGAATTGCAGTGTAGTTTCAGCCATTTCCTTATGTACTGAATGTAATCTGATAACACAGTAATATAACTTAATCCTTTTGATAACTTTCAAATCACTGCTGATTTCCTATAATTTTCGTTCATTATGAGAAAATACACAGGAAATGTAAACAATGACAGTTTGAGGTTATCGAGAATTGCATTCAACAATCAAAATTCGGCCATTCGCAAGTCATCGGTGCTACTCGTTTAACGTTCGGTTAACGTACGTCGATGTTTAAGGTATACGTGGGAGACCGCTAGTTTACGTAGGCCGTAAAGCTGACGCTAACGTTAACGTTAAAAACGGACGAATGAGCATGCGTAGATGTCAATTATAACGTTAACGTTTACGTTCATGGCTGCACTTCAACTCTCTATTTACGGGTGGATAACGTTGAACGTTATCGTAATTTACGTTGTTTTCTTGCCTTGCGCATTACTATTTTTCTGTTTGTTTTGACAGAAGTAGGTTATGTTATGAAAAAGGGGCCTCTTAATCGACATTGAATCGAATTTTTTATAAGAACAGAAGAGACTGAGTTCCTCAAGAATAATCTAATAACCAAAGTTAAAAGTGTATATCTTCAATTAATGGGTCACATGAAAGGAAGAGTCGAATGAAAATAGAAATTTCCATCCTAGTGTTTAATTCTGAGTACCTATTTCAATCCCATATTGATGATTATGAACTATGTAACTTGTTTTCAATAGGAAATAAGAGGGTTCAATTCGAGCTTATTTTTATTAAGACTAATAAAAGTAGAAACATCTAGATTGGACATTGGCTTATAGGTTAATGGCAGTAAAGCAGTACACAAATAATTCTACGTTATCTCTACATATCCTCCAGGTGATATTCCAATTTTTTCTTGGTAACTATAGTGGCCACTTATAGGTCCATGTCCATAAATTTTAAAATTATGAAAGCATCACTGTGAACAGGTATTTTTCAATACAGTTTAATCCAACTCTACAAACAAAAATTCCTGTAGATATGCATCTATATAAACGCACATAATCCACAAAAACAGCATAAAATCAACCCAAAAAGCATTAGAAACCTATATCGACAACAAACTTTGACATTTACCGATCATGTTGCTTACGCTAATAACGTAAATTCGTATCTTCCATACGACTAAAATCTGAGCCAGATAGCGCAAGACGTTATTCCATTACCGCATAACGTTATTAGCGTACGTCGGCGTTATACGCTTCTTCCATATCTCTCTAATATGTACCAATAGGGTAGTTCATGCTTTTGCCAACAGGCACGCTGGCCATCACGAGAGTGCGAAATTTTGATTTACACAAATCAAATTGTAGTTGGCTCGTTGGCTGAGTGAACTGTTTCCCTGGTGACAGATGATAGGAATATTAGCTGTATTCGGGTTCGGCTTTTGGACGGTCCGAGGATGGTTCTAGAACTGCGCAGAGGATTTTATACTGCGCAACAGTTTTGCGCAGTCCTAGAACAATTCTCGGACCGTCCAAAAGCCGAACCCGAATACAGCTATTATTATTTTCGATGATAGTTTAGTGTCTGAAAATATAATGAAATGAAAGGTTTAGCGGCATGCAGACAGGAATTGAATTATGAAAAAAGTACCACCCAGAGCAGGATTCGAACCTACGCTGGGTGGGGAACCTCCTGCTCTGGGTGGTACTTTTTTCAGAATTCAATTCCTGTCTGCATGCCGCTAAACCTTTCATTTCATTATTATTTTCGATTTTTGATAAGAGAACAACATATGACCATGGTGAGATGTTGAAGCGTGCGCTAGTATAGGAGTGTTTTGGCATCGGAAAGAAAAGGAGAAGAGATAAAATTTCCGAGAGCATTTTTGAGAGAAAATTGGGAAAAACCTTATCTCAAGAATCGACTCCGAATCAATTTGTGTGTCAAGAGCACTTTTGCGATGAAGATATCAAAAAGATGATGGATTCATTATAAACGAAATCGAAATTGTCATCCGTCGTGAGAAGTTGACTCTTCTGAATAAGAATATAAAACCAATAAAACTACATGGTTCAGAAGTAAATATTCTTGAAGAATTTTGTTGGCATAACATAATGATATATGGTTTATATCGGTTCTCAGCTGAGTATTGGCAACAGAATCTACTCTAATACCTAAGTGATAAATCTGAGACTGCTACCTTTTGTTGTCTTGATGTGTACTCCTCACTACGGATTTATATAATTTTGAAGATGACGGTGAACCAAGTAACATAGCTGCTTTCAATAAACAATGATAAACACAAGTAGGTACAATTTTTTTGATCAGTGATTTCTTTTGAATTTCAGTGATTTCGACTTGCATTTTCTTGCATATAATTCAGAGAACTCATATTTAATATAGATTTGAAGGAAGGTATTTGAAAAATCATCAGAAAAACCACGATGACACATAACCTAAAATAAAATGAAGGCTGTTCATTTCAAATTGACGCTTGAATCCCCACCCCTTAACGATACCCGCTGCAATCGCAGCGACACCTATCCTGCGTTTCCTGTTTTCGGGGACACATTTTTAGTACGTCGATCGTTCTCCTTCTCTCTACTCTCCATAACTCTACTCCATAGACTTATAAATAACATTATAAGTCTATGCTCTACTCATAGAGAGTCTCTGACTAGTCTGACTTGTCTCTGACTCTACTCTGTAATCTGTGAACGTGTCCCTCGTGTTTCCTATCTATTCGGCAGTCTCTCTTCTCTGCTTCGATATCTCTCTATTATGAACATTTATTCATCAATTACAAGTAAATACACTAGAATTTTTCATACTAATGTCAACCCCTTAGTAAGTAGCTTCGTAATATTTTTTTTAGACAGTCTCTAATACTGATTCTCTTACTTTTAGTTTCAACAAGTAAGGAATAAATGGGTTAACAGATGGATGATACGAGATGTCAAAAGAAGAAAGATGACCACCGAATATGCCCCCATGAGACTTCGTGTCAATGCATTAAGAAAAAATGATATATTGCCACCAGAAATAAGAGAATTAGCAGATGCTGAGATTCATTCTTATCCCAAAGATTCAACCCTCCTTCGTTGTGCCAAACGATGTGTTATTACATCTAGACCTAGAGGTGTTGTACATAGATGGAGGCTGAGTAGAATAGTTTTTAGACATTTAGCAGATTATAATAAATTATCTGGCATACAGAGAGCTATGTGGTAGTTGAGAAGTTTCAATAGTATAGATTCTATTTAATACTGAATGGATACTGGAATATAATTAAGAAACTGTTATCATGTATTTCCTATATAAATTTACATCTAATCTTCTCATCCATAGTCTCCACTATGATGATAGCAAAGTAGTGTAGTTACTTTTTGGAGGTTTCAATAGTTTTGAGAACATTTGGCACACTTGTTTTTATCTTCCATACTGTTGCAACAAAAACAAAATATTTTAAACATTTAAATTTGTATTTCCTCTTGATATATACTAAAAGAAAGAAACAAGTCTTCATATTTAGTACATTGCTTTTTCAAAGCTAACATGTTAATACATTATCTGTAAATTTTAATTTATATTGAAGCTCAATAACTCCCGATAAAACTCTACAGCTGAGAGGACAGCTTATACACCTTGTCTCTTGTTGTGCTTTTTCTAGTTTATCACAAAACAATATTGTGCGGCTTCATGAATAGACCTTCATTGTCTAGCATCTTCAAGGGCGAACTGCAGAGACTCAGGAGTCTTGTTCATTAAGTGTATATTGTATATTTGTGAAACGTCTATCCGAATTCAACCCCTTGTGGGAACGTAGTTTTGATTAACCTTAACCGTGTTAGACTGTTTTCATGCTGAATACTGAAACTTTCCATGGTTTTGAGAAAAGGCAGAAAGTTGACAGAACATAGAGGCCATGGAATAAATAATACTTAATGCCTAGTCAGTTTGTTGATTTTGTTACATAATGACCAACTAAATAAATAAGCTGATAGTGAAAATTTAGATGAATGTTTTAGGCCCAGTTGCTGAGTTTGTTATTAAAGTTAATCCTAGAGTGGTGACATTTCCGTTCAATTCTTAATCTAGGATAAACTTAAATCTCGGCTTAATCCTGAACTGAGCAACCAGGCCTGAATATCTAGAAGTAAATATATGCTGAAAAATTAACGGCACGTATACTTCATTCAAATTTATTTTAGCAGTCGGTTGGCCATGAAATAATTTTCTCAAGTTTTTGTAACTAGAACGAAGTTAGGTTGGCACTCATGAAATGTCGTTAATGTCATAACGCCGTTGCCACAACTAATATCATAAGGCGTTTTCGGAAACTTACTCAGGGTTACTAACTCGATCCATTGAGGTCACGTGACGGATCTTCTCGGATCACTGACCCGGTTCTAAGTTCACGAACTTATCAGGTTAGGATTTGGAAGTGTCAGTCGTGAGAATAACATAACCAAAACGTCATTCAAATTTATTATAAACTTTACACATTTTATTGATGCAGAAACAGAGTTTATAAGAAAAAGTCGTAAGAATCTTCTTGAAATTTTGCAGAGAAATTTTATATTCCTATTGGAACTTCGTTTCATGGATGAATATTTATACACGATACAGAGCCTGTTTACATTTTATTACCAGAGACAGTTCTGGGATTATTGGATACACAAGATTCTTGATGCTCCAGGAACCAGCAAGAAATTCATAAAAACTTGAGTGTGTTTCGTCAATAATAGATCGTTGAATTGTAGAAATTGGGAGGGGCTGCTAGTTTGAGCGTTGTAATTTTCAAGAATAAATAAATAACAAAATATGGAATGATTTTATTCCCAGTCAGTTTTTCTGGGTTCCTGTTCCCAATTAATAATTGGATTTTCTGATGCTTTGCTTGAATTCATTGGCGTTTGCCATATCTTAAAATTTGTAGTGTGATCAATATCAATATCTATTTATCAAAATTAGGAGCAAGAAGAAAATTGCAGCTATAGTGGAATAAGCTAATGAAACTACACATTTCACATTGAGCCGAATTCTCTTTTATTTCCATAAATATTGAGAATAAGAGTAGAAAGCTTATTCCCGCGTTTTTCAGATACAAAACTAAACTGCAGTGCGCATGCGGTGACTCTAGCGATTCGAACGACCCTGCTTTTGTGTAGGGTTACGGTAAAACAACCCGAGTTAGTGATCGAGTTAGCAGCACCGTACTTTCCGAACACGGGTTGGATGTTCGGGTTAGGTAAACGAACGCAAGGGTTAGGGATTGAATGAACCCGGGTAAGTTTCCGAAAACGCCTAAAGAGTTGGTTACTCTTTGCTAATATCAATTTTTATTACGAAAATTCGAAAATGCCGAAAGTGATTGAAAAAAGAGACAGGGTTTCAGGAAGTGCTATTTAGAATTCAGGTCCGCTCATTCAAATAGTTATACCCTGATATTCTAAAATCCACAATACGTCAGACGATAGCGAACATATTCAATGTAAGAGAATTTATATAATGTTTCATCTGAATCTAAACGACTTATATTTCAGCTGAAAATTTCCACAATCAGAAAGATTGTGAATGAAGAGTATGACAAAGAATTTCCTTCTATTGGGAGACCCAAAAAAGTGGTGGCATTTGGGAATTTTATGTTTGAGTGAATTAATGCGAAAAGTTTACTACAGGATTTTCGATAAATGTCATCGGAGAATAAGTTCCCTAAAATGGATTTTTTTGTTTTTCATTTGACTTGTCCTATACAATGTAAATGTCTTAAGGTACTAATAAATACCTAATTATTATAATTACATCAATGTATTAAGATGAATAGCCACAAATACGCGCAAGCGGCGCAAGTTGCCCTGTTACTTGTTTATTCATGTGAAATTTTTGTTCAACAGTGAAGTTGCATCTTAACTTGAAACTTCCTTCAACTCCTTTTTTGATGCAAGATGTTTTTTGTTGAAAAATTTAACATTCTTGTAATTATCTGTAAATTCCTTCGGGAGATACCCATTGCCAACCACTGCAACATATGCATTTCATCTTCGGGTTAATATTTTTGAAATCTACAAATGATGTAAGCCAAAGAAGATAACGAACATCAACTCTCCTCAAGCTAGTGCATATTATGATATTATACTGATCTCTTGTATTTTCCATGCAAATAACTGGATTTGGTATGCCTTCAATCAGTTTGTATAAACTTCAATTATGTTCGTCACATATTTTCCGAAGAGATTCGACATTGTGATAAAATACGTAATAACAGAAACTTTTACGTAGTACGGGCAACATAGCGTTGATTTAAAACCCAAAAATGTTTTGACAAGCTTCATAACCCCACATTTTCGTACTATACAGAGTGAAATGTGTCAAATTTTCATGGCCAACCGACTGCTAAAATAAAGTTGAATGAAGTATAGACAATTATTGAATTGTGGAAAAAGCACCTCTCCAAGCAGAACTTTAATGATTGCCAGTCAACTACATGTATATTAGATTGATGTTCACATTGGCACATTTGCTGCTTTTTGAAAATATCAATTACTGTTGCCGACAAGATTACATTATTTTATAACAAAAAGTAATGACCCATCACTATATACAGGATTTTCGGTAGTCTTTGTTTTTTGGAACTAATGTTAGACCAGGTTATGACTGTACCGAAAATTAGAATTTTCTTGCAGTAAAAATGTCACTGGTCATTTTTGAAAAATCTTTCTCATCGCATCTCATTTGTTTTTTGAGTTCTGAATGTTCACAATACAACTGAAATAAAATTTTACTCTGACATGATATTAATATCGTACAAGGTTTACTGGACATCTACTGTGAGCCGCTGTAAAGTATGGTACTCTCCATAAGCATTTGGTGGAGAACGTTTTGGAAAATGCTTCTCCTGAAATGTGAAGTTTTCCTTTTGATAACATAATAATTCTGAAGATTTCAGTTGATTGTGTTACGAAGAAGTATAATATAATGTGCTGCGAAATGTTATTGTACAAATTTAGCAGACATAACCTTCTGAGAAATATTTCTGTTTCTTCTTATTTCTATTATTTGTTTTATGTCGATGATTCCAAAATGTTATGTTTGTTCTTTCCAAAGATATTACACATGTGATATCTTTGGTTCTTTCAAGTTATTGTTAGGTAACATTAATTTTGAAGCTTCCTTCAACCCTACCAAAAATGACAGTAAAGGGAGCTTAAAGTGACGATTATGAAACTGGATGTTAGATATGCTGGGAAACTGGGTGATATGTTCAGACACAAAATAGCAACCTTCTTAATTCCACAACCTGCTAGAAGACGAGTTTTGTTCGAAACTCGCGTTTTCATAGAAACCATTTTGAGGAAAATCTTCTTCATCTCTTACACATGTCACAGCCTGTAGTACAGAATGAATTATAATAGTAACAAACTATAAATAACTACAGTAAAAAGGAATATGGGTTAAGGACTTCTTTATTGTTCTCTGAAAGAAGGCCTTATACATAGCAACTAGATTCAAGTCTATCATCATCAATTGACTAACAAAAATTCAAAAAACTTAACCCAACAAGAAAATGCTTATTCTTAAATCTTCAAAGGAAAAAGCATTACTTAATGTAAACAAATAAATAGCTACAAAGCTTGGAAGTATAGTAGAGCGTTTTCCTTCTAAACTCCTTGCGATGAAAATAATTCTGCTGCAGCCATCTAGAAAACGGCAAATAATAACGATCGATGAAGATGTTCTTGAGACCTCTAATGGTAATGGGAGATGCAGCTAAGTCTAGTTATTTCTTCTTCTGTGCTTTCTCAGCGGCTTTCGTCACTTTGCCCGCCGTATCTTTAAAATTAACAGACTTAATGACGCCTACCGCTACTGTCTGTCTCATATCGCGGACAGCAAAACGTCCTAGTGGGGGAAACTCTTGGAACGACTCAACGCACATCGGTTTTGATGGCACCAGATTGATGATTGCAGCATCCCCAGACTTAATGGCCTTTGGGTTTTCCTCAGTCGTTTTTCCACTGCGGCGATCGCACTTTTCCTTAATCTCAGCAAATTTACAGGCGATATGAGCAGTGTGGCAGTCCAATACTGGCGTGTACCCATTAGCAATTTGTCCGGGATGGTTGAGAACAATAACCTGTGCCATGAAGTCTGATGCTCCTCTTGGTGGGTTGTTTTTAGAATCGCCAGCTACATATCCTCTGCGAAGTTCTTTGACAGATACATTCTTCACATTGAAACCTACATTATCGCCTGGAACAGCTTCTTGTAAAGCTTCGTGATGCATCTCTACAGATTTGACTTCAGTGGTCAAACCAACAGGAGCAAATGTAACGACCATTCCTGGCTTAAGAACGCCTGTTTCTACTCTTCCAACTGGTACAGTTCCAATTCCACCGATCTTGTAAACGTCCTACAAATAAAACATGAATTTGTGAATCAACCAATTAATTCCATTTCATTTTGAATATTTGTTATTATCACATACTATCATGTCCATTCCTTAAGGGAGCCAAGAAGCTCCACAAGTGTTATTCATAAAAATGAGATAATGCCTTCTGTCATTTATCTGTTACTACATTAAAAAAAAGGGGGGGAACAGGTTATACGGCATCATATTCTCAATAAAAAAACCTCTTGAACATCTCAGAGGACTCGTAGACTAAACTTGTGACTGATATTACCCTGATCATAAAAACAGCTGTCAAAAAAGTACTGATATTCTATGTAATTGATTGAAATCTAAACTGGGAGGACTCTGCATCTTCTGAAATTCTTTAGAGTTTTCACTCCCAGTCTCTGAAATAAAATCAATTAAAAAATTTAAATAATCGATTTGCTCTTGCGTAAATTTTTGAACTAATTTGTCAGGAGCAAATCAAAAAATTGTTGCCTGACAATGAACGAATAATAGAATTTTAAAATGATATGCGCAGGGGAAAATCGATTATTTCAATTTTTTAATTGATTTTGTTTCCGAGACGGAGTGAAAACCTAAAAGAATTTCAAAAGATGCTATGTTATTACATATACATGGTGAGAAAATTAGAAATAAGTTGTCACATGACTTTTGAATCTCAAATATTGTCAAAAGTTTAAAACTTCATGAAGATAACGACGCCTTGGACGTGAATGGGTCTAATCCACAATTTTAGGTTTTCTGAGTTAGAACTGTAGACAACTTCAAAAAAACTCAAATTTTGTAGTAGTGAAGAAATTCAATCGATTTGTAGCTTATTGGTCGAGTTCTAACAAAATTGATAAAAAATCTAAGCAACAATTTTTTTAAGTGAATAGAACCTAGCGGCTTGGACCATTCCACTACTGTTTTCTACAAGGCTGATTTGAAATATTCAATAGGAGTTAAAAGCAGTAACCCACATTTGACAAGCTGAGATTTGAATTCTATAGTTCTAGTCGTGAGCTAGGTGTTAATGATTTTCTAGAGCGAAAAAAGTTCAATTGTGTTTTACTCGAAATTTATATTGAGTGGATTAGACCCATTCACGTCCAAGGCGACGATAACTAAGCAATTTTCTAAGAATAGAAGATTGAATTTTGAGCAATAGTAGATAATTTAATTGTTTACGAATCTCACGGCAGATATACTTAAATTTAGGATAGATTTTACAATCCCAATGCAGCATAACCCAACGATGTTTTCAGTAGAAAAACAGCTTATATTCTAAATCTACTGAAATATTTGAGCATATTGTTACCATTATTAGCTGAAATTATTAATTCTTTCTAAGTATTGTTAACTGCTGAATATCTTAGATATCCTGCAAAACTGCCATCACTCGAAGTAGCTTTGAATGAAACTTATCTTGCTTTGACTATTCCAAGATAAATTTCCTATAGAAATTTTCACCTCAAATGTAACTCACTATTCGGATGTTACCAATGAAAAAAAACCATATGTGAATAAATTTTAAATGTTTCACCTGTAAGGGAAGACGAAGTGGTTTTTCTGTTGGACGAGAAGGAGGTAAAATGGCATCCAAAGCTTCAATCAAAGTCTTTCCCTCTGATTTTCCCTCTTTTCTTTCAATGGACCATCCCTTAAACCATGGCATTTTATCTGAGGCTTCCAACATGTTGTCTCCGTGCCAACCTGATATAGGTACAAAAGCAACAGCTGCTGGATTATATCCAATTTTTTTAATATAGGAAGATACTTCCTTCTTGATTTCTTCAAATCTTCCTTCTGAATATGGGGGTTCTGTAGAATCCATTTTATTCACACCAACAATAAGTTGTTTAACTCCCAAAGTGAATGCGAGCAATGCATGCTCCCTTGTCTGTCCATTCTTTGAAATACCAGCTTCAAACTCACCAGTTCCTGCAGCCACAATTAGAACGGCACAATCTGCTTGCGAAGTACCCGTTATCATATTTTTGATGAAATCTCTGTGTCCAGGGGCATCAATAATTGTAACATAGTATTTGGCAGTCTCAAATTTCCAAAGAGCAATGTCAATGGTGATACCTCGTTCACGCTCTGCTTTTAATTTATCCAAAACCCAAGCATATTTGAAGGATCCTTTACCCATCTCTTGAGCCTCCTTTTCGAATTTTTCGATGGTACGCTTGTCTATACCACCACATTTGTAAATAAGGTGACCTGTTGATGTAGATTTTCCCGAATCAACGTGGCCGATAACGACTATATTTATATGAATCTTTTCTTTACCCATTTTCTCTTTCTAAAAATTCTGAAAACAAACATTTTATGGATTATTGTAAAGAAATGCTCTGAAATAAATACTTTTTGGTTTGGGGAAAATATATCAAAATTTCACAAAAACTCATAGCGTTAAATATAGTTTCCTAAAAATAAGCATTCGTATAAGTAACTGATTGAAACAAGAATGGGCTCTGATTAACATCATCGAATTTGACAATCGCCGCCATATTGTGTTGTAATATTTATTGATTTTTTTCATACTTACAGAAAAGTGACATAATTGTATGCCAGAAAAAAAATTTAGGCACATTTTATTTCTGTAAAGAGTAACAATTTTTGTTTGGCAATACATTATAATAACGCTCGTATCGTGTCCAAAAATATAGCAATTTGAAGTAAATACGAAATTCGTATTTTAATCTGAATTGCGAACCGGTGATTCATGAAATTGATTATATTCGTGAATTACAATTGATAATTATTATTTCGGAAAAAATTTAATGGATGTACCTACCTCAATCAGTCACTTTGAAGTACCAAAGAAAATATTCGTAATTTGATTGATGCAGTCATCAATTCCGCGAAAAGCTCAAGAAATCATATGACAAACGTATCACCTAGGATATATATATATATATATATATATATATATATTATATATTTAAAAACAAGTTGAGAATGCCGGCAGCCAACTCAACTACTATTGCATCCATAGTCATGGAGTAATATAATACGAGACTATAGATGTATATACATTAGAATTGAAACTGAATTGAGGATATAATGAATGGAGAACTGAAATTATCATCATTTAGCTTACCTCCCGAATTTATGCAATAACTAAGGATTTACAGTTGAAACACCAAAATGTTCTTTCGTATGCGACAGTCTGACAGAATTCATAAGGGGAGATACTGGAGGGGATAATAAAAAGTATTGATTATCCTGGTGATTCACTGAATTACATAATATTTTTCAAGATAATACAGAAATATTAATTTTTCTCATTATGTGCGGTAAAAAATTAAGATTGCGACTAAAATTCAGAACGTTTAAAATTATATGATGACACATTTTTGTTTTAATTTACGAAATAGGGGAGATTCGAGGGGAAATCCAATCAGATACTAGGATCCGAATGAGCGCAAGTGAGGATATGATTGGGAACCGGAGCAAATTTTGTTTTAATTGTCAGTAGTATGTGCATTCAAGATTTATTATTTGCATTAAATTTTTATTTACAATCATTGTACAATATAGTATGATAATATATGATATATATTTGAATTATATTTATGGCTTATTAGATGAGGACCAAATCGGTAAATATGATGACCAAGCTCTGATTCCAGGATCGCCTTTCACAACCATATCCAGAGTTTGGGTTTCTTCTGGGCTCAATTTCAGAATTGTATTCAGTACTGGAACCAACCGGCTTCTTTCATCACCATTGTGTAAAGATATAAACTGTAATGAGAATAAAAACAATTCGTTATCGAGTGGGCTATGATGAATGATGATGATTGAAAATATATAGACATATCTATGGCATTAACTTGGAGCGTAATTTTCGTTTTGAATTAACTTTTTCAAAAGAAATTATATCAGATAATAACGCCCACAACTGAAGGATAACTATGAAATATTGTAGTAGCATAAAAGAGGAGAAGATAATGGAACCAGCATATGTGGATAGAGTGAGCCTAAATCTATTTCGCCATTCTAATGGCGAAGATCACCAGGGACAATTAACCCAACGGAAGACTAAAAACAGTGACTCTAAAGGTACGATTCCACCAAAACCGTGTGCGGCACAATTGTTCACGAACATTTTGTGTAGCACTCCAGAGCGAACAAGCTGTTAACACATTTATCGTCCGTTTCCACAGGATTAGCTGTGCGTTACTTTTTCATGTGGGCGAGTCCACTGCAATGAACTTTTGTGTAGCACAATGTGCGCCACAGTGCCGCACAGTGCAGCACTCCGGTGGAATCGCACCTTAACGAGTTGTTACATTCACTGTAAGACTAAATACAGTGATTTTATACACCACCGTGGCGACAATAGTCGATTTCGACCGTTAAAGGCGGACATTTACATTTACATTTTCGTTTGAAGGTCATGCCATTTTACACGATCGAAACGTTTTGTTAAGGGGAAGATATCGTCTTAATATAATTTGAAACGTTTTATATATTCTGTAAAAAAGTATATCTTACTTTTTCACATTTCTGGAATATAATCATTTAGTTCTTTATATCAACTGTGTGTTTGGACTTTTGTTTCCATTGAGTTCTTCTAACCTTATACCTAATACAAATAATAATCATAATACAAGAAAAGGTGAAAAGGGGAGTATAAAAATAAGCATAATATATTAATATGGAAATAAAATAATAAACTCGTTAGTATATTTGACGTCCACTATGAGATTTATCTAGTGACTTTCGCAATCGGGCTAAGGTACGAAATATACTGAATTAAATCATTGATTATTAACTCATTGAGTATTAAGTCAAAGATTAAATTCAAGATTTCGACGGACGTTTTCCAGTGACGGACTTCTCGGACTATTGACGGACTCTTCGTCACAATGACGGACGTCTGGTCCACCTTAGTTGAGGCAATTATTTTCTTGGGATTCTTCCTTGAAGCAGGTCCTTTACGTTTCGATACATCTTTAGAGACTGCATTAACTTTCAACTTTTTGGATCAAGAAACTTTGGATGAATCGTGAAGTTTTAACCCTCGCAATAAACAAGGTCATGAAATATTCTGAAAGTATGCCAAGGTTTTGAAATTCGTTGTACATATTCATAAAGCCCTGGGCAATGATATTTCGAGAGCTTTTTTAGTTGCAGAACTTGAAAATGTGAATTTCATCCATACGAGTTCAAGAATTTGATGATAAGACCTTTTTTTTTTTTTTAATTTCTCTTTAATGACCTCAGCTACTTGGCTATGTGGTCAGGTACACATTATTTGACTTATTTTCACATTCATACCAAACATTCACAAACATTCATGGGCGCGGCGGGATTCGAACCCGCATCTCCGTGGGAGCTGGCTCCGAGTCCACCCGATTTACCAACTCGGCCACTTCCTGAGTCCGTTATGATTTTGGGAGATTTCAATAGAGAGATATGGAAGAAGCGTATAACCCGAACGTACGTTAATAACGTCATGCGGTAATGGAATAACGTCTTGCGCTATCTGGCTCAGATTTTAGTCGTATGGAAGATACGAATTTACGTTATTAGCGTAAGCAACAGATGATCGGTAAATGTCAAAGTTTGTTGTCGATAGGTTATTAGGTTATGCATTTTGGGTTGATTTTATGCTGTTTTTGTGAATAACGTGCGTTTATATGGATGTATATCTACAGGAATTTTTGTTTGTGGGGGTGGATTAAACTGTATTGAAAAATACCTGTTCACAGTGATGCTTTCATGATTTTAAAATATGATGAACCTTTAAGTGGCCACTATAGTTACTAAGAAAAAATTGGAATATCATCTGGAGGATATGTAGAGATAACGTAGAATTATTTGTGTACTGCTTTGCTGCCATTAACCTATAAGCCATATATCCAATCTAGATGTTTCTACTTTTATGAGTCTTAATAAAAAAATCTCGAATTGAACCCTTTTATTTCCTATTGAAAACAAGTTACATAGTTCATAATCAACAATATGGGATTGAAATAGGTACTCAGAATTAAACACTAGGATGAAAATTTCTATTTTCATTCGACTCTTCCTTTCATGTGACCCATTAATTGAAGATATACACTTTTACCTTTGGTTATTAGATTATTCTTGAGGAACTCAGTCTCTTCTGTTCTTATAAAAAATTCGATTCAATGTCGATTAAGAGGCCCCTTTTTCATAACATAACCTACTTCTGTCAAAACAAACAGAAAAATAGTAATGCGCAAGGCAAGAAAACAACGTAAATTACGATAACGTTCAACGTTATCCACCCGTAAATGGAGGACTTCCCTACATGTTTGCCAACCTAGAAAAAGGTCTAAAAGGTCTACCATCAGGGAATGATTGCTTTCTAACGAAATCTACTTCATTCTTTCCGCAATGATCAAATATATTTATGAAATTCTATCGAGCTTTCTAGAGTTTACTGTTAAAAAGAAAAAAAGATTTTCATAACCTCGATTGCTGATTGGTTGAAATTTATGTTGGTATTACTACTTCTTGTGACAATTGACATGTTTCGTTGGCAAATGTCAAGAAGAAAAAAGTAATCTGTTAGGTTATGGGCAAAGTTTTGGTTATGTGCACAATCTTTGCTTGAACGCATTCTTGTTTTCTTGTATTTTGTAAGCTATACAGCAGACAATATTAATATTATATATATCAGTAAAAATGACATTTGCCAATGAAATATGTCGATTGTCACAAGAAGTAGTGATACCAACATAAATTTCAACCAATCAGCAATCGAGGTTATGAAAATCTTTTTTTCTTTTTAACAGTAAACTCTAGAAAGCTCGATAGAATTCCATGAATATATTTGATCATTGCGGAAAGAATGAAGTAGGTTTCGTTAGAAAGCAATCATTCCCTGATGGTAGACCTTTTAGACCTTTTTCTAGGTTGGCAAACATGTAGGGAAGTCCTCCATTACGGCATGCGGTAACGTTAATACCGCCCGCTATTCTGAAAATGGAAATACGCATGCGTCGTAACGTTATTAGCGCTTGACGTTATTACCGCATGACGTTAAGGATGCTTCCATATCTCTCTAATATTTCTGCTTTACAGGGTTATTCGACGAATGAGTCATCAAGTTTGCTTCTTAGGTATCAATCATTTGTTAACTTCGCCAATTTGGTCCAAAATAATTTTGTTACCAATTGTAATAATAGATTACTTGATTTAGTTTTAACTTCTGAATATCTGAAATGTGATGTTTTGAATGACCCTGAACCCTTGGTGCCTATAGATACACACCATCCATGTATTACCGTGAGATTGTCTTGCAATATAGACAACAAAACATCGTTTTGCCTAGTATCCAACAATATAATTTTAGTAAAATTGATAACCAGAAATTTGTTACACTTATGAATGGCACTGATTGGAATTTTTTGAAGAGTCTTTCAGATTCTGATGATGTATGCGAGAGATTCAATGATAGAGTTCAGTATATACTTTCTCAATGTTGTCCCCTTTTCAATAGCAACACCCATAAGTACCCCAGTTGGTATACAAGAGATCTCATAAAGTGTATAAAGCTAAAAAATCACTACCATAGAATGTATAAGAGACATAAATATGGAATCCTTTGATGCTTTGGATGACTCGTTCAGCTTTACTGAATCTTTTCAGATCAATAAAATTTCAGAAGACCAAATATTGAAAGCAGCAATGTCGTTAAAAAGTAAAATGAGCTGTGGTCCAGACAATATTCCAACTAAGCTAGTAAAGAATCAAATAAGTGTACTCATCGAACCTCTGTTGTATATCTATAATTTAATTTTGAAGACTAACAAATTTCCTAAAATGTGGAAAGTGTCACGTATTTGTCCGGTTTTCAAGTTAGGAAAACCTGCTGATATTAGAAATTACAGACCTGTTGCCCTTATCTCTGCTTTCTCCAAGTTATTTGAGATTTTGCTTTTTGACATGATTTATTCTCATGTATCAGGTAAATTGTCTGAACTTCAACATGGTTTTATGCGCTCGAGGAGCACAGTCACAAATCTTTGTACCTTTACATAGTATGTGTCAGATTTTTTAGATGGTCGGAAACAAATCGATGTAATCTATAAGGATTTTAGTAGAGCTTTCGACAGAGTATCACATAGATTGCTTTTGAAGAAGTTAAGTCGCTTTGGTATTTCACCGAATATTGTAATGTTGACAAAATCATTTCTCGATAATAGGAAATTATATGTTGAATTGAAAGGAGTAAAGTCATTTTATTTTATTGCACGGTTAGGGGTACCTCAGGGTTCAAATTTGGGGCCCCTCTTATTTCTTATATTTATAGACGATGTTTGCACTGCGATTAACTCGAGGAAGCTTTTGTTTGCGGATGATCTCAAGATTTTCAGAGTGATTCATGATATACAAGACTTTTATATGTTGCAGGAAGATATAAGACATTTATATGAATGGTGTACTAAGAACGAATTGCCTCTAAATATCAGTAAATGTAAAGTTATGAGTTACTCAAGAAAGCTAACCACCGAAGGATTCAATTATAATATTGGCAACCATATTTTGAAAAGGGTAAACGAGTGTAAGGATTTAGGTGTTTTATTCGACAGCAAGCTTACATTCGACCTCCACATAGGTGGGATTATCTGTGAAGCTAATAGATCTTTGGGTTTCGTTTTACGCAATTGCAAAGAATTTTCGAATTTGTTGGCTGTTCAGTCGGTGTATTTCAGTTTGATACGTACAAAACTTGAGTACTGTGCGTTGGTGTGGAATCCCAACCACGAAAAATATATTGTAGCGCTGGAATCCGTCCAAAAAAAATTTTTGAAATTTTTATATTTCAAAAAGCATAGCGTTTACCCCATTCGTCATTACGATTATAACTCTCTTCTGGTTGAATTTGACTTCACAAGTTTGAGAAAGAGGAGAGAAATTTCAGGTGCAAGCTTTGCTTTCAAATTAGTTAATGGTCAAGTTGATTCGATGTATCTGCTATCTCTGTTGAATTTTAATACGCCTCGCTTTTCATCCAGAACGAATTTAACTTTTAGGATTACTGTCTCTAATACTCAACACCATTTTCATAGTCCGGTAGCATCTATCTGCAGAAGCTTGAATAGTTTACCCTCAATTGATATGTTTTTTCTTAGTTTAGGTCAGTTTAAGAGACAATTATATATGTTAATTAGAAACTAATCTTTTGTTTGTTAGTTTTTTTTTTGTGATTTTTGGCTCATAGTCCATAGCCTCGACTGGCGACGGCTTGAGGCATTATTATACATATATGTAGGTATACCTGTATGTATTGGTTTATTGTATTCACCTGTAATTGGGCATTTGCCTGTTGGATGTAGAAAGTTAAATAAATAAATAAATAAATAAATAAAGGGTGCGTGAAGTTAGCGAAAAGTTGAAGCACTAATTCTGAAACTATGTTAAATATTTAGTGCTTAATTAGTGCCTATTAGTGCCGTATAAATCTTTGACAGCACCATTGTAGTTTTTGAGAATATGATAATTTAAGTTCTTGGTGCTGACTTCACGCTCAGCACCAACATTTTCAAATTGCCTTGAAATTATTATACTAATATTTAGTGCTTAATTAGTGCCTATTAGTGCTTTTGGAACCAACTATGAAGCTCACCAAAATTATAACCCAACATCTATCAAGTACAATCAGCATCAACGAAGAACAACAAGGCTTTAGGAAGAATAGGTCAACAATCGACGCTATATTCATACTGCGACAAATCATCGAGAAGTCCATAGAATTTAACAAACCTGCGTTCATTTGCTTTGCTGACCTAACTCAAGCATTTGATAGAGTGCAACTAAAGGATGTGCTAAAAATCCTCCAAGAACGAGGAGTCAACAACAATATTATCCAGGTTATAAAACAACTCAATACCAACAACAGCACAAGAATACAGTCAGGCACCTCAACCACAGAGGAAATTCCGATATCGATAGGTATCAGGCAAGGAGATAGCTTGAGTCCAGAACTCTTCAACCTGGTAATGGACCACATCATAAGCCGGGTGAAGAGGGTAGGGCGAGGTTACAGGATGGGACAAACCCAATTCAAAATATTGTGCTACGCTGACGATGTGGTTCTCATAGCAGAGAATGAGGACGACTTGCAGCGACTGCTATTCGAGCTAAACCAGGCCGCTAAGGAATATAATATGAGCATCTCGATATCGAAAACCAAGTCTATGACCATCAGCAAGGAACCGATACGATGCAAACTAGCACTAAACGACCAACCAATCGAACAAGTGATGAGTTTTGAATACCTGGGGATAATAGCTTCAAGCAGCCGAAACACATATGATGAGGTGAAAGCACAAGTGAATAAAGCAGCAAGAGTGTCTGGCTGTCTGCACAGTACTATTTGGAAAAACAAATGCATGTCGATAACCAGCAAGGCAAGGATCTACAGAACAGCAGTGAGGCCCATCCTCACCTACGCAGCGGAAACGAGAGCGGACACTAGCCGGACGAAAAGAGCACTACGAACAACCGAAATGAGGACCCTGCGAGCGATCGCAGGCGTTACACTGTGGGACAGACAACGAAGCAGTGAGATCCGGGAGCGGTGCGATAATATGCCAGATGTCGTAAGGTGGTCACGAGGAAGAAGAAGAGAATGGAGACAGCATGTAGAGAGGATGCAGGACGATAGACTCGCCAAAGCCGCATACAAGGAAAAACCGAACTCAACTAGACTAGTACGAAAATTCTAACAAAAAAATGTATAGTGTTATGAAAATAGGCATATTATCCCATTATCTCCTATAATGGGGATAATAGTAAAATTTATTTTCATGTATTTAACCAGACATATGAAAATAAAAATGTCTTAATACGTAGGTACATAACGAAACATAATAGCAATATTTTGACAAAAAAATTTCCGAACATAAACGATGCAAATGCCAATCTATTGAATCTAAAGTGTTCCACAGACTTAACAAAATATTCGTATCGAATTTGTCTAGTCTGTCCAAGATCGTATTATGACCACCAGGTCAATCTGGATTTTCTTGAGTTCTGTAAGCTTATATCGAACAATGTCGATCTACAAACGTTAAAATAATAAGCCTTGTGAAAAGTTTTATCTGCCCATGCGAAAAAACCATACATAAGCATTAACAGGAGTTTCTGTTTGATATTCTCATTTTAAGATCAGTACGCAACATTTTACTCACTTCCGAATATAAGAGATGGTGAGAGGTGAAATAGATAGTCTTTCCGGGAATTCAGTATTTTCTTCATTTTCTTGTTCCTCTGTTGGTAATGATATATATCTTCAATATCAATATTAACTGCAGAGAAGTGTTCGAGATAGGTACGGAAAAGTAGAAAAAACAAACTGATTTGCCTGATCTTCAACCTTCAATATTCAAGGACACTTGATCATATTAAGCAAACGAGAAAATGAAGAGGAAACTCATCTCACGATTATCACATTAATCGAAACTCCAAAAATATACTCTTTCTTTATCGTCTGTGATATAAAGATAGCTATTTATCTTTATGGAATCGAAATTATTTCAATCATTCATAATGAAACTCATATTTTACGAGACAGCTAATTTTAGAGAAAATATTAGGGTCAATGGGAAGAATAATATATATAGGTATACCTATTAAAAGATTGATATGTAGCATGAAATTACACACATTCATAATTTGAATGAAGCTGAAATTTTTGTAAACTGCTTTTCAAATGGATATGTGATTCTGCCTTCTCGTCATCAATTTTTTGTTGTATTACATATTGAAAATTTTGCGTTTTTTCGAGTTTGTTGTTGCATCGTTTATGTTTGGAAATTTTTTTGTCAAAATATTGCTATTATGTTTCGTTATGTACCTACATATTAAGACATTTTTATTTTCATATGTCTGGTTAAATACATGAAAATAAATTTTACTATTATCCCCATTATAGGAGATAATGGGATGATATGCCTATTTTCATAACACTATACATTTTTCTGTTAGAATTTTCGTACTTTCATATTGAAAAAGTAATACGGTTCTTCTGATATTTTTTTTAAGCATATAATACACTCTATATTCTTTTTTCATCTCGATGACCCAAAAAGTATTATTATTATTACAAAAGGAAAAAGAGTTTAGGCAGTATCTGAGAAAAAGAACCTTTACTTCATATAAACATTATCTGAATAATTCAGAAAATAGTTTTGTGTCCCCTTAAATCAATAGTACAATTATTCTTCGATATCAAGATTGGCGCCCCAAGTCGTATATGTGTGAGCCGCTTTAGGTGATAATAAAATGACGCACTGACGACGAATCTATTGCAGAGAATGACTCGCATACCTCTCCATAGATGGCTACGCGGTATCAAAACAGATACAAAAACTACAATGGTGCTGTCGTAGATTTATACGGCACTAATTTGCACTAATGAAGCACTAAATATTTGACATAATTTCAGAATTAGTGCTCCCAACTTTTCGCTAACTTCACACTTGTTCGAAAAGCAACAGGCAATTACTGTAAAACTAAAAATGATATCGCATCCGTTTTAAAAGCACTAATAGGCACTTAATAAGCACTAATTATTGTAACAAAAATTTTCACGAAATTCCAATATGTTGGTGCTGGGCGTGAAGTCAGCACCAAAGGAAATAATCTGTGATATTATGAAAACCGTTCATTTTTTTTCATTGGTTCCAAAAGCACTAATAGGCACTAATTAAGCACTAAATATTAGTATAATAATTTCAAGGCAATTTGAAAATGTTGGTGCTGAGCGTGAAGTCAGCACCAAGAACTTAAATTATCATATTCTCAAAAACTACAATGGTGCTGTCAAAGATTTATACGGCACTAATAGGCACTAATTAAGCACTAAATATTTAACATAGTTTCAGAATTAGTGCTTCAACTTTTCGCTAACTTCACGCACCCTTTATTTATTTATTTATTTATTTATTTAACTTTCTACATCCAACAGGCAAATGCCCAATTACAGGTGAATACAATAAACCAATACATACAGGTATACCTACATATATGTATAATAATGCCTCAAGCCGTCGCCAGTCGAGGCTATGGACTATGAGCCAAAAATCACAAAAAAAAAACTAACAAACAAAAGATTAGTTTCTAATTAACATATATAATTGTCTCTTAAACTGACCTAAACTAAGAAAAAACATATCAATTGAGGGTAAACTATTCAAGCTTCTGCAGATAGATGCTACCGGACTATGAAAATGGTGTTGAGTATTAGAGACAGTAATCCTAAAAGTTAAATTCGTTCTGGATGAAAAGCGAGGCGTATTAAAATTCAACATAGTTTCAGAATTAGTGCTTTCAACTTTTCGCTAACTTCACTCACCCATAAATAAATATATCTCATAAATGAAAAAAAATCGAAACTAGGTCTCAAAAATGAATAAACGATGTGAAATTCGGTGTACATGATCATAAAGCCGTAGACAACAATATTTCGAGAGCTTTTTATTTGCAGAAGGGATAATTGCAATTGTGTTTGAGTTCATAAAAAATATGATAAAATTATATTTTCAGAAAAAAAGGAGATGACATTGTATCAGGTCATCTTTTATTTAGAACTGATCATAAATACTGCATTTGTGAGTTTCTATTTTGAGTTCTGTATTTTTCTTATGCTGAAAAATCTACTACAATTGTCATACTATAGGTAATAATTTTTTTACATATTTTCGGGCAAATGAATAGTGCAATCAGAGCATTTATTCCTATATCTTCATATTTTACAGTACTACAGCAGATGAATGTTGATCTAGTAATCTATCAAAAAAATTCAAGTCTGATTGGTTTCCGCTAAGGTTAAGAATTCTAGTGATGTCCTTCTTTATCAGATATGAATTGTCTACTAGTCGAAAATTAACCATATGTTGAAATCGACATCTTGTCTTTTCAATATTGAAATTTTACAAATATGTGGAGATGGAAATTTTTATTGGAATCAAATAGACGCTTTGCTTCAAACACTCGTTCAATCGAGTCATCTTAGACTGGAATTATTCTAGGCTTCATATACTCCGTATAAATTTGTCTCATTTCGACTTCAACAGAAATTTCGATGATGAAAATAAATTCAAATCCATTCTGGGATGGGGTCACAATTCGCAACAGGGATCCATAGGGGGGGGGGGGAGGGGGCGCGGGCCCCCAACCCCGAAATGAATATTATCTACAGGAAGACTGGGCGCAAAGTTATCCTTCGAATCCCAATTAAAAAATTATATCTAACCTAACCATTCGATGGAGTAGGCGTCTCGCCCCCTCCCCCCGAAAATATTAGCTATATACGCCTCTGATTCGCAACTTGGACAATATACAGGGTGACCGGTGACTTAGGAGGACAACGGCTCAGTATAGATAGGGGACCACAAACTGAAAGAAGAATGGGGGTTTTAATGTCCCATAAGGATATTGGTTTCAGAGATATAGACTGATTTATGAAGAAATCCTTTAACTATGAACTCCCATATCTTCCCTATAATGGCAAATTTTTCGCTGACAATTCACGAGCATGTTACTAGCATACAGTGTAGGTGCTTTTTGAATGGGACACCCTATATTTTTCAATGCAGTTTTTTAGTCGCAGATTTGTCCCGGTTGTTGAAAAATGTCACCTGATTCAGAGATATTTGAACCTCATATTATAAATGTAAAGAAAAGCGTTATAATTGTGAAGCTTTTCTTAAATATTATATTCGTGTTACCTGGAATTGCCGAACTGACACTTTAAAATAAATTTTGAAGTTTTTCGAAGCGTCATAATAAATAGTTTCAGAAGATTGAATTAGAGGCTTTAAATGTTGTTTCCCTCTATTGTTTCAGGCTTGTTATATTGTGAGTTTTGATATTGTTAATAAAGATACCCTCTATTGTTTCAGAGAAACGCAATTGAGTCTCTATTCATTATAAAACAACATTTTCTGCATCTATTCCACAAATCATGGATAAACTGAGATTTGATTTCACCGTAAAACCAACAGCGGATGGAAAATCAAACATTATATGTGTAACTTCAATAGCAACAACTGATGGAGAGGTTTTTGAATTACCAGATGAATACCAACCAGTTAATTTGCACCAACAACTTATTAACACTCCAAACTATGTGAAAGTAAAAAAATCATTAACAAAAAGATATCAAAAAAGAAGAATATGGATAAAACTAACGGAAGATATATCGAAAACTTATTTGGATGAAGAGAAAAATGTACAGTTTGATGATATTTACTTGGAAGAAATCAAGGCAGAAACAAATACTGATAAATCTATCCCAACTGGCTCAGAAAAAATCTTGGAAAATTTTGTAGAGAAGTTAATTAACTATAAGCGAACACAATTCCAATCACAGAATTTAGGACAAGTTGCGAATGATTTCATGATAGAGAAATTCACTGGCAGAAATTTGAATGCAAACCAATGGATTGAAAATTTTAATGAAGAATGTGAACGTTTCCAAGTAAATGAGGACAAAAAGAAAATTGAAATTTTAAAACATTTCTTGCAATTTTCCGGAGCAGAGTGGTACAGCTGTATGATGATTAAATATTCGATAGAAGCAGAATGGAATATATGGGAGAGAAATTTTTGTGATACCTTCGCGAACAAAGGATGGTCACCAGCCAGACATGCTTTAGCATTCAAATATCAAGCAGGTTCATTGCTTGAGTATGCTTTGAAAAAAAAGAAATTATTATTAGAACTGAGGAAGTCAATCGATACTGGGACACTTATAGACCTAATAGCGTTTGGTCTACCTAATTATGTTGCAGATAAAATTGATAGAGAAATTTTACGAGAAACTGAAGATCTTTATAATGAAATTGGAAAACTTGAACATTTGGTTGCAAAGAATAATAGTAATAAATACGACAAAAGAAAAACTATGAATCCTGAGGAAAAACCTAAACGAAATGATGAAAAAAAACATGCCAAATTTGTATTAGTAAAGAAAAAGGTAAACGTTATCATCCTGAGAAGAATTGCTGGTTCAAAAAGGAAAACCATGGGGGAGTTTTGAAGACCGTGAATAACACTGCATTGGATATTGAATTGAATGAAAAGAATCCAAAAAACTAGATGTGCCACCATTAATAAAAGTTAAGTTACTATTGAATGATATTCTAGAAGTTTTTGGAGTATATGATTCAGGTTCGAATGTATCGTTGATTAATGCAAAATTATTGAAGATAAAGTCAACAAAAATTGCAAGTAACATACAGATAGTGAACTTGAGGACTATTAATGGTGATGGAAAAACAAAAGGTATAGTAACCCTTAAAATCAAAATCTTCAATATAGAAAAAATTATGGACATTTATGTAGTAGACAATGAAAATTTCAGTTATGATTTTTTAATTGGTTTGGATTGCATTAAAAATTTCAAATTAGTACAAGATCAAGACTTGAAGATCTCACAATTTGATGATCTGGAACAAAAGAATATGATCTCAAGAAAATTTGTTGAAAATAATTCTTTGAATTCAAAAATTTTAGATATTCCTAATGTAAAAGGTGAAAAGAATGAAGAGAATTATTTTTCAAATTCTGATGAACATGAAAATGTGAATAGATATGAGATAAATTTCAATGAGCATATAAATACAGATGAATTTGAGATAGTCGTGAATCATTTAGATATATACAAAGAATCAATAACAATAACAATAACAATAACAATAAATTTATTCTCAGAATCCAGAATACAAAGAAATGAGAAACCGTCAAACAAAGAGAAAACTAGAATTACATTTCAAAATTCCTATAATCATATTTCAAAAACTCTAATACTGAATAAGGTTCAATATTGACGATCAAGTTGGTGAGTTTTTTCTTGAATCTTCTGAAATCCATTATATCTAATATGGCTTTGGGGACACTATTATACAATCTGATACATACATATTTGGTGTTTCTTTCTGTTAGAGTCAGATTATGTTGTGGAAAGTGATAAGGAACTGTTCGCCTGGTATTATTATTATTTTTGGAATCTTGGAATAAATGAATAGATAGAAAAATATAAATCAGTATTTGCGAAAGATGAATATGATGTTGGAGCTGTAAGATATTATGAAGCTCATATCGACTTAATGGTAGATAAATACTGTTACAAACGTCCATATTCATTCATTCGTTGCTGTATCCCGTTACCGGGAATAAATCTACAAAAAGAAGAAGAAAAAAAAAATTCGAACAGACTTGTAATTTCTTAGTGCTAGTTGCGATTGTGTGCCCTCCTGTGACTAAAGAGACCCAACCGTGACCTGCAGATCCTTCCACACTCAGGGCATGGATAGTCACCAACCAGATCTGGCCGCCACTGTATCCTTCTCGATTCTCCATTATAACTGTGTACCAAAGACCTCCACTGTGACCTGTCTAACGCTAGTTGTTCCCAGTTATGATTGGCATTAACGGCATTAACGGATTGATGTAGTATATCCTTAAACCGCTTATACTGGCCTCCTGGTTTCCGGGCTCTCTCAGTGAGTTCGCCGTATAAAGCTATTTTGGGGAGTCTTGTGTCTTGCATCCTCAGAATGTGGCCGCTCCATCCGAGTCGGGCCCTCGTTACTTGAGTCTCAATTGTTGTACAACTCGCGCGCTGCAAGACTTCTGCATTCGAAACTTTGTGGAACCATCTGATGTGCATTATCTGTCTTAGATGACGTTGCTGCGTCTGTTCAAGCTGTTTAATATGTCGCCTGTAGGGAGTCCAGCTTTCGCTTCCGTAAAGAAGCGTTGGTAGGACCACTGCTCTGTAAACAGCTGTCTTGGTCTTCAGATTGAGGTCGTGATTTTGAAACACTCTGTCCTTCAGCTTCCAGAATGCCCGTGATGCCGAACTGATACGGTTGTGTATTTCCGTGTCAAGGTTAGCCCTAGTATTTATGAAGCTTCCAAAGTATTTGAACTGCTCGACCTGTTCTAGAGTTTCATTGTCCAGGCTGATATCTGTTTGAAGGCTTTCTGGGGGACTTACCAGGATTTTGGTCTTGTCAATATTGAGTCTAAGGTCTAAAGCTTCGTATATATGTTTATAGGTGTCCATCATTATCTGTAGATCCTCTGAGCTGCTAGCGATGAGTGAACAGTCGTCTGCATATTGAAGTTCCGTGATAAACTTGGTACGGGTTTTTGCTCTGAGGCGCTTCAGGTTAAACAGGCCTCCGTCAAATCTGAATCTTATCCCAACACCTCTTACGGGCATGCTCATGTCAGCAATTATCGATACAGCTATGGCGAAAATATTGTACAGTAAAGGCGCTAATACGCAGCCTTGTTTTATTCCAGAGTTGGTTGAGAAATGGTCGGTTGTAGAGCCATTATGCTGTATTCTAGCGGTGTTGTTAGTATGAAGGCTTTTACACACCGCTAGGAATTTTTCGGGTACTCCTAGACGTGCCATGATTTTCCATAGCGCTCTCCGATTCACCGAGTCGAATGCCTTGCTTAAATCGATGAAGGCTGTATAAATCCTTGATTGTTGTTCACGGGCCTTTTCTTGTAGCTCTCGCAGTGTAAAAATTAGGTCCACCGTACCTCGATTTGGTCGAAAGCCGCACTGGGATTCAGGTAAAAGCTTCTCTAAGAG
Source organism: Coccinella septempunctata (assembly GCF_907165205.1). Classification (NCBI taxonomy): domain Eukaryota; kingdom Metazoa; phylum Arthropoda; class Insecta; order Coleoptera; family Coccinellidae; genus Coccinella; species Coccinella septempunctata. The sequence continues at coordinate 38,303,028 of NC_058192.1, read as the reverse complement.
TGGAACCAGACGATTAGCCATAATCTTCGAGAGAACTTTACCGGCCACATTAAGCAACGATATGCCCCTGTAATTGTTGCAATTCGACGTATCGCCTTTGTTCTTATAGAGGTTGATAACTAAAGCGTCTCTGAAGTCTTGTGGCACATCTCCCTGTTCCCAGATCTTGCGGAATAGTATTAGGAGACTATTGACAATGTCCTCATCCAAGGCTTTGAATATCTCCGCCGGAATGCCATCTAGACCAGGTGACCTATCATTTTTCATATTTTTAATCGCACTTATGATTTCCGACATTGAGATTTCATCATCAAGCGATGTCATCGGACTATACGCGGGGAGCAGGTCTAAAATGGATAAATCCGAGTCGTTATTTTGATTCAAGACCTGTGAGTAATGCTCCTTCCATCTTTCGAGAATTTTTCTATCATCAGTTAGAAAAGCTCCATGAGCATCTCTTATAGGAAAGCTAGCTTTTCTGCTTGGACCGTAAACAGTTTTAATAGCTTCGAAAAAACGCCTGTAGTCATGGTTATCGGCGTAAGCTTGTATTTCCCTAGCTTTTTCTTTCCACCAGCTGTCCTTGATTTTTCTTATTTCTTGACGGACCTCGCGTTTTATGTTTATGAAACTTATTTGGACTGCAACATCGCCAGGCTTGTTAATTACGGTTTTCATCGCTTTGTGTTTTGCGTCCAAAAGGGGTGCGATATGAGTTTCGCTGTCGGCAAACCAGTCTGGGGATTTTCGGGAGCGTTCTGTGCCCAGTATTTCTTTCGCTGTATTTGTAAGGGATGACTTGATACGGAGCCAATGAGTCTCAATGTCGTCGTTATAATCCGGTGGTGTTAGGCTATCTTTGACGGCAGCTGTGAATCTGTCCTTTGTAGAAGGGTTTTGCAGTTTGGATATTTGAAGGCGCTCTCTTAGATACTTCGGCTTGCGTTGGTATTTTGGGCGCATTGAGATTTTCATTCTCGAGATTACCAGCCTATGATCAGTCCAGCACTCCAGATCTGCTCTGGGTTTAGTGACCAACACCTCTTTCAGATCTTTCCTTCTCACGATCACATAGTCGAGGGTATGCCAATGCCCTGAGCGCGGGTGGCGCCAGGTCCCCCTTGAATTGGGTCTCGTAATAAAATAGGTGTTCGTTATACACAGATTGTGTTCTGCACAAAGAGCCAGCAGACGTTCTCCATTCGAATTAATGCTGTCTGTGCCTATTATTCCCGGCCTGAGTTCTGAGTTCTGAGTCTTGACCTCTGCCCACTCTGGCGTTGAAGTCTCCAAGGAGAATAATTCGTTCCCGTTTTGGGATTTTACTTAATGTAGCAACGAGTGTTTCGTAAAAACTGTCCTTTAAGTTGTCAGAGGAGTTCAAAGTGGGTGCGTATACTGCAATGATGTTCACAAACGTGTTATTCGCTGCAGGAAAACGTAGGGTCATTAAACGTTCTGAGATACCAACTGGATTTTCGGTAAGTTTGGCGGCCAGGTCGTTTCTAATGGCAAAGCCAACGCCATGTTGTCTGATTTCGCCTTCCGGCAAGCCTTTCCAGAAAAAAGTATACGCTTGTTCTACCAAGCTACCTTCGTCCGAAAAGCGTGTTTCGCTTAAAGCAACTATTGCAATGGATGTTCGTTGCAGTTCCTTATCGATTAGGGCAGTACGCCTCTCTGGTCGGTCGGCCTTGGGGTTGTCTAGCAAGGTTCTGATGTTCCATGCTGCAAAAGCTATGTGCTTTTCATTGGTGTTTGTTCGATGATTCACTCGCTCAGGCACCCTCCCCCGGAGATCCGAATGGGAGGGTATTTTACCTCCGGATACGAATTTTGTCCTGTTCGACTGATCCATCTTTTTGTAGGAGCTGCGTTAGAAGGTGTTCAAAAGCTGCACTGGTAACGCTGTCAGTGCAACTTTGGTTGCGGCAATGACTAGATTATCTTGTGGCACAGGTATCCTGAGACGACAAGGTCTGAGACGTAACTTGAGCAACGCAGAGAGCCATTTCCTGTTCAAGCCAATGTTTAGGCTACGTAATTGTGGGAAACAGAGTTATACCGCTCATGTTCGGTCGAAAACGTTCATATACGGATACGGCAACATGGCGAAAGTTGATGAGTACGTTTCGGAATTGCTCCGTCTTAAAAAAGATCAATTAGTTGATATAATGGTGAATATAAGAGTACCTGAAGTAATAAATATGAGTGAAAGCCTCAGAGACTATAGTCTGAGAGGTTTTTGTGATTGTTCAACTGATTCAACTGAAAATTTGGCCACCAACCTCGAAATTGATAGCGCGAAATCGCTTGAGAATAAGTTGGAACTCGCTACTTTGGAGGTAAGCTACCTGAAACAGGCATTGTATCGTCAAGAAAAGATTATTGAGGACAAAGAATACATCATAAAGTTATCGAGCACACCTACAAAAAATGACAACAACAGTCGATCCAAGACCCACGAAGGAAAAAAATCCGACGTTGCCAATGTGACAACTTCTACGGGCGGTCTAAGTAAAAATAATGATTCGATAATTTCGGACGGGATTATGGTTAGAAAAGAAGCTGTGTCATCTGAGACTTCCCTGCTCAGATTGAAGGAGTCTCAACACTTGGTGGCTCCTGTAGCTGGAGGATCTGCTGGTTTACCGGATGATGAGAAGAAGGAATGGACTACAGTTGTTCGAAAAGGAAAGCAAAAATACTCTGCCAACTCGGCGAAAATAGTTCACTATGGTAAGAAAGCAGTTGACCAGAATGTGCCGATACAGGGTGCTATCCGGAGGCGCTGGATTTATGTTGGGAGAATTGCGGGAAAATCAGTTTCTGAAATGGATATAAAATCTTTTTTGGAGGGTGTACCTGGAAGTGATCAGATAATTGTGAAGAAACTAAACACAGTTGGCCAAAACTCTGCTTTTAGTATTGGTCTCCCATCAAAGGAAGCTCTTGATGAGGTCTTCAGCGATTCTTTTTGGCCGAAAGGTATAGTCTTGAGGGAATTTTCCTTTGATAAACAATTTTTTCAGAAGTCCAGAGAGAATCAATTGATGGCATAGTATCGGAGCATTGTGCTGCAAAGCGTCATTTCTGCCTTCTCCTTCAGAATGTCCAGTCTCTGGGTACTGCTCTCAATAAGCTGCACTTGATGGCTCTGGAAGAGGGTGCAGACATAGTGGCGATAACTGAGCATTGGAAATCCAAAGATGAACTCGAAGCCGGCATGTTGGAGGGTTACAAGCTTGTTTCAAGTTTTTGCCGTTTGAAAGGAAGACATGGTGGAACTGCAATTTACTGCAAGGAAGATCTGAAGTGTACTGATAGGCAAGATTATAATTCACTAAGTATTCCTAATGTCATTGAATGTTGTGCTGCCAGTTTGTATATGGAAAACTGTAAAATGCTTATTATTTGTATCTATAGGCCTAATACCCCGCCATTAGCCGATGTTGTACAGTTCCTCGAATGCCTAAGAGAAATTTCTGAGCGTTGCTTGTCGGAGACATCTGACTATATTCTGGTAGGAGATTTTAACCTAGATATTCTGTCTTCTTCTTCTGATGTTAGAGAATTTCTGTCTTTGTTGGAGAATTTCAATGTCAGAATTACAAATTTTAAGCCAACACGTCCTGTGTCTGGCTCTTGTATAGACAATAGAGAGATATGGAAGCATCCTTAACGTCATGCGGTAATAACGTCAAGCGCTAATAACGTTACGACGCATGCGTATTTCCATTTTCAGAATAGCGGGCGGTATTAACGTTACCGCATGCCGTAATTTACGGGTGGATAACGTTGAACGTTATCGTAATTTACGTTGTTTTCTTGCCTTGCGCATTACTATTTTTCCGTTTGTTTTGACAGAAGTAGGTTATGTTATGAAAAAGGGGCCTCTTAATCGACATTGAATCGAATTTTTTATAAGAACAGAAGAGACTGAGTTCCTCAAGAATAATCTAATAACCAAAGTTAAAAGTGTATATCTTCAATTAATGGGTCACATGAAAGGAAGAGTCGAATGAAAATAGAAATTTCCTTCCTAGTGTTTAATTCTGAGTACCTATTTCAATCCCATATTGATGATTATGAACTATGTAACTTGTTTTCAATAGGAAATAAAAGGGTTCAATTCGAGCTTTTTTTTATTAAGACTAATAAAAGTAGAAACATCTAGATTGGACATTGGCTTATGGCTTGATGATAGTAAAGCAGTACATGTATACTGCTTTACTAACGTGTATGTACACGTTATCTCTACATATCCTCCAGGTGATATTCAATTTTTTCTTGGTAACTTATAGGTCCATGTCCATAAATTTTAAAATTATGAAAGCATCACTGTGAACAGGTATTTTTCAATACAGTTTTCAATTCAATTCAACTCCACAAACAAAAATTCCTGTAGATATGCATCCATATAAACGCACATAATCCACATAAACAGCATAAAATCAACCCAGAAAGCATTAGAAACCTATATCGACAACAAACTTTGACATTTACCGATCATATGTTGCTTACGCTAATAACGTAAATTCGTATCTTTCATACGACTAAATTCCGAGCCAGATAGCGCAAGACGTTATTCCATTACCGCATAACGTTATTAGCGTACGTCGGCGTTGTACGCTTCTTCCATATCTCTCTAATGTGTTCACCTCCCTTAGCGGTAATACTAATGTAGTTGAGTACCACATCTCATATCATTCAGGATTGAAGTTTACCTCCACATTGATTTGCGGTGACAAAATGAAGAATAAATTTGTAAAGAAAAGAATTATAAATGACAAATCAATTGAGAGGTTTTTACGGGAACTGTCACTGATGGAATGGGATGATGTTTACGACAGCAAACTTGATCCTAGTCAACTTTGGAATGTTTTCCACCAACGTTTTTCGGAAATTTTTGAGCTGTGTTTTCCTAAAGTTGCTATTCGACTGGTTTCTCCTGGTGTTTTTAGACAAACTTCCGAAATTAAAAAACTGAAAGATACCCTAGACAAACTTTATGTTATATCATTCTGTAAACCAGAATTCAGGGATGTCTATAGGTCCACTAAAAGGAGATATGATTCTCTTTTGACCACAACGAAGAGAGAATATTTCAACGAGATTATTGTAAATTCTGAAAATAAATCCAAAGCTTCGTGGAGGATTATTAATTCTCTAACCAAGAATAAAGTTCATAACGAGGTATCTCTTGGTCAAAGCGACCACTCAGCTCTGGCAAATCGGTTCAATACATTTTTTGCAAATATTCCAGTTAAATTAACTGAAGGTTTAACCAGATCTATTATCCCTAATTCTCAGAGCAAACTTGATAATTCTTTTTTCATGTTTGATATTACGCAGGACGAAATTGTACAAGTTGTGAAATCTTTGAAAACCAATACATCGGTGACTGAATACAGAGATCTGGGAGTCTTATTCGATCAGAGGTTGACTTTTGTACCCCATGTGAGGGCAACTGTTTCCGATGGTCTCAGGACTCTCGGGTTTATAATAAGGAATTCCGGGGATTTGTCAGAGACTGGCTCCCTCTTCCTTCTTTTTACGGCGCTCGTGAGGTCAAAGTTAGAATATGGGTGTGTTGTATGGAATCCCGGTTATAAGATTCATATTGAAAGCTTAGAGAAAATACAGAGGCGATTTCTGAAGTACGTGAGTTTCAAAATAGATGGCGTGTATCCGTGTCGTGGAATACAAGATGGGTATTTATTGAGCAGGTTTAATGTTAACTCTTTAGAGGAGCGTAGGACTTATTTGGGAATTCTTTTCCTTAATAAACTCTTGAGTTCCAAAATTGATTGCCCTTACTTACTAGGCTCAGTGGATTTGCACGTCCCTAGACTACCTGTTCGAAATGTATCCACGTTCTATCTTCCTTTTCCACGTACTAACGTGCTTCGGTTTTCGCCAATGTTTAGAATATGTCATGATTTTAGCAATTTTCAGTATGTTTTGGATGTTTTCAACTGTACTCAATTGAATATACGGAGGGCTGTGTTGGGGTCGTAATTTTTTAGTTAATTTAGGTTTGCATTTGTATGTATATATACTTTTATGAGTTTTTATTTTGTAATTTTGTTTATTCCCAATCTGTAATTGGTCTAGACTGTAGATTGGTGTAATTAAATAAATAATTAAATAAATAATTGAATAAATAAATAAATAAAAATCATGGGGCCATGATGAGATACCGATGAAAGTGATAAAAGCATCGATAGACTTTATCATTGAACCATTAACTTTTATAATCAATCGTTCTTTCACGGAGGGTATTTTTCCGGATAATCTGAAGATTACTATAGTCAAACCCCTACATAAAAAAGGTAGCAAAAATGACCTTAACAACTATAGGCCCATAAGCATCCTCTCTTCATTTTCTAAAGTTTTTGAAAAGATTTTAAGCAATAGAATGTCCAATTTTTTTCGTAAATTCAATGTTATTTCTGGATGTCAACATGGTTTTGTTAAAAATAAAAATATTGAAACCGCTATTTTTGAGCTCATAAATGAAATTGTTCTTGCTCTGGAGCAAGGACAAATTCCTATGGCACTGTTTTTGGACCTTTCGAAGGCTTTCGACTGTGTTGATCATCGGAAGCTTTTGGAAGTACTCGATAATTGTGGTATCAGAGATAGTCAACTCAAACTCATAGAGAGCTATTTGAAGTCCAGAAAACAACGGGTAGTTCTGGAATCTGATGGTCAAACCTTTGTCTCGGATGAAATTGAAACAATTTTAGGACTCCCTCAGGGTAGTATTGTTGGTCCTCTATTGTTCATAATTTATGTTAATTCTCTACCTAAGGCGATCAAAAGTGAATGTGAACCTCTAATTGAGAGGATGATGAAGAGTATACCCTCATCTCGGACTGAAGTAAAATCACCAGCTGTTTTGACTGAAAGCATTGAAACAAATCATGCTCTTTCAGTTAAGTCTACAATGCCGTCCCGGGACACTACCTCAATGAGATTATTTGCAGATGATACAAATATTTTGACCCGATCGTCATGTATTCCATACGCTGTTGATGTTTGCAATATTGTGGTTAACTCGGTAAAAACTTGGTTATGTAATTATAATCTTGTCCTAAACATTGAGAAGACTAAATGTATGATTTTTCATAGTGATAATTCCAAATTAGATTTTCTTGAAACTGTGGATATTCTTGATAGCTGTGTTGTGGTTGAAGATAATGTGAAATTTTTGGGTATAGTTCTTGACAGTCAATTAAAGTGGGGACCTCATACAGAACAACTTAAGACCAGATTAAGCTCTGCATGTTACACATTATTTATGTTAAGAGGTCAAGTGAATTTCGATGTGCTCAAACTTGTCTATTTTGCAAATTTTCATTCCATACTTTCATATGGAATAATTTTTTGGGGTAGTTCATCAAATGTGGAAAATATTTTCGTTGTTCAAAAAAGAGCATTGCGTACTATGTTACGTTTGAGTTATAGAGAATCATGTAGAGGAAATTTTGAAAAAAATAATATACTCACTGTCTATGGATTATATGTATATAGGCTCTTACTTTTTTTTAGAAAACGAATTCATTATTTTGAGGATTACAAAAATGTTAATAACACCAGAAGAATGTTTCCTTATAATGTCGATTGAAACTTATTTTGGGAGGATTTTGCATCTCTTCACAAACCTTTTAGGGCTTTCACTCCCAATCTCTGAAACAAAATTAATTAAAAATGAAATCAACGATTTGCTCCTGCGTGAATTCTTGCACTAATTTGTCAGGAGCAAATTAACTAGAAAAAATTGTTGCCTGACAATGAACTCAAAATAAATAACTGTCATCCGGTAATTTCAAAATTAAATGAATCAACGTTTCTGTGCAGTCTCTGTTTCTGTGTGTTGACAATTAATGTCAGACAAAAAGCGACAATTCCAGAAGATTTTCAAAAGTAGATTTTTTCGTCTGATGAAGGAGTCTGATATAGACTCCGAAACGTTACGAAGAATTATTGTTTCAACGTTATTTATTTTGAGTTCATTGTCAGGCAACAATTTTTTCTAGTTAATTTGCTCCTGACAAATTAGTGCAAGAATTCACGCAGGAGCAAATCGTTGATTTCATTTTTAATTAATTTTGTTTCAGAGATTGGGAGTGAAAGCCCTAAAAGGTTTGTGAAGAGATCCTTATAATGTACCTATTCATAGGACAATACTAAGGGAGAGAACTGTTGAATGTATGGCAATATATCTATGTACAATGCTCTACCAAAAACTATTAGAATGATCACTTGCGATAAGGATTTTAAGAAATCTTTATATTGTTTTATTTTGAAATCAGAGCCATACAGTTTATCTGAATTCATTTCGTACTGTAGGAGATAGGAATGTTAATATTTTGTCTGTTTGATTCCTGTTCAATATGTTTTTTGACTTATTCCATTTTTATATCTTATTTGGTGTAATTTCTTGGAATTAATAAACATATTATTATTATAGATGTTCAAATGAAGACAGAAAAGAAATAGAGAATCAAGTATCAAAATTATTAGAAAAAAATTTGATTGAAGAATCTTATAGTCCATTTGCTGCTCCTGTAACTCTGGCTTATAAAAAAGAAGACGGCAGAAAAACAAGGTTATGTATAGATTTTAGAGAATTGAACAAAATTGTCGTCCCTCAATCACAACCCTTTCCTTTGATTGAGGATTTAATGATTAAAACAGTGAATTGTAAATATTTCTCTACTTTTGACGTTAATTCCGCATTCTGGTCAATTCCTTTAAAAATTCAAGATAGATATAAAACTGCATTTGTAACACAAGAAGGTCATTTTCAATGGACATGTCTGCCATTTGGATTGAAGACTGCTCTAGCTATTTTTCAAAGGATATTGAGTAACATTTTAAGAAAATACAAACTATGTGATTTTGCAGTTAATTTTATAGACGACATATTGATTTTTTCGAAAAGTTTTGAAGAACATTTATCACATATATCGAGATTGTTGGAAGCAATTCATAGAGAAGGTTTCAGACTAAAATTTTCGAAATGTAATTTTGCGAATAATCATGCCAAATATTTAGGTCATATAATAGAAAACAATTCAATTAGACCCCTGAAAGATAATTTAACAGCTGTGAAAAATTTTCCAATACCTGTTACAAAAAAAAATATCCGCCAATTCTTAGGAAAAATAAATTTTTACCATAAGTTTGTTCCAAAAAGTGCAGTCATTCTGGATCCATTACATAATTTATTGCGGAAAGATGTGAAATTCATATGGTCTAGAGAATGCCAAGAAGCTTTCAATAAAATTAAATCATTGCTATGTTCTGAACCATTCCTGAAAATCTTCGATCCTGAATTACCAATAAGCATTTATACAGATGCTAGTATCAAAGGAGTGGGGGCGGTGCTGAAACAAGAAGATGAAAACGGGGACAGCAGACCGGTAGCTTATTTTTCAAAAAAATTAAATGAAGCGCAAAAAAAGAAGAAGGCAATATATCTAGAATGTCTAGCAATAAAAGAAGCTGTGAAATATTGGTAACATTGGCTGATGGGAAAAGAATTCGTAGTCTACTCAGATCATAAACCATTAGAAAATATGAATATTAAGGCTAGAACTGACAAGGAACTAGGAGATTTAATATATTATTTATCCCAATACAATTTAAAAATAAAATATAACCCAGGAAAATCAAATCAAGAAGCTGACTGTCTGAGTAGGAATCCAGTTTTAGAATCTTATGAAAATAATGACGATTTTTTAAAAGTAATTAATTTGATAAACCTTGAAGATATTAAAAATGACCAAAACAACAATTTAAACTTAGAAAATGGAAGACTTATATTAGAAAATGGAATCTATTACAAACGGAATAAGAGAGGAAAAAAAATTATGCTGTCGGAAAAATTCAGCAAAATTTTAATTAAAAATGTCCATGATCTCTACTGCCACATTGGACTTACACAGATGAAAAATAAAATAACACCGTTTTATACGGCAGAAAATATCAACAGAAACATTAAAAAAATTTGTGATGAATGTGAAATTTGCATTAGGAATAAATCAAGGAGAAAACCAAAATTTGGGTTAATGTCACAGTTAGGTCCAGCAACACGACCCTTTGAAATTGTGTCTATTGATACCATTGGAGGATTTGGAGGATTGCGGTCTACAAAAAAATACTTACATCTTCTTGTGGATCATTTTACGAGATACGCCTACATATCAACATCGAGAAATCAAAGCTCTGGTGATTTCATAAAACTGTTGAAAAAAGTGACACCAGCTTACAATATTGATATGGTATTAACGGACCAATATCCTGGTTTAAATTCGAAAGAATTCAAACAATTCGTCATGACAGAGAATATAAAATTGGTTTTCACTGCTGTGGATGCACCATTTTCAAATGGTCTTAATGAAAGACTAAATCAAACTTTGGTAAATAAGATTAGATGTAAAATTAATGAAAGTGATAAAAAAACTGCATGGTCTTCTATTGCACAGAAATGTGTAGAAAAATATAATGAAACGGAACACACAGTCACGAAGTTTGCTCCAAAATATCTTTTGGAAGGCGAAAATATTAACATTCTACCAAGTGAATTAAAATCAAGATGTACCAGAGAAATTTTAGAAAGAGATAGGAAAATAGCATTTCAAAATTCAGTGAGACCACATGAATGTGTGTGAAGTTGGCCCAGCACTTTTCGATTTTCGAAAAAAAAATTTTTGTGCTGAATTGTGCTAGGTTTGTGCTGATTTGTGCCGTTAAAATTTTTGTTTCATTCCACACGGTTCTCAAAATATTTCACAAAATGTATAGAATGGGCTAGCCCAGCACTTATCGAAAAAATGAATTTTTACGACTGAAACAGGTTGTGCTACGCATGTTCAGTACTGTGCCGTTCGAATTTTTACGAAAGTCCCTCTTATCTCCCGGAAAATCGAAAATGAAGAAAAAAGTTAGCCCAGTACTTTTGATTTTTCTTTCCAAAAATTGGTGGAAAAATTTGTGCTACATTTGTGCTGACTTGTGCCGTAAATATTTTCTCGAAAATTCGTCGGATTTTCCGGGAAATCGCGAAATTAAGAAAAAGGTCAGCCCAGCACTTTCTTGTTTTTGCAGTTTGATTTTTTTTATTAAGTTGTGCTACATTTGTGCTGATTTGTGCCGTTGAGATTTTCAGAAAAAACTTTCAACTTTTCCTTCAAATGGTGGATATCAGAAAAATCAGTAGATTGCCTGAAAATCAGTATAAATGGCAACAGGCCGAATACCGTTGAGGTTGGCAACCCTGCGTGCACAACCTACGACTTATCAAGTTTTGCATAGCGTCATAAATCATCAGAAGTGTATCACGATAACAATGTTGCCAGAATTCAGTTTTCAGGAGAGAAATCTCGTAAATTGAGCTTAATAAACACCAGCGTGGATAGCTAATGACTAAAGAAGATTACTATTGTTTATAACTTGTAGATAAAACTCTTGAAAAAATAATGTTAATGGTTGTTTACATGCTGTTAATTTTTCAGCTTAATTTCATACACGGACTGAAACGTATCTTCCATATATATAAAATTTTGAGATTAACGGTAAACTATTTTCAGAGTCACGCATCTGCATCTGTATCAAGAAAATTGAGTTATAAACAATAGTAATCTTTTACAGTCATTGGCTATCCACGCTGGAGTTCATTAAGCTCAATTTACGAGTATTAGGCCTGTTGCCATTTATACTGATTTCAGGCAATCTACTGATTTTGTTGATATCCACCATTTGAAGGAAAAGTTGAAAGTTTTTTTTGGAAATCTCAACGGCACAAATCAGCACAAATGTAGCACAATTTAATAAGAAAAATTAAACTGCAAAAACACGAAAGTGCTGGGCTGACATTTTTCCAAAATCTAAATTTTTTGGAAAACTAGAAGGATTTTCGTGAAAATTTCAACGGCACAAGTTAGCACACGACTAGCACAATTTTTCACATAGTTTTCATTGAGAAAAAACGAAAGTGCTGGGCTAACTTTTTTTTCAATTTTGCGATTTCCCGGAAAATCCGACTAATTTTCGAGAAAATATTTACGGCACAAGTCAGCACAAATGTAGCACACATTTTTCCACTAATTTTTGAGAAGAAAAATCGAAAGTGCTGGGCTAACTTTTTTCTTCATTTTCGATTTTCCGGGAGATAAGAGGGAATTTCGCAAAAATTCGAACGGCACAACACTGTACATGCATAGCACAACCTGTTTCAGTCGTCAAAACTCATTTTTTCGATAAGTGCTGGGCTAGCCCATTCTATACATTTTGTGAAATATTTTGAGAACCGTGTGGAATAAAACAAAAATTTCAACGGCACAAATCAGCACAAACCTAGCACAATTCAGCACAAATTTTTTTTTCGAAAATCAAAAAGTGCTGGGCCAACTTCACACACATACCACATGAATATAATAAAAAATTATTCGACTCACACAGGAAAGATGATAAATTCAAAGAGGGAGACCTAGTCTATGTAGAAAATGGAAATCGGCTTAATAGGAAGAAAATGGAAGAATTGAGGATTGGACCATTCGAAATTCTGAAGAAGATTTCCGATTCAATCTATCAAGTTGATACTGGACACAGAAGAGCAGAATCAAATCTTTTTCACATAACGAAATTGTGTCCAGTGTTTGTTAGTGAATGAACGAGTATGTGCATTCTAGTTCGAGGGGGGGAGATGTAAAGAAAAGCGTTATAATTGTGAAGCTTTTCTTAAATATTATATTCGTGTTACCTGGAATGGCCGAACTGACACTTTAAAATACATTTTGAAGTTTTTCGAAGTGTCATAATAAATAGTTTCAGAAGATTGAATTAGAGGCTTTAAATGTTGTTTCCCTCAATTGTTTCAGGTTTGTTATATTGTGAGTTTTGATATTGTTAATAAAGATACCTTCTATTGTTTCAGAGAAACGCAATTGAGTCTCTATTCATTATATAAATACATAGCGAGCATCAAATTCATGACACCCAGTACAGCTTTTTTTAATGACAAGAAAGTTTGTCTTTGAACAGGAGTTCTGGGAGTTTTCAAAATAAGTGAGACTCATCTTTATTACTTCGAATTCAGCATTTTTGTTGTTTCGAACATAGATTAAATGAACAGAGAGAATAGATGGACCACTTCAAAAACAAACTTCAGCGTCATCTGTTTTTACGGTACATGTACTAATTTTCGACGAAATCAAATGAAGAGGGAATCTGTACGCTCATTTTTAATTTTCTTGTAATGATCAAGACAGAATATACTTGAAAATTTCTGAGTGAAAGTCACAGAAAGATTCGAATAAATTGCTCATTGAGAAATTGCAGTGAGATAACGAATCATACTCTGATCCGAAGAATCGAAAAACAAAATGAGTTCATAATTGAAAAATTTATTGCATTGTTCTTCAAACACGGATTCATTTTATAATTGAAATTAGCTTTTAAATTCACTTTATTCTAATTACAAAACTTAGTCATTACACAAAAACATTTCTCATAAACTGCCATAATTCCTAATAACAAAAGCAGTTCAATATTTATACATAATATACGCATACTCTATTGAATATCAGCAATACATTTTGGAATATCAAACAATAAAGCATATGTATGACACGGAAAAGTTTCAGTACCATAACAATAGGTGGCGCCACTAGTCAGAGTGATCCATCTATATTTTAAGTTAATCTATGGTTTCGAAAATATTATTTCATCAAGTGGATATAAAAATTCTGTGATATTCTGTTTTCAACATATCATGAAAACTTGAAAACTATACAAAATTTGTATGAGATCTTTCCTCAGTTCTTTCCGTTCTTTTCAATTCTCTTTTCGAATTTTTCTTTATCTCTTATAGCGAGTTCTGTTTCTCACCTAAAGCCTGTTTTTTTACGGAATTCTCAACAGAATTTTAACAAAAAAACGGCGGAAATTATTTCGTAAGAAATTTGCGGTATAGCTTTTGGATACGTATGCAACTGAACAGTGCATTCTACCGAAAGTACGTATTTAACTGCAAAGAATTAGGGTGCATGAACTCACGAGTTAATTCTCCAAAGAATTTTCGGCTAGTGCGGGCTTTACAGGCAAATTGAAATGTTTTAATAAGGGCTTTTAATTTCTTTAATTTTTTTTTTCTTGAGCTGTTAGAAAATATGTATAGTAACAAGATCGTGAAAAAGCACCAAAGAATTGGCCATATCCAGGCTTCAAAATAATATACTATGCCAAACACCCGCGCGAATATATAAAAACTGGCTTCTCTTTATCGGTAGAGTATCAACAATTCTTTTGAGTATAACTTATGAGATATGAGATTGACTTTGAAAAGAAATTTCGATACTAAAAATGCATTCAGATCCATCCTGGGGGTGGAATCTACCTCGTTTTCACTAAAGAGGGGGCATATCATTCAATCCAAGAATAAGAAACCAAACCGTGATTTCGATCGTGTTCCAATTACAATCAGAATAAACCCAAAACCTTCCAAGCAGAACGAGGTGGTTCGTACAACGGCGTGACATTCTTATTGAATAAATAAGTTAACACAATCGAACGTTTGGAAGTTAAATGTCATTCTCGAATTTTCATAGTATCTTATTGAAATGAATTTTAGACAACCAACGTTTCGCAATGAACTCCTGACAGATAACTAGCGGAAGTTTGAACGGCGTGATGGCATATGGTAATTTTTCTAATTTCGTTTCAGAATTTGGAAAAATTATTGAAACTAGAATATAGGATCAAATGAAAAGTTATGAACAGCTTCTGAGAAAAAATATCTCACTCAAAACTCATATCATGTAGATGTATAAAACATAATGTACAGGGTGGGCAAAATTCGATGGGACTGTGGGACTGAATGGCAGCTCTGTCCCCATATGGGCTAGGGAAAAATGAAGGGCCCGTTTTCGACCCTGATTTTCAAGAGACGGACCATGGCCAGAATCGCATCCTTCTTTCTTCCTTAGTTTTCAAGTGATAAGTGAAAACACATTTTTCGGCTCTTTGAATTGGTACCTCTACCGTGAAGTTTCAGTAATATCAAAAAACAAATACAATATTCTACAGTAACATTCTTAGGAGGAATTTAGTGGCGTAGTCCTAGAGTTTTTTCAGTTCACCACTTCAGTGATATAATAGAAAGATTTTATTTTTGAATATAAACCCTAGATTTTTTTCAATATATTCGTCCTATTTTTGTTTTTCATTTAGAGTTTATAATTCACGTCGTGTTTCTAATTGATGAAAGGATAATCCGTACCTACCTACATACCTACCTATAAAACTTTATGCTTCTTTGTTGTGTCAGAATATCAGAGACATTGACTCTCATTCCGGATATTTGAAAAGATTAAAGTATTTTCCATTATGGAATGCATAAATTTCAGGAAATTTTTCAAACCTAAATTCGAATGAAAACGAAACCTTTTCAATTAGTAGATAATCTACTAGTTGCTAGTCTACAGCCTATTCGAATAAAGAGGGCTATGCTAGAATACTAGTACAGGTTAATATGAATTAGTCTTATCGGAATTCTCCTTATTATTATTATTATTATTATTATTAAACAAAAAATTGGAGCTGAGGCAAGGCCTTTAGGTAGCTCTAAATGACATTCTATAAAAAAATAAAGTTGACAGCACACTTCCAACTGAACATCACAAAAACAATCGATTGACAGAAATCATATTTCACACCACACATCTCAAGTCCTCCGGACCTCCACGAAATAGTCATAAGAGTTCTTGAAAACGTTCACTGAGGAAGCACCAACGATCTCCGAAGGCAAACGGTTCCAGGCATCGAACACTCGATTAGACAAGAAAGACTGACGAGGGGTTGTCCTAAAATTTTCCTTCTGCAACTTGAAGCTATGGCCTCTCAGGTTGCCAGTATTGAGAGGGAACAGAGAGGACATATCGGTTCCAAACTTGCCATGCAGAGATCTGTAGGTCACAATCAGGTCTCCCCTCTCTCTTCGATCCTTAAAAGTAGTCAAGCCAAATATCTTGAGACGTTCGTCATAACTGGGGCGATTAAGGCTATATGGAAGACGAGTAAAAGATCTTTGAAGCCTCTCCAGCTTGTCCATATCACCCTTGAGGTTTGGAAACCATACTGGTCCCGCAAATTCCAAAATAGGCCTTACATAGGATTTATAGATTCTGCAGCAAACGTCGGGGCTACAACCATGGAAGGCCTTTGAAATCATGTAAGCCACCCTCCTCGTCCTGTGTGCTATCTTCTGGACGTGCATCGACCAAGAGAGATCGTCCGAGACCGTCAGACCCAAGTCATCGTGGTGCTTAGTTGCAGACAGGACTCCTCCGCTCAACATGTAAGGTTTTCTGGGGTTCTTTTTTCCAATATGTAGCACAGTACACTTATCTAAGTTGAGCGGAAGCAGCCAATCCTCACACCATTTGGAGACAACATCCAGATCGCTCTGTAAAGTTGAAGAATTTTCTGTTTTATTATAAAGCTTGGTATCATCGGCGAACTGGGAACAAGAAGACTGCAAAAGAAGTGGCAAATCGACCGTGTATAACAGAAACAGAATCGGACCAAGGACCGACCCCTGAGGAACACCACTGATGACCGGTCGTGGACACGAAATATCCCCGGAAACGCGCACTGAAAATTCTCTGCCACTCAAAAATGCTTTAATCCACATCAGTAGCCCACCTCTAATACCAAGATGTTCAAGTTTCATTAGGAGTCTTTTTATAGGTACTCGGTCAAAGGCCCTAGAGAAGTCCAAGTAGACCACATCGACAGAGGCACCGGCGTCGAGAGCTCTCGTCCAATCATCCACACATCGCAGTAGATTTGTGATCACTGATCTACCTGGCAGGAAGCCATGCTGCTCCGGAGGAATGATGTTGTTAGCCAGAAGAAAGTCTAACATCTGGCCAAGTATCACCCTCTCACAGATCTTTGAAGCCACAGCAGTCAGACTTATTGGGCGATAATTAGTTGGAGAAAGTTTGTCGCCTTTCTTGAAAATTGGTGTCACTGTCGCCTTCAGCCAAGACGAGGGTAGAGCATTAGTCTCGAAGGACTTCTCGAAAATAAGTGCTAGAGGTTCAGAGAGGGAGCCAGAGCAAGTCTTGAAAATAAAAGGTGCAAAACCATCAGGTCCGGGTGAAGAATCCGCCTTCAACGCCATCAGCTCTTTCTCAACAATCTCCTTACGGAATAAAATATTGCATAGGTCAAAACTGCAGCGTGCACATCTAACAGCTGGTAATGGCCCATCAGGCTCGAGTGTGAACGATGAGGAAAACGTGTCAGCCAACACCTCAGCCGACTCTTGGTAATCAGTACAGACGGTTCCGGAGGAATTTCTGACCAAGGGGGCAGATACTTTAGTGTTCAGAAATGACCGAACGTATTTATGAAACTTCTTGGCATTCCCCGAAGAAGCAAGCCCAGACTCGTAGTTCCTTTTTGCCTGGCTGATGGCTTTGGATAAAGTGTTCGAATACGATCGATGAGCTGCATAGTCCTCTGGTCTTCTACGCCTGGTAAACCTCTGCCAAAGCCTCCTCTTATGGCGTATCATACTGCATAAGATCTCGTCGATCCATGGTTTAGCAGGATTGATGTTGACTTCCTTCAAAGATCTATTAGCCTGTATAGTGGAGTCCAGAACATCTGAAAAAACTCTCCACATGTCGTCCACACCAGAATGTGGAAGACGTTCCCTCCAGTTAATACTAGCCAAGTCTCTATTAAGATTGGTAAAATTGATGATCTCAAAAGTTTTGCGAACCATTCTCTTGCTCGAAGGAACATTGAACTGGATTTTAGTTTTGAGGGTGAGATGGTCTGATTTACCGAAAGGGGGGAGATACTCGACATCTGAGATCAGGTTATCAACATTCACTAAGACGAGATCAAGCAACGATGGGACTTGGTTTTGACGATATCTTGTAGGCTTCAAAATGAGTTGTTCGAAACTAGAATCATGCACCAGTTCAGCAAAGGGAAGTGAGGGTGACAAAGAGGAAGGCAGGGTGACCAGAGGCCAAACAAGGTCAGGAAGGTTAAAATCCCCTGCTATCACACAGTTACCGTGCTCCGAAAGCTGAGACAAATGAGCAACCAGAACAGAATCACAGGCACAGGGACGGGGGCGGTAGATACAACCAATAGTTAAGGAGAAATCATTGATTTTTATATCAATGAAAATATTATCAATGCCAGGGGAATGAACATGAGAAGCTTGAACATTGAAAGAGCTGACGATTTCCTGCCTAACATATATGCACACCCCACCGTAGCCAATAGTAGTGGAGCTGTCACTTCTGTGCAGCTGATAACTCGGTATATTTACCACTGAATCTAATATGTTGGGATGAAGCCATGATTCAGACAGTAAAATAAAAGATGGACTATGAAGATGTGCAAATGTAAGAAGTTCACTGTGTTTAGAACATAGGGACTGAACATTGGAATATACGACTGTCCACTCAGAGAGCTGACCTATCAGTTTTTCGAGACCTTTGAAACATCCGCTCTGACAATAGCTGGTACACCCTTGATGTATTTAATAGTCAAATTTTTTTCTCCAGCCGACTCCCTAGACTTCAAACGGTCACGGAGATCCTTTAGTTCACTGATCTGCTGGGGTGTTTTATCGTCAACCAGAATGATGTTCTTGTATTTTGGTATATTAAGTAGGTTCTTTTTTTTACGTAATAGGGAGCTGACTATATCAGGACTAGTGAACGTTACTTTGATCATACGTGGTTGGTTTGATCGAGATTTTCCAAGCCGAGTAGCCTTAACAGCAATAGTACAATCAACGGGTTCTATAGTCTTCAGCACATCAATGGCAATGTTTAAATCTTCGTCTGGGCTTTCTGGTTCTGGTACATTCTTCAGAATCACATTGAAAGAGCGCCTAAAGCGATCAAGGATTTCGGCCGACACAACCTGGCCCTCAGGAGACACGGGAGAAACCGAGGAAGCAGATGCCAGAGCATTACTATCAATATCTCGTTTAATTTCGCTAACATCTTTGATTACCGATTCAAAGTTCGAGGCAAGAACCCCATGTGAACTTTCGAGAAAAGTTATTTTACTTTCGCAATCGGAAATTGCATTTCGATGTACTTCAAGTGTCCGCGAATGATCCTCAAGTGTTTCCCTACATTTTGCGAGTTCGGAAAGAATAGAGGACTGATCATTTTTTATCGACTTCATGTCGTCCGCCATGGCTGTGATCTTGCTCATAAGAAGTGAAAAATGTTCTAGAGTTATAGGCTGTTCAATGCCAGTGGAAGACTGGGAACCGCTACGTAATTATTAATAAATGTAATCTTCAAATTCTCTGATGACCTGACACAACATAAAAACATAAAACTCTACATGCATTATCATATTATCAAAGAAAATATGCCAACATTACAGAACTAATAATAGTTTTATTAGAACTACTAATAGTTTTCGAGTTTTTTCTATTAAAATTACAATTAGAGACACGACGTTTATATTATCTATATTTTGAATCAGAAAAAATAATTTGACTAGAATATGTAAAAAAACATATAGTTTATGTTTGAGAAAATAAAAGGGAATATTATATCAGTGAGTTGGCGCACTAAAGAAAACTTTGGCTACGGCACTGAATACAAAATCACTGACATAGAGGTACCAATTCACAGAGCCGAAACATGAGTGTCCACTTATAAGTTGATAACAAAAGCCACTATTAATGTTTTATTTTATTTCACGAAAAAAATGGGAAAACATCTACGTGTTTCTCATATCAGTTAAAACAAATTAATTCAACCGGTGTCAGTAAATCCTTTTCAGACGAGTATGTAGACAAATTCATCCATACAGATAATTTAAAGGAAACCATTCTTTTAAACATGTCCTCTCTCTCAGTTGTGCTTCTTCATAGGATCGTTAAATGATATCGATCAAACTAAACATATTTCGCATTGCATACGACGTTGCCAAACTTAAGGGCCACAAATTCACCCTGAATCATAGCGGGCAACCTGTTGGCCAAGTTATATCAATACAATGCATATATTTATACACGGCACTGCCGACGCACCATCTGCAGGGGGATCGCATGAACTAAACGCGTATATATTGCGATAAAAATTCGCCATTTCTCGGCCCAGTCGGAAATTCGTCTACGGGCTTCCTGAGGCCATACGAAGCTCCTGTAGAAGATATACACGCAAATTTTTACCAATCCCGGATCGGACTAGGAAAAAATAGGAAAATTGGCTTCCAATAGCACGCCGAATGTGGAGTTTTGGGCTGCCTAATGGAGCGTAATACGTCTATATATATATATATATATATATATATATATATATATATATATATATATATATATATATAGAAAAAGTGAAAAAGGACATAAATGAATATTATAAATGCTTACGAAATTGAGAATATATCAATTAGAGATGGAATAGTGTATAAATATATGGAAGATCATCAACAGTTTTTAGATTTTCAATTTTGACTCAGAATGTCAGACAATATATCATTTCACAATTTAGATACCTACTGTAATTAGAATTTTTTTTAAATATCAGTATTATTTGAGTGGTTTGAATCGAGATGAATCAAATAAGATTCTGAGACTCGAATGGAATCTTGCATCTGATCACTTCTTCTATTCTATTTGCTTGAATTCAACGGCAGTCACCGTTGTGTTGAGTCAGATGACCAGAATCTTCGATCCCTTGGCTAACTCCTGTCACCTTTTATGCCAAAATCTTCTTCCGTCAGCTCTGTCTACTTCATCTGGAATGGAACCAACCTCTCTCGAATGAGGTTCAGCCCCCGTCGTTGCAGTTTCAATCCCAGTCCCCATTTTGGCAGAGCTTCATAGACCACGATTCATCCCCCGACGTTTCGTCTTCTACCCATCGGTTGGTCGGCTTGTGTGATGCCTCTTAATCGGGCTGAATCGGGTATCTTCTAACTTCTGTATCATCTGGTCAATGCCATGTGTCTCTCCTAGGGTCAAGATACCAAACTGCCCCTTGCAAGGCTGTGAGCTTGCCTCGTCTAGAACTGTGTACGGTTTCCATCTTCTAACAAAATGCATGCATCATCTATTCACCTGCGTTTTGCAGCAACTCGGTGCTGAATGTATTGCCTTTTGCGATTCTTTTGTTGCCTTGTCGTGGATCCGTGGTGACCGTCATAGTTGGAAGACATTTGTTGGCAGCCGAGTGGCTCAAATTAATTCCTTCGGATTGCTGGAGGCATGTGGTGTCTGAAGACAATCCAGATTGATTGTGCCTCTCCAGGATTGATTTCCGCAGACATTCATCATCACCCATTGTGGTGGCGTGGTCCTTCTTGGTTGTCTCTCGACTTGTCTTCGTGGCCTCTTTCCTCTGTTGATTCATCTCACACTGAGCAAGTGAGCGAAAAGTCAAGCCGATCTCCCCTTCAATGTTAGCAGCCATCTCCGATCAGCCCACCATCATTGAACGTTTTTCCACATATCTTCGACTTAAGCGCGTAACTGCCTTTTGTCGATGTTTCGTGCTGAATACTCGTGGTCCTTCCTTTCCTCAGGTTTTCTCTCATCTGCTTCTTCTGCTCCAGGAAGCAGGAATCTGTTTAATTCGTCTAGTTCAATCTGTCCGTCTTCTCGTCATCGGATCATCATGAAACTCATCATCTTTTTCGTGACGAGCATGGACCTATTCGTGTTAGAGGTAGCCTTGCAGCCTCCTTATTACCATATATCCACAAACATCCTGTTCTTCTGCCGAAAAATAATCATCTCACTCATCTGATTATCGACGTAGCCAATCATCGTCTTCTACACGCCGGTGCTTTAGCTACCCATTCGTCGACGGTACTGGATTTTGGACAGACGTAATATATTATGTAATCGTCTACGCATATGCAACCGATGCGTCCTCTGCAAACCCCGTCCTCTGATACAGCCACTGGGCAATCTCTCTCTGCTATGGCTTTTCTTACCACTGGCGTTAACTATGCCGGTCCATTTTATGAGACGTGTGCACTACTACGCGGAGCCGTTAGCACCAAGGCATATCTAGTTGTCTCCATCTACTTCACTACCAAAGCGGTTCACGCTCCGTGAAAGGATTTTTGAAAAACAAAGTAATCTTTCGTAATATAGCCGTATTTTTCACACCATTTATCATCTCTAGTGAAATCATCTATTAATTAAACCAGAGTGATATTGAGCGACTTTCAGTGGAGTGTCTTCTATATCAGCGAGGTGACAACCAAGAAGCTTGTACGGAAGGAAGGTTAGTTACCTATTTCCTTCCCTTTGGAACCTCTTTCTGATGCCAGACAGAAATTCGCCTAGGTTTGTTCTTGAGCGTGTTGGGGTAAGTAAATGAATTTTCACCTGTTCAGTTGCCCAATATCCACAATAATGATAATCTGATATTGGTCGCAAAGTTTGCGACTAATTATTACGTTTATAACAAAAAATTGTTTTAATTTGAAATATTGACAATAGCTGAGAAATATAATAACGATATCGAAGAGTTATAAGTTTTTGAAGAGTTTTGGCTTTCTTTTGAATCTCTATATTCAACATTTTCAATTTTACAAATAATATGCTTAGTATGAAAACGTTTCAAAAGTCGTAGTATTGTAATTCTTGACACTTTTAGAAATGATATTTCAACGTAGCGCGAAGTCCTATGGAATTTTAAAATTGAACAGCCTAGAGTCTAATCGAACGAATATTGATCCAAAAAAATAATAACTAACCTTCAAAACTACATTTTTTAAATACTCCATGTTTTCAGCGTGCTTCTCCCTTTCTACCGCTCTCTGTTGTCTTCTTATTTCTTCTTTCAGCACTTTATTCATTTGTATATGTTTGGCTAGATCTTGCTCCGTCTCAGCTAATAATTCCGTCAAGTGATGTAATTTAGATTCTTGTTCACCCATCTGTTTTTTCAAGATGTTTATTTTGTGCTCGTCTTCTTCACTCAAAAGTTTTTCTAAGGAGACTGGCAAATTGTTCAGACTTTCTGTACTTTCCGAACCTTCTCCCTCTTCTCTAGTTATGCTAGGCAAAGCAGGTAAAGGTATCTCGGGTATTTGTGACTTTTCTATCCTACTATGAAGCTCTATTATTTCCCTATTATGCCTTACTTCCTGCTCTGATAGCTGCTGTCGAAAACACTGGCTCAACGTTTCAGCCTGTATCTAAAATATAAGAGAAAAATAGTACAGTTGAACAAATTCCTTTCGTTCCTCTGATTATTAGAAATGGAATTTTTGGTCAAAAAATAAAAGCTAGTCAATAGCAAGGCGACGTTTCGGTGATATTTCACACCTTCTTCAGGCTTAACAGAAAGAATAAAAGTAATGATCACAAACAATGGAAATACATCTGAATAATCGCAAATCAAAATATAAAATATACGACATTTACAACAAAAAGATTTTTAATATCGTCATCAAACCAACTGGGATAAAAAATTGACTAGAAATAATACTCGTATACAATGATTGAAATTGCGAATAAATACCCATATGATTGAAAGAACATTTGCGTTTGTCAAAAATGATGAAATCTCATATCTTAAACTCAACGTTGTCATGGCATATAAAAGATATTTTTCTAAATTTTTACTGTTATAGAAAATAAGATTTTAATAATGTTTTTATAGTAAAGCACTGAGGACGGACCAGATATGGCCCGAAACTTTGGCAAATAAAGGGTATGAAATAAATCTCCTTTAATAATTTAGGGTCAAAATACCCATATAGAGAGATTTTTCCTTTAGTAAACACATTCTGAAAGCAGAATACGGTACTCGTTCATTTAGAAAAGTTATCTAATTATTTCTCAGAAACTACCCCCTATCACACCCCTGACGTGCTGACAAACGATAAGGTTGATGTCATTCGATTCATTTTTCCTTCTTTAAACACATTCTAAAAGCAGAAGGCGGTACTCCTTCGTACAAAAAAGTTATCGAAGGTAGCAAAATTCGTCGAAAAGTGTGACCGAGAGAGAGGGAAGATGTAGAGCAACCTTTCTCTCTCTAGCGTGTTTTTGTTTACACTATTATAACCTAAATTTAAATGTCATTTTCGTAGATAAATTTTAAATTACATTGTTTAATGTCTTTTTGTCAGTATTTTAGTAAAGATCATGGTGAAAAATTGTTTAGAAGCCATATACTTCCGATTTACATTCCTAAGCAACTCGAAAAATGTCTATATATCAAGTCAAGTTTTTTCTCATGACCTACCCCCTTCCACCCTTCTGATGGCCTGTCAAAGAAAAAGAGAAGGGTTATTTCGTTTTATATGACTTTGTTAAGATTAAATTTGTCATATGTAATAACACATGTATGTAACGACAGAGGATTCACTAAGTCAGTACCATCTGAGATTCCATTGTATCAATACGATTATTTATTATATGGCGCAGTCGGAAAAGTGAGAAAATGGATAAAAGTGCACGCCCTCCTTCCGAGCTAAAGTTAAATGGTGATAATGCCGCTGAATGGAAATTTTTCATTCAAAAATTTGATATATACATGAAAGCAACCAAAGCTGAAATGGAGAGTGAAGAATACAAAGCTGCTGTTTTACTCAATTGCATTGGAGACAAGGCCCTGAAAATATATAATACGTTCGAATTTCAAGAATCCAAGGAAAATCAGAACTTCGCAAGTATAGTGAAAAAATTTGAATCCCATTTCCTTCCCACCATCAACGTGACTTATGAAAGATATTTATTTTTTACAAGAGAAATGAAGGAAAATGAATCTGTGGATGAATATGTAACTCAATTAAAACATCTTAGTTTGAATTGTGAATTCAACAATTTGAACGATTCATTGATAAAAGACAGACTGGTATTGGGAATCAAAGATAAGAACGTGAAGGACAGATTACTCCGGACAAAAAACTTGGACTTGATAAAGGCGGTCGAAATCTGCAAATCGGCCGAAGTAACACATAAACAATTGGAAGTTTTATGTTCGAGCAACTCATCGAGCGCGACAAGGACAGAAGAAGTGGACCTAATAGAAGTGAGGAAGAAAAAAAAAAACAGCACTCAGAGATATGGAAGACAGAAGCAGCAGTATAAAAAAGGAAGTACAAATGATAATAGTAATCATAGAAATAAAATTTCGTATAATAACACGACTCTACAAAAAAATTTTTGTTCTTTGTCCTAACGTTTATACTAGGATTTTCCGGTTAATTATGCACAAAAACGAAAAGAAAATAACTTTTTTTGGTATAAAGTTTGCTTTTGTGATAGTTATAGTATTAATAGTCATTCTTCATTTTTTTATAATTTTTAATAATTCAAAAAGATCGTCCGATGAGAGTGGAGTGTTTACGTTTACAAGGTGCCGCTAGAGGGCACTCGAGTCATAAACAATGATCAGGTGATGTTTACTAGCCCAGACAAACTTCAAATATCGTCAAGAAAGTGTAAGTAATATGCTGATGCATTTTGTTTTATATGTGGTCAATTTATTATACTTCGTGACGTGAAATACGAATTAAAGACATCTCACGTTCTGATATCGATTGAAATTTATTCTGGGAGGATTCTGCATTTCTTCATGAACTTTTTAGGGTTTTCACTCCCAATCTCTGAAACAAAATCAATTAAAAATGAAATCAACGATTTGCTCCTGCGTAAATTCTTGCACTAATTTGTCAGGAGCAAATTAACCATAAAAAATTGTTGCCTGACAATGAACTCAAAATAAATAACGTTGAAATTATAATTCTGTAACGTTTCGGAGTCTATATCAGACTCCTTCATCAGACGAAAAATCTATTTTTTAGAAAATCTTCTGAGTTGTGGCTTTTGTTTGACATTAATTGTCAACACACAGAAACAGAGACTGCAAAGAAACGTTGATTCATTTTATTTTGAAATTACCGGATGACAGTTCCTTCTTTAGTAGATTGATCCAAATATGATCTATTCCTACCGAACAATTTGCCAAATTATTATCTTGATCTAATAGAATACACGTAGACTCTTTAATTTTTCGTTTGAAATAAGAAAACGCGAACATAAAAATAATATTAAAAATAGAGAAATTAATCGATCACAAATCGCAGATCACATTTGTTCTAATACGGGGGACCACATGATGGATTGGGACAACACTAAAATTTTAATGACGGAACCAGACCATTTCAAACGAAAAATTGAAGAGTCTACGTGTATTCTATTAGATCAAGATAATAATTTGGCAAATTGTTCGGTAGGAATAGATCATATTTGGATCAATCTACTAAAGAAGGAACTGTCATCCGGTAATTTCAAAATTAAATGAATCAACGTTTCTTTGCAGTCTCTGTTTCTGTGTGTTGACAATTAATGTCAAACAAAAGCCACAACTCAGAAGATTTTCTAAAAAATAGATTTTTCGTCTGATGAAGGAGTCTGATATAGACTCCGAAACGTTACAGAATTATAATTTCAACGTTATTTATTTTGAGTTCATTGTCAGGCAACAATTTTTTCTGGTTAATTTGCTCCTGACAAATTAGTGCAAGAATTTACGCAGGAGCAAATCGTTGATTTCATTTTTAATTGATTTCGTTTCAGAGATTGGGAGTGAAAACCCTAAAAAGTTCATGAAGAAATCTCACGTTCTCTCTGAAGCCTATGAAGCATATTTTGACTTTCCTGTTTGGAATCAAGACAAGCCATGGGCTCCACATGTTGCTTGTTTTTATTGTAAATGCTATTGTTGAATCAGTCTCCTAAACACAGAAGCAAACTTTTTCATGCCATATATTTTTTTTTCGTCTAATTAGGATCTAAACTATCGAAATTTTATGCTTTGCAGTCAAAGTCAAATTTGGTGTTGACCCGTGTTATTCTAACCTTCTGGTTTTCTGATGGAATAAAGAGGCTCTCGCAATCAATTTTCAATTGATAACTCTGTCACTGTGTAACCGTTGTGTTAATATTGAATTTATTGAACTCCTCAACGTCTAAGTCTGATATCAAGTGACTTCTCATTTGAACTGCTCTGGACTATCTTGTTTTTAGTTGAATAATGTCTCTCTGAGTCTATAGATGTTGTTAATATTAGTTTTGCTTTTACTGTATTAGCTTCATGCAGGTGACATATTCATTTTATGATTGTGAACGATTTACAATAAATGTTTTTATACCATCTCCAACTTAATTATCTTGTTATACTCTTTAATTACAAAATCATACCACATTCGATTTTGAACACAGAGGTTAGCGTAAATGGGGACCATACAAATTGGTGTAAGATGGTTAAGTTGGTGAAAATATTGTCAATACATGTTTGTGAGTGTGAAGTAATTCTTGTAGGCTAGAATATGAATTGCTCCAAGTTATACGAGTTCAGAAGTGATAAAAATTGGACTGATTCTCTACTAATAACTAATAAGTCAATGTTAAAATCTCCTGCCAGAAGTATAGTGCATTTTTCCTTAATTACCATATTTAATATAGTCTCCAGTATTCCTAAGAATGTTGTGAAGTCTGAGTCCAGAACTCTATAAGCACATATCACCAGAAATTTCTCACTTTCAACATTGAATTGCATTGCCGAAACTTCAAGAATAAAGGGCACAGATTGATGCACTATGTCGTCTCTTTCAATTGCTCTGATATCATCCCTACAGTAAATTGCGGTTCCACCATGTTGGTCTTCTTTCCTGCAGTAAGATGATATAAGATTGTTGTTTTTCACTGCTTATAAAGGTAGTTGAGATCTCCAATGTTCCGTGACACAAAGGCAGTCCCTATTTTCCTCCAGTAGAATGTGTAGCTGCTTTAAACAATTTCCGATTCATTGTAGATTATTATGGATTATGCAATTTTTCAGGCTGTCCTGTCTGTTCTCGAAGTTTTTTCGATCTTTGTCAGACTGTATAAGAAATTGCTTATGTTTGCTCCCTTTGGCCAAAGGTTTAGTTCTTTGATTTTTTCAAGAGATGTTTGTGGGAATGTGATGACATATGATTCATAAATGTCGGGGAACTTTGAATTTCCTTGTTTCACTTCGAAATATTCCGAAAATATTTTCTTGTAGATGTTTAATGACAGATTCTACGGTGCTATTTACATCTATCCTACTTATGTAAACTGAAACCATCTTGGGCACTGCTTTCAGATTTGATATGGTACTCCTGCCGATTAATTCGGGTAGTAGTAGGGTATTCTTTTCCTTGTCACGAGTTTGAATTCACTCTCTTCGTTTGTGAGTGTTTTCTTGGTTATGTTTTGTTTTGCTTTCTTCATTATTAGATGTGTCGTATCTTGCGCTTGCGAGTTATGTTTGTTTTCGATCATTTTCCTGTTCGTTATTGTTCGTGTTATAGGATTCTCTTCTTCGGTAGACCTTTTTTCTGTAGGTTCTATGTTGGATTTTATTTGGGTTGACCAATTCAAGTTGGTAGTTGGTTAGATTATTCACCTGTTGCTGGTAGTTGGATGGTGTGCTGGGGTTTATCAATTCATCTTTGTTTACATATTTTTTCAATGATTTCTCTTCTTTAGATTCGTAATTACTGATTTTAGCTTCGAAAAATGCAATTTTATCAAGGAGGACCCCATTATATTCCATTTTCTAGAATGCTTCTGGACTCTGAGACTTCATATGCGTTATTGCTTCCATTGTCTACCGAGTGTTAACAATCATTGTTTTTACTGGTAATCGCTAATTTCACGCAGCCAGGGTGAAAAACTGTTTTGCACTTCTTACACTCATGTTTATCTCTCACAATTACTCGCTTGCAGAATTAACACGATTTTTGAACATCTTCATTTTCATTATCTTCGACGGACTCAGCGTCAGAGCGACCTGCACCGCCCGCCATGTTATTAATACTACAAACTTAGTGGGGTTTATTTGATAGAAACCCCATGTAATATTACGAACAATTCAAAGTTCTTTTATAGTGAAAAAATCTCAACCATTTTCCATAATGTACCTATTCCAAGTATGAAGAGAGAATTAATTGAAAATCTGACTATATCAGATTTGATATTCGATAATTTGACTATTCAAGAAAAGATTTTCAATTGAAAAATCCACCCCAACCACGTATCTTCCATTTATTTCATTTTCAACTTGATTATTTTCATAATAATAACATATTTTCTGTATAAAATTTTTATTGATAAATTTACAAATATCTTAAAAACTCATAAAAATAATTCAGCCATTGATGCTGAAGTTATTTCTTAAAAAAACATGGGACGTGTTATGTAAAATATGCTAAAGCATTCCTTAGAGTAATGTAAATAACCTCGGAAAGAGTTCGAGGAATATTCATATAGCTTTTAGTCAGCAGTTTTCGCTTTCCTCTGATACAAATGTAGTTTTGTGGATCATTATTATTCAGACCTGCTTGAAATAAGGTTGCTTCAAGAAACAAAGTTGTTTTTTTTTTTAAAGTGAACTTAGAGCGTGAAAATATAATTATATACAAATATATCCTAATCAATAGTCTGGGTCATTGAGCATATTTAAACCTCTTTTTCAGATAAAAATAGGTCACCGTTTTTAAAACATGATAAGTTGAATTCAAAAATTGTCCCAAGTCACCCAAATCTACGGTAATCCAAAACCAAAAAGTTTATCAAAATCACTACGATTCAATAAAAATGCTACAAACAATCATACAAACCTTCAAAGATCTCACGGTGTCATTATGTTCATTTACTGTTTGGTCATATTTCAACTGCAATTTTTCAAAACGGTCCTTCATATCCTTCAAATTTTCAGAAAGCTTTTCCTGATTTGAAATCAGTGAAGTATTTTCCAGTCTCAGAGTTTCATTCAGGTCTTTTAAAAATTTATTAGAAATTCTGAAACAAAAAGAAAAAGTACAGGGTCTCCATAATATAATAAATGATTGCAGTGGACGTCGAAATGTAGTTGGAATTACATAATTGGTTCGAAACGTTTTTTAATCCAGTTATCAAAGGTTACAGCCTCGTAGTTATTCGATAATGAAGAATGTTTCGAGCGACCTAGTGTTCCCCAGCCCTTTTCCAGTAAATTCTCCATCCGAGGGGTCGCCAGTTCTGCCAGGAATTTACCTGCCCATATGCATAAAAGCGACTATTGAATTGATGTGGCCCAAACTTGATGAAAATCCATAACTGAACTAAAACAGATTATACGATTTTCACAAAATGAGGTTTTAACCCTCCTCTGGTCGCGGCAAATTTGCTAACGTCGCGCGTCGTTGCTCGCGTGGCGTCTGAGAGACGTACGCATCGACTTTTTCCCTCATCTGTGGACTTATCACTCAAAAACTTGTGAAATCTGATGAGTTTATTAACCTCATTTAAAAAAAGTATAAAATGTATATTCACAATTGTAGTTGTTTAAAAAAATGCGATTCATATTTCCCTGATCTCTAGATGGGGAGTTCTTGAATATAGTTGAATAAACAATACCATATATTAGTGTTTATTCTTGCAAATATAATCAGCACAAATATTCCAATTATATTTGTTCATACGATTTTTCTTGTGAAGCTCGCACGGCGTCTGAGAGAAAAAAAACGTTTATAACTTCTCTGCTTCTAAACACAAACTGCTGCGCCGATTGGTACCTATATGATTAGAACTAAGTACCGGTGTGAACCTAGCAGACCGTCCGACAGAAACACCCGAACGCGATGACCAGTGGCGTATTGCCGGAAGATATATATATATATATATATATATATATAAGAGAGAAGATATATATATATATATATATATATATATATATATATATATATATATATATATATATATATATTTGAATTCATTTTTACCTAGTTATTTATATATCAACGTGTTTGACTTTATTTGTTGGGTGTCTAGGTTATAGTTGAAAAACGTGAAATAATTTATTCGTACAAACGTTTCGGCGCATCCGCCTTCTTCAGTGTAAAAAACATCATAATGGACTTAAAACATTTATTGTCATCTTGGTTGATTGGTGTTGTTGAGCCCGTATTGTCAATTTCATGTCACTGTGTGTTCTTTATGATTGTTATTATTCTTCTTTAATTTTGTGGTCGCTTCAGTAGGGGCATATAAATACGACTGAGATTTTTTGTGTCTAACTTGTCGTTTACTGTATTTTCGTTCCTCATTTGGATGTGTATCATCTCCAATATTTCTCTACTTTTCTGTTGATGTTCAACTTCATATATATATATATAAGATAACTTTTGACTAAGCGGTGATAAAAGGTAAAGTACTTTCCCGATACTTACTTTACCTTATATATATATATATATGTCTGCATAATACCCCATGCTGCTATGAGTGAGAATATTTGTAACTCCGGTCTTCTATATGAACTTGAACAATTTTTCAGTCATTAAGCAGAACAATTTGAGAAAGATCCAGAATTTAAGTAGTGAACAGTTTAATAAGACAAAAACATGTAGTAGTTGGATAAAGAATATTAGCTCAGTTGTGTTGCCAGAACGCGTTGAGAAGTTTTTGGCTTTGGGTCCTAAATTTGCCATTGATACACCACACAATGAGATTTCAATTCAGAAACTTTTATCGGATATAGAATATTTGATCTTGATGTTTCTAAAAACGTTGACAAAAAAACATTTCTAGGGCACTTGCAACTAACATGATAACAAATCACATCAAGCATGGGTCTGAAACAGTTAACACCTTTTAAAAAGAATTTTACCATTGCAAAAAATACTTGAGAGATCATCCTGAAATTTTGGTCATGCGGTCCGATAAGGGTAATGTTACGGTTGTTATTGATAAAGATCATTATTTGAATTTGTCCTATGACATATTGAATGATAGCAAGTATTACCGATTGCTTAGTAGGGATCCCACATTGACTTTTCAGGGTAAAGCTAATAACATTGTAAAAGATTTAGTTCATAAGGGATATATCTCATCTAGTCAAGGCAAGGCACTCTATAATTATAATGCAGTTCCAGCAAGGTTTTATGGTCTTCCTAAGACACATAAACCTGCGGTGTTTGTAATTTATTTATTTATTTATTTATTTATTGAACAAGGAATACAAACAGGATATACCCATGAACAGTATTCACATTTTAACATAATAAAACGAAATAACCAGTGATAAACTAATTAACAAAATTTAGATTCAATTCATCATACAAAAACAAGAGAAGAAAAAAAATGGATTTTACATTGAGAGGTAGTATCTTTTGAGGAGCAATTTTGAATTTAGAACATTACCGTGAAAAATGTCAACGACCTCTTGAAGTTCATTGCAGGCACGGAGCATTCGAAATAGAGGTTGATTTTTCGATGCATTGGTTCTTCTTAAAGGAATGAAAAAAGTCTCGAAAGTTCTGAGATTAACTGCTGGTACATTTAAGCTAGCAACTTGCAACAAACTCGGTACCTGCAACTCACCGCTCACAATTTTTTTCATACAGAGAAAATCGTTCACTCTACGCCTGTCCTGAAGGGATAAAACATTGAAATGTTTACGTGCCAGACAATAAAAGTTTTCATTTTCGCAAACAGTAAAATTACATTTTAAACTTAAAAATCTTAGCATTTTGTTTTGGATACGTTCAATTCTATTAATATGAATATTATAGTGGGGGCTCCAGATTACCGAAGCAAAACTGACCCTACTGAATACATAGGCGTAGTAAACACTGAGGATTGACTTATAGCTTTTGAGAATTCTGCATTGTCTAAATAGAAATCCGAGCATCCTGTTGGCGTTGTTAACAATACTATCAATGTGTGGAATAAAGGTGAGTTTCTGATCAAGAATTAAACCCAAGTCTCTGACTTGATCGACTCTAACTAAAGCCGAATTGCCAATATGATATGGAAAGAGTATAGGAGTTTTTACACGATAAAAAGAGAGTACTCGACATTTCGACACATTGAGATGGAGCTGGTGCTGGCATATGCCACCCGATTTTGAAAAAAAGATATCCATTTGTTTCCATAAAGATTGACATGTTATCAGAAAACTGAAAAGGTTGTGATTACCTAACCTTGTAGCATCCAAGAAAAATTGGAGTTCAGTATGCATCAGTCAAAGGCAAAATGTGGACCTACTTTCTTTTATGGAACTTTAATAGCAGAACGTTATGAAGGAGAAAGCATCATGCGTTTTTATAGCTGAATTGAATTTTAATAAATTGTCCAATAGCTATTTTCATGTATTTCAGTTCTTTTAGTTTAGTCATGGATTTTCAGTAATGACTGAATCAATTCAATATTTATAGAGAATTAATAAATATATTATTGAGATTCTTACTGTGATTTATTCATACGACTGAAGTAGCTAGAACCTTCTTACAAAAAAAACATAATACAACGATCAATTCAAGATTCATGTCTCTTACGTATGAAAATAGTGTACGGTTAAAATTTTTACGAAGAATTTTTCTAACCTCCTCAGATTGTTTGGATTCTTGTCATCTTACTCAATGAAAGAAATGCTTTTCGAACGTTGGGTGAAATTTACAGGTAACTTTTTTTAAAAAGTGCCTTTCAGTACAAAATTACGATATATAGGTTAACGTCATCATTGTTTACATTTTGGGAAGATGAAGTAATTCAAGAAAAGACATTCGTTCAGCCACCGAACATCAGCCTTCAAAATTTCATAGCCTACTTGACGACGAATTTTTTTGAACGCACGTTATATCTATTATACCAATATTAATAACACGCGTTCTAGACTACGACAAGAAATGAAGCCAAATCGTTGGGAGGAATCCACTTGTACGCATGCGCGAATTAGAAGTTCGAAAATGACAATCAAAATATTGGTTAGGTTGTTTTCATATTTGATGTTGAATGATTGAATGAATTCGAATGATGATTTATTTCAAATTGTTGTACAAATTTTGAGAAGAATTTTATGTGAGGCGAAAGTTAATGAATATTAAATTCATCGAGTATGTATCCGTTTTTTTCAACTTTCAGATGAAACAACGAAAAGAGATCAAACCAAATAAGTGCATAAAAACTATTCATCCAATATTATTATGATTTGTGAAATAATAATTAAGTGCCTAAAAGGAATGGTATTGTCCATACTCAGTAAACTCAAGAGTGACATAATAACAAGTGCGTTTTATATTACTGTTTCAAACGAGTTTCAATTATTGCGTGTACGTGTAAACATCATACTTATCTCACCTCCTGAATTTCCCCTCTTGTGGAAAAAAACTCAATACTCAATAAAAAATATTTTTGGGTCAACGTGCTCATTAAAAGAGCCATGCTTCAATAGAATCCATACAATAATCAATTTGGCAATAAGAATATTTAGAAGATGAGAAACTGGTAGATATTAGTAACTACAGTTGAGCTTTATAGATATAGATATCGATTTAGATGTTTCACTATTTCAGTGCCGAAAAAAACAATCATAAATTGAACTAGAATTATTACCTCAACTCCCAACTGAATTTCATGACAATAACAGACTTTTCAAGATACAATGCAGATAATATACAATAGTGAACAACCTAGAAAAATGTATTCACATTCCTACATTTTGTTGATTCAACATAATTTTTGTTAATCTCCGCACTCCGCATTTCTGTGGAAAACACATAATATTTCACTATTGTTATGAATCCGGGCGTCTAGTGCTGCAAAATGATGAAGTTTCATGAATTTTGACTTCTAATTATTGAAAATGAACGATGAAATACAAATTACTACGTAATGCAAACCTGAGTTTGAACCTGATTCAAATTATTATCAATATATTGTAAGGTTAAGGTCGAAAATATTCGAATGGTTGTGAAGTAAAATCATTTCATTCCTGTCAGTTCATAAATCGATGTATCAGAAAGAGACAGAGCTAATCAGGTATTTTTATTCTTAATATTTCTGCACATGCGCAGAAGTCGATTCCGGACACGGGCTGGCTTCAATTTTCGAAGTCCCATTATCGATATAGAATATAATAGATATATGGCTGTCATATCCAAAAAAGAAAAAGAGAATTGAATACTGTGATAAGACCACCTGATGAATAAAATAAAAAATAAGAAATTTGTTTGTTGTTCAGTGTTTGTTAAACCTTGGCTTTCACCATATATCTATTATACCAATATTGATAACACGCGTTCTAGACTACGACAAAAAGTGAAGCCCAATCGTTGGGAGGAATTCACTTGTACGCATGCGCGAAGTTCGAAAATGACAATCAAGATATTGGTTAGGTTGTTTTCATATTTGACGTTGAATGGAATGAATTCGAATGATGATTTATTTCAAATTGTTGTACAAATTTTGAGAAGAATTTTATGTGAGGCGAAAATTAATGAATATTAAATTCATCGAGTATGTAGGTATCCGTTTTTTTCAACTTTCAGATGAATAAACGAAAAGAGATCAAACCAAATAAGTGCATAAAAACTATTCAACCAATATTATTATGATTTGTGAAATAATAATTAAGTGCCGAAAAAGAATGGTATTGTCCATACTCAGTAAACTCAAGAGTGTCATAATAACAAGTTCGTTTTATATTACTGTTTCATACCAGTTTCAATGATTGCGTGTACGTGTAAACATCATACTTATCTCACCTCCTGAATTTCCCCTCTTGTAAATCTACTCAATACCCAATAAAAAATATTTTTGGGTCAACATTTAATGTTATATGTAGTTATCTCTATATATCAATAAAAGAGCATCTATGGTTTAATTCAAAATGCTTTATTGTTCAAACGATCGCGCCAAATTGGACAATTCTTTTTTGTTGTGTTTATTATTGTTAGGGCAAGGTTTATATAACAAAATATTCCCAAAAAAATTGTACAGAACAGAAAAAAAATGGATTGCTTTTTCTTACGACCAATCGAGCAATCACGATGAGTTAGTTATTATTATCTACCCTAGAAATAATTTAAATGGCAAAACTAGGTTTGCCGGGTCAGCTAGTATTATATATAAAAGCACAGAGTGCTCATTAAAAGAGCCACACTTCAATAGAAGCAATACAATAATCAATTTGGCAATAATATTATTTAGAAGATGAGAAACTGGTAGATATTAGTAACTACAGTTGATATAGATGTTGATTTAGATGTTTCACTATTTCAGTGCCGAAAAAAAACAATCATAAATTGAACTAGAATTATTACCTCAACTCCCAACGGAATTTCAAGACAATAACAGACTTATCTAGATACAATTCAGATAATATACGATAGTGAACAACCTAGAAAAATGTATTCACAGTCCTACAATTTTGTTGTTTCAACATAACTTTTGTTAATCTCCGCACTCCGCAGGTTTTCTGCGGAAAACACATAATATAAAGTTTCATGAATTTTTACTTCTAATTATTAGAAATCAACGATGAAATATAAATAACTACGTAATGCAAACCTGAGTTTGAACCTGATTCAAACCAATATCAACATATTGATAGGTTAAGTTCGAAAATATTCGAATGGTTGTGAAGTAAAATCATTTCATTCCTGTCAGTTCATAAAACGATGTATCAGAAAGAGACAGAGCTAATCAGGTATTTTTATTCTTAATATTTCTGCACATGCGCAGAAGTCGATTCCGGCCACGGGCTGGCTTCAATTTTCGGAGTCCCATTATCGGTATAGAATATAATAGATATATGGCTTTCACTTATCATAGTTTTTCTGTGATTTTAAATTGTAAGAGCATGCTTCGAATTTGTGTCAGGAACAATTGTTTTTTAGTATTGAGAGAATAAACACCAGAATTTGTAATATTTTATTGAAGTAAACAGAAAGAGATCCAATTTTTGCACTATGCATGGAAAATCCAGATATCCATTTATGAATAATATTATATTTATGAGAGGATAACCTCAAATTCTGTAGGTGGTTTTGAAAATCTTTTCTTGGTGTGTGTAGGATGTCCCAAAGCACAACCTAAAATTATTGTCATATATACAGGGTGTTCGAAAACAAAGATATAGACCAAAGTTACACTTTTTTAAATGTACCACCCTATATTGGAGCTCAAAAATGGAATGGCAAGCTCAAGTTATGATGAGTTTCTTCAGATTAATTTATAGCTCAGAAGCACCCTTTACGAGATGAAGGAGGAGTTTTTTTAAATAGCACTTAATAAATAAACTAGTTACGCCAGCGATACAGACAGAATTTTTTCGAGTAGATATGTTGGCTTCTCCTACATATAAAAGAAAATTTCAACTCCGGAATATACAGAGTGATCATAATTAATTTTCAAACATCAACGAAAACTTTCGTATTTCAAATGGCACACCCGGTAGTTCTATATCTCGTTGAACGTATAAATTAATTTCGAAAGTATCTCCATAAAATTTTCCCACATCTAAACCTGATTGTTTCTGAGCAATTTTCGATTTTCAATTCAAAACTGGGAAACCATTTCGCCATTATCTCGTAAATGGTCCTTCTAAGGTATAAAGTGATCTGAAGAATATCATCATAATTTGAGCTTGCCATTCCATTTTTGAGGTCAAATACAGAGTGTTACATTTAAAAAAAGTGTAACTTTGGTCTATATTTTGACCCTGTATATATGACAATAATTTTAAATTGTGCATTTGAACACCCTACACACAACACAAGAAAAGATTTTCAAAATATCTTTGTTTACTCCCTCAAAATGAGCGCCGCGTCTGGAGTGGGCCACCCGGTATATAGCAAGAGAACATTTGATGAAGAACTCAAAAAGTTGACAAGCATTATTGATTGCTAGATATAACTGAAATGAGATAATAAGCAAGGAAATTCTTACCTAAAGTCATTAATTTCTGAGTTGAGAACTTGGATTTGGGATAATAAGCTACACACATTTTCATTCAGTTTCTCCTCAAGTCCAATATCTCGATTCTGATTCTGCCTGAGAACACTTTGTGCACGAATTTTATAATTTTCGAAGTCCTTGTTCATTATTGAGAGTTCCTCCTCCTTTGAAGATAACATTTCTTGCAATTCTTTATTATTTTGTTGGATATTCAAATTTTGTACTTGAAGATTTTCCTTCTCTTCTCTCAAAGAGTCTATGATTTTTTGACGCACCATTATATCACTTGAAAGCGAGGTATATAACTCTTCGTTTTGTGATCTGAGGATTTCAAGTTGTTGAAGAAGGTTGGCAATGTTTTCTGTTTTATGTTTGAGGATATTGTCTGTTTCTGAAAGTTTTTTCAAACAAGCACTCTTCTCATTCACAGCAGCATTCAAACTGCTTTCATAAAACTCAATTTTTTCCTGTAAGTCATTTTTTTGATTATCTAGAATACAGTAAGATTGTTTTTGGCAATCAATTTGCTCCTTCATTTTAGCAATTTGTTCATTTTTTCTCTCTAATTTCAAGGAGAGATCTTTTATACTTTTTTCATAATCTTGCATTTCTAAATTGAGGACTGTGTGTTTTTTATTTTCATTTGTAAAATGTTTAAGGGAATTTTTTGTTTTCCTATGATTTTCCATTTCAGATTTGAGTGCGAATTCCTTGGCTTCTAAATGTGATTTCAATGCTAATAGTTTCGTTTCACACTCATGCTTTGCTACTTCATTACTTTCCAATTCTTTACGTAATGTTTGAACTTTTACTGAAATTTGTTTTTTCCACACATCAGCTGCTAATTTTTCTTCTTGCAGAGTAGTGATTTCACTCCTCAGTACTGATAAGATGTTATCTTTTTCCTCAATTGTTTCCTCACTTGCTGCTATTCTTGTCAAACATTCCTGACATTTTTTATTCCTTTCAACGAGTTCATTATTGATACACTCATACTGTAGCTGAAGAACTTTTAATTTTTCATATGCATTATTTAATTTTTGATGTAATTCCACTTTTACTAATTTTTCATTATTAACTTCATTTATTTTTTCTTTCAATTTGGCCTTCAACTTAATAGCTAAATTTTTTAGTTTTCCATATTTCTCTTCCCAAGACCCTTCCAAATCCTTCAACCTATCCATTTCTTCTACTTTTGATACAGTTGATGTAGACATATTATCAATTTCAACATTCTCAAAATTTGAATTGAGTCTTTCTTTGAGCAACTCTAATTCATTTTTCAAATCTGTTATGATTTTTTCTTTTTCAAGAATATTAAAATTTAATTCTTTAATTGTTTCCTCTTTTTCACTTATGTTATTCACATTTGAATTGGCTTGTGATTCATAAACTTTAATCTTTTTCTTCATCTCTGTACAGTGAGCTTCTAGTTTAGACACATTTTCACCTCTTTCTTTCAGTTCTTGATTCATTTCATTCATTTCAGTTAGAAGTTGGGAGTTTTCAGTTTTTAGAAGAAGAATTTTTTCATCAAACTCTTTTTCAGCTATGAACTCATTTTCAGTTTGAATATAAGCTTCATTATATTTTCTACAATTATTCATTTCCTCAGTTTGCTCATATTTTGATAGCTTCACATTGAGATTACTGTTATTATTCGTCAGAATTTCAATTTCTTCTACAAGTTTTAACATCTCCTCACCAGATTTTTCTGCTAATTGTTTCTCTGTTGCTGAAGACTTTTCTAACTCACTTAGAAGTTTCATATTTTGCTGGTACATATCTTCCATCTTTAATTTCTGGTTACTTAACATCTCTTTCAGCTTGGTGATTTCTTCAATAAGAGAAGCCTTTTCCAAATCATATTTTTCGATTATTGTTAGGAAACTTTCAACTTTCTGTTTCAACTCGTCAGTTTTCTCCATACTCAATAAAATAAACTGGTCAGAACAGTCTTTCTCTTTCATTACACATCTATGTAGTTCTTCTTTTTCTACAACTAACTCTTTTATTTTCATGTGAAGACTCAACAACTCTTTTTGGAACCTATTTGTTTCAAGATCATTTGCAGTTGTCAGATGCTTTGTTTTATTCAGTATAATTATGTTATCCCTTTGACTTCCTTGAGAAGTACCAATTAATGTTGAATTCCCTACTTCTACAACATGTATATCTTCTAAATCCTTACTTTTTTCATCATCTGTTTTATGTACTTCCATTGGTCTCATGAATTGCTCATTCAAATTTGCTAAGCGCAGGTTTTGGGTTTTCAAATGTTCATTTTCCTTCTGAAACTGGCCCAAAAGTTTCAAGAAATTGTTAGAAGCAATGTACAATTGATCTTTCCAGTCTTTTACTTGGTTAACATACATTTTGAATTGTTTCAATATAAGTTCCCTATCATTCTTCAATTCCTTCACGTTCATTGCTAGTTTAATAATTTTAGAATGATAAACCCTCAGTTTTTCCTTGAATTTGTTATTGAGATCGTATGAATCACAATTTTGACTGTTCCCTTGGTCTTCACCATTATCTTCCACACTTTTCATTTTCTTTATTTCATCTAAACTGATTCGCAACATTTTTTCCAACTCTTGAATTTTTTCGTTTTCTTTTGTAGCACTATTCAGCACGTTATTTTCCTCTAATTTCAAGAGTTGTTTCTGTTGGTCCAAACCAATTTCATTCAACTGCTCAATTTGCTTTTCCAAAGATTCTAAATGGCTGATAAATTGTTCATTATCATCACTTAATCGTTTTACTTGCTTTTTCAGAGCCACATTTTCATTGTCCAAATTAAATAAATCAACCTCAGTTTTTTTTTTTTCTTCTATATATTGATTTAAGGTAGTCATAAGAGCATCATTCTGCAACCTCAAATCTTCTATATCAGAAACAAGGTTTGCTTTTTGTTGAGTAAACATTTCAATTGATTCTTCATAAGAAGGGCTAGCTTTTCGTATGTTAATTTCATGTTCCAATTTTGCTTTCAAGTGTTCTATTTCCTCTTGCAATATGCCCTTACTCTGTTTGGCTTTTTGTATAATAGATAAAAGAGCATTACATTTGGTGACCAACTCTTCCTTACTCAAATCTTCAAAATTAATTTTTTTATCCGACGATTTATTATTTTCCATCATTCACACGATGTAAACTTCATATATATAAATTTTTGTGGTATCCCATCGGATTGAAACACACTCAAATGAGGGATTTCAAATCTGAAAAGGAACAAGGAACCAAAGATCAATTATTAGGTAACAGAAAAGTTCATTGAAATTAAGGTAAACTTACTATGATATAAATACAAAATGTATACTTTTGTACTAATGATAATATAATTTATAATTGAATTAGTGCCCATTCACAACAGAGACTCAGAGACACAGATTACAGAGTAGAACCAAGATTAACCTTCCTCTCAAAGATTATAGAGTTAGGTCTATAATCTTTGCTTCCTCTTTGGTAGAACAGAGATGAGTTGCGCATAAAGTAAGTCATGGGTCTGTTCTGTGGAGTTGCGCACGTAAGCAGAGACTCTATGCACGTAAGCCTGACCCCAGAGACAAGAGAAAAGTTCCCTTTCTCTATGCCTGACCCCATTGAACTCTATAGAGTTCAATGCCTGACCCGTAGGCACAGCATGTGTGCCCGTAGGTAGCATTGAACTAAAGAAAAAGAAAGTTCTTTAGTTCAATGCAAAGATTATAGAGTAGTTCTCTATAATCTTTGGTTCAATGGTAGTTAGAGATCTACGGCCTGACCTGAACCTCTTTGCCTGAACGTTAACGTGACGTGAACGTAACGTGACAAAACGCCGAAATAGTTATTTTCCTATCAAGTGCGGAAAGTGATACTTGCCCGCACGAAACTGCCGTTGCCCGAACGATGCGAAGCAGAGTTCGGGTAAGCAGTTGAGTGCGGGCAAGACACTTTACGCAAGAGTTAGGAACAATATTTTTTCTACAAGCGTTTGAAATATATAAATATATCCATTTCACGAATCAGATCATATCTCATTTGATTAATTCATATATAATGACAGACGTAATTCTGCATGTCATTACTAGCTTGCGTTCACAAACTTACTCTGAGCAAGCTCTGAGTAAGCTCTGATTACTCGAAGCGTTCACAAACGTACTTTTAGTTCCTCAGAGTATGCTCTCTGAGCATGACCATACTCATACTCTACTCTCGGAGTAAGTTTATGAACACACCCCTATGGGTTTCTCATCGTTGACGTTCTATGCATAGAAACATGATAGAATTTAATTTACTCTATAATATTTGCGTGCGGGAAAAACCCCTGCTAATCCATTCCCGCACGCAAATGCGTGCGGGAAAGAAATAGCAGGCGTTTTTCCCGCACGTTTTGGGAAAGTGACTCTTTGCAACTTGGAATGAGTGCGGGAAAAAGCTTGAACGCGCACGCTTGTAGAAAAACGCCTTTTCGGGTTAGGTAAACCACAGCCGTCTATAAAGACGGCTATGGGTAAACCATAGACATAGAGACATGGAC
Organism: Coccinella septempunctata; assembly: GCF_907165205.1. Taxonomy (NCBI): domain Eukaryota; kingdom Metazoa; phylum Arthropoda; class Insecta; order Coleoptera; family Coccinellidae; genus Coccinella; species Coccinella septempunctata. Next base: position 38,260,717 of record NC_058192.1, on the reverse strand, counting down.
TGTGCCTTCCCTTTATATCTATGCATGAAATACGGGCTGTGGTCCGTATATACACTTTGGTTTCTTCTGGTTAGTAAGTTGGCGGTCCGTATATGCAGAATTCCTGACAATTCGGTTCAAATTCTGTCACCAGAGTAACCGCTCTGGTAACTTTCGGTTACCAAATGTGTATATACGGACCATACGTACGGTCAAAAAAAGTGACAGAGAGAAAAACACGTCGGGAAGGCAGTTGTCTTTTTCTAGAATTTTGATTGGTCTACACTCACCTCTATGCATTGAACTAAAGAACTTTCTTTAGTTCAATGCCTCTATGTGAACAAAAAAGAGAAAGGTATATCCCGACGAGCTTTTCTCTCTTTCTAATAAATAGCCAATTTCATGCTGGCATTGCTCAGTCCATGTCTCTATGTCTATGGGGTAAACGAACGCCAAGGTTAGGGATCGAATGAACCCGAGTAAGTTTCCGAAAACGTCTAAATAGGCCACTCCAACCAGCTGTCAGATAGACGTCAAAATAAGATTAGAGAGATATGGAAGCATTGAACCACAGAACACTAATATATTGATTGATTGAACTAAAGAAAGTTTCAATGTATGGAAGCATACTTAACGTCATGCGGTAATAACGTCAAGCGCTAATAACGTTACGGCGCATGCGTATTTCCATTTTTCAGCGGGCGGTATTAACGTTACCGCATGCCGTAATTAGAGAGTTGAAGTCAGTAATCTGATAACACAGTAATTTAACTTAATCCTTTTGATAACTTTCAAATCACTGCTGATTTCCTATAATTTTCGTTCATTATGAGAAAATACCATAGACTTAATAAAGCGTATATATTATTATGTCTATGGATAATGAACGAAAATTATAGGAAATCAGCAGTGATTTGAAAGTTATCAAAAGGATTAAGTTAAATTACTGTGTTATCAGATTACATTCAGTACATAAGGAAATGGCTGAAACTACACTGCAATTCTGATGTCTCTAACACTTGAGCATTTCATTGATAATAAAATACTTCCAAGCTGAAAATTCTCTTTATTAGGCATATAAATCATTACAACATCAATATTCCAAATGTTATTCCAGCTGTCGGAGCTCAATATTAGATAAAAGAGACTTCACGCGAAACGAAAGCAAAATCAAATTGATAGGTTATGTTTAACGTCTGACGTTTCATGATGGCAGCACTTGTTTTGACAGAAATAGGTTATGTTTTGAAACAGGGGCCTCTTAATTGACATTGAGACGATTTTTTTTTAAGAGAAAAGTAGCAGAAGAGACGAAATGAGTTCCTCAAGAATAATCTAATAACCAAAGTTAAAAGTGTATATCTTCAATTAATGGGTCACATGAAAGGAAGAGTCGAATGAAAATAGAAATTTCCTTCCTAGTGTTTAATTCTGAGTACCTATTTCAATCCCATATTGATGATTATGAACTATGTAACTTGTTTTCAATAGGAAATAAAAGGGTTCAATTCCAGCTTTTTTTTATTAAGACTAATAAAAGTAGAAACATCTAGATTGGACATTGGCTTATGGCTTGATGGTAGTAAAGCAGTACACATACACAAATAATTCTACGTTATCTCTACATATCCTCCAGGTGATATTCCAATTTTTTCTAAGTAACTATAGGTCCATGTCCATAAATTTTAAAATTATGAAAGCATCACTGTGAACAGGTATTTTTCAATACAGTTTAATTCAACTCCACAAACAAAAATTCCTGTAGATATGCATCCATATAAACGCACATAATCCACAAAAACAGCATAAAATCAACCCAAAAAGCATTAGAAACCTATATCGACAACAAACTTTGACATTTACCGATCATGTTGCTTACGCTAATAACGTAAATTCGTATCTTCCATACGACTAAATTCCGAGCCAGATAGCGCAAGACGTTATTCCATTACCGCATAACGTTATTAGCGTACGTCGGCGTTGTACGCTTCTTCCATATCTCTCTTAGAGAGAGTTCAATGACTATAAATGGGGAGTCACTGTAGGCTGTGGTTCCTTCTGGTTAGTAAGTGGGCGGTCCGTATATGTCGAATTCCTGACAATTCGGTTCAATATCAGTCACCAGAGTAACCGCTCTGGTAACTTTCGGTTACCAAATGTGTATATACGGACCACAACAGGCATGGTATGCAAGAAAGGGTCTCGAAAATCTCCTCGTAGTGATCGGAGGAGGTATTTGGTGGTATATAGATATTAATAATGTAAAAATTTGAACGTCGAGTAGTCAACCTCAACCCGATCACATCGACCCCGGGGAAAACAGCACTCACGGAGCTGAGATCAAGTGGGGAAGCCAAAAGATTTGAGCACACTGCAATCAGTGCACCACCTCCCCTCGTTTTACCTGTGAGGTCAAAGTCTCGATCTTTTCTAAACAGAACGTACCGCTCGTTACAAATTTCAGAATCTGAAATCACAGATAACAGAATCATATCTGAAATATCAGACGACAACCAGGTTTCTGTCAAGCATATGACATCGAAATCACATTGGGCATAGACATATAGACATGGACTGTGCCTTCCCCATAGACATAGGGGACCTTCCCCTATGTCTATGGGGAAGGCACAGTCCATGTCTATATGTCTATGCCCAATGTGATTTCGATGTCATATGCTTGACAGAAACCTGGTTGTCGTCTGATATTTCAGATATGATTCTGTTATCTGTGATTTCAGATTCTGAAATTTGTAACGAGCGGTACGTTCTGTTTAGAAAAGATCGAGACTTTGACCTCACAGGTAAAACGAGGGGAGGTGGTGCACTGATTGCAGTGTGCTCAAATCTTTTGGCTTCCCCACTTGTCTATATGTCTATGGCCTTCCCTTTCTATCTATGCATGAAATACGGTCAAAAAAAGTGACAGAGAGAAACGCACGTCGGGAACATTGAACTAAACTTTCTTTAGTTCAATGGTCGGGAATGCAGTTGTCTCTTTCTAGAATATTGATTGGTCCACACTCACCTCTATGTGAACAAAAAAGAGAAGGTAAATGACCGACCATCATTTCTCTTTCTATAAAAAAAGCCAATTTCATGCTGACATTGCTCAGTCCATGTCTCCACAGATTACAGAGTAGCATGTCTCTATGTCTATGACATTGGGAAATGCTATCATATACCTCAAAACTTTTGGTTCTAAGTCCCCTCACGTTCTGATAAAAAAAAATTAAGTTTGCTGAATGGGCTGCAGAAAAATTTGCGGAAATATTTTCCCGCCATAATTGTTATTTAGGAGCAAAAATAGATGACTTATGTACTTTCAGTTTTTTTTAATAAATTGGACATTTTACGGCATCCCATACAGCATGACAACTGTCAGTCAAATTAGCATTAATACAATGGGCAAGTTTCCTAAAACTCCAAAACCGAATTTGAGATTATTTATGGAAAGCCTTTTCCACTAGTTATACAACACGTAAAATATTCGCTTCAAAATTCAGACATTTCAGAAATACACCCTTCGAAACTTCGACGGGCGTGAAAGCTTGTGACGTAGAATGCCTTTATTAAAGTATAGTAATTTTTCTTACTTCGACAACACTGGAACCGATCAAGAAGATATCCACAGATTACAAAAAATTATTTCTGTAATCTGTGTCTATACCTTCTTAAAACTATGCTTAAAACCGATGGCATTCTGTGTCATTGTTTGTTTTTCTTGTCAAAAATTGATTTATTACGTCTATGGTGATCAGAAAACTTTCATGACCATTACTGACACAAATGGACGTTGCCGGATTGTAAAAATGACGTAGAATGTTCATAAGAGAGCACTTCTGAAATCAGAATTTTCGTAAGCGAATTCATACAAAATGCAATATGATAAAATTCTAAAAAAATATATTTCGAGATATTTGAGTTATAAGGATTTTTATGACATATATTTTGAAATTTAGGAAAATACCCCATTGCTACATTTATGAAATGAACTGGTACACTCATTCAAAATATGATCTCCCGCACATTTTGGACAAACAATTTTGCGAGAGCAGCTTAATCGCCTGTGATTGAAACCACTGCACCTATAGCAAATCCTCACATCCGTAGCATCATAATTTACAAGAGTTTTCCCCGATCCATTATCGAAACATGAGTAGCAGCATCTACCTCGATTAGTGACTGGAATATGCTCGGATTATTGTGCGTCGGCCAGGTTTTCAGGATCCTCAAAAGGAATGAATCAGATAATACATTGTTCTGTCCCCTCAAAAATTTCAACATATCTTCATCTGAGTAATCCTCCACAAGACCTACCTACCTAGATTTTAATCTTGGGTAGAAATCTTTTAACATCCGGAATTTTGTAGTCCGTGGCGAGTTCTTCGTTAGCTAGTTCTGAATTTCTTGGCATCGTCAGGGTCGTCACAACCAATGAGAATGCCACCGTCCTTAATCTGCTTGATTTGAGAAACCTTTAAGCCCAACTGGACCGGATCAATATTCTTCATTATGTCCGGTTTGGTTTTTGAGTTCGCCTGATCTGAATCCTTGGGTTTAACCACAATGATCGATCTCGTCTTGACAACATTTGAGTACGAGGGAACATCGTCTACGGCCTTAGAGGGAAGGAAATTCTTGAAAATGTTTCCTCAGCCTGAAGCGAGATTCCATCCAAAAGTTCCTTGAACCTGGTTTCAAATTCTTCAAACATTCGGTTGAGTTTACCCAAAAGCGGATTTAATATATAAGCTAGGTAGGCTATAGCCTACGGCGGCGAATTTTCGAAAGCGAACTTTGCCAGATTGATTTTTGGAGTAGTATACTGAGTCGCATTAAAGCTGTCAGTAAAAAACTACAACAAAAAGAGACAGATATTGGATTGGTCACAGATTTATACAAATCTCTAATCTCCTTTATTTCATCTTCCCGTGATAACTTCTCAATCTATGAACAAGAGGCCAAGGCGCTGATTGGTAAGGAGACCTTTACTGCGACCTATACCATTTCGATGAGAGCGATGATGATGATGATGGAATATTGTTCGGTGTTAGGGATGATTTCAGAATAAATGTATTCCTTACAATGGTGGATCGATTAGTCTCGGAATTGAACCGTCGAAAATGTGCGTACGACAGAGTGTTCGAGATTTTTTACGTTGTCTTCAAATTTCGCGAACTCTCCGGCGGTGAAATAAGGAAGGAAGGGTTGAAATTATGTGAAGTTTATTCACAGGATATTTCTGACGATTTAGTAGAAGAGATATTGCATCTCAAAGAATATTTGGCACAAGATGACGAAAAAAATGTGAATATGTGCAACTGGATTAGAGATCGGAATCTGATGGATATTTTTCCTAATATAGATATCATTTTAAGAATTTATAAATCAATGGCAATAAGCAAGTAATTGTTCTTCAGAACGTTCGTTCTCATGCTTGAAACGAATAAAAACATACCTACACTCCAGTGTGTCCGAAAGCAGATTGAACGATTTGGAAATTTTAACAGTATATAGAGTCTGAAATTACAAATTCCATTTCGTTCGATGATGTGATCAAAATTTTCGTTGAGAAAATATTCAGACGAAAAGTATAATATGATTTTTATTTGTTTGCATCTCATAAAATACCTGTAGAACTTTATGTATCAGTTCTTATTATATCGTTGGAATAGAGTTTTTATGTATCAGTTCTTATTATATCGTTGGAATAGAGTTTTTATGTATTCTATAAAAATAAAGGTTGGCATTCGTAAGTATTTTACTTTTTACCCATTCTTAGTTTTTTCAAAAATACAGGATAGGCGGCAATTTGGGTCAGCCTATAGGCGGCACATTTGTAAATCCGTCTCTGAGTTTACCATCAAAAGGTGCGTTCATATATGCTCCTCGTATTTATTCCGAATTTTATAACAATTAGGACTATACCAATAAAAACCGGGGGATTTCAAACATTGTAACTTATCAGCGGAGATTCCAACATGGCCTGATAAGTCTTCGCACACGTGCCGGAGCACAATATGCTGGGAGATTTGTGGCGATCGAATGATTCATTACAATGGCCGCAAGTAGACATCTTTCACGGTTTTGTTCCAACCAGTGAGATCGGAAAAATAATCAGAAAATATAAATAGGTAACTCACAGTAACCAGCTGATATGGTACGGGCACGTCCAGAGAATGCCGAACACAAGACTACCTAAGAGAGTGATGGAGTGGATACCTATGGGACGAAGGAAAAGGGGGGAGACCAAGAAAGACATGGAAAGAGGGTGTATCGAGGGCTATGAGCGAGAGAAGCCTTACAGAAGATCAATGCAGTGACCGAAGGACGTGGAAATTGGGCATCGGACAACGTCGCAAGACGTTTTAAAACCGAATATATATATAACTCACAGTAACGCCGCAAGACAGCGTGAAAATTGAATTAAGTTGCCACATAAAACGTTCACAATATTCAAGTTAATTGGAGAGCACACTCAGACACTTCTTGTCGAAATAACATATGATCTCTATTCAAAAATAATTGCTCTAAGTGGTAGCGGCTAGAGGGGTAGTGATATCGAATTCATTTTTTGACCCGTCCGAGCGTTTTTCCCATCTCAAAGATCCAAATTCGGCGTGTGAAAGTTATTGATGGAATCCTGAGTCGCTCTGTATAATAATAAAGCGATGCCTGTATAGGTAACCAATATCCAGAGCGACCTTTTCATTCAATAAATATTGTGGGGATATAAATAATTTCGAATTTATTTTGTGTTCTTTAATGTAAGCTATCAGGGGTATTTTTGACTTTACATAAGGTGATTAATTTCAAAATTCAATTGATTTTTTTTTAATTGTTTCTTTTAGTCAGATACCATAACATTTTTTTTTTCATAATTTTTTTTGACATCTTTGTGGGTACTTCCTTTGGGAATGTATTTTCCTGTGTACTCCTTATTTTGAATAAAAAAATAAATAATTTTTTGAGCAATTTTCCAAAGTCGCATCTCAAAGAATTGGCTGATATTTTTTCAAGTTTTTTCAAGTAAATATCAGTATCACAAGATGAAGTGAATTGACTATTCAATCGATACGATATAGAACTGACCCAAGAAGATTTAGATATTCTGACCAAAGATACCTAAAATCTTAGGTACTGACGTATCTCAACTTGATACTCTTTGGTACAACGCCTCTTGACATATGTTATCAATATTGGTATAATAAATATATAAATGTTATTGTGGTACTGAAGGAAATAAAAAAGCTGATGAACAGAGATAAGAAATATTCAGAATTTCTAATCAATTCTTCCAAAAACCATACTAATTTTATCAAAATTTTTACTTCACATAAAAATTCTTTAGATGATTTTGCCTTCTCAAAAAGAGAAGGTAAGTTTCAAACTTTATGTTGGGCATAAACTTCTGTCTGAAGAAACTTCCCTAACAGTTTGAACTAGCTGTAAACAGAGGTTTCTCTACATATCGTTGGAACTAAAAAAAATAATATTTCACGTGGATCTATTGAATTCACCTTTGTCCCTCAATCTTGACCTTTACAAAAGCACAAGCACATTCTGAATTGCAAGTGAAAGTAAAAAAAAGGTGTTTCACAATGAATAGAAAAATCACCAATAATTTTCCTCTGAAAAATGTGTGTGGTATTAATCCAGAGTTGAATATCGAACCCACCGTCAGTTCCGATATTCCTGAGCAGTACTGTCAGTATCTCAGAGACAATGCCTATTGGCCCAGTCATTCGAGTTCTATTGATTGCGGGCAAGTAAAACCAGCAATATCGGAACAGGCCTCCAGTTCACAAAATAAATTTCTTTTCTTCAATTACTTCTGTCAAATTGTCAGCTTTAGCTATGAGAAATTGCCTTCAAAAATCAAAATTGTCAGAATAGATCTTTTCATCTCAAATTACATATTTTCAAGGAGGTTAGTCAATATAGAATAATGATCACTGGAAAAGCATTCACTACAAAATCATTCGAAAAACAATGTAATTTTAAATTGAATAACAGATAAATTCAACTTTATCTTTGAATGCTAAGATCTAACATTATTGCCAGATAATTTCCGACATATCATAAATTGATCTAAATATTGATGTATTGTATCTATGGGTGTATATAATTCTTGCATTCTATTTTGTAAATATGTGGGTGGGGTACTCGAAACGCAAGGTCCAAGAAAACCTTGTAGAAATTCCTTTATCAGTTCCCAACACAAAGCAGGGACAACGCAAGGTCTATATTCCACTTCAACAAGGACCCCCTTAAAATTGGCACTCACTGTAATTGTTCCAAGTTTCACACAAAAGTCTCCTATCTCATAGCGAGGGCCTTTTGATTCAGCTTTAGTTTGCTTCTTTGATGTATAAAAACTTGACATTTTCATCATTAGAAGATCAAATAAACCATCAGTCACTAAAGGTATCGTTTTTGTACCAGTTTCAAGTATTGAAAAAACAGTAGCTGGTTGCTCAGAGTTATGAAGAACGTGAACAGTTCTTTGATGTCCTAATTGTTGTACAGAGGAATAGGTTTCACAGTCAACTAGAAAATGTCCTTGTTGAACTGCACCCAAAGCAGTTAATCTTTTCGAGAGCAACTCGATAATTGCCGGTCCAGTTTTATTTTCTACAGGAAATTGTTGAAGAATAGTAACACCCATATTTTAGTATATATAGCACAGATTAATCGATTTCAAGCGAATAACCAATGATAACTGCGGTTATTGCTGGTTTTGCCCTTGGTTATGTCCCTTCCGTAGATATCTACGGTCCCTTCACAACTTCTAACCTCACTACAATAACCAGAAGTTTAACCCAGCTCTCGAGTATGGTTATCTCCGGTTATCTGCGGTCCAAAATGATGACGTTGAAGGGCTATTTCATGACGTCACGACATTATAACCAATAATAAACCAAAAGCGCTTGAATGCAGTTGGTTATTGTTGGTTATCTTTGGTAATTACCAATGATGACCAGGTTATTCGCTTGAAATCGATTATTACAGATGTAGAGTTCCATCTCGGAGGAAAGAGAGCGAGTAGACTTTGCTCTGATTCGTAGATAGACATAGATCTACGCTCTGATTGGACGGTATTGACGTAACAGATGGAAAAGATGCGATTCTGGAACATTGAACTCTATGGGTTCCCATAGAGTTCAATGTTCTGGAACGAGCCAAGACAGAGACAAACGAGATGGTTAACTACCTGCCATAAGACGTTTTCGGAAACTTACTCGGGTTCATTCGATCCCTAACCTTTGCGTTCGTTTACCTAACCCGAACATCTAACCCGTGTTCGGAAACATAGACATAGAGACATGGACTGAGCAATGCCAGCATGAAATTGGCTATTTATTAGAAAGAGAGAAAAGCTCGTCGGGATATACCTTTCTCTTTTTTGTTCACATAGAGGCATTGAACTAAAGAAAGTTCTTTAGTTCAATGCATAGAGGTGAGTGTAGACCAATCAAAATTCTAGAAAAAGACAACTGCCTTCCCGACGTGTTTTTCTCTCTGTCACTTTTTTTGACCGTATTTCATGCATAGATATAAAGGGAAGGCACAGTCCATGTCTCTATGTCTATGTTCGGAAAGTACGGAGCTGCTACCTCGATCACTGACTCGGGTTGATTTTCCGTAACCCTACACAAAAGCAGGGTCGTTCGAATCGCTAGAGTCACCGCATGTGCACTGCAGTTTAGTTTTGTATCTGAAAAACGCGGGAATAAGCTTTCTACTCTTATACTCAATATTTATGGAAATAGAAGAGAATTCGGCTCAATGTGAAATGTGTGGTTTCATTAGCTAATTCCACTATAGCTGCAATTTTCCTCTTGCTCCTAATTTTGATAAATAGATATTGATATTGATCACTTGAAGGTCACACTACAAATTATAAGATATGGCAAACGCCAATAAATTCAAGCAAAGCATCAGAAAATCCAATTATTAATTGGGAACAGAAAACCAGAAAAACTTACTGGGAATAAAATAATTATATATTTGGTTATTTATTTATTTATTATTATTATTAAATTACAACACTCAAGCTAGCAGCCCCTCCCAATTTCGGTAAAATCTTGGTTATTGTTTTCTCTGCAAGATTGCAAGAAGATTCTTACGACCAAAGATTATAGAGATTATATAGATCTCTATAATCTTTGCTTACGACTTTTTCTTATAAACTCTGTTTATGCATCAAGCAAATGTGTAAAGTTTATAATAAATTTGAATGACGTTTTGGTTATGTTATTCTTACGACTGACACTTCCAAATCCTAACCTGATAAGTTCGTGAACTTAGAACCGGGTCAGTGATCCGAGAAGATCCGTCACGTGACCTCAATGGATCGAGTTAGTAACCCTGAGTAAGTTTCCGAAAACGCCTATAGATATACTAACCTAACATGGATGAGCCATAGCCATAGATTACAGAGTGGCCATAGCCCTCTTAAACACAGGTGTGTTAAGAGGATGTGGATGAGCCCTCCCATATTGGAGCTATGGAAGAATGTGTTGCCAGCGCAACTAAGAGAGAGATAGAGCTAGTAGTGGCAAAAAGCCCGCAAATTCCATTCAAAATGCATTCAATTCGTATGGAAATCTGTTATTTCTGCGTTTTTCATGAGAATTCTAGAAGCAAACATGAACATTTCTGAGCGTATGCATTCCTAAATGATTATTTGTTTTTATAGGTGCAAAAATTAATGATTGAAAGCGCACTTTTCATATGAAAATTCAAGGAACTTAGCAGGAAGAAAAATATAAATCCTATTACGATCGCACTAATGGTTTATTTAATGAATTTGACTGAATACAGAGTGTTTCAAAATTTAATACAATAAGTTTAGGGGTTTATTCTCTTGGGAATTTTTAGGAAAAATGGTCATACACACATAGGACCTCAAACGCGAGCTGTTCGGTTTTGAAAGTTATTTTTCTGTTTGTTTTTTATAACCCCTGCCATTTTTTAAATGCTTGGCTGAAATTTGGAATATGCTTCAAGCTGAAGGTTTTACATAATCGGACATGTCAAAAATTAATGAAAATCTACAGGGTGATATTTTTTCAGAGGTCGTTCACCATTTATCTTTTCCAGTTTATTTGACTTTAGCTAATAATATACTACGAACTAAAAATGAATTCACCGTTTCATTTGCAAACTTTTTCAACCCTCCACTTTACTTCTGCTGCTATTATCAAGACAAAAAACAGAAAGTTTGTACAGGAAATATAACCCCGGAATTGAATTTTTAAACGCATTGTATAATCATATATTAGTAATTGTGATCTCTTTCAATATAGTAATCAATATAATAATAATGAAAATGCAACATTTTGAATATAGATAACTTTTATTTGCATTAGAAACTGAATTACATGACATTCACCAACACAGCAGCATCTTCAAGTAAATGAAGATATACTTTTATTTGTATTTAAAAATTATATCATTCTGAAATAACATTTACTACACAATCAAAATTGAAAATGAAAACAATTTCTTAGATTCAACAAGTATTAAACAACATATTTATTAGTACATATAAAAAAGAATAGAATGACAAACCGGCCTGGTGAGAAAGTTATTTAAATGATATTTATTTAAATCTTATACACTCATGAATTATAAAATAAATGTTAGTTTTGCATTAAATGGTTGTTCTTTAAAATTACCAATTCCTGATTCTAGATCAGAAACTTAAGTTAATTGAAATAAATAAAAACTCAGATAAGAAAGATACATAGGAAAACTTACTTGTGGAATTTAATATTCTCGCCCTTCCTGAATCTTTTAGTACAGTTAATGGCTGCACAAGATTTCACCATTATGGTGCATTATGGTCCTATTTAAACACTTTTATTTGAAAATACTCCGAAAATCGCACAAAAATCACAACAACAACAACATAAACACTATGCTACCTGCATAGAACTAATAACTTCCAATGGAAGCGGTAAAGGAAAGAGAAACGTGTTGCCTAGAGAAAGATAGAGCTAGTAGTGGCAAAAAGCTCGCTAAAAGCGTTGTTTACTAGTGTTTATGTTGTTGTTGTTGTGATTTTTGTGCGATTTTCGGAGTATTTTCAAATAAAAGTGTTTAAATAGGACCAATACATAATGGTGAAATCTTGTGCAGCCATTAACTGTACTAAAAGATTCAGGAAGGGCGAGAATATTAAATTCCACAAGTAAGTTTTCCTATGTATCTTTCTTATCTGAGTTTTTATTTATTTCAATTAACTTAAGTTTCTGATCTAGAATCAGGAATTGGTAATTTTAAAGAACAACCATTTAATGCAAAACTAACATTTATTTTATAATTCACGAGTGTATAAGATTTAAATAAATATCATTTAAATAACTTTCTCACCAGGCCGGTTTGTCATTCTATTCTTTTTTATATGTACTAATAAATATGTTGTTTAATACTTGTTGAATCTAAGAAATTGTTTTCATTTTCAATTTTGATTGTGTAGTAAATGTTATTTCAGAATGATAATTTTTAAATACAAATAAAAGTATATCTTCATTTACTTGAAGATGCTGCTGTGTTGGTGAATGTCATGTAATTCAGTTTCTAATGCAAATAAAAGTTATCTATATTCAAAATGTTGCATTTTCATTATTATTATATTGATTACTATATTGAAAGAGATCACAATTACTAATATATGATTATACAATGCGTTTAAAAATTCAATTCCGGGGTTATATTTCCTGTACAAACTTTCTGTTTTTTGTCTTGATAATTGCAGCAGAAGTAAAGTGGAGGGTTGAAAAAGTTTGCAAATGAAACGGTGAATTCATTTTTAGTTCGTAGTATATCATTAGCTAAAGTCAAATAAACTGGAAAAGATAAATGGTGAACGACCTCTGAAAAAATATCACCCTGTAGATTTTCATTAATTTTTGACATGTCCGATTATGTAAAACCTTCAGCTTGAAGCATATTCCAAATTTCAGCCAAGCATTTAAAAAATGGCAGGGGTTATAAAAAACAAACAGAAAAATAACTTTCAAAACCGAACAGCTCGCGTTTGAGGTCCTATGTGTGTATGACCATTTTTCCTAAAAATTCCCAAGAGAATAAACCCCTAAACTTATTGTATTAAATTTTGAAACACTCTGTATTCAGTCAAATTCATTAAATAAACCATTAGTGCGATCGTAATAGGATTTATATTTTTCTTCCTGCTAAGTTCCTTGAATTTTCATATGAAAAGTGCGCTTTCAATCATTAATTTTTGCACCTATAAAAACAAATAATCATTTAGGCAATGCATACGCTCAGAAATGTTCATGTTTGCTTCTAGAATTCTCATGAAAAACGCAGAAATAACAGATTTCCATACGAATTGAATGCATTTTGAATGGAATTTGCGGGCTTTTTGCCACTACGAGCTCTATCTCTCTCTTAGTTGCGCTGGCAACACATTCTTCCATAGCTCCAATATGGGAGGGCTCATCCATGTTAGGTTAGTATATCTATGACTACCTGCTAAAAGTTTGTCACATTCTAATTCTCCATCTCTCTCATTTTTTCGGAAAGCATTTGTAGAGGCGCTGCATGCAGTATCTCGCAAAAGCGCGGAAATTTGAACTGACGCATTGCCGATTTCATTCCGTTCGAAGAGCCAACATTGTTTTATGAGAAATTTTGCATTTTTGACGAACGGAAAATTTCCTATCTGATAAATATTGCCTTCATTGACAAATTTTCATCAAGGAAAATTTTCAGATATCAAAAATGCAAAGTTTCTCATTTATTCACTAAGGAAATAGGAAATGTAAAACTACATCAGTAAGATTCATAGCTATATTTCAACTTCAAACATAAAAAAGTCCCATCACAATTTTAGTAAAAAACAATTCAGTAATGAACAGATATAGGTATATCCCAACAAACACAATATACAGCAACTGTACAAATACTGCACAACAAGTGCCACCAGAATGCAGCACAGAGATTGCTGTACTGAAGCTGCACAGTTTCTGTTTTGATAATTCTGCATTTTCAAAACGCTGTTTTTTATGTACAGTGACTGCACAGTTTCTGTAATGATAATTCTGCATTTTCAAAACGCAGTTTTTGATGTACAGTGACTGCACAGTTTCTGTATTGATAATTCTGCATTTCAAAACGCAGTTTTTGATGTAGAGTGACTGCATAGTTTCTGTATTGATAATTCTGCATTTTCAAAACGAAGTTTTTGATGTACAGTGACTGCACAGTTTCTGTATTGATAATTCTGCATTTTAAAACGCAGTTCTTGATGTAAAGTGACTGCACAGTTTCTGTATTGATAATTCTGCATGTTCAAAACGCAGTATTTGATATACAGTGAATGCACAGTTTCTGTATTTGCAATTCTTCATTTCAAAAATGGAGTATTTGATATAGAGTTAATAATAGAATCTATAATAATTCATAGAAATTCCTAAAACTTAAGCATATACCTTCTTCAAGAAGTTGAAAATTCGATTATGAAGGTTAAAGAGACATTTCATTAACGGATTTAATTCAATAATTGAAGACTCCTTTCATTACCAAAATATGGATTATACCCATGGTAGAAGAATACTTCATCTCACCATGGTGGTACCAGAATTAGCCGAATGATGGCATCACTGCTCTTGACGGTTGCTACGGTTGCATACACGTCTATTGCGGTGCAGCATACGCCAAACGATGGCGCCACCGGCGACGCACTACTCTATATCCTCTACGTAACCGGCGTTTATAGCAGGCATGAACTACGCTGCTTTGACGATTGTCGTAAGTAACTCCCACAGAGTACAGAATACAGAGTGCAGAGTACAGAGTACAGAGGTTAGGCTACATTCACAATCAATTCACTTCACGGGCCGAAGTGCACTTCGGCACGTAAGCTTAGCAGATGGCGTTCTCCGTTACCATTCACAATGAAATTCAAGATAAAATTTTTTGCAAGTTGCAAACTATCACTTCGGCAAAGAATTTCGTGCCGGCTATAGATGATGCTGATGCTTATGTTTTGATCAGTTACATTTTTGATTCATTTGAGTATTTGGTTCCAAGGTTATTGCGAATGGTAAATTTCGTGCCGAAGTGCACTTCGGCCCGCGAATTGATTGTGAATGCAGCTTAACTCCTAGGGTTCATTAACCTCCACCTCTAACCTCTAGAGCAGGGTTTCTTAACCGGTGGTCCATGGACCCCTAAGGGGTCCATTTAACAAAAGTCGGGGGTCCATGACCATTCTGTCTCAACATCAAGTTTGAAACTGATGTATATTAACTACAATCGTAAATAATAAAATCTGGCAAAATCCAAATCTCGTTCTTTTTATTTTTTCAGAAAGGGTCCGTGAGCTCTGCGAAATATTGAAAGGGGTCCATAGCTAGAAAAAGGTTAAGAAACCCTGCTCTAGAGCAAGCCATTCCTCAAATAGCGTGAACTCACCCCTGCACCTACTGCCAAATATCAAATGAAATTGAAAATTTCCGATTTGCAGAATAGATTTTCTGTTTATAACTAGGAAATTTCTCTATTATATTATAGGATATTGTTACGTAATTGCAAGTTTCGATATAGTTTCTACACAGTGACTGCTACATTTAAAGTGCAGTTGTACAGTTTGAGCACGGCTTGCTGTACAGTTTTAGCACGTAACTGCTGCATTTGAAGTGCAGCTATCTGTGCAGTTTTTGCAATGTGAATACTGCATTAAAGTACAGCTTGCTGTACAGTTTTAGCACGTCACTGCTGCATTTGAAGTGCAGCTTGCTGTACAGTGATTGCAATACCATCGCTGTTTTTGAAGTGCAGCTGTGGCTGTATGTCGAATGCAGTTTGTATTGTACAATAACTGCACAGTCCACCGGGACATATACGGTCCTTTTTTGTGCAGTTATTGCATTACCGTCACTGCAGTCAATTGAAGCAACGAAGTACAGTTTTTGTACAGTGACTGGATTTCAGTGTTTGCTGGGATGTATATATACAATAGGTAAATTTTATTTTACAAATGAAATACAAAATAAATGGAAAATGTGAAATTAATGAATTTGAAATTTTTCAATGTTGAATTATATTTATTTTTCTTTTCACTGTCTTTTCTCTTTTCTAATTTCATTAATTTCACAATTTTACATACCACACTAGTTTCACACACATTTGTGAGAGCTTTTAAATCTTGGGATTTTCCCTACATAAGGTTTTAATCTTCCTCAGATTGTTTTCCCTTCTATGAATAATTCTTATTAATTGCCTTTTTCTTGGTGTATGTACTGTCCATTATTGAAAGTGCATCAAAATTTCTGAATATTTTCTTCCTTGATACTTGGTGTGGCCAAATCTGGGGTTTTTGAGCTAGGGCTTGGATCATCCAAAGCTGCCACAGTCACTTCAGTCATAATTTCTGAAACAGTTTATAACTATTTTTCAACAACTACAAGAAACAAAACTTTTGCGAATGAGTTGAAATGTTATGTGTTATCATATGAAGGGTTTCGTGACAGAAGGGCGTATACACAAAATCGCAATTTTCAAATACCTTTTTCAGATTCTACAGATGGAATTCCATATTTACTTCATGTGTCTTAATAGTTCTTGGAGAGGTTTGCCAAGGAATAGGAACTGCAGATCTGTGAAGCTTGAATCTGTTTAGATCCATATATGAATCTGGTGAAAAATGCTTATTGCAGATCTTGAATGAATGCAGAGATTCACCGGTGAATTCCATTCCTAGTATTTCTTGCCATTCCTTAGATCTGAAAATTCAATAATATTAGCACGTTGCAAAAAAGATTCCATTCATAGATCGACCATGCTTATAATGACTATTTTACATATCATTCTATAAGATTTACGGAAGACATTATTAGTTCTTTGGTTTAAGAAACAGAGAAACCTTAGCAATAATTATTTATTAACTCACCTTGCAAGATTACGGGGAAAATTATGCAATTTTTGAACATTTGTTTCATCACCACCACAAAGTAAATAAAGCAATCTTGGCATTTTGCTATCTTGGAAGATTGTCTTCAAATTGTCAAAATAACTCCAGAACTTTGGTTGGTAACTAAGCCAACCTCGAAACTTGGAATAAACAGAAAAGAATTGAAAATCATGCGAATTTTTACACAAGTAAACATAAACACAACCTCAAAGCTGTCATGTCAAAATTGTCAAATGACGCATGTGACAACTACGAAATGTTTCCTACTGGGGCGACCTCTACAAACGCTTTCCCATAATTAAACGAAGAAAGACTTATGGAAGCTTATACAAGAAAGAGAGAAATGCACGAATTCCTTAAAATGGGACAGATTTCAATGCCAAGTTAACCGTCTCGTTTGTCTCTGTTACAGATGTAATCTGTGATTACAACAAGTAATGTAGGGTCAAAGCCACAGATTACAGAGTAGCAGTCAAAGCATAGAGAAAGTCTCTGGGTCAAAGAGTTAACCCATAGACAAAGGAAGAATGCCTTTTTTCTCTATGAGTTAACCTAACCTAACCCATAGACATATAGACCATTGAACTCTATGGGAACCATAGAGTTCAATGATATAGACATGGACTGTGCCCATTACGCGTATGGTCCGTATTATGGAGAGTAGAGAGAAGGAGAACGATCGCCGTACTAAAAATGTGTCTCCAAAAACGGGGAAAATAGGTGTCGCTGCGATTACAACGGGTATCGATAAGGAGTGGGGATTCAAGCGTCAATTTGAAATGAACAGCCTTCATTTTATTTAAGGTTATGTGTCATCGTGGTTTTTCTGATGATTTTTCAAATACCTTTCTTCAAATCTATATTGAATATGAGTTCTCTGAATTATATGCAATAAAATGCAAGTCGAAATCAATGAAATTCAAAAGAAATCACTGATCAAAAAAATTGTACCTACTTTTGTTTATCATTGTTTATTGAAAGCAGCTATGTTAGTTGGTTTACTAATCTTCAAAATTATATAAATCCGTAGTGAGGAGCAGTACACATCAAGACAACAAAAGGTAGCAGTCTCAGATTTATCACTTAGGTATTAGAGTAGATTCTTTTGCCAATACTCAGCTGAGAACCGATATAAACCATATATTATGTTATGCCAACAAAATTCTTCAAGAATATTTACTTCTGAACCATGTAGTTTTATTGGTGAAATATTCTAATTCAGAAGAGTCCACTTCTCACGAGGGATGACAATTTCGATTTCGTTTATAATGAATCCATCATCTTTTTGATATCTTCATCGCAAAAGTGCTCTTAACACAAATTGATTGGGAGTTGATTCTTGAGATAAGGTTTTTTCCAATTTTCTCTCAAAAATGCTCTCGGAAATTTTATCTCTTCTCCTTTTCTTTCCGATGCCAAAACACTCTTATACTAGCGCACGCTTCAACATTTCACCATGGTCATATGTTGTTCTCTTATCAAAAATCGACAATAATAATATTCCTATCATCTGTCACCAGGGAAACAGTTCACTCAGCCAACGAGCCAACTACAATTTGATTTGTGTAAACAAAATTTTGCACTCTCGTGATGGCCAGCGCGCCTGTTGGCAAAAGCATGAACTACTACTATTGGTACATATTTTAGGGGACAAAAAATCTGTGGTCTCAAAGCAGCGATCGTTCTCCTTCTCTCTACTCTCCATAGTCCGTATATACCATTGAACTCTATGGGAACTGGAATGGCTTCGTAGGTAGCAAAATTCGTCGAAAATTGTGACCGAGAGAGAGGGAAGAAGTAGAGCAACCTTTCTCTCTCTAGCGTGTTTTTGTTTACACTATTATAACCTAAATTTAAATGTCATTTTCGTAGATAAATTTTAAATTACATAGTTTAATGTCTTTTTGTCAGTATTTTAGTAAAAATCATGGTGATAAATTGTTTAGAAGCCATATACTTCCGATTTACATTCCTAAGAAACTCGAAAAATGTCTATATATCAAGTCAAGTTAGCTGTTGAACAGAATTTCTTGTGCTTTTTCAAAGCTTAAATATAGTTTTTTGGTGATTGTTTTTTAAGTCTATGTGTTTCCCAGAGTTACAAAAGTGGTTTTTGCAGTAACAAAAAACATTTTGAATAAGAAGAATTTCATAACAACAATGGTCCAGTATTGTGTTGGAAACGGATGCCATAATGCAGGGGACATAAATATAATATAATATTTTTTATGTGAAGTGTTGGTATCACATAAACCAATCCATCCTGAACAGTTTTACAGAAGTGAGAATCCACAAAAGGAGAGAAGCAGTAAATAATTAGGAATTATGCCTTATGTTTTTCATTTTTTTAGGTTCCCTCTCTGAAAACCTTTTACTTTATACCTTTGGACCAAAGCTACAGGAAGGAAAAACTGGTATCCGTAGAAATACATTTGCAATAACAATTTGCAGTCCCCCACAAGAAACATTTCTTGGCAGTTTGTCAAGGAATTAGAAAAAGTTCAAATGGAGGAAGGTCTAAGGTTGGCTAATTCCCTTTCATCTCAGCATATCAATTGTAGAAATAGAATTATGAATGTCAGATTAGCTACTCAAACAATGAGTAATGGGGTAGCAGATGCTATGGAATTTCTTGATAACAAATGTAAGAACTTACAATTTGAAGATAGTGCCACTACCGTTGAATTCATTAGAAAAATTGATAGAGTGTTTGACATTCTTAATTCTAGAAATCTGTTCGGAGAGGGTTTAAAGCTCCAATTAGATCTTTTTCCCTGAGGTATGTTGAGGAAATTTTCAGTGAAACTATAGAATATTTAGAATCATTGGAAATTGATGATACCAACATTCTTTTTCACTATCGAAAGACATTCGCTTTAGGATTTATTTCGACCATGAAGAGTGCACTAGGGCTAGTGTAGAATGTTCCATCAATCAAAATTAATGAATGATGAACTTCATGGGGATCCTCTACTATTCGTCAGAAAATGACTAAATTAATTTTATTTAATAATTGCTAAGCAAATGTAACATTTTTGTCCCAATTATGTTGAATAAAAATATTTCAGCAATTTTGTTCTTTACTTTTTGATATGATTCCTTTTATATATTGAACTATTTGGAATATTTAAAATCTCTCGCACTGACACCAGAGACGACTGTCTCTGCTCCAGAGACAACTCTGTCTTCGCTGACACCGCTTTTCATATGATTCCAAAGCTTTATCCGAGGCTTTTCAGAAGATCATTTCCTCATATTCTTGCCTCTAGATTATAATTAATATTTATATTCAAATTACTCTAAAGCTTCTATTTTATTGATTCATCAAGGCTGCAAGGGTGATTATTAAAAATTTCGTTCCCGAAATTCAGGAAATTACGATTAACATCATAAATCACTAAAAAAAGTGCAAAATTTTTAGAAATTTCGATTAGAATGACAAACTAATGATTAAATATTTTTAGTACGAACCGACTCGTTGAAAGATTTGAACAATTTGGGAAATAGAGAAAGAAGTGAATTTTTCCAATCAGTATCAAACCTTTAAATATTTTCAGTTCGAATAGTTCATTCTTTCATTCCCGCACATTGAAATGTTTACGTTGCTAATAGCAACGGCGTGCGAGAGAGAAAGGTTGCTCTACTTCTTCCCTTTCACTCTTCCTCATTTTGCCTGTATCGCGATGCCATTCCAGTTCCCATAGAGTTCAATGGTATATACACATTTGGTAACCGCAAGTTACCAGAGCGGTTACTCTGGTGACTGATATTGAACCAAATTGTCAGGAATTCGACATATACGGACCGCCCACTACCACTTACTAACCAGAAGTAACCAAAGTGTATATACGGACCACAGCCTACATAGACATAGAGACTCTATATCTATGGCCCATTAGGCATTGAACTCTATGGGATCCCATAGAGTTCTTTCTTTAGTTCAATGCATTGAACTCTATGCATTGAACTCCCATAGAGTTCAATGGTTCAATGACTGTACCAGAGACAAACTGTCTCTGGGTCTATGCTCTTTGGTTATAACCATAGCCTACTAGAATTAGGTAGTAGGCTATGCTGTATTGTTTTCCTCCCTACAGTTCTTAATTTTAAAGTGAATTGAAAGCAAATCGGAATTGAATCGAAAACTGTTGAAGTTGCCTATCAAACAGAGCCGGAACTAGGATTCTGGCGCCTGTGGCGAATTCTCCTAATGCGCCCCTAAGAAATTCTCTTTTCTATGTTGATTTGTATTTATCTTTCATAATCGAATACCTAGCTTTTTTTGCTGGGAAAAATCATTCCTATTTTAAAGAAATTAATACAAATAAAATCAAAATAAAAGGGATACGAAATAACAATAACATGCATTCAAAATGAACTATAATTTGACTTTTCTTGCTTTGGTTTCTGCAAGAATATCAATGATGTCGTGATTCTTTTTCTTTTCTATTGATGGGACTGCTATGCTAAATAAGTCAGCTTTTCCTGTCCAGTTAAAGACCTTAAATAGGTTTTCACTAATTTCAATTTGTTGAAAGAACGTTAATATGTAGCTGTGGCAGCTGTAGTTACTGATAAAGTCAAGAATATTTTGAGTGGACATAAATTTGTATGGATCTGAATCGGGACTATACTTCAATGCTTTCTTGTTTAATTCGCCAAGTAGAAACCCTTGCAAACATATTCCCTCGAGAAAGCTGTCTTCAGAAACTTCTGGCAAAACACTGAATCTTTCTTCGAGTTGCACTGAAATATAGTTCAATACTTGAATGAGGTCCTTTTTCAGCTTATTCTTCTAGTCAAAATTAAAATGTTTCATCATCAGCTTCTCCTCCAGGCTATTTTATTTTTCTTCTCTTTTTCTCTTCTGTAACCTCTATCTGTGATAATTTACCAGCTCTCCAGTTCTCCAGGAGCTATTGTTGTCTATGTTCTGAAGGAAATACCCTCAATCGGCTAAGGTTTTGCGCCTCAATCGGTCTCCGATAGTTTTTTTGTAAGTAGATCTCGACATGGCCTTTGTTATCGCGTTGTTATGCGACGCCACAGCCGTCAATAGAGACGTTCTTTAGAAGGCTGTGGAGACGCATTCTGTTTTCAGACTGATGGTGTGGACTATATCTTAATAATTTATTATTATTAAGTATTTGATTATTATTCTCCAGTCCATGCTGTGGACTGCGGACGTTGTTTACAATTCCACCTGTATAGTGTTCGTTTACGTTCACATTGATTTAATTCACACACATATGTATAATGTGTTTGGCATATTTTTATAATATTATGTTTTGTGTTAAATATTAAATGAAAAATATTCAATTGGAGAGAATACTGTTTTTTTATTATTTTTATTTTGCGCCCCCAGATCGCTAGCGCCCGTGGCGACCGCCTCTCTCGCCACGCCCTCGCTCCGGCTCTGCGTTTGTGAGCTTTGACTGAAAGGAAAGCATCTTTGACATGTATTGCCAGACATCGATGTAAACCTCGACCGCGATCGCGACCTCCACCGCGCTCATCCATGCATCTTCGGTATGAACGTACCCTTAGTTATGTTAGTAAGAGTTGATTATAGAGATTAGCATAGAGAAAGGGAAAGAGTCTTGTCTCTGGAGATTAGGTTATATCATCGGAGGGTCACGAAGCACGGCATATAGAGAGAGAGTGCACGGATTTGATACTCAAACGAACTGAAAAATAAATACGTTACCCTGGTGAATGTCACGTGATTTGAAGAGCTCCAATAAGCGTGCGAGGTACCTCGCGGCAATAGCTCGATCGCCATATAAAATCAAACTATTTTGATCTGCGATCGACATCGCTGTAAACCGCGATGATAAGCGGCGAGGGTGAACGGGTGAAACATCCTTGGTATGTACGGTCCCATTAGAATATGAAGGTTTGTTTTGATATCGATGTAAAGATCGCGACCGCGACCTCCACCGCGCTCATCCATGCATCTTCAGTATGAACGTACCCTAAGATGTCTAAAACTCTGGTGTATTCACTGATTCGATTTTGTTTTTAATTTCGTGGGGATATGAGATCAGTTTCGTTTTTCCCACTGTAGGTAGCGCTGTTCAGAATTTGACAGAGCATTGTCAATTGATATTTGAAAATAATTTGAATACTTTCCTACGACTTACGAATATGTTGTATTTATAAGCGATTATTGGTGTCTGAAAATGTATTAGTTTCGAGAAAGGAGTGTAGAACATTCATTTATTCAATATGACAATCAAGAACTACAGCTTAGATTTCGGTGTTGATAGAATTTGAGGCAGAACCAAATCAGATGAAAGAACATTCGGTACGGATATAGCTAAGTTTTATGGCAACTTCAGCAATATTTCAAAGAAACTTTATTGGAAATACGTAATGTGAATTGTGAACATGTATTGAGAAACAGAAATACATAAATCTATTCTAGTCTGTTCTTCAAATATTCTTCATGAGTAGATATAGTGGAAATTCCCTTTCCGTCAACTGAATATATTGGATATTTGACCAATCAACTGTATTTTATTAAAATCATATTGAATTACCCCCTCATGAATTCAATTTGTGAAACGGAAATTATCTTGAAGAAGAATAATAATAATAAATACTCCTTCGAACCTTCGATAGTGTTGAAATATTGACAGATTCGTTTTCGCAACAGCTGACAAAACGGGCCAGTTCATATTTTATATTCGTTGATCTATGTTCGATACATAGACATAGAGACATAGAGTCTCTATGTCTATGGTTCGATATCAACGCAAAACAAAATAAAACGAGAGAGTAGCTCACTAGCTTTGGCAGAACAAGGATAAAACGAAGCGAATGACATGGTGGCGCCGCCACGAAACTGATCCAATATCCCCGATTTTCTGAAATGTTGATGCTTGCAAAAAGTGACAAGTGCACACACCAGTGTTTTAGCAAAGATTTCCTCTTTGGTTTTAGCTCTTTGGTTTTAGACATCTTACATCTACGAGGAGCTAAATGCTCATACTCGTACCGGCGTTGCCACGTCTACCTCTCATACTCAAAGATATCTTTGCTCATACTGAAACTGTCAACTTCGGTACTGAAACTTCAACCAGCTGTCAGATAGATGTCAAAATAAAATTGTGAGGTGTTGTGTAGGCAAAAATAACACATCATTTGGAATATTATTTTACTTTTATTTAAAATACGTACATTGAAATGCATTATTTTTGGTTTTTAATTTGATGGTGGTGTTAATCCTAGTGATTCTTTAGTGTTAAATGTGCGTTATTAATGCCAGTAATGGTAATGAAAGTATTCAATATCTTGGGAAAGTCACACAGTATATTAGCAGGAAGTGAATAATTATGCCATTTTCTCGTTGTGTTGTTGGATGTGGAGGCCGAGGAAACAGTGTTAAGTTTTTTTTTTATTCCGGAAGAAATTTCTGTATTTCAGCATAAGAAGCTTCACTCAAATTACTTGACGAGGAGACAACAAAACTGCTATTATTAGGAGAGCTGACTTATACTAGTTATATTTTTATTTATACTCATTATATTTATGCTGTTTTTATAACTAGTTCTATTTTGTATCGATTATATTTTTATAGTGTTCCTGGGCAGGAAGACCTGAGTTGTTAACCCTTGGAAACATTGTTTCAATAAAGTTTATTACTACTACTATAGTGTTCCTGTTTTATATATACCTATATTGAATACACCTTTTCAATGAAACAGTGCATCTTTTCAAGAATATTTAATACAACTAAATTACATAATATTACGTATTTACATTTTGAGAAAATATTCATTCCATCTCTTATTACCCGTACAAACGCTGTAGAAATAAAGGCCAGGAACAATGGTCTACCAGACGCATTCCATATGAATCCAGAGTTTCACAATCCTCAAAGCAGTATTTTATTACAGATTGGTCATTATTCCCTTCTCTAAATATACATCAATTCATCTGTGCTAACCCTTTTGTGAAATACTTTCCTTGAATATTATGTTCCAAATATTTTATAGAGTAACCTAGGTAAAAGGCTAATTATAAAGTATTTGTAGGCTGCTACGCTCTGAATGCTTTCGTACATCTGGCTTATCTTCTGGGAATAAAATCCGCCACTTCTTGATTTGTTTTCAAAATTTCAATAAATTGGGTACTCTTTGTATTCACTAAAAGAAAATTTATAGTTAATTCAGAAATCTTGATATATGATGATGATAGTTATCATATCAAAAGTTTAATATCAACTTACTTTTCATATATCTATTTATCTATTACAGATTGCCAAATATATATTCTTAGAGCTCTAGATGAAGTTAAATACCACTCTTTTATACCTTGAAACAACGAAAATATTCGTCAAGTGAGGAGTTTTACTTGTAATGACGCTTTTGCTTGTCTCCACAATTTTTGTGAGGCTAGAAGGTTGGAGGGGCCTATAATGGTCCAAATCTTTGTTTTGACCGAGAGGGTCTTTCGACCAGGTTCAGTCTTCCAAGTAATGATTCTAATGTTCTTCAGTTGTTCGAGGAACGTTACAGGACCCTTATGTTGTTATATGTAGATATATCAGTTTAATTTAACGTTCCGCTGAAAACTTCTTGTTGTTAATCATGTTGTAAGTGATTGCAACCCTGTTATTTGTGTTGCATTGGTCATCTATTCAATACAGATTTTCTGATATAATTATTACCACAATTTCACAAAGAATATTAATGAAAAATGTAAATAATAAACGGTCTCTGATAACAAAATAAAAATAAATAAGACATGTGAAATGAGTTGACAGGCTGTCAGAGATGAACAGTTGACAGTTTTCAAATGTTCTGTGGCTTAAAAAGTAGACGACAGACGTGGCAACGCCGGTACGAGTATGAGCATTTAGCTCCTCGTTCTTACATCTAACCATAGACTTATAAGTCTATGCATCTAACCAAAGAGGAACTTTCCTCTTTGATCTAACATTATTAACATCAAAGAGTAGAGTTCTCTATAATCTTTGATTAACATTTATTTGTTGTTGTAAATTGTAATATTTCCAGAGAGAGAAGTGTCTCTGTATTGG
Source organism: Coccinella septempunctata (assembly GCF_907165205.1). Lineage (NCBI taxonomy): Eukaryota > Metazoa > Arthropoda > Insecta > Coleoptera > Coccinellidae > Coccinella > Coccinella septempunctata. The sequence continues at coordinate 38,234,741 of NC_058192.1, read as the reverse complement.
ACCTATTATTTGTGTTTGATGAAAGAACTCGCACTCAATATTTTTAAACGATGGATTCCGACGAAACAAGTGAATTTGCAGATGATCAGACGGTAATTTTGAATATTTTATTAGCGATTTTTCTGTTGCAGAGGAAAAGTTTCTATCTCATATATTACCCATCCTTAGCTTATTTATACAAAGGAAATTTTCAGCTTGTTCAATGGTTAAATGATATTGGGTTGATCGAAAGTAATACCGATAAGTTGGAATATTTTTTTAAGATACAAGAGATGCTCCTGAGGAAATCGCCAAATTTATTACCCAAATATCTTTCTCATGTATTGAATTTCACCACCAATAAAAGTGGTGATCTGAAAAAAGCACTAGTTGGATTTATTGAAGAATTGTGGTAAAGAAATTTTTTTTTTCAGATTGAAGAGGTAGTTATAAGATTCTTTTTATTTTATTATGTTTTTCAGTAAGATGAAGGAAACATACTTACCAATTGTAATTGTGAATCTGTACATGCTTCTGTGTGATGAATGTATTGCTGTTCAAAAGAGAGTTATTCAGGCAACTATAACGATATATAGAAGAATGTTAGCTTGGCTGTGTAAAGCTACCCATATAACAGAGGATATGAATGAAGCTTGGATTCAGTTAAATCAAATCAAAAGAGAAATTGCTAATATGATAGATAGTGATAATGATGGTATAAGAACAAGTGCAGTCAAGTTCCTGGAATGTGTTATATTGTTACAAACTTATCCAGATGAAGTGGAAAATAGGAAACAAAATGATTTCTCTTTGGATGATGTACCACTTACTCTCAAAATTGCAAGGAGACGTAAACTTGAAGAAGAAGCTAGGTAATGGTAATAAATGCTAGTGTTCATAACAATTCATTTATTCTATATTTTTAGCAATTTATTTGAAGTTTTATTGAAATTTCATAATTCAACACACATTAGTAGTGCCAACTTATTGACCTGCTTGGGAGTATTGACTAATTTAGCAAAAACAAGAGCTGAGTTTATGTCTAAAGTTGTGACTGCCATCATAAGTTTGTATAAAAATTTACCACCTACTCTCAGCACTACACAAGTGAACTCAGTACGCAAAAAGTTGAAGACAGAATTAAGTGGCTTGATGAAACATCCTGGAACATTTGATTTCATAGATCAATTGACACCTATATTGCTGGATTTGGGTTTGTAACTTTTTTATATATGTTAGTTGTCATGTATGAACTACTAAGTGCTTCATATTATGTATAGTTATATTATTATCTAATGTTTTTTAGAACCCGTAAAAAAAAAATTAAAAACTGTCAACTCGCCATCGCCTTCCAAAGGCTGTATCTTGGAAGGGAGGTCGCTTTTGAAAAAAATTTATAGGAACTACCCCTGCTTATTTTCATCGAGGAATCATCTCCCTAAGTACTTTGCATTTGTTTACAGACATCCTGTATCATATGGGGTGTTTTTCTGGAGTGGGTGCCTTAGTTTCTTAATCGGTCGATGCCTCTATGTAAATGTGGATCAACATGATTCCAGTAAATATCTTGCAGTCATGGGTGTCCCTCATGAATCTGTTTTAGGCCCATTATTATTCACTATTTTTATAAACGATTTACCGAGTTATATAGAAAAAAATTTCCCTCTTTTATTTATGGTCATTAAGATTTTGATCTGTCTGATCTTGAGATAAAGTGCGAGCTGTTGATGCAAATCTTTTGTGAGTGGTGCGATAGAAACTCGCTTATATTGAATATTAATTAAACCAACCTCAAACCTCATTCACTTTCAAGCTCGTGATTCGGAGCGAAGTCTCTTTCTAGACTTTCCATCTGTTGTACTAGAATCATCTCTGTGTAGTTTTTTGGCCTATATGACATGATACCCCCTGAATTCGGGGTATCATGTTGATCATGTTAGTAAGAAGTTCTATTCTTCTTGTTTCGCCATAAGATCTTTGAAATGTGTCTTGTATTCGAACTTGTTGTTGGGAGTATACTATTCACTAGTGTACTCTCACCTGTATTATAATGTGATACTGTGGGGTGAATCGCCTGATATCAAAGCAGTCTTCATAGAGCAGAAAAGAAAAATTAGACTTATTTTCAATTTAAAACCAAAGGAGTCTTGTAGACTCTTATTCATGAGTCACAAAATTCTTACTGTACCATGGATTTTCATTCTTAATTTTTTACTATATATTAATAAAAACAGTAATTCTATTATAAATGTTCTGAATACAATACATATATCACAAGGCATCGAACAACTAAATTTCAGCATTCTCCATTATACTGTGGAGCTAAACTTTACAATCATCTGCCTGATGGGCTAAATTCCTTGGAATACCATAGTTTCAAGAAGCAAGTGAAATCGCTCCTGCTTGATCGATGTTTCTACAGCAGGAATGAGTATTTTAATTCTATTATTGGATTGATCGTTCTTGAATCTGAGTGCTTTCTTCTGTTTATCTTACTATTGATGTATCCTATACATATTCTGCGTGTCTTGAAGGATGAATAAACAATTCTATTCACCCCTAAAAAAACTACCTCCAGATTTTTTTGAATTGCACCCTTATAATTATTTTACTCTAAACGATTCCCTAGTAAGAGAAAAATTTAAATTGTACCCTTATATTTTGTTCACTCTAAACGATTCCCTAAAAGAAAAATTTCGCGATGTTGTCAAAATGTATAGTACGAGTCGCCCAATTCCGTAGTGTATACGTTGTCGAGAATGAATTGAATGAGTTGTCTGCGCTAGCATCCGTGCGCCGTGCCGTGTCTCGTATACTCTACGTAGCGTATGGACTCGAGGATCGAACCCCCGCCTTTCAAGCTTTTCACGTAGTATTCACCAGCTTTCTTCATTCCGGGCTAATACCCAAACTTTGGGTCACAAGGCAACTGTTAACGCGACAAAATTAATTTGTGGACTGTAATGATTGAAAGTTTAATAATAAATAATTTTGAAATCAAAAGAAATAAGTCACCAAAACGGTAATTCGACTCACCTTTCTACTTGCATCGACCATGTACTATATTCTCGATTATTTTTCGGAGTTTTCGAAATTTTCTCCTCGAAACAAACTCGACCGTCGAGAGAGAGATACTTTCTTCATTTCTCCAGGATCAGTTTCGTCTTTCGCTGATTCACCGACGTTGTCAAATATACCAGTTCTGGTGTAAATTTAAGGCAAACATTTTCGAGCATTGGTCCATTCGCAAACAAAAAAAAACATACATCCCGAATTCTTAACATTCCGCTCACCAAAACATGAAAATATTCTCAACAAAAAAAAATATTTAATTCTCCTTGAAAAGAGGTATTTCGAGTAGCTTAACCCAAAAAACAAAAAATAAAAAAAAAATTATGAATTGCATACATGTATGTCGTAATCCCAATATACATGTATGTTGATATCGGCACTGATTAGTCAGATCTTGGAAATGGACACAATTTGGTAAGTCCACGTTTATAATGACTATCAGTCGTTTTTACAGATGCCACACGAATAACCCCATCTTTTCCAGGATATAACTCCGTTATTCTACCGGTCTTCCATTTTAGTGGAGGAAGTTTTTCATCCTTAAGCAGAACCAAATCACCGACATTTATCCCAACAGTGTTGTCCGTCCATTTCAATCTCTGATTCAAAGTATGCAAATATTCATTGTGCCATCTTCTCCAAAATTTCTCATGCAATCTAGTTAATAATTGCCACCTATCAAGACGTTTAATATTTAAAGGTGCCAAATCAGGATCTGGCAGAGACGACAGAGGCTCCATGGTTAAAAAATGACCCGGAGTCAGTACGGAAAGATCATTTGGATCCGAACTGAGTTCAGTCAAAGGTCGGGAATTAAGTACCTCTTCGATTTGGACCAATAACGTGTTGAACTCCTCAAAAGTGAGGATTTGTTCACCTATCACACGAAATAAATGAGTTTTTACCGATTTAATACCGCCTTCAGACAGGCCACCGAAATGAGGAGTGGCAGGAGGATTAAATGCCCATTCGATTTTTTCCGCTGCTGCAACATCTTTCATTATATTCTTGATATAATTGGCGGCGCCAACAAAATTAGTGCCGCCATCGGTGTGGACATACGATACTCGACCACGACGCCCGATGAAACGGCGAAAAGCCGCTAGAAAACAGTCAGTGCTAAGATCTGATGCTAATTCTAGGTGTAGTGCCTTTGTTGCACAGCAAACAAACAGGCATAAATAAGCCTTTTGAATTTTAGCACCCTTTAATCGGCTACTCTTAATGTAAAATGGTCCTCCAAAATCAATGCCAATGCACGAAAATGGCTTTACTTGGGAAATACGGAAGGAAGGCAGATTTCCCATCAGAGGTTGAAAAGTCCTAGGATTTGCTCTGAAACATTGAACACACTTCGAAATAACACCTCGAATCGCTCTTCTAGGTGAAAGATTCCAATATTGCTGCGAGATTAAATGTTGCAACGTTCGAGGACCAGGATGCATGTATTTTCGATGAAAACTTTCAATAAGCAATTTGGTCAATCTGTGTTGTCTGGGCAACAAAATCGGAAATTTTCGATCATAAGAAAATTTGGCGTTTATTAAACGACCACCAACTCTAAGCAAACCGGAATTACATATAAACGGTGTTAATTTGCGTAGTGTCTTCGAAAGTGGCAAATTCAGTTTCAGACGATTAATTTCCTCAGCAAACACAGTACCTTGGACATTTCGAATTATGACATTCAAGGCCATGTTCAGTTCCTTAATAGTGAGGAAACCATTTATCTTAGTTCGATTTTTCATCGCATTATGTGAGAATCTGTAGAGGTAGGCTACGATTGATTGTATCTTACTTAGAAAAGAATGTTTATCCAATAAGGACAATACGATATTATCTTCAAACTGAATATTGAAAGAGTGAAGTTTCTGTTCGCCAAAAAACTCGTCAGAGGAAAAGTCTCCAGCAATAACTTCCGGAACAGAAAAAACACCTTTCAAAAAAGAGGGCCCCGCCGACCATAACGAATTATTTATGAGCTCAGAGGGTAGACATCCTCGGGAAGCTATATCTGCTGGATTCTCAGAACCACTTATATGGTGCCAGCAGTTCGGACTTATTTTTTCCTGAATAGAAGCTACTCTATTTCCTACGAAAGTCTTCCATCGCGTTGGTGGAGACTTAATCCAACATAACGCGACCTTAGAATTAGACCATGCGAACGTTCGAGTAATAGTAAATATTGATGAAAATATCGACTGAATGTAATCCAAAATATTACTTAACAACACGGCAGCGCACAACTCCAACCTCGGTATCGATACCTTCTTCAGAGGAGCAACTTTCGTTTTAGCAAGCACTAATGTTGATTCGAATTCACTATCAGAAATTTTGACTCTGAAGTATACAACGCCAGCAAAACCTTTTTCACTAGCGTCACAAAATCCATGTAATTCGCATGATTCTCGTCTAATAATACCGAGAAACTTAGGGATTTCAAATGTTTCTAAACAATGTAATTCTGATTTATATTGATCCCAACGAGAAACAATAACCGGTGGGGGAACATCGTCCCAGTCCAATCCCAAAGTCCACAAAGTCTGTGTCAAATATTTCGAAAAAAATGTTAAAGGCGCGAGAAAACCCAACGGGTCGAAGATCCTCGCCAATTCTGATAGGATACTGCGTTTCGTACATTTCCTGGATAAGATATTCACACTATAGCAAAAGGTATCTTTAGCAGGATTCCACCTCAAACCCAAAACCTTAACTATGGAGTCATCGTCAAAGTCCAATGGAGTCAGTTTGGATTCATCCGGAAGAAAATCTAATAAAGCCGAACAGTTTGAAGCCCATTTCCTTAGAGGAAAACCAGCTTTATTGAAAATATTTATCAATTGCTCAACAATTATACGAGAATTCTCCAAAGAGTCATTACCACTCAATATATCATCTATATAAATGTCGTCTTTTAAAATAGATACTACAAGCGGAAAATTACAGCCCTCATCAACGGCGAGTTGTTTTATTGTTCTGTTAGTCAAGAATGGAGAACATGTAACTCCGAAAGTAACCGTATTCAAAGTATATTCCTTGACCGACTCATCTTTCGAATCACGCCAAAAAATGCGCTGATAATTTCTATACTTAGGTGAAACCAATATTTGTCTGAACATTTGTTTAATGTCAGCAACGAACGCAATAGGATTCGTTCGAAAACGAACTAACAGATTAACTAAATCATTCTGCAACTTGGGTCCTGCGTACAATAAGTCATTCAATGAGAATCCCGATGAGCATTTCTGAGATGCATCGAAGACTACTCTGAGTTTAGTTGTTGAGGAATCGAGTTTAAACACACAATGTTGCGGTAAATAATAACATTCACTATAATCGATCGAGTCCGATGCGAGGGACATATGTCCCGAATTCAAATAATCATGCATGAATTCCCCATACTGCCTTCTCAGATCATCACTTTTATACAATCCATTTTCCAAACTGAAAAATCTTCTAAGAGCGATCTCGCGAGAATCATTGAAAGAAGGTTTAAACTGCGCTATAAATGGCAAATCAACTATGTATCGACCATCGACATCCCTAGTTGTAGTTTCCGTGAAAATTCTCTCGCAGACTCTATCTTCTTCGGATATGACATTATGCTCAGGTATCCGTTCTAATTCCCAAAATCTCTTTAAAGTATTCTCTAAAGATTCGTTATCAGCCGAATTCGATACCAAAAATGACGACAAATGAACACTATCGAGAACCGACGAATTTTCCGAACGAATTCTTCCCGTTAAAATCCAACCGAATAATGTATTAATAGCTATAGGCTCTTCGATATTATTTTCGACCTTACCCAGAACCAATATTCGCGCAAAAATATCCGCAGATAAGAGCATATCTATTGAACGGGAATAATGAAACTTAGGATCAGCCAACTTCAAACACGAAATATGGGGCCAATTGACTGAACGAAACTTAAAATTAGGCATATCCGAACATCGACCTGAATTTCACAATTAGCATCGTAACATGAACCTATGGTACAAGTAACACAGCCCTTATGAAGAACGGGCGGGGAGCTTCCTATGCCATGAATTGAAGTTGCTAAGGGGCTATATCTTAAACCTAATTTATTTAAACATTTCGTTGTTATGAAACTGGCCTGACTGGCATTATCAAGAAGTGCACGAATTTTCTGTTTATTCCCATATGAGTCTGTTACTAGAATTTCCGCTGTCGAAAGCAAAACGAAGGATTCTAAAGACTTAAGTGGAGATATTTTGTCGAAATTATTCGAAGTTTACAGGGAAACCGGTTGACTCGAAATTAACTGCTCATTCTTTGAACTAGAATCACCAGATACACCACTATGAACACTACTAGAAGTTGAAGTACTTGATTTATTTTCCAAAGATCGATCATGCCCTGATTCATTTACCGCTCGATCGAAATGTAGAAGTGAGTGATGTCTATTCCTTCCACAGTATCTACACGATGTGTTATTTGAGCAACTACTACAGCGATGAGAAGATTGTAAACATCTTAAACATAATTGATGATTTTTAGCCAGCAAAAATCGATCATAAGAAGAACGATTTTGAAAAATTGAACATTTCAAGTTTATGTGGTTCGATGACTTACAAAATACACACTGGTTTTTATCCATTGAATTCGTGTTTGCAACAAATGAAACCCTCGAACTATTTCTTCCACCTTTATGTGAACTGACCGAGGGACCTTTCTGGACAAGAGACTTATCGTTCGAAAATTCGACTGCCTCCAGGGCGTTGCAATGATTGGTCAAGAAATCCACCAATTCAGTATACTTAGGCAACTCTATCGTACTATGATCCAATTCAAATTTAGTTCTAGTTTTAGGATCAATTTTCTCTAAAAGAATATTGAAGAGTGGAAAATCCCACTCATCTACTGGAAAATCCAAATTGTCCAGAGCTGCTAAATTTTCCGAGAACACGCTCAACAACTTTCTCAAAACAATGAAGTTTTCTTTTTCCAGTTTTGGAAAACGAAAAATTTCATTCCAGTACGAAACCGCTAAAAGCCGCTTATTGTTATAGCGCTTAAGCAAACTATTGAAAGCAATAGGGTAATTTTCTCCCGACAATGTAATACCCTTAACTATTTCTAAAGCATCGTTGGATGTGCTACTCAACAGGTACTGAAATTTCTCAATGTTACTCAACGATGAATTTTTGTCCACTAAGGATATAAATAAATCTCTATAATTTGGCCACTCCTTAAGAATACCTCCAAATGTGGGTAAAGATATTTTTGGTAGGCTAACATGAGATACCGTTGGTGGAATAGTATCCTTATTGTTAAGATTAACCTTTTCTACTAAATTGTAATGAATGGCTTTCATAGTAAAATAATTCCTGTCGACCACAGAACGAATAGCTTCCTGTGCCTCCAAAACTTCTTCACCCTCAACCGCTCTAATATTAACTATTTTAGAATGACAACTCTCAAACTGCTTATAAATCGGCTCTAACCTATCTATTCTCATTATTAGTTCGGAAATTAAGGACGGATCGCGCTGAGCACCTTTCGCCACATCAAGAATTTCCGATATTCGATTCGAAGCAGTTGTACGATTTGCGGTATGAATAGCCAACGAAGCCGCCATATCAGATGGCATAATGAGCAAATGACTGTAGAAGAAACTTTAAGGATTTCAATACAAACTACTATGAAATCCGACAACACGGCTGAGATGAATGCCGAGAAAGTATTCCAATTCGCAATTCAAACAATGAAATAATAATCTTTCCCTTTTTTTCGCGCAAAAAATATACGCACATACGGAGTTATCGAATTCAATAATATATCCTTATATGAGATATGTAATTATGGAAATATTCAAATTAATAGAAAAATTAAAAATATTCAAACGACAATGAATAAATTTTCCAAATCAATTGAAATTAAAGAAAAAAAAACCGAATCTGGCGCCGAATGGACCAATGTTAACGCGACAAAATTAATTAGTGGACTGTAATGATTGAAAGTTTAATAATAAATAATTTTGAAATCAAAAGAAATAAGTCACCAAAACGGTAATTCGACTCACCTTTCTACTTGCATCGACCATGCACTATATTCTCGATTATTTTTCGGAGTTTTCGAAATTTTTTCCTCGAAACAAACTCGACCGTCGAGAGAGAGAGATACTTTCTTCATTTCTCCAGGATCAGTTTCGTCTTTCGCTGATTCACCGACGTTGTCAAATATACCAGTTCTGGTGTAAATTTAAGGCAAACATTTTCGAGCATTGGTCCATTCGCAAACAAAAAAAAACATACATCCCGAATTCTTAACAGCAACCTTATTTCTCGACCGAAAATAATACAGGCTAGTGTCTTTCCTGTCGATTCTTCTAGTACTGATGATCTGTAGGCTATTGTGAATAAATAGATGAAGGTACCTGTTCCAGTCTCTTTGACGATCAAAGACCACTTTAGTCAGATATTTTCCTACAGTTCGTTTCGACCATCCAATCTGGCTGTGGGCGAAGGGCTGTTGGAGCCATTCTGGAACGGGCTGGACTCGAAGTTCCGTCCTTGATCGCAATGTAGCTCGAGTGGCAACACACAAACCGGCTTAACAGCTCTTTAATCAGTACATCAGCCACTGTCGAAGCTTCTTGGTCCGGAATGGCATAAGCCTCAAGCTTCATTGGCGCTCTACGATTTCCTCTCGGGCCATTCGATGAAGCATCATAATCTGCATTTCCGGCACCTGCCCTTGACGTCTCCCTTGCAGTTGACCCAGTAAAAACGCTCTCTCACTTTTTCCAGCGTATTCTTGATACCAAAATGCCCACCAGAAGTTCCGTCGTGTAATTTCTCTAATACTTCTGGGCTCTGGCACTCGCCTGTTGGGCATTATCAGCTGATTTCTAGCTGCGGTACCCTCGTCATTCAAGATGGACCTCTTCAGCAGTCCAATTCTTCAGAATGATGGAATCCCACTGACCCCAGTAGGAGTTCCCCCGTGGATTCAGATTACTCGCTTCTTCCCACTTTGGTCTCTGTCCTTTCTCCTTCCAATCCAAACATCTTCCGTTCTGGGTCACCTTCTTGATCTCGCTGTAGGTAGATGTATGAAATAATACTGTACAAAATGCATGGGGATGAAACGTTTATTTTTCAATATAAAGATGACGCAATCCTTGTATTGCTCGAAAAAAATATAGAAAAATGCTTAGAAGAGATCGACGTGTCTCTTTCGCACCTGACTTCTCAATCAAACCAAAAAAATTAACAATTGAATAAAGGTCTTCCAATGAACCAAGATATTGCTGGTGATGAGACTGCGTTAAGGCGCATACTCACTGGCGAACAGCAACAGTAACGTCAATAAAAGTCTAATAAGAATTGTAGTACCTTCATCACCTATTTTGTTTTCGTTTTTTGAGGTCAATGACATACACTTTGGGTTCGATGTTATCTAAAACATTCTTTGTAGGGTAGTAATTGATGAATTATCTGAAGTATAAAGTAACTGATGCGTTCTTTTGTCTTTGACTATCCTAAGAAAAGGCATGTTTTCAATAAGTCTTCAAAATTATCTACGTCAAGAATGTCATGATGGGAGACTTGAAATCCAGAGTTATAATTCTACATCTTTGGGACCTCAGGGTTCCCATAATTCCCATAATTAACATTTAAAAAAATGTACAGTTCAATGAAGCAGTTACACCATGAAAAGAGAAAAGAAATGGAGGGGCGGGGAAGTGGCTTATTAATTACAAACCACTTCCCCCGCCGCGCCGCCCCTTCATTTCTTATTCATTTCATTATTTAGCATAATTTTTTTTGTTAAAGTCCACATCGTTCGTCTTAAAATATTGTAGAATATATGTGGGAAGTCTAAAATATACATCTGCGAGTTATTTGGAGTTCAGGAAAGGTTTATCAGATTTCTTAGTTTCAAAACATGATTCGTGGTGATCCAAATAATTATTCTATTCGAATACAGCAATTCAAAATCATGAGCTTACGCAGTGGGAGATAAATTAATAATATCTTATTCATTTTTAAAGTATAATAATAATAATAATAATATTTATTTATCCTTCACCAAAGAATGGTGGATCTGTGCAGATTTTATTTGTTCTCTGATATAAGCTGATATGAGTTGAATACAAGATTTTTCCGTCGACTTCATTTTGAATTGAAAGGGAATTCTTGATTGCAAAAATTTTCTATCGATACCTAGTTTATATCGGAATGTTGATATTTATGCGGCCGATCGAACAATTCGAGAAGTCCATAGAAGGCTTATCGACTTGTGACATTTTGAGTAAATCACATTGATATCGTTCCTTACAATATCTGTTGAAGAATGTGTGGAGCTGGTGGAAGCGGAAGTTGTAGTACATACAGGGTGACAAGAAAAACTTCGGACAAATTTTACTGTCTTCTGGAGCAGAAGTATTCAAGCGCAGCCAAATAGTTTTCATTCTATTAGATTCTTGACACTTTCATATAATCATATGTGAATTTTCAGTTTGATATTATTTCATTTTGCAAAGTTTTAGAATGTCAAACAAACGTAGTTCAATTTTGGAGCTGTTTCGTCAAGGAAAGCGTCAATGCGAAATTGTTCTTTTGTCCAATGTGCCTCGAAAAACCATGTCCGATGCAATTTGACGTTTCAAGGAGCTCTGCCAAGATGGTCAATACGCCTAGCAATTGCAAAATCGTCAAGAAGACAGTCAATTGAAATCCGAGGGTCTCCATGGTGAAAATAGCCCTTGATACCGGTATCAACCTTTAATCCGTTCGTTGGATGACCAAAAAGAAGCTCAACCTAAAGGCATACAAGCTCCAAAAAGTTCAACTCCTCACGGATGGAAGCAAGCGCGTACGACTCCAAATGTGCCGCCAATTCCTTCGTCTCGCCGCCAGTTAGCAATGGGAGCTTATTCTTTTCACAGACGAGAAGCTTTCTACCATAGAGCAATCCCACATTAACCAAAACGACAGGGTCTGGTCCGCAGGAGCTACCGGTAAGTCGGTCTTCGTCGAAATCTGCAATCCGTCATTGGTCTGAGGCAAAATTCGCGCCAGCGACAAAACACCCTTGGTTTACTACCGCTGCGAAATTCTAGAGGCCGTGGTACTTCCGTTGGCCCAGCAGCTCAGCAACACGCAATGGACCTTTCAACAGGACTCCGCTCCGGCTCAGAAAGCGAAAATGACGCAAGAATGGTGTAAGACCCATTTTCCGGGTTTCATCATATCTGCAAAATGGCCGCTCTACCGCCGGATCTCAAACCAATGGAATACATCGTGTGGTCGATTTTGGAGCTTATGGTGTGTGCTAAACACCACAAAAGTTTGGAGTCGCTGAAGTAATCCCTGCGCCGGGAACGGGACCGATTAACGTCCGAGGAGCTGCGGCTTATTGCCGAAAATTTCAAGAAGCGTCTGAAGCTATATATCTCCGCCAAAGGAAGCAATTTCGAAACCGCTTAAACATATTATTACCAAATGTTCATGTTATTATTATTCGTTGTTGTTTTGTTCAATTTCTTTTGTTCAGCGAAGTTAAAGCAGAAAAAGGTTGTCCGAGGTTTTTCTTGTCACCCTGTACATATATCGATTACTCTTTAACGATCAAATTGTGTATGAAACCTTTACAATTCATCTCTTCTTAATTCACCCGCTAGGTACTACGAAAAGCAATGCGACCTACAAATTAAATGTAGCTTGAGTAGTGTGTTGAGCTGGAACTTGCGTTATTTTACTAGGGAAAAGGGAAGTGAAATAAAATATTCAAACACAATATCACAGTTTATTCAACACAACTTTATGAGAGCTGCCCTGAAGTATAAGGGAGATCGGCCACCGAATGCGAAGTTGCGCGAAGCTGAGCATTTTCAGTACTAATATAATTGACAAGCTACGAATCGAGTGACGTAGCTCGTGACTTAGCATTGAAAAAGCACAGCTTCGCTCAACTTCGCATTCGGTGGCCGATCTCCCTAAGCGACGTCGTTTTAACGTCCGGGATGCAGGCTCGAAGTGCAGGTCAAGTGTCGATCTGATAATCGTTAACAGATGTTGGAACTGCACGTTTTCGGGTATTGGTTTTGAGAAAAACCTTTTGTGTCTGCAGGCATGGAATGCGGAAATGATCTGCGTATTTTTCTTCGCTGGTGGTCGTCTGTCTTGAAGAACGCTAAATCTGAATGATTTTTGGTTCACATATTGGCCCTTTATATTTTCGGAACATTTTACTTGCACCAATGAAATTGCACGACGAAGAAGGCGTGGTTTCACAGTTCTGATTTTCTCGTAGAAGTTGCTCTAGGAATTCGACTTGAATTTAATTTTTTGTTAAATTTTTTACACACTCCTCCACCAATGACGAAGTTACGAAACCTACTGTAGGAAAATGAACACCTCTGCCGGATCTAGTAGTCCAGCTTACCTGGGCTGGTGTTAGACCTTCTCTTTCGGGTTCTACAGGGTGTTCTTGAATTGGCTGGCTGATCATATCGTCGTCGGTGATGACGTAGGCTGGTTTTAACCTGTCGATCGTCACCGTCGTGTCTTTGCCGTTTATTTTTATTACGAAGTGTTTTGGACTTCGACTCAACACTTCGTATGGTCCATTATATGGGTTTTGCAGGCCTTTCTTCGGTCCGTCATTCCGGAAGAAAACGCAAGGTTACCAAGTTCTTGAACACAAAGCTGGTCCGCTCTAAGTGGTGGCTTCCGTCAGTGGGTCCTATTTCTCGCATTTGTTGCCGCAGGTTCACTATGGTGTCGGATGTGTTCTTGCTGTCATCCGTACTTCTGGTATTTAGGAACTCTCCAGGCAATCTTAGTGGCTCTCCATATACTAGTTCTGCTGCCGCTGCTTTTAGGACTTCTCGCCAGGTTGCTCGCATTCCAAGGAAATCCGAGGAGGATCGTTGGAAGTGTTTCGGTCCATGGGTCGTTCTTGTGGCATTTTATTGCTGTCTTGAGTTGTTTATGAATTCTCTCCACCATGCCGTTTGCTGCTGGGTGATAGGCGGTAGTTCGGATGTGATTCGTGCCAGTCAATTTACTTAATTCGTTGAACAGGCTCGACTCGAATTGTCTTCCTTGACGAGTGAGTGCTGAACCTTGCTATCCAGTTGGTGTAAAATTCTCTGGCGATGGTGGATGCCTCCTGGTTTTGTAGTGGGGTTCTGGCAATCTAGTGAATCGGTCGACGCAGGTGAGGCAGTACCGGTAGCCCTAAGAGTGCGGCATGGTGATGATGTCCATGTGCACGTGGTCGAATCGACATGTTGGTGGCATGAAAGTACATAGTGGGTCGATGACGTGGCGAGTGACTTTGGCTCGCTGACACTATACAGCTGTGTGGCCATTTTCTGCAGTGTTGACTGAAGGCCATACAAAGCGTTGTTTGACCATTTTGGTGGATGCATCCGCTCCGGAATGTGCCAGTCTGTGGATGGTATCGAAGGCTGCTCTGCGGAATAATTTCGTTAGGAATGGACGAGCCTGAGGCGTGGATGTATCACAGTACACAGTAATTTCTGACCCATGTGGTTTCATATTCCGTAGCAGCAATCTCGTGTCACCTTGAAGTTATCTCTGCAGTTCGTCGTCGTCCTCTTGCGATGTGGCCAATGCATAGTCCAAGGTGGGAGTCAGTTCATTCACTCTTGAAAGGACATCAGCAAAGGCATTTTGCACTCCTGGAACGTAGCGTATGTCGGTAAAAATTGCGAGATATACTCCAGATGTCGGAACTGTCTGGGTCAGCATTTCTCTGGTTGAAGGTATACGTCAATGGCTTGTGATCCGTGAAGATGGTGAAGTTTGGGGCCTCTGCCTTGTGTCAAAAGTGTATAATGGTTAGGCAGATGGCTAGCAGGTCGTTTGCCCCATACCGAGTTTCTTAGAGAGGAATGCCAGTGGTTGCCATTCGCTGTTGACCAACTTTTGCAGAGTAGCTCCGACTGCAGTGTTTGACGCGTCGGTTACTTAGGCTAGAGAAGCGGCCTTGGATTAGCAAGCCAGGTTGCTGAAGCTAGCATCTTCTTCCCTTCTTTGAAGGCTGCAGTGGCTCCTGGGATCCATGAGATCTTTGCCTTCCTTTTCAGTTTTAGCACAAGCAGATCGTGGAGAGGTGCAAGTGTCTGTGATGCTCGGGGTATGAAACGACGATAGAAGTTTATCATACCCAGGAATCTTCGAAGGTCTTTGGCGGTTGTTGGTTGACTGTACCCCAGTATGTCTTGGATTTTGTCTGGCAGTGGTCTTGTTCCATCGGTAGAGACCAGGTAACCAAGGAACTTCTTTTCTGGTTGTCCGAAGATACACTGTTAGTTGCGGAATCTCTCGAAGATGATCCGAAGATGTTCCATGTCTTCCTCTTCGGACGATGAGGCGATCAGCACGTCATCAATGGTGTGCAGAAGTAGAAGTCCAGTCCTTGTACAACCTCATCGATGAATCTTTGGAAGGTCTGTGCAGCGTTCCGTAGTCCAAACGTCATGACTGGGGAACTCGAACAGTCCAAATGGCGTCCCGTCTTGGAAGAGTCTCCTTCTGCCAAGGGGGATCTGGTTGAATGCCCTCAGGATGTGGGCTTAACCCAGGATGTGTCTCACAGGATCGGGGACAGTCCAGGCGTTTAGGCACGGTAATCTCCACACTGTCTCCATTCTTCAGAACCTTTCTTTGGTGCGAGATGCAGTGGGGATGACCACGAGCTCTTGGATGGACGGGCGATTCCTAGTCGGAGATTGGCTTCGAACTCCTTTTTGGTTGCCTTGTACTTCTCTGGTGCCAAGCATCGTGGTCTCGATGCTACTGGTGGTCCGGGCATCGTCTTGATGTTATGCCTGGTGTTGTGCCTGATGCGTCCTGGAGCTCCTACAGGTCTGGCGATCTCTGGAAATTGCATTATAGATCATGATACCTGGTGGATCTGTTGACCGTCTTGACTCCTGGGATGTTGAAATCAGCCACTTCTTCTCGGGTAGTGAGTAAAGTGGCTCCATTCAAAAGTTTTCGGTTCCTCACGTACACTTGCAGGTTTTAGAAACTCAAGAAGTCGAGGCCGATGATGGGTTTTGATACGCCTGCTATGTCGAACCTGAATGTGAAATCTCGGCGTAGTCCTAGGTTCAGCGTGAGGTTGGTTGTACCATACGTGGCGATGAGTGTCCCATTGGCCGCTGAAAGGACATAGTTGGACTTTTCTCGTCTGCCAGTGACTGCGCTGGGTGGGAAGACGCACAGGACTGCGCTCCAGTGTCGACCAGGAACTGCAACTTGGAGTCCTGATCAGTAATGAACAAGCGGCTCGTCGTTGGGGATTACTGGCCGCTTCTAGTGAAGGTCCTCCTCGTTTCCCGAGGTGAAGTTGCAGGGCTGCACTCACCTCATGGACCTGGCTCCGAATCTCGAATGGAACTAGCACTTTCCGTCAGTTGGCGATCGTCTGGGTCGCTCTCGGTGGTGTGCTGCCAGCTCTGCTCCTAGGGCTGCTATCTACTGGTTCAGTCCTAAGGCCAATTGCTCCAACTTCCTATTGATGAGGCACTCTATGTTGGTCGTCTCTGCTATCTGGTGGACGACAGGTCGGGAGGTTTATATGATGTTATCTGCATGGGTAGCCAAGTCTTCGAGGTAATAAACCATTAAAAGGGTTCATTAACGGCTAATTTCGTGTACGTTAAATAAAGCTATCATCAAGAGGTCGGCGGAAAAAGCGATTTTCATATAAAGTTGAATCCACAACAGCGGTGAATACTTTGGGCTGTTGGTTATCCTCTGTGGTAAACAAAATGTGGGATGTTGCCTGAGATGCCTTGTTGGAACGTACTACTCAATCGATCGCAGAATGTCAGGACAATCGATCTGGTGAGACCATACTTAAAAAAAGAATAAGATACGTTAATTTGTCTCCTACTGATTGAGCTCATGATTTTGAATTGCTGTGTATTCGAATAGAATATTTATTTGGATCACCACGAATCAACCGAAATTCAATTTTGAAACTGAGAAATCTGATAAGCCTTTCCTGAACTCTCTCAAGCCTGTCGATTTAAACCTTATAATGGATGCGAAGTTTAATCTGCTGAACACATATACAGATAGAATAGCTTCGCGGCTAAAATTTGACCACAGGGTCTAACAATGCTAGACAAGAAGATACTACATTACTCAGGTATTTGTTGAAAATTACCTTCGAGTCGAGGGTCACACCTAAATCCCTCATACTATATGTGCAACTCAAAACGGTTTCGACGACTGAATATGAAAAATAAACTTTCGTTTATTCTCAGGTCTCTTGCAAACAATAGAAATCTTACGGAAATGGAATACACACTACTTCTCCTGGTGCCAACCGGGCGTCTCGGAAATATCAAATTGGAGAACGACGATTCCGTAGAATTGTCGCATCAATAATGCGAGTTATTTGGAGCGGCAACTCTGCGGAATTGTAGTTCTTCAATTCAATAGAAATCTACATGTTTGGAAATAATGGATAATTTTATTTATATGAAAGGAAGAGGGCCTAGGTGGGAACGCTGAGGTATCAGATGTAGAATTAAAACTCTGGATTTCAAGTCTCCCATATTGACATTCTTGACGTAGATGATTTTGAAGAGTTATTGAAAACATACCTTTTCTTAGGGTAGTCAAAGACGAAGGAACGCATCAGCTACTTTTTATTTCAGATGATTTAGCAATTACTACCCTACAAAGAATGTTTTAGATAACATTTCAAAAACATCGAACCCAAAGTGTCATTGTCATTGACCTCAAAAAACGAAAACAAAATAGGTGATAAAGGTATGCTCCCAATTCATGAGTTTTGTTGTACAATTTTCCATCCACAATAATAATTTTAACTAATAACTTATAATTTATTCAAGAATCCATACATTATCTGCTATTTCCAAATTTTCATCAGCTAGTTTTCACAGTTTACCAAATTGAGATCAGCGTATTCGAGGGTGGGCTGGCAAATTGTGATCTATATTGTACTAGAATTTTTTATTACATTTTATTGACGTTACTGTTGCTACTCGCCAGTGAGTACGCGCCTTAACGTACTTTTTCACCAACAATATCTTGAGTTTTATTGGAAGACCTTATTTAAATTGTGACTTATGTTGGTTTGACTTTAGACGTCAGCTACGGAAGAGACACGTCGGTCTCTTCCATGAGTGCTTCTTACTCTTCTTAGCATTTTTCTATATTTTTTCGTGCGATATAAGGATTGTGTCATCTTTATATTGAAAAATATACGTTCATCCCCGTACATTTTGAACTATTTTCATATTATAATTTCATACAGGCTTTCTCGAGCCTTTCGATTAGCAAATCTTACTTTCTATACCTGTCTCATATCAGCTTAGACTGAAATAAACAAATATTTTCGATATATTCATTGAAAGAGGCAAACGCTCCCTGCATTGAATTCCCTAAAGGTACCCTCTCACCATCAATTTTCAGCTACTCATAATATGGTTAATATATTTCAAAAATTTGGTTTTAGGTTGTTCACAAAGTGATATAAATAGAATGCTCCCAAAAACAGAAGAACGCAAAAGATATGCGAAAAGAACTCTCTCTTTCGAGTCATTGCAGTTGCATCAACCAAAAAGACAGAAAATTGATGATCATGTTGATATCGATTTCGACGATTTTAAAGAAAAAGGAATGAGTCCTCAAGAAGTTAATGAGAAATTTGTTTCTGAAAAATTAACTCTTCAAAAAGTGATAGAAATTGTGGAAGTTACTTTAAATAAATTGCCGGATACTATGCCTTCTACCTTTGGAAAGGATTATGAGAAGCTGGTTAAAGCTGGTTCTGTGGGCAATGAAGAAATCACCATTATGATTCTGGCAAACTTATTAACAGAATATGGCGTTGGACCTGGGGGCCGTTCTTTAGAATCAAGCGACACTAAAAAAAGGGAGAGAGAAAATGACGATGAAAAAGGCGATGAAGATAAGGTAGATAAATGGATTTTGCATATCTATATGTGTTTTGGAGAATCTAATTTCAACAACAATAATTGTGAAATAGTTTTGGGTGGCCTGTTACTTAAATGAAACTTTTTAGGCGAAAAAAGAGAAGATTAAAATATCTCGAATGAAAATACTGAAATTGGGAGAAATAATAAAACCTTTGGAGAGAGAAAACAAAGAGAATATGCTGGTTGCATCAGTTAAACGATTGTTATCGTGCGGAAATATTATCAATCATGCACTACATCAAAAAATTATCTCTACCTTGGCTGCTTGCTTCTGTCCGCTCGTTAAAGAAACCATTATAACATTCCTCATCAATGACTTACGAGCTCATATTGATATCGCACTTGCCTGGTTATTTGAGGAATACAGTATAATGCAGGTATTTGTGAAGCATATATAAATAGAAATTTCGTTTTTTAATAAACATATTTGTCATTTCCAGGGATTTTCAAGAAAACCACCTCTAAGAAAGGATGCAAAAATTGATCAATCCTACAATATTTTACTATGCACACTTGTGAGCACTGCTTCAAATGACTCCTTCATCCTCAGCAAAATTCTTTTGGAGGCTCCTTTAGTAACAGAAGAAGCTTTGGATCAGGTCAAAGTTTTATGTAGGGATGAGAATAGATGTGAATGGGTTTTAGCACTTCTGAAAGAACTTACACTTAGTAAACCACCAAAACAATTAACCTTTCTCAATGTTCTTCTGCTGTTTAGTACCTATGAACAGAATATTGTTAGAGACTGTGCTCTCAAACATATTTTGGAATTACACAAGCGAGAAGATTTGAAAGTTATTATAGAGGAATTTGCAAGGATGAATTTGGAATTTTTGAAACTGAAAAGACCGCCAGAAGGTCTATGTGGGTTTAATCAAGGAAGATTGAAAAGCGAGTCGTGGGGTGACGATTTCATCAAGGCATGTTTGATGCCTTTCATTTCATTACTTCCAGCCGATCAAGCTTTAATCCACGACCTGGCAGATATATATATTCAAACTAGTGCAGACATCAAGAGGATAATACTCCGATTGTTAGATGCACCCATCAGAGAGATGGGGATGCAATCTCAAGAGTTGTTGAAACTAATGAAAGAGTGTTCCAAAGGATCAGAAACTTTGGTTACTAGGATAATTCATATTCTTACAGAAAAAGAACCTCCTAGTTTGGAGTTGGTGCAAATAGTTAGAGATCTATATAATTCCAAAGTTTCTGATGTTCGGTTTTTGATTCCAGTTCTCAATGGTTTGTCGAAGAAAGAGGTTAAACATTGTCACTCTAAGTTTGTCTGATAGATTTTCAATATTTTTTTTTTAGATTTTAACAGCATTACCAAAGATGATCAAGTTGAATCCAATTGTAGTTAAGGAGGTGTTCAATAGACTTCTGGGTTCACATGGAGATAGTCCTGTATCCCCAACTGAACTTTTGGTTTCACTTCATACAATTGACTCTTTGAAGGCGGATCTCAAGACTGTCATTAAAGCTACTTCATTGTGTCTTCAGGATAAACAGGTAATGAGTTTCATTTTACAGTTCAAGGCCCGGTTGTTCAGTTCGGGATTGAAGTTGATCCTGAATTGATTTTGACATTTCCGTTCAATTCTGTCAGGTTAATCCAATAACGCTCAGCGTATAATATATCATACATCAAACACTTCAGGCTATGAGGTTAGATAATAAAGTCAAGAAAACAAACAGCGCTGCGTTTCTTGTGTTTACTGATTTATTTATCTTCACTTTTAATATTGAAGTAGTGCTAGTGAGTGATTTTTCAATATAGCCGACATTACCAACAATTTTTTGGGCTCCCAATATTTGGAATGAACAAAACGTCTTTGAGGTAAGTTTCTCAGGTTATAATAAGTAAAATATCGATGAAATGAAATTTTTTTCTATTACAAGTTGTTTCTATACCTTTTCTCAACAGTCTCAAATAGCAAAAATTATAATTTTTATGAAACTCATTGTATCAAATAACCTTTTTTGTATGCGTATGAAATATCATACGTTGGGTATTAGCGATAATTTTTAGCTTCAATTCTAGGAAATCGATGTACAATATTCAGGATCCTCGCGATGCGGAGGACCTACTGAATTATCTCGAGCAAATGAGTTCGGATGATGAGGACTATGATCAAATGAAAAACTGCAACGAAATTCAGTTAGTTCTTCGTCCCCCTGAAGACGGAGCTGATAGTGACGTTGATGATGCCGAAAGCGATGAAGGAGGAATAGAAACAATCAGGCACAATGGTAAAGGAGTTCTAAGACAAGAAATGGAGGTATTCTGTGTAACTCACGAAAATGAAACAATAGAATTACCAATATGTTCCAAAGTACATGAAGAAAATGCATTTAGCTCAGACGATGCACCTTTGGCTACGATGTTCACGAAAGAAATCTCAGAAAAACAGATCAGGGGAAACATGAAAGAAAGACAATGGGTGACTCAAGATTTGCACAGAATTGAGAAGACCAAACTTTCTGCAACGCTTGAACCGCATTATGTTAAAAAATACGGGACTAAATCTACAGCCAATAGATCTCTTTAAATACTTTTTCGATGAGGAATTCATCAAATTCATCTGCGATGAAACAGTAAAGTATGCAAGGTTCAAAGGCAACCATTTGTTTGAGGTACTACCGGAAGAAATATACAAATATTTTGCAACTTTACTTGTTTCTGGTTACTGTAAAGTACCCAACCGCCGACTCTATTGGGAAACTAAATCGGACACCTACAATCATTTGGTCAGTAATGCTCTGTCTCGAAATAGATTTGATAATAATAATGATAATAATAAAATAGATCCTAACAATAAATTTTACAAAATCCAACCCCTTATAGATAAGGTCAATGAAATATCTCAGATGCTGTTTCAACCATTGGGAAAATCATGTTCTCTTGATGAAGCTATGGAGCCATACTATGGACACCATAGCATGAAGCAATTCATCAAAGGGAAGCCCATAAGATACGGCTTTAAATTTTGGTGTTTGGCCACTCCTGAAGGATTCCTTCTTAGGTTTAATCCATATTGCGGTGGAGGTGACAAAATAGAAGGCAAAACTTTATGATCCAGTGTTGCAATTAGACTATGTCTAGATTTCTCACCGAAAAACAGCACGGTCTTTATGGATTTTTTTTTTCGTCTTTGCCTTTTTTACATATTCTTAGAGGGCATGATATAAACCGCACCGGTACAATAAGGTCCGATAGAATTGAAAAGGCTCCAATAGAGGACATGAAGAAAACCGAACGAAAATCATACCATGCATTGAGAGATATGGCAAATAATGTTATTTTGATTCGTTGGAACGATAACAATCAAGTAACACTAGCCACTAATGTCCAGAATGATAACATAACTGTAACTATGGCAACTTGCAAACGGTGGTCAAAAAAAAAATCTTACATCCAGATTGATCAGCCAACTATAGTCAACCGATAAAATCAAGGCCAGGGGTGGTGTTGATATGTTTGACAAATTACGGGGGCTTTATCGAATTAGAATTCGATCAGGGAAATGGTATTGGCCATTTATACGATTTTGCTTGAATGGAGCTGTAGTAAATTTGTGGCAGGTCTACAGATATGCTCACCCTAAACTAAGTTTATTGGATTTCATTAGACGAATAACTCTTTCAATTTTCATTGCCCCTCCACAGCTCGCTGGCCCAAAGCCGAAAATTCCAAGAAATATATTACAGGAAGTGAGATATGATCGTACTTACCATTTCATTGATGGTAACAGTACTCAACGTAGATATGGAGCTTGTGGCAAGTGTACCAAATTTATATGTACAAAGTGCGACATGCTGTCTGTTCCGATATTCCTGAACAGTACTGTCAGTATTTCAGAGACGATGCCTATTGGCCCAGTCGTTCGAGTTCTATTGTTATTCGATTGCTGGCCAGTAAAACCAGCAATATCGGAACAGGCCCGTAGGCTTACATCCTTCTGGCTGTTTCAGAATGTATCATACTTAATTCCTAATGTTTTTTATACGAAAAGTATTTGACTTATTTTGTGTTCCTTATTAGAAATAGTAATTTTTGTATGAAATAAGTAGTTTTGGTTTGCAATTCAATAAATTTTATTTTTGTACTAAGAAGTTGGTATTTCCCAACGTATGAATTATCATACGTCGAAAATGACTAAATAAACGTGCAATTTATTGAATTTCAAACGTCAAATGTGAAAAATCTAAAAAAAAATACACGGGCATTATTGGGTTTCTAGAATTAACTTCAATCTCGACTTAATCCTGAACTGAACAACCGGGCCTAAAGAACTCGATATTTCTTCATAACGTGCGTTCAAAAAAAACTCGTCGTCAAGTAGGTTATGGAATTTCGACCGTCGATATTCCGTGTCTAAAAGTAATTCTTAACTTCTGGCAGTGTACTATTTTCCAGATGTCAAGTTAACGTTTTGGATTGTATCAAAATTACAGCAAATTACGAAAATGGTATTGAATTTTACTTCGAAATTGACGGCAGATTAGAAAGAGAGTGAAAATATTCCTTTCTTAAATACACTCACCGGCAAAATAATCGATCCGCTCTATAAATCGATGAAGTTTGTTCATTCATATTTGTGTTATCAGTGGCCTGATGTGATAATTAATTCACGC
Source organism: Coccinella septempunctata (assembly GCF_907165205.1). Classification (NCBI taxonomy): domain Eukaryota; kingdom Metazoa; phylum Arthropoda; class Insecta; order Coleoptera; family Coccinellidae; genus Coccinella; species Coccinella septempunctata. The sequence continues at coordinate 38,211,067 of NC_058192.1, read as the reverse complement.
ATACAATACACAAAGTGTTTGAAACTTTAGCCATCGATAATAATAAATTTGTCCGAAATACATGCCCTCTCGTTTTTTTAAAGAGGTCCAGAAATTAGGTGAATAAGATAAAGTTATTAGTTCAAACTGGAAAAGAACTATATGAGGAAAAATATTGTTTTAAATTTTATGCTACCAAATTTTCGAAACTTCTTCATTCGACTGAAGCTAACTAGTGGGAAAGTTGTATTCGGAAATTCAAATTGAGTCTTACCCATTTTTTCTGCTCCAATACGGCTTTCTTCATTATGCTAAACGACAATATTCCGAATAAAAGTTTACGAATCAAATACTACAAAAATTTGTAGGGTGGTTCAAATTATGATTAATTGAAAAAATTTGGGAAATCGATAAATCAGCCTGTATATTGGTAATGAAGAATGATAGATCTATGAAATATGGGTTATTTAGGAGCATTTCGGTTTACTCCATCTATCCGCATTTCCCAATTAATCTCTCTGTTTATAGATATATTCTTTTGATAATGACTAATAAGACAATGATATGTACCTAGTTCAATAAAAACAAATAAAAAATATTATAATTTTGTTGTATATTTCCCATTTCTGAATGACTTCAATCATCGTCAGATCGGTAGAATTCTTACCAAATCAGAATATCGTTTCGTTTCAACATTATACATAGTCAAATGAATGGTAATGTATAGCATACATCCGAATATTCTCTCCAAAATATTATTGAATATGGACATAAAGTTATCACTACGAAAAAATCATTTTTCAACAAGAAATCCATGCATTTTACATTCATTTTCCGAAACAAATGGTATGGAGACCATTTTGGTTATATCGGAGGCGGTGAAATTTTTTTCGTTCATTAAAACAGAAAATTTTTTTTTTTCATATGCTCGATAATTTGAAATTCAAATATACAGATGTAAGTTCTTTATTTATGTCAATCAAATTGTGTTGAGGAAATTGTAAATTGGAATCCTAACTGATTTTCTATATCCAAGTTGTCTCTGGTGCAATAAAAACTTGAAGTCAACATGGATACAACTGCAGAATTTTAATCGATAATGACAAGGTCACAACGAATAGAATAGAATAGAATATCTTTATTCACCAAAAATAATTGTTAACAAAACAATGAAGATGGGAAACGTCATACAGGAAAAAAATAAACAAAAACAGAGAAGATCAACATTCAATGTTACTCTCCAGGAATTCACTAACAGTGTATGGCTCTAGTCGTAACAATAGGCTGAAGACCTCTTTTCGAAAACATTTGAATTTATCAATTTGACGTATTTTGGATGGTAGTTTGTTATATAGTTTTAGGCACATATATGTACAATTTCTTTCTGTCAGGGACAACGTATGTAGAGGGTACAGAAAAAATTGGTTTCGGGTCTTGTATGAATCACTTTTCCTAAATTTGTCGAAAAGGTTTTTATTTTGGAACAGGAACTGCAGACATCTCCAGAAAGTGTGAGAATGTTATTCTTTCTGAATACGCCACGGCAGGATTCCCGGTACCTCAGACCAAAAAGAACCCTAACGACCATCTTCTGGATGTAAAAAACCATTTTCACATGTCGACTATTCCTCCAAAAAATGACACCAAGCTCATCACGGACTAAAAGTTGGAGAAATAAATTGACTTCAAAAATTCCAAGCTGAGCTCCGATCTCAACACCCGCAAAACAAACACTGTCTGGCTTAATCTTCTGCACAATTTATCAACATGCTCTGTCCACTGAAGGTGTTCATCAATGTGGATACCCAGAAACTTGGTTGTTGTTCGAGGAGAGATAATTTCTCCTGATAATGTGAGCTGATGTTCTGCTTCAACACTTCTTAGTTTATGGGAAAAGAAAACACGAGGTCCCAGTGATTATCTTTTGGGCAATGTTTATTTTACTACCATTCCCTACAATACGGTCCCAATAAGTATCGCTGCATATACTTTTGTCGGTCCCCATATGTTACGCAACATATACAGAACAGAAATATCGATATAATTTCGTTTCAACACTATGCATAGTCAAATGAATGGTAATGTATAGCATACATCCAAATATTCTCTCCAAAATATTATTGAATATATTGTCGTATTCCTGCTGCGAACTTTTGGGTTTTTAAAAAGGTTCTTCTGACACCAGGTGGCTTTTTAGAGAAGACACCAAAACTCGTCGAATGGTCGTTGGAATTGAAACTGTGCACTTAACTTAACTTGATTTATTTACTGGTTATGGTTACAGGTCACCTTTACACTTAACTGGTACTTATTTAGTTAAAACAGAACATAGAGCTACTATACGTATGAATTACAATATGCGATACGTGTGGTATGATTACTTATGCGGAACTAACGTTCTATACGACAGTCTGGGCGGAACTGCTTCGCAGTTTGAGGAAGTCTCTTTTATATTATTTTAATATTGCTTATTCAGCAAAGTTATTTTTAGTATCAATAATGGGATTTTTTGTATACAACACCTCTGGGGGTATTTAAAATTTTTGTGCTTTCTTAATTTAACAAAAATTTGTAAATATGAAATGATGAAGATTGAATTTATACAATACAAAATATTCATAGAGTCAAGTACTGAATTAATTTCTTGATATTTTTATGTTCTTGAGTCTTTGTGATCTTCTTAATGATTTTAGTGATTGACTCCCGTCATTTAAATCGGATTCAACTGATTCAAATTTATCGTTTTTAAATGAAACACTGAATTCATGAGTGGGTTTTTGACTACAATTATTAAATATTTGGAGACAAGGAAGGCATCTTTCATTGCTGCTATCTGATTTGCAACATTTTCTGAATAAGTCTATGAATTTGAAGCATTTCAAACATTTGTAAATTATGATTGAAATTATCATAAAAGCAATTATCAACAATATGGTTGTGAACCAATTCGTGTGTTTAATTATAAATGGTTTATTCAATTGGTTCTGTAGTTGTTCATCGAATTCTGATAATTTATGTTTGGCATATTTCAATTCTCTAAGATCTAAATTGCTCAATTTTAATGGTTCTAGTTTTACTGCTTCTAGTGTGAGATTTTTCTTTAAGTTTTTACAACAATCGTCTTCATTAATATCTGTGAATGGCAAAATATTCATCAGTTCACTTATGCCAATTTGTCCTTGAACTTCTAGAATTACTGTTTTTGTAAATGCTTTACATTTTGGATTTAATTCAAATAAGCCTATTTGAGAGATTTGTTCAACTCTTGTGGATTTATCATCGCACACAATTGATAGTTGTGTTGGATAAGATAAACTATAAAACCATTGATTATTTCTTAATTTATGCCAAATTTCTAGTTCTGCAATGAAATTATGGATTTTGCAAGTTTTCGGAATTACATCAACTCTTTCATTAAATAATATTATTTCACATTGATTATTGTTGTTTGTCTTCCTCATAGTATATAAATGTCTGCACAAATAATTATTTGGAAGTGTTTCGAAACATTTATCTAAAGTATTCAAATTAAAGTAATTGGTTTTTTCTTTCGAAATCACGATATAAGGTGTACTTGGTTCAATATATGAAAATAACATTGGATCTTCATGATGAGGCACTGGTGCTGATAATATTTCATAAATTTCATATTTTCCTTTAGTAACAATCGGAACATTGAACGATAATACTAATAATCCTTCGTTAATGAATGATTTCATTTCTAGCAATTTGTAAAAGATAAAAATATTTTCAACGCTCAATGGCAATGGGAGGTCTTGCTTCGTAGAAATTTTGTGCAATTCGGAATAAAGAGTTTCTGGTGGTAAAATATTGTAACTGATAATATTATTTGAAATAAGAGAAATATCATTCACGTATTCATTCAACTGATTGGTTAACTCATCTCTCATCTCGATAAGTAAAATAATGTGGTTGGATAATCCTATTTCGACTTCAAAACTGTGTTTAATAGTTATCATATCTTGTTGAAATTTATTGAAACTTTTCAAATTTTTATTCAGAATATTAATATTTTCATTCATTCTAGTGAGTGAATTATTGAAATTCGTTATGGTATCGGAAATAACATTAACTTGCTGTTGCATTAAAACTTCGGTTTGTTTTTCATTATTAATTAACGAGTTTATGGAATCAGAATAAAATTGTGCATCGTCACTGTCTGGGTTTCCAAATAACCATTTAATTCATTCATTAATCCTCTTCGTTTTCTTCTAGATATAACATTGATTTTATGAGTAATTATATTGAATGATTTTTGAATAGTTTCCAACTTTTTTTGAATATATTTCATTTGATTAAAACATTCATTAGCCAATTGATCGTTAATTGCGATGTGACACGTACTGAGTGTTATTGAATAAAAATCTTTAATTACTTGTACTTTCTCCTCTATATGTGTAAGATTAATATAGGATAAAAGAGTGAAATGTTCATTAGATATTTTTGCTAAGCCTAAGTTATGAAATATGATTCCTGAGGATGAAGGAATTGGAGTTACTTTATATTCGGTTGCTAGGCCCTGGGTCATCAATAGAAGGGTCGTTAATGGTAATATCTTGATTATGTCCATTTTGGGAATTTTCGTCTTCTGAAAATATATTAAAGGGTTTCAGTTGATTGAAGTGATAAGTTTTTAATTTGTTTTTATCGATTTCAATAGTGGCGGTTTCATTATCATGAATTTGAATTATTTTGAAAGGTCCTTTGAAATGTTTGGATAATTTTTGACTGGTTTGTTTTGCTCTGGAATCTTGAATTATTACTAGATCATTTTCTTTGAATGTGTAAGTACGATTATGCGTTTTGTCATAATAAGTTTTTGATTTTTCTTTCGACTTTATTATGTTTTCCTTTGCTGCATCTCTGGCAATTTTCAATTTTTTCGCAATTGAATTCGCTAAATCTGAGTAATGAGGTTTTTCAGAAGGTTTTCGAATGGAGTTAGATATTCTTGATTTTTGTCCAAATACTAATTCATAGGGTGTTACTCCTGTGCTTTTATGTATGTTCGTGTTATAGGAATATGCTGCTAAGTTAAGAAATTCATCCCAATTATTTTGATCCTTGTTTACGTAACATCTCAAATAATCTTATAACGTTAAATGAGTTCTCTCGAGTGATCAGTTTGTTTGTGGGTGATATGGGGTGGTTAATTTGTGTTTTATTCCTAGCATTCTATTCAATTCTTTCAATGTCTTGGATGTGAATTCAACTCCTTGATCTGATAATATTTTTTCTGGGAAGCCAAAATTAGTACAGAATTTTAAAAAGTGAATTGCTACGTTTTCTGCATCATGATTAGACATTGCATATAATTGAATATATTTCGTTAAATCATCTTGAAGAGTGGGAATAAATCTGTTGCCGTTTTGAGTTACTGGTAGAGGACCAACTATGTCCATTGCAATTTGTTCACAAAATTTTGATGAGGTTGTCGTTATTTGCATTGGGCTTTTATTATTTCTAAAATCGGTTTTCGATAATTGACATGTTTGACAATTTCTGATATAAGTTCTTATATCTTCTTTCATATTATCCCAATAAAAATTTTCCTTGATTTTATGATACGTTCTTTCAAATCCTTGATATCCTGATAATGGTGAATCATGATAGTCAAATAATATTTGTTAAAAGTATCTTTTCTGATCAAGTCATTATTCTTGGGAATATCAGTTATGACAAACTTAGAACAATTGTTGAATTTTAATAAGGCTTTCAAGTTATATAGGGTTTCAAATAATGTTTCGTATGTTGTGGATTCTGTGACGTCATCTTTGATAAATATCACATAGATTATTTGTTCAGGTAGTTTTTTGAGACTTACTTCTGCAATTCGATTATTTTGAGGAATTATATTCGAAAAATGTTTGTTCACGTAATCGGAGTATTTATTTCTTTCTGATTTGTCTGTTGAAAATGGAATTACTAAATTACGAATTCTATTTAGAGGTTTCTTTATCATTTTTGGAATATTCAAGTTCATCTGATGAAAACGTTTAAAATCATTGAATGTGAAATTTTCTGTTTCGTCACACCTCTCCTCAATAGAATTCACATTATAATCTGGAATTCTACTTAAAAAGTCGGCGTTTTCATTTTCTTTACTCTTTTTGTATTTTATTTCGAAATTGTAATCCATTAATAATGTTTGCCATCGTGCTAATCGTCCTGAAGGATCCGAACAATTTTTTAGATAAATTAAAGGTTTATGGTCCGTATAGATTTGAATATTACTGGTTCCAAATAAATATGGTCTGAAATGTTTGCAAGAGTCAACGATTGCCAATAGTTCTTTTTCAGTGGTAGAATAATTTTTTTCCGTATTCGATAATGTTCTTGAATAATAGGCAATTGGTAAATCTTTTCCATGTTTTCCTTGCGAAAGAACTGAGCCTATAGCTGCATTTGATGCGTCTGTTGTTAAAATAAATGGTTTAGAAAAATCTGGGTAAATTAATAATGAATCGGTTGTTATTATGTTCTTCAGTTCAGAAAAAGCTTTCTGTTGTGATTCTCCCCAATCAAATTCTTGATCTTTCCTCAATAATGATGTAAGAGGTTTCGCAATTGCTGAAAAATCTTTAATGAATTTTCGATAATATCCAACAAATCCTAAGAAAGTTTTAATCATTTTTGCGTTGGTTGGTTCCTTTAAATTCTTAATAGCTTCGACTTTTTTTGGGTCTGGTTTTACACCTTTATCCGTTATGATATGACCAAGATAAGTAATTTCCTTTTTCAAGAATTCACATTTGTCTGGTTGCAGTTTCAAATTATGTATTCTCAATTGATCAAATACTTTCCTTAATTTTTCGTTATGGTCTTGTAAAGAAGAGCCATATACAACAATGTCATCTAAATAACAAAAACAAACAATTCCTTGGAGTCCCGATAGAACAATATTCATTAGTCGTGCAAAAGTATTGGGCGCTGATTTTAATCCAAATGGCATTCTGTTAAATTCAAAATGTCCTGAAGGAGTACTGAATGCAGTTTTTTCTTTATCTTTTTCGTCCATTTCGATTTGGTGAAAACCTGAGGCTAGATCTAATGTTGAAAAATAAATTGAGTTTCCTAACTGATCCAAAATTGTTTCAATATTAGGTAATGGATATTTATCTCCAACAGTTATTTCATTGAGTTTCCGATAATCTATCACTAATCTCCACTTTTTGATTCCTGAAGCGTCTGCTTTTTTGGGTACAACCCAAACTGGGCTGGAGTAGGGTGAATGTGAATTTTGAATTATGTCTTGTTCAAGCATTTTATTTATTTGCGTTTTCACTTCTTCTTCGTGAATTTTGGGATATCTATAAATTTTTGTGGAAATTGGAACTTGAGTTGTCGTAGGAATTTTATGTTTCAAAGTTTTTGTTGAGGTTAGAAAATCTCCAGGTAGATGGAATAAGTCTGAATAATGATAACAAATTTGCAATAAGGGTTGTTTTTCTTCTGAATTCAAATGATCGGTACTTAGGTTTTCAAATAACAAGTGCTTCCTTTCATTCGGCGTCATTTGCTCGGTGAAATTAATCATTACATCAGGAATTATTTCTTCTAGTTCGAATTTCAATTTGTCAGCATCAATCGTTACGGTACTGTCTCTCAGATTCAGAATGGGTAGATAAGCCTTTTGTTTATTGTTCTTCACGAGTGCGTTCGGAATGAGTATACCATCGTCGATTTCGCGGTTTGTAATCACACCTTCAGATAAATTATTAATTAGGTTAACTTCAATGATCGTTTCACTGCGTGGTTGTAAGATTATTTTCTGAGGAGTCTTGTTTTCAAAGGGAATAATTATGTCGTTGATGATTAAAGCTTTCTTATTATAATCAAGTACTGCGTTGTTTTTCTGTAAAAAGTCAACACCTAAAATTCCATCATAATTTTCAAAACGAACTTCATGACTTACAACTACTTGAGTCATTATGGGAAAAGTGAAATTTTCGAATTTAAGTTCGAGGTCGACTGTGCCTAAGGATAAAATTGGTTGGTTTGGATTTATTCCGTTGAATGAAATAACATTTTCACGATTTAATTTTGTGATATTAGGAATTAATGAATCGTGTTTCACTAAAGACATTGCTGCTCCACTGTCTATTAGAAATTTTATCTTTTTGTTTGGTGAATTTTCGACATTGAATGAAATTATTTGGAGTTCTGCTCCGTAATGATTTATTCGAATGCCTCCATATACTGGCCATGGTGCAACTCTGGGACATTCGACAGAGTTTGACCTTTCGAGTTTAAAGAATCCTTTTCTACTTGATTGACTTTGGGATTTTGAGTATAATTATTTCGATTTTGTCTCTTTCTACAGTTTTCATAAACGTGTTCAGGTATTTTACAATACGTACAAAAGATTCTCTTGAAATTTGGGTTGAATTGATTAGGATTATGATTGAAATTTACATTATGAGTATTATTGGAGGTTCCTGGCTGAGAATTGTTGTTACTACGATAAGAGTTTCGACTTGATTGATGGTTGGAATTATTAGACCTTGGTTTTTTGCGACAATTTTGTGTGTTGTGGTTTTTCATTTTACAATAAGAACAGTAAAGTACGGTTGAATTATTCGATCTATTTTTTGTGTAATTGAGAATTTTTTCTTCTTGAAGGGCCATATTATAAGCTTCGTTCAAATTGTCGATATCTCGAGCTCTTAACATTTGAGATATTTCCGGTTTGCAATGAATGATAAATCTTCTCAATGCAGTTCTTTGAATTGATTTCTTAATCGCGGTGAATTCGTCTGGTTCGGAAGATAGATATTCAGCTTGGATACATTCATTTTTGATTTTTTCGACTCTTTTGAAGAAATCGGTAATTCCCTCATTCGAATATTGACGAAATGTTTCTAGTTCTTCATGGCTTTGTGCGACATGCTTTGTTTGACTGTAATACGTTTTCAATTTGGTTTTTAGGGTTGTCCAATCACTTATTTCATCAATATCGATTTCATTTATTACATTTGTGGATAATTGTGATACTACGAATAGAAAAAGACTTGAAATTTGATTTGGTTGAGCCAATGAAAATGCTGAATTTACATTTGTTATGAAAGTGTTGAGTTCCGTCCGGTCGCCATTGAATGTTTTTATGAATTTGAATAGAACAGTTAATGGTAATTCTTCAAATGGTTCGTCGTCACTTAGATTATCATTCGCGGTGCCTGGTTTTTCTTCTTTGAAAGACATTTTGTGCAGTTTTTATATACTTTACAATGTTTCAAAAATTTGACTCACTTTTGGTTGCGGTGCTTGGGTGGGGCCTTCCGTCGAGGTGCTCCTCTGACTTTGCGTCCGGAAGTTCTGGTTGTTTGGTGTTGATCCCTCTGGCTCTGGCTGGCTCTGGCTCTAGGTTACCCTTGGATTGATTCTTTGGTGATCCCTTTCTGGCGATCCCTTGTTGAATTGTGGTGGTCCCTTTTTCTGGTGACCCCTTGTTGCGTTGAGGTGATCCCTATCCGGCGATCCCTTGTTGTCCCTTTGTGGGCTGATTATTTGTTGTCCCTCTTGGGGTTGTTTTTGTTTTGTTGTCCCTCTTGGGGTTGTTGGGTACCTCTGGGTGATCAACTTTGTGGTTAATCCCTGATCAACTTTCTTTTTGATTAATCCCACTTCTGACACCAAAAATTCGTGTCGTATTCCTGCTGCAAACTTTTGGGTTTTTAAAAAGGTTCTTCTGACACCAGGTGGCTTTTTAGAGAAGACACCAAAACTCGTCGAATGGTCGTTGGAATTGAAACTGTGCACTTAACTTAACTTGATTTATTTACTGGTTATGGTTACAGGTCACCTTTACACTTAACTGGTACTTATTTAGTTAAAACAGAACATAGAGCTACTATACGTATGAATTACAATATGCGATACGTGTGGTATGATTACTTATGCGGAACTAACGTTCTATACGACAGTCTGGGCGGAACTGCTTCGCAGTTTGAGGAAGTCTCTTTTATATTATTTTAATATTGCTTATTCAGCAAAGTTATTTTCAGTATCAATAATGGGATTTTTTGTATACAACAATATACATACAGTTATCACTACGAAAAAAGCATTTTTCAACAAGAAATACATTCTGCGTTTTACATTCGTTTTCCGAAACAAATGGTATGGAGACCATTTCGGTTATCTCGGAGGCGGTGAAATTTTTTTCATTCATTAAAACAAAAACAATTTTTTTTCCATATGCTCGATCATTTGAAATTCAAATATACAGATATAAGTTCTTCATTTATGTGTTCGGCGTTCAACCGGACACGAGGCTGCAGCTTAGGGTTGCGTGGGGGTACACAGGTGCTCGGCCCCATTTTCGTATGTTTTGGGCCCGGTGCGGCGACACACTGGTGGGCGAGGGGAAAATGACTGTGTGCATCCCACGGAGTCCTATATCTTCAGGAAATGGATGCTCAGGGCTCAGTGGGGAACACACGTGTTGAGTTCCATTTTCAATCGAAAAAGTCGTGTGTTTGCAGCCCCCATATTTCCCTGGTATGAGGCGCTCCCGATTGTTAATAAGAAAAATATTGAAGAATCACTGCTATTAAATTATGAATTGAGCAACTTGGCCATCACGGCCACGGAGGCATTAATATTACGATGTGAAATATCGATTTTAAAAGGTCTCGGATCTCTCAACAATTATATATTTCAGTGAAAATACTGGCTTTTTAGGATTGGTTCGATTAATCTGTTTTCACAAAACGTGATCGGAGAATGAATATTTCTCATCAAATTATGATCTATATACTCCCAATCAATGAATCTCAATTCCTATTTCTATTCGGAAATAAAAAGGTTTCAGTGGAATTCTGGAAATTGAGTGACTGTCAAATTGTTGATTTGGTCTCAAAGTTCTGTGAAACCCGCTGTTAAACTATCGATCCTTCACACTTTCTCATCTCTAAAACTTTATACAAGGGTTTCATAAATATTGCGAACAAATTGAGGATATCAATCTCTGAGTTTTAAATATACAGGGCGGTACAGGTTTCCTGATAAATAAAAAACAAGACTCTTCAATCCTAACTTGATGCCTACCATTTTTAACAATTCTTATGATTTGAAAATATTTTTCATGTTATGCAATTCATTTTTTCGGCTCATTTTTTCAGATCCCTCCAATTTTCACATAAAATAATAAATATTGTGTTGTTTCGACTCAAAATCTACCCATTAATTTTATTGCGGCCGAACCTGAAATAAGACTTCTTTTATTATTTTATAGACCCCACTGTGGACAAACAATACCTATTCGAATCAAATATTGAAAAAGCGTGTGGGGTAGAAGTTATGATTAATTCAAAAAAATGGGGAGATTCAGTATATCACCCTGTACCTTGATTATGAAGAACGATACACCCATAATAAATATACATATGGGTGATTTAGAAGCGTTTCGGTTTCGTTTATCTAGCCTATTCTTATGCGCATTTTCTAATGAGTCACCCCAAATAATAATAATAACTGGATATTGACATCTTTCAACATAGCGGAACAAAAGAAACTCCTTGATTTAATGGCATTTCATAATTGCTTGAGGAGTCTTTTGCAATTTTTCAGTACACAGGGTGTTTTACAAGTAAACGGACAAACGAAAACCGTGAATAGAGGGCAATGAGCTGAGTTCAAAAACAACTCATATGTGTGTCTTAGGTATTCCGTTTCCGATTTAAGGTAAGCGCACATACTACGGCATCGGACGGACGGTACGGATCGGAATAAAATACTTTCCATGAAACTGAATGGAGCAACGCACATATGTGCGGACGGCAGGCATCGCATCGCATCGCATCCGACGGGAATTGAGGAACGAGATTTAAATTCCGACCGATGCGTGCCGTGCCAGCCGATCCCGACACATGTGCGATACCAATCGGAGATTGCCGCGGCATTTTCGTCATTTTGCAGGTCTCTACCTACGGCAGCTCCTTTGTTGTCTAGGTACTCATACGAATAAGCTGGGCAGAAACATGAATTTTCACTAGAACTGTGGGTACGTGATTATAATTTAGTTTGAGTTGTATAATTTCAATGCATGAAACTATAGCAATCATAGTCAAAGGAAATATGGGGGGTTGAAAATTCATTCATTCTATTCAAAAGTATTAAATGGACCACTATGTATAAGTCTCCTCTTTCAAATTGTAGCTTTTACACACTTTACATCATTAGTGTTCCTCTTATGTATTTCAATTGAAGAACTAAAAAAGAGAACATATTCTCCAAATCCATTCCTTTTAATACATATATAGGGTGTCCGGGGAATAACTGTACATACTCTTACCAGAGATAGAGTTGGACTAGCTGGTTACGGATTGACTATAAAAAATTAATTTCTGGATTTCCCTAGAAAGCTACAGGGTGATTTTCCAACTTCATGGAAATACTTAGATCATCATAAAATCCAAACTTATTGACGGATATTATTGAAACTTGGTAGGTTATTGACACATGCTAAGGTCAAGTCAGAAAGATATCAATTATTTCATTATTCCAGGGCCGGACTCATGAATATTCATTTAAAGTATTCAGGGCAAAAAAATCACTTTTTATTTCAAATTACTAATAATTGATTCGTTTTTTAGGGAGAAGCTAAATTATGCTTCAATTCTCGGTATCACTCAAAGTTGTCACATCAAGAATTATTCTTTTATGAATTTTTGAATTTGGATAAAGTTCGAAAATTTGAATTTCTCACCATGAAGAGAATTGAAAATCTCATGTTTGAATATAAAATGCGAATGTATTAGTAGAAAATTAACAAAAAAGTTCAGAGCTTTAATAAGCAATTCAATAACGAAACAATAACAAATGAAAAAAACTAAAATACAGTAAAGAGTACCTAATAAAAATAAAAATAGGAACGAATGAATTGCTGAGTCAACGATATTTCAAAAGTGGTTCGAAATAAAAACCATCAGCTTGTATACATTTCTCTTGTCGAATTTTCAAATTGGATACAGCCTTTCGAATTCTGAAATATGCTTCTGTATACCCTATACACATCACCAATTTTTTTTCAAAATACCTTCATTTACTCCCTCAAAGTGAAATCCGCGTCTGGGGTGGCCACCCAGTATATCAACAAATTATTATAGTCTTCTTCACCTTCAGTGACTTTTTTAAGAAAATTTATTATTTATTTTCGACCTGCACAAGATGACTATGTCCTGTTCAGGTAAATAAATTGCAATTTTCGAACTTTATCCAAATTAAAAAATTCATAGAAAAATAATTGTTGATGTGACAACTTTGAGCGGTACCAAAAATTGAAGCATAATTTAGCTTCTTTCTAAAAAGCTAATCAATTATTTGTAATTCGAAATACAAAGTGTTTTCTTTACCCTGAATATTTTAAATGGAGATTAATGAGTCCGGCCCTAGAATAATGGAATAATTGATATCTTTCTGACTCAACTTTAGCATGTGTCAAGAACCTCCTGAGTTTCAATAATATCCGTCAATAAGTTTGGATTTTATGATGGTCTAAGTATTTCCATGAAGTTGGAAAATCACCCTGTAGCTTTTTAGGGAAATCCAAAAATTAATTTTTTATAGTCAATCCGTAATCAGCTAGTCCAACTCTATCTCTGGTATGAGTATGTACAGTTACTCCCCGGACACCCTGTATATGTATATCATGAATCCACATTCATCAACGCCTCCTTCGGTTTTCGAAAATTTTCTTCTTTCAGAACAATCGCTATTTCCTCACCGCTCGAAGACATATTCCCAAGTAATCTATTCCTCCGGCGATTCCGATGTTATATGTGCGATACCTTCATAAAAATTCCGCCGCTTCCGTGCCGTTCCTTCCATGCCGTCCGTCCGATGCCGATGATGTGCGCTTACCTATATACAGAGGAGTTTATTCAAATTTCCAGAATTTTCGTTCGGCTATAACTCCAAATATTTTAGTTCGATTCGGCTAAAAATTCATTATCAGCTTAAACTTGTAAGTTTCAATAAAACAGAACATTAAAAGTTGACGAACACAGGACCGGACTCATTGAGGCTATATTCAAATTTAAACTCATGAAAAATACCTTGTTCGTAGTTTTTCATCATAATTTTCAATTTTTCAGTTATCTGCATTGATTTTCTCAAAATCAATGAAACTTTGGTATGCCCTTTTATTTCAGTGTATTTTTAATGAATAATTGTTTGGTGGTAAAATGCCTCTGGAAAAAACAGCGCTGCATATTGACTTCAAATTAATTAATGAGATGAATATGATCGCCAATCAAATCTGGAAATCTAAAAATGGAATTGGAAATGTTCAACTGAATTTTTTCGTTCTCAATATATGTCTTGCATTTGTTTTTTATACTTATAGCATATCGCTGGTTATTCAGATGAGTCATTTACAGTGATAATAAGCTTTATTATTGATAATGAACAAAAATAGAAATAAAAAACGACGCTATCATGAAAATAATAATTATAACTTGATATCTTCCGAATGAATCGCTTTTTATGGACAACGTGGACCTGAAGTAATTTTCCGAATTGGTTTTCACCTCATTTGGTTTTTTAGTGAAGGTAATGATTGGCACTTCGAATAAGTATGATAGCACTTTCGAATTCTTCACTGATTCCGTTATAGTCATTATTGGATCTATGGAAATCTATTGATTGGTCTTATTACAATTTGTTATTGAAACATTGATGATATTCATGTACAGCTAAAGTATTTATCAGTAGTTCAGGTCATTTTATTAGAAGGGTAGGACCCCAACATTGGACTGCTAGATCTCCAGATCTGACACCCCGCGATTTCTTTCTTTGTTTTTATTCACACAACTAGTTGTCCATAGAAAAAAGATTCATTCTGAAGATCAAGTTTTAATTTTTAGTTTCAAGATAGAGTTGTTTTTCCATCCATATTCGGGTATTATCAATTTTGAAACATTTTATCATTGTGAATGACTATTTTGAAGACCGAATATAGTATAATTGTTGAACACATTCAACAGAATATTCTTTGAAAAAAAAAATTCAATTAAGAATTTCCAAATACATTTTCATGAAGTTCTCTATTCCTTAGAGGCGTCCGACCAAAACAATTATTTCTAGAACATGATCAACAGGTGGGGCAACCCAAAAATTAATTCATTTCGAGACAATAATACTGAAGATGATGAAAAAGTTAAAATTATGATTAAAAAACTACATACACGGTGTTTTTATGAGTTTGAAGTTAAGTAAAGCCTCACTGAGCCCGGTCCTGATTTTTTTCGAATTTCAATGCTCTGTTTCAATGCTCTGTTTCAATGAAATTAACAACTCGAGGCTAAATATAAATTTTCAGTCGACTTGATCGAGAATTTCAGGAGTTATAGCCAAACGGAAATTCGAGAAATTTCAGAAAACTCCGAAGAACCGAAGGCACCTATATACAGGGTGTCCCAAAACTACTACATTGAAATAGGTATGTATATTGTTATTTACATTAAAAAAATTCTCTTTACTTAAGAGGTAGGTACCGAATTGTTGTACATATTGAATATTTCTGTTTTGAATATTTTACAATTCCTTCATTGTAGTACCTTGTGATGAACGACATTTTTAGTTTGTTTCTCGGGTGCGAGAATAAATAGGGCTGAAGGTTTGCCGACTCGTGAACACGCAACATACAACTGGCCAAGAGAAAAACAACTATTTTCTAGATTTAAGCCACACACACCCAAGGACTGGCCTTGCGATTTGTTAATTGTCATAGCAAACGCAAGACGAATGGGAAATTGAATTCTCTTAAACTCAAATGGCATATCTGTTGGGATCATCGGAATTCTAGGAATAAAAACTTCCTCACCTTTATACTTTCCTGTGAGTATCGTGCAATGAATCACTTTACTTTTGAGTTGTTTAACCGCCAAACGTGTTCCGTTGCATAATTTCGGCTGGTTAAGATTTCTCAACATAATGACAACTGATCCCACCTTCAGTTGTAAATTGTGTGGTTGCAAACCTGGTAAATCCAATGAGTTCAAAAACTCAGTAGGATAATTTGTAGTTTCATTCTCGTTTGTTGCACTATCTATAGATTTAAAACAAAGCAGTGGACCAATAATTTCACTTTGAATGATCAAATTTAACTGATCAACATCTTTGTTCTTTGCCGCAAGAATGGCTCGTTCACGCAACCGATTCAGGTTTTTGTGGTTGGCACTTATATTTGGAAATACTTTGCATATGAGCTCATCCTTGGTTGATACAAAAGTGCAGAAATTTGGAGGAAATGATATCAAACCTGTTGATTGATCGACCGGAACACGGCCATTACCTATATCCAGCAATTGTTCAGAGAAAATTCTGGCAGATGGATCACTCAACAATGCAACTCGCATGTTTGTAGTTAATTGTAGTTTTTGCACATATCGCCACAAAGTTGATGATTTTAGGTAAGCATTAATTTCATCGGCAGCCCTGGAGTTTGGAATGACCGGTAATGTTTGTCGGAAGTCACCAGACAATAGAATCAATATGCCCCCAAAACATCTTGAATCATTGCGCAAGTCTTTCATGGTCCGATCGAGTGCTTCCAATGCTCGTTTGTGGGCCATTGTGCATTCATCCCAGATAATTATTTTACTTGCAGTCAGAACCTTTGCCACTGCTGAGTGCTTTGCAATATTGCATGTTGGGTACTCAACTGTCTGCAGGTTTAAAGGTAACTTAAACGCAGAATGAGCTGTTCTGAATCCCTATAGCAACGTGGCTGCTATCCCAGAAGAAGCGACAGCTACTGCAATTTCTGATTTTGCACGAATAGAGGCTAAAATGATTGAGATTAGTAAAGTTTTACTAGTTCCACCGGCGGCATCAAGGAAAAGTAAGCTCCAATGGGGGAAGGGGAATGCCCTTCTTCAATTGTCTTCAATTATCCTATCATAAACTCACATTTGTTTGTACTAATTGGTTAAAGGCATCTCGATCATACTCTCGTTCGCGTTCCAATTCTCTACTGAAAACGTCGTTAGTTCCACGATAAGGCGATGGCATTCCTAACTTAACCAACAAACTGCCAGATAGAGATAACACAGGTCTTCGATCAAAATCAAAGCCTGGTTATGGATCTCAGCATTCACCTCTAGGGCCCGTATTAATAGTCAGATCTCAAAACGGGTCTCAAGACCTATCTCAGTTGATACTTTCTCAAGATATTGACAGCATCTCAAGATGACGGCTCATCAATAAATTCATATCAAGTCGTTATCAGTTTGATACTATCTCAAGAAACCAGACTTAAAACTCAATTTATGAATGTCTTGAGTAATGGTCTTGAGATATACTTGAGACTACAAAACGAACAGAGAAATTAGTATTTTTATCCTTGCTTGATATTTTTCGAAACTGTGGCTCACAATAAAGTGTAACGAAGCAGGATTTTCGATCGCGAACGAAGGAAATATGTCACATATTTGATCAGCCGCCGATGCATGTGGTCCAGATGGGATCTCGGGGTACAAATTCACTCGCGAAATTAGGTAAAAGTAGTGCCATCGAAGTAGGACACCTTTCAAACAGCAGAACCCTGGACGTAACATCTGACTGCAGCTTCCGTCCTATAGCATGAGGCCTACAGAATACTTTGTGAGATACCACCCACAGGACCAGAGTATCCTCAACACTTCAAACTAGAGGGGGAGGCGGAGTTTCCATCTTTGGAGTTAGTTGAGTCGACGAGAAGGCGTGAAACCGCATTGAGGACGCTAGAGGAGAAATTGTCACAGAGTCAATCAATGCAAAAAATCCCAATAAAAAAAATATTATTGTAAAGTTGTCTATCTCTGTTGTACCTTATTAATGGAGCGTCTTGTGGTGGAGGTGTTATAGGTGTTAGTAAAAATGGTATAATGATGGGTAACCAACAAGACGCCCATCCAGTACACGTTGTGTGTACCTCATGTGAACTCTGGACATTTGAAAGATCCTGGAGTCGTGCATGCTTCCTGCCCATCTTGCTACAATATCCAAAAATTCTGTATGAGGCCCAACAATGGCTTGGACATTCATTGAAAAGTCTGATTTTCTGTTGCGATAAACTTCATGAAATGAATTTCGTCGTAGTAGTTGACCACATCTTCCTTGGATTCCATATTGACTTTAATAATGCCGATTTTTGGAAACACAAAAGACAATTAAATTACTGTCAGTTCACAAAGTAAACCAACCCAACTTTCATTTCGAGATCATCTTGAGTCAGGGTTCGACCATACTCAAAATTTGACGTTCCAAAAACCTATCTTGAGATCATTCGAGTACTTGAGTACTCATGTGAGATCGCCGATTGAGACGTCATCTTGACAGAGTCTCAAGTCAAATTTGTTAATAAACTGATGTCTCAAGACGCTATTTAAGACATTCTCAATACTTGAGATCTGACTATTAATACGGACCTATGTAGATTAGGATTGCCTCAGAGACAAGAGAAAAGAGAGACTGCCGAATAGATAGGCAACACAGGGGACACGTTTTTGGAATTAGGTTATGTATGTTTTTTGGAATCCCGTCGGAAATGGCGCTAGTGTTTGGTGGCCAGTTTAAGAACTAGTGGATGTGGATGAAAGAAATCTGTAATTTGTGACAGAAGTCAAGTCAGCTGATTTCCGTCTGAGTTTGTTATAATTAATGCAAAAAGTAAGAGTATTTAGAGATTTTTGTTTATTCCCCGAAAAAGAAATTGTTTGCTTTTGAACACATGGTAAGTTTTTGTATATATTTCTATTTCTATAATCAATTAAAATTATGTATTGCTTGATTTTACAAAATTGCGAAATGTTACTTATTTTTTGGATACCAAAATATAGAATATTTTTTCAGATCCCATGCCCAGAAGAAACAAGAAAGACTCAAATGCCTTTCAAGTCTGGATGGCTTCAAACAATAAATACCACACAAAAGTTGTAGGGACCAGGGATTCAAATTTTTGAGAACTAGAAGTCCCAATCTAGAGGATCCTCTGATAATGAACTAGATACAATAGTTCCACCTCGAAAACAAAGAGGATATTTGTGTATCCCAAGCTGTGGCATATGTTGCAGGATTCCTTGTAAAAAAATTGAAACAATACGATTCCTGCAGTAAATGTATGGAACTACTGTGTTCAGAAACAGTGGAAATAGAACATTTGTTTGTTGCATTCAAGAAAAATGATGATAAAAAGCCACTAGCTTTAGTCTCCAGACATATGATTTCAACTCTAACTGAGATGCATAATTTGATTGTGTCTGTTCTTCTGCCATTTGGACATATTGCATCGATAACCTCTAAGTTGAAATTATTTTTAAAGTTGCATGTAACATTTTTCTGGTTTACATGTGAAGAACATGTGGAGCATCATGGAGCATGGTATGTATTTCTCCAATAATTGTAAGAAAGTATTACAATAATATACAATATGATATGACCACATAGAAATAAAGCCTGAATCCATCAAATTCAGTTCTTCATGTATATCAAAGTTCAGCTTTTGTGTTTTGTATTTGAGATATTTGAAGACGTATTCTTGTAAATTTATTTATATATGTAGGTATATTGTACGAAAATGTATTTTGTTTTTATAAAAAATAAATTTTCAAATGAATCAAACTAGATATAATACAATTCAGTTTTACATGAAAATTATATATTTATTTCGGTTAATTTTCTGTATATTTTTACTATACAAATGTAATTTTCTAATATTTTCATGAATATATATTTATTTCAGTTGATTTTCTGTTTTATTACACTATTTCATGATTCGTCTAAAAATCTATAATTACTAAGTTCGAAAAATACACTCCATGGACTCTCTCTACTCCTATCGTTCTTTTAATCGAATCTTTCCCACTAAACTCGATAAAAAGAACAATAGGAGTAGAGAGAGGCGACGGAGTGTATTTTTCGAACTTGGTAAATATTATTTCAAAAACGCGGCCGTTATTTGAATTTCCCGCGAAAAATTTCTCGGAGTAGTTTCTCCCGTAGCCAAGGGGGGAGCCACTAAACGTGTCGCCCATGAATAACACTGAATTGACTACTCTTCTCTTTTCCTTTCTCTATGGATTGCCTGATGTGACACGAATACGATGTAATATGTCTTCTGACATGTGATCTTTGCACTTATTCCACAGTTTACATGGATTCGATGGAAAGCATGCCGAAATAATGATGGCAAATAATGTGCGAATTTGGCTTGCAGATGCAGAAACAATTGCTTCAGCGATTGTTATATCCCAGTGAGTATCGCTTTCAAGCAGATTGAGCTCTTCACACGAAATGGGGTGGGAGGTACTGGAACACCCTCCGGATTCATCACCCTGTGACTACTACATATTTGGATTACTGAAAAAAGCCCTTGGAGGTCAAAGATTCACACCGACGACGAGGTAGAATAGTTTATGCGCACATGGCTGTCCGAGTAGCCCAAGGAATTTTTCGATAGCGGCATCAAAAAGCTTCCCGGAAAGGTGTACAAAATGCTTCACTAGTGAGGGGAACTACCCA
Source organism: Coccinella septempunctata (assembly GCF_907165205.1). Taxonomy (NCBI): domain Eukaryota; kingdom Metazoa; phylum Arthropoda; class Insecta; order Coleoptera; family Coccinellidae; genus Coccinella; species Coccinella septempunctata. Next base: position 38,190,562 of record NC_058192.1, on the reverse strand, counting down.
GATAACCTGTGAATTTTCGTAAAATTTTTCGAGAGTAAATAAACGTGTCAGAGCATTTGTCTCGATCATATTTGAACCACCCTCGTATTTGATTGACTTCACTGAATTGCAGTACCCCACATTGCAATGGGCCTTGAATGTTTTCGAAAGAAGTGGTGAGTAAGGAACAATCCAAGTATTATCGACTATAACATCATTTCCATTAACTCTCCTCATGGTGGTTCTGCCGTTATCTTCAGGTGATCGACGGCGATACAGTGGATAACCATCGTTACCAGTGATAGAGTCCGAAGTGAAATCTCTTGGATAACGCTTTGAACATTTTCCATTACCCATTCATGGTGATTGGGGATTGATGATGCCACATGGTCCATGAATCATGTTAGTAACTTCAATATGATGCAGTTCAGGATCATTCACATGATCAGGAATCTCGGCACATATAACGTCATCTATCTGTTCTGGTCGAATTCTTTCTACTAACCAGATGAGAATGTGTGCATGTGGCAGGCCTCGTTTTTGCCATTCAATTGAATACATCCAGCATCGAGTATCCCAAAAGATATGATGTTTTGTAATATAATCCATTAGCGACTTCACTTTTTGTTCGAACACTCGTGCAGTGATGTCATGTCGATCAACTGATGTTTATGCGGGAAGAAGCAGTTGAGTGATTTCTTCCCATTTTGCAGGTAAATGTAATGAACAAATCAGGACGACCATAATTTCGAACGTATGTCATTGCATCTTGTGCATATTCATGCATATGACGCAGGCTGCATATGACGCAGGCTGCATATGACGCAGGCTGCCAATATAAGTTGCTGGTAAAATTGTCAATCTACCTACATTAGCTGCTCCTTCGGTGGATATTGCATCTCGTAAATGAATATATTCCTCTGAACGTAGTTTAGATTGATTCATTCTGATATAAGTGAGGCGCTCCGTTTCAGTTTTACAATACATGTCTACACAATACTGCTGCAAAAATCGACGAAATCTCAGCAAATAGTTATCAGCATTTTGACGAACCATTAAACGAACACTCAGTATGAGTTGAGGGTTTAAAATGAAGAAGAATTGAACAGAATTTAAAATAATCCAGAATCTCGGCAAAGGACAATAAATATTATCACCGAAGGAACAAAGACAAAACAGGACCGCACTTCGAAAAAATGACATAAAATATGAATTAGTCCGGTTCCTATTCCCTTGTGACAAGTGTGCCATGCAAAGTGAAAATTGAATTCCTCAGAATGAATTATGTAGTTTTTCATGGCAATAACGACATTTCTGTGAGGGATGTGAAAAATAAAGATTTTGGAGCTTGAAAGAAAAATCATGATATTCTGAGTACTGCCCTGAAAATATTGATATTTTATGAACCGTTTGAAAGAGCTTTCTGAAATAAACAAACCCATAAAATTTGATCGAAATCGGACCTTGCATTCCAGAGTTATGGCTATCGCAAATTTAGGATGTTCATGAATCACCCCATATCTCCGAAACTAATAGCCTTAGGATACAAAACATGCAAGTTTTCTGAAAGGCCTGGATGACCCGCATTCACCATTAGGCTATGGCCAACGCCTCGTGAAACACCCTGTATATTATATTACATTAATAGTACCTGTACAGGACACTAAACTTACATTTATTAGTACCAATAATGCTACCAAACGTGAGGACTAGATTCTAGCATAATCTCTACATGTGTTTGGCGAGGGAGGAGGACCGTTTGAACATTTATTTTGATATTTTTTTTAAGTGACTAATATTCATTGTTAAAATTTTAACTTTGTATTCAGTTTGTTTTCTTTCACTGTTTCTAACATAAAATTAAAATCCGTAAATCTTCCTACCCTCATTGTTGATGAGAGAAATGAGCAATATTTTGATGTCTGGTGTTATGGAATTTCATCAAATCTTCTACAGAATAAATGAATAATAAATTCGCTTGATTCACACAGCTTGATTGACGACAATACCATCGTTGTTTCAAATTCAAATGTCAATATTTCAAGAATCAATGAATCAAATGAAGAAAAAACTAATATGCTCAACTTAGGATGAAAAGACCTTCTAAATGCGGTGAAATTTGCCCAATCTTCCTTATTGAAAATTTAGGGGTTGTTGTTCACTAAGGGTTGAAGCTATATAGTTGTGAATTTGACCTTAAAAGTTGTCCCCCTCGAAACAAAAATCGATGAGTCTGAGCATTTTTTCGAACTGAATTTATTCCGCCCGTTATCTCGTCTGTTTCGTTTAAAAAAGCCCACCCTGTATATTATATTTGCGGATAATACATCTATAGCAGTACGAGTGAAAAGTATCGTACAACTTGGACGAATTTGTGAGGAACTTTTTGGGGAGCATCATCGGAGAGTAATCTCGTATTTGTCACGCAGAAAAAGATCATACGCTCAATATTTGATCTGAGACCGAAAGATTCTTGCAGGGATGTGTTCAAGAAATTTCAAATTGTAACATTACCGTTTATGTATACAGGGTCTTTCACGAGGAACCTCACCCATATTTATACGGGAAACTACTGAACGTATTTTCATTAAATTCAGCACTTATAAGTATTTCACGATGCTGATGAAATCTAAAATATTTTCAAGGCATGAGCACCTCCGGTTTTTCCGGAAATGACGTCAACTTCCGTTTTTCAAATTAGAACACCATTTTTTTATTGCAGAAATAGATTCCTTAGAAAATTTCAAGTTATTTTGATGTAACATTTTTTACAGCATGGTTCAAATAACAGTTCCTGAAAATTTCATCTTTTTGGCGTGAAGGGAAAAGAAATAGCTGAAAATTCAAGACGAAAAACAGTTTTTTGTGAATAACTCAGAAAATATCCATTTTAGGGCAAGGGTGTGATGCATACACTCACATTATTTTTTAACGTAGATTCAATATCTGCCATAAAAAAATGGGGTTCTAATTTGAAAAAATTGATTTTTCATCCCTAACTTTGAAAGCGATTTTTTCACCCCCTGTATCATGAATCGCGATTTCCATTTTTAAAGTGGATACATCAATCTTACATCTTGAAAAATCCCAAAAATGAAAATTTTCCATCCAAAAACCTCGAAGTTATTCTTGTTTCAGCGGAGCTCTATTTTCGATTTTTTTTTCGAATTTTCCCGCTCAGAGAGAATTTTCCAACCAAAACTGAAAAATGTTACATCAAAATAACTTGAAATTTTCTAAGGAATCTATTTCTGCAATAAAAAAATGGTGTTCTAATTTGAAAAACGGAAGTTGACGTCATTTCCGGAAAAACCGGAGGTGCTCATGCCTTGAAAATATTCTAGATTTCATCAGCATCGTGAAATACTTATAAGTGCTGAATTTCATGAAAATACGTTCAGTAGTTTCCCGTATAAATATGAGTGAGGTTCCTCGTGAAAGACCCTGTATACATTCTAAATTGTCTGTTGTACGTGCAATATAATCTATCTAATTTGGAGAAATGTTCAGAACTTCATGACTATGGAACTAGGCATCACAACTCATTTAGTATACAAAAGCACTCAACTTCTAAATACAGGGCATCACCGAAATTTGCTGGAATTTCTTTTTATACATCCACCTAACAACTTCAAAATGTTGAATGATAGACAATTCAAGAAATAAATCAAACTGCTGTTATGTTCTAAGGGTTTCTATAAGTCAAGAGAATTTTTTCCGGTAAATTAATTTGATAATTGTTTTTATATTACATATTTGTTTTTTTCTGTTTGATCTGTTCTATATATATTTATGATATCTGGAAGAACCATTAAAGTAATCTATTCTAAAGTGTTCTATCAAAACAAATATGGTTCCTTCAGGACAATAGTTTTCGTCATGAATTGGTTTAGAATGTTCAAAAGAAGAAGTAAGAGTTTGCTGTATGTATCAGAAGTTCGCAACAAGTATCAGATAATAAAAATCCATATATTCATTTGATTAATTGAATGAAAATATAAGAAATTCAAAAAAGGACAAAGGGAAGAAAAACTGAAAAAAATTCAACTCATCCTTCTGTTGTATAAGTGATTCAATTTGATAACTTTATACCCACATGATACAGCATGACTTTGAGACGTCTTGAATCCAACTGAATTAGAAAATGGGAAAAAGAATTAGAATAAAATATCGAATACTATATTTTTCTGATATACCTTTAAAATTATCATGGGAGAGCTTTTCTTCATCAAATGTAATAGATCAAAATACATTCCAGGAAGATGATGATGAAAAAATAGGTTACTGATTCAATATCTGTAAATTTTACTCTCATGAAAATTTTGAAATTGTGACGTTTTCTATATCATTTGTTATTGTGGTCAGATGCCAATAAAGTTATATCTATCTATATCATGTAGATCCTAGGTCGCGGGTTCGACAGTCTTCACTCTCCCTGAAGCCCGTTTAGTAAATATTCAGCTATTGATCTTCGCCTTCTAGAGCAATGCCGTGTAGCGGAACGTTTTTTGGCTTTCTGAACAAAAATGACATTTTGGCAGGTTCGGATAAAAAGCGCGGGGCCAAAAGACGAAAAAAACGGTCCTTGATAACGTTGAAACACGCCAGAGCTTAATGAAGTATGCGGTTTTTATTTGGAATGCTATTCTCCGAATACGGATGTACTAGATAATAGTTTTAAAGATATAAAGGCCTCATGTTCAAAAATTTTGGAATTCGCCTATCCTTCTGTATCGACTCATCTCTAACTTTAAAATATAAAAAGATTTTCAGCCAAGAGGTGATGGCTGTAGTATTACAACAACTCATGGAACAAAGCCCTTTACCAACTCTATTGATGAGGACCGTGATTCAAGCTCTTGGCAGTTACCCTAGACTTTCGGGTTTTGTTATGAATATCCTGCAGAGACTCATCATCAAACAGGTGAGTACAAATTTATAAACAAAAGCTACTTTTATTATCACCTTCAATTTATTATCAAGGTGTGGAAGCAGAAAGTGGTTTGGGAAGGTTTCGTAAAATGCTGCCAGAGAACAAAGCCACAAAGTTTTGCTGTTTTGATGCAACTGCCCCCTCCCCAACTCACAGAAGCTCTTAATATGTGCCCGGAGTTGAGAGATCCTCTGAAAGAACATTTGCTCTCTTTGACAGAGGGACAATTGGCCCATATTCCAAGCGCAGTGAAGGAAATACTACTCAATTCTTATAGGCCAGTTGGTTTGTCCACCCCCGAACAGGCTATAATCAACTCTGCAGATTCTGTTCAGAATAGAGTGGTGAGTAGTAAAGTTAAAATTTAAGGTACACAAACCTATATCGACGAAAAGCTCTCAAAAATGACATACAATGATTCAATGAAATACCGGGTGTTGCAGTTGAAACAGTCGACTTATTGCAATTTGTAATGTAATAAAGGAAATCGTAAAAGGTGATGGAATATGGACTTCGAATTTGCCTGCATTCCAAAAGATGGGCTTTAGGAATAGACTGGAAAAAAGATTGTTGCGTTATGTTGAATGGTTCTGAAGTTATATTTTTGCTTTGGCACGGTGCTATTTTGACACATAAAACTAAACAGATAAGCCTATGAAAACATTGTCGGAACTATTGTTTGAAAAAAAAGCTTGAATAGAAACACAATAGGCCCTTTCGTCTGTTTATAAGTGTAGTGTTATCTGCACTGCACTTTGAATCAGCTGATTTTCCGTGTAGTTGCGCAAACGAATGAAAAAAATACCGACGTTAGGTTGTCACGCTCATAAACTAATAATTTTGATTTAATATATGGTTAAGTTTCTCAGAAGATTTGTAACTTTTCCATTTTCTTGTAAAGTGATGAACTCATTGCAAATTTTAAATTTATAAAATTTTGCATTTCACAGCACAGAAAACTAATATTACAGCTCCTTTCGACTAGGTGTAGATAAATTACACTTCCTCTACACTGGTGTGAATTCAATCAGTAAACGAATGAATAATAAAATCGAATGTAAATTACACCGAGTGTAGAAAAGTGCTACACTTCCTATGCAAACGAAAGGACCTAGTTATGGACTACCCTGAGGTACCTCGTGTCTAACATCTCGTCAATTTTAGAATTCTCTAGTTTTTTTAATAATAATAAGAAAAGAGGAATAATATAATGAGAAAAGAGACAATAATTTATTCGAAAAGTCGGAAGAAACTTTCTACCGCTCACTGACATCGTGGGATGGAGAAAATGGAAAGTTACCACCAAAGGAAGCCATTGAACAATTCTGGACCGAACAATTTTATCAACGAAACCTCAGTTCAATGGAGATACCGGATGGATTGAAGATGAAAAATCTGAAGCTATAAAATATGAGCCGATGCAGCATGGCATGATCACATTTGAAGAAGTAAAATCAGCTATCAGAGGGCTACACAACTGGAAAACACCTGGGCCTGATGGATTACAGAACTTCTGGATCAAGAAACTTTGGATCATGCATGACAAATTGACCTCCGCAATAAATGATGTCATTGAAAATCCTGAAAGAATGCCAGTATTCCTTACACATGGCACAACATACCTGTTACCTAAAGACCAAAGGAATACAGAAGACCCATCAAAGTACCGACCAATCACATGCCTTCCAACGATGTACAAATTAATCACATCGTGCATTTCAAACCGAATTCACAACCATTGCGAAAGGAATAACATCATCGCCATGCAACAGAAAGGATGCACCAAAGACAGCCAAGGGTGCAAAGAACAACTAATAATAGATTCAGTTATCTGCAATCAAGCGATCTCCAAACGGAGGAATCTTTACGCTGCGTACATAGACTACAAAAAAGCATTCGATTCTATACCTCACGAATGGCTCTTGACGATCTTGAAGATTTACAAGGTGTATCCCAATATTGTTAAGTTCCTGAAAAACGCCATGTCAACCTGGCGTACTAGTCTTCAAATGAAAGCAGCAGATTGCTCCATTACAACAGGACCTATTCCAATAAGACGCGGAATTTTCCAAGGAGACTCGCTGAGCCCTCTGTGGTTCTGCATGGCCCTGAATCCCTTGTCTCATAGATTGAATTCTACGGACTACGGATTTGCCATCAAGAGCGGCAGTAGAACTATGATGAAACTGAATCATCTCCTTTACATGGACGATTTGAAAATCTTCGCATCTACCAAAAAACAAATGCAACTGATGCTGAAAATGGAAAAAGGATTCTCGGAAGACATCAAAATGAAGTTTGGACTGGAAAAATGTCGACTGCTAGACATAACGAGAGGGAAAATGGAAGATGGTACGTTCAAACTCAAGGAAGGTGCAGAAATTGAAGCATTAAAAGAAGGAGACACATACAAGTATCTAGGCATAAAACAGGCAAGAAAAATCAATCAGAGCCAGATGGAGAAAGAATTAACGGAGGAGTTCACCCGAAGATTGAGAAGGATAATGAGAACTGGTCTAAACAGCAATAATCTGATAAAAGCGATTAACACCTACGCTTGCTCGGCGCTGAGCTATTCATTTGGTATCATCTCTTGGACGACCATCGATTTAGCAGCTTTACAGAGAAAAGTAAGGACGATGCTGACTAAACACAATAAACATCACCCCAAAAGCTCAATAGAACGGACAGAGCTGCCACGACATCTTGGGGGTAGAGGAATTGTTGATTTGTCCAACCGTATGTCCCAGGAAATTGAAGGACTTCGAAAATATTTCCTGAGCAAGGCTGCTTCGTCAGAACTCCATCGAGTAGTTTGTGTTGCTGATAGTTCTACACCGTTAAAGCTACAACAGGATCACTTGGAAACCGTCGAACACCCCGCAGAAAGTAAAATGCAGAAACTGATTGGCAAACCTTTGCATGGAAGGCACCAGAACGAGGTCAACCATGATTACGTCGACATATCTGCGTCGAACTACTGGTTGACTTCCGGAAAGTTGTTTCCTGAGACAGAGGGCTTCATGCTCGCCATCCAGGATCAGGTGATTCCAACAAGAAACTACATGAAATATATCGCCAAGGATGCCTCAGTGGCGGACGATAGCTGTCGTTATGGCTGTGCAATGAAACTATCCAGCACATCACCGGGGGATGTCAGAAGTTCGCGGGCACGGAGTACAAAAATAGACATGATGCTGTTGCCAAGATTCTTCACCAAGAATTGGCACTAGAACACCAACTTCTAACTTCGAAAAAGGTTCCTTATACAATTACCATCCGGATGCTGTGTTGGAAAATGGACATTACAAGCTCTACTGTGATCGCACGGTTTTCACAGACCGGAAAATAACCCACAATAGACCAGACCTCATATTGCTCAATAAGGATGAGGACAGAGCACAATTCATCGACGTGGCAATTCCAAATAATAACAATCTTCTAGATAGGCACACTGAAGAAATTTCAAAATACAGAGATCTCGAGGAACAAACCAGAAGACAGTGGAAGCTGAAAGATATCAAGACCATCCCTATTGTCATTTCATCTACAGGCCTGATACCGAAGAAACTACTAGAGAACTTGAGGAAACTTCAGCTGGACGAAAATATCTATAGAGTCATGCAGAAGGCGGGCCTGCTCGGAACGGCGAGAACTGTACGCAAGTACATGGGGAATGCAGAGGAACACCGTCTGCTCTGACAGGAAGTGCGGGTGGAGCAGGAACCAGGGTAGCCGAGGAGCGACCCGGACCCGACCGCCACCACGAGCCCGAAAACCTGGAAAGGTCTCCAACAGAGCTTAATCCTTTTGATATCTGAGATATCTGGGATAAGTGGATTTTCCTTTGGAGAGGAGTGTGAAAGATGCAAGGCTAAAGTCATAATAATAATAAATAATATATATAAAAGACAAAATGAATCATCACCTAAAAAAATATAAATTATTAGCATGGCAGCAAAACTGATGTAAAAGCGGTTCGAACGGAAGTAAGGAATGGTTAGTTGTGAATTCGGTTGTCACTAATCATGCACGAGTCAAGAAAAGAAATCTCTCAGTTGCTTGGATAGACTATGAGAAAGCGTATGATTCGGTGCCACATACGTGGCTGATCGAGATTTTGAAGATCTATAAAATAAATAAAAATCTGATACATTTCCTCGAAGTTGTGTTGGATGCTTGGGAAACTTTTGTCAATGTTGATATCCGAAGAGAGATATTCCAGCAACATGTTGGAAGAAAGCACATATGGTTACAAAATTATCATTAGACCAATCCAAAAATTCTCACATCTCTTATATATAGACGACCTTAGGATATTCGCTACAGGACCTGAACAACACACAGCCCTTCTAGAACTCGTGGCAGCGTTCAGCAAGGCTATCCGTATGAAATTCGCAGTTGAGAAGTGTGCTTATGTTAAGCGGGAAAAGTTCAGGGGGCCGAAAATATAACCCTTCTCCATGACAGCCAATTCCAGCCTTTGCCAGGGGATCGAAAGTACAAATATCTTGGTGTACAGCAGACTCTTAGCATTAATCATGCAGAAAATAAAATTTTGTTCCAAAACAGAAGACTGAGGTTGGTTCTGAGGTGAAAACTCTATACCTGGGCGAAAGTTAGGGCAATAAATAGCTGGGTTATACCAACAATAACATAAAGCTTTGGTATAATTAAATGGAGCCAAACGGATCTGGATAATTTGGACAGATTGATAAGAACGTCACTAACAAAGAACCGCCTTCATCACCCGAATGCATCTATCAATAGGCTATACTTACCTCGTAATAGGGGGGGAAGAGGACTGAGGAATCTCAAAGAAACACACAAACAAGAATGCAAGGAGCTTTTTAATTACCTGAAATCGAGATTTTTTCTCTAGGGGTGATTGTTTCGTCCCACTGCTAGGGTCGGACTCATCAGGTAGGTTAATAAACCCTAGCAGCTACCTACGACAATCGCCGAAGCAGCGTAGTTTGTGCCTGCTATAAACGCCGGTTACGTCGAGGGTATAGAGTGTTGCGTCGCCGGTGGCGCCATCGTTTGGCGTATGCTGCACCGCAATAGACGTATAATCTACCCTGTGATCGCAACCGTCGTGCGCAGTGATGCCATCGTTTGGCTACCCTTGGTACCATCATGGTGAGATGAAGTATTCCTCTACCATGGGTACAACTACGCCGCCACAAGTTCATCCAACTTACTCGGCGATATTATCTTTGGACTTCACGTTGACTCCCTTGAGGTTGGCAAATCAAGAACCACCTGTAACAGAGAACAGAAATTACCACTCTGAGATTGAAGGCGACTGGAAAAGTAAGGAACTGCACGGACGATACGCAGCAGCACTTAATAGCCAAGATGTGGACAAAGAATTATCAGTTCTATTTCTCACTAGAGGAATACTCACAATGGAAACAGAAGGTTTTGCAGTGGCCATACAGGATCAGGTTTTTTCGACAAGAAATTACAGACGATACATATCGCATCAGGAGATAGCATCCGACCGGTGCAGACTTTGCCGAGAGAAAGCTGAAACCATCCAGCACCTCTCGTCGGGATGTACCTACCTGGCGCCGCGTGATCACAAGAAGAGGCATGATGATGTTGCAAAGGTTTTCCACCAAGCTATATGTAAGAAATGTATAAATATAATCCCAAAGACTATATGGAAAATACAACAGCTAAAATATACTGGGATAAAATTATAATAACTGACCGTGAGATAGGACATAACAAACCTGATATCTTTGTGATAGATAAGGGAGAAAAGACAGCCAGAATTATTGATATAACCATCCCATGTGACTACAATATAAGCGAGGCAAAAAATCAAAAGATCAGTAAATGCATCGACTTATCTTTCGAAATAAAAGCAATCTACCAGCTAAACCAAGTCACTGTACATCCTATGGTAATATCTGCAAATGGTCTTGTCGAACGTCACCTGAAACAAGAATTAATTAATTAGGAATAGAGGAAACACAAAATGTAATACTCACCGCCCAGAAAGCCGCCATATTGGGAACATGTAGAACTGTCCGAAGGGTACTCACACATGTCTGAACCGTGGATGAAATATCCCGATTCAGGAAGTTCCTGTGAAAAAATAATAATAATAATAATAATAATAGCAAAACACCAACTTCTAAGTTCGAAAAAGGTTCCTTATTACAATTACCATCTGGATGCTGTATTGGAGAATGAACATCACAAGCTCTACTGGGATCGCACGGTTCTCACAGATCGAAAAATAACCCACAATAGACCAGACCTCATATTGCTCAATAAAGATGAGGACAGAGCACTATTCATCGTTGTGGCGATTCCAAATAATAACTATCTTCTAGATAGGCACACTGCAAAAATTTCAAAATACAGAGATATCGAGGAACAAACCAGAAGGCAGTAGAAGCTGAAAGATATAAAGACCATCCCTATTGTCATATCATCTATAGGCCTGATACCGAAGAAACTACTAGAGAACTTGAGAAAACTTCAGTTGGACGAAAATATTTATAAAGTCATGCAGAAGGCGGTACTGCTCGGAACGGCGAGAACTGTACGCAAGTACATGGGAAATTCAGAGGAACACCGACTGCTCCGACAGGAAGTGCGGGTGGAGCAGGAATCCAACCGGCGGCAGGGAGCCGAGGAGGGACCCGGACCCGACCACCACCACGAGCCCGAAAACCTGGAAAGGGCTCCAACAGAGCTTAATCCTTTTGATATCTGAGATATCTGGGATAAGTGAATTTTCCTCTGGAGAGGAGTGTAAAAGCCGCAAGGCTAAAGTCATAATAATAATAGATTTAGTTTCATATTTATCGAACAACAAAAGCAATTTATTTGATTATTGGAAATAAGGAATACAACGGAGTACTCAAAGTCCACTAACTGTATTCAGAGATAAATATTGTGAGGTAAGTATTACATATGATATATAAACAATAATTCAATCAATCCAACCCAAAAAGAAAAATTTTGAACATCGAAACAAGAAAAAATATAACCATTATAACGAATATAGTCTTATCGAGGATTTCTTTAACTCATTGGATTTAGCGGAAAATAAATTAAAGCGATCACTTATACCGTTACACAAAAGAGTCATTCTCTGAAGTGGTGAATTCTAGGCCCCATGTCGTTCACCTTTCTTCGATTCTCAAGGTTAATAATGTTGAAGAATTTTGGTCTGATATTATTATTTTCAGAATTTTCCGAAGTAAGGCGAAAAGTACATTTAAAACTAAAAAATCTAAGAAATTTTCTTCGGACACCCTGAATGCGGTCAAAGCAATGAAAAGAAAATACGTCACAGTTCACATTGAAGATTAGTTGGTACAACTATCAAAGAATTCGCCTAAATCATAAGGCTCCATTTCCTACAAGAAAATAAAAGCTAGATGCAGATGCTATTGGAAGATAGAACAGCATTCATGCACATTATTTTTAGCGGCGTTACACTAGCAGGGCATCTCAATGCCTTCGTTTTGCTCTCATTTTGCTCCGTTTTGCTCACCACTCAGTTTATTTTGCTCACCTATATAGATTGAGCTATAGACAATTTAAAGTGCCCTGCTGGTGTAATATTACACTAGCTGGGCACCTCATCGCATCTTTCCAATATTGGTTTTAATCGAGAGCCCTCATTTTGCTCCGTTTTGCTCATTCATATTTTACGAGTTTTCGGAGAAGAAAAAAAATGTCCTTTTCTTACCCTAGCTTGTGGGCACCTCAACGGATCTTTCCTTCCCATGTTGGTTTCAATAGGAAGCTCTGGTTCTGCTCACTATTCAGTTTTTTTTACCTATGTAGATTGAGCTAAAGACAAATAAAAGGGCCCTGGTGGTGTAATATTACATTAACGGATAATAGAAAAATCTCAAAGGAAAACTAGGGATTTCAGATTGCTCCTTAAAATCAAATATATACTATTTAAATCTGTAAATGTGCCACAATGGTTGAGATCCACCACCTCCGATCCATCCATTTGCAGAGAAGGATCTATAATGATCAGTCACCAGTCCGTTCGTTTTGTTCATTTACACTTTACGAGTTTTCAGAGAAGAAAAATTATTTTTTTTTCTTACCTTAGCTTATGGGATATCTGCGTTTTGCTCTCGTTTTGCTCTTTTCAAATCTGAAATTACTTTTTCCCAACCACTTACCGTTACCGAGATTAGATAATCAAGAGTGGTGTAATATTACACTAGCATGGCACCTCAACGGATCTTTCCGATATTGGTTTCGATCGAAAGTCCTCGTTTTGCTTTGCATTTATACTTTACGAGTTTTTGGAAGAGAAATTTTTTTTATCACCCTAGCTTGTGGGATATCTGCGTTTTGCTCTTTCCAAATCTGCAATTCGTTTTTTTCTACCACTTACCGTTACCGAGATATAGATAATTAAAAGTGCCCTCCTTATGAAATAACACACTATAGATAGGGGGTCTAAGGAAGTACCCAACAAAGTATCTAATGGCTGTTGAGTACCTACTCTCTTTGATATGCAACAACACCTCTTAGAAAGAGGATTTGTTCCGGTTCTGTTCTTAATGATTTGGGCAAATCACAGAGCTTTGTTGGTTGTTTTTTTCGTTTTTGTCATTGAAACATTTTTGTATCGCTTTTTCGCCCAAAACTGGACTTAACAGTCGAAATAAATGTGAATCATTATTTTCTATATCAATCTGGACCACTTTTTCAGTCAATTTTCCCAACGAATTGGCTCTTGCAATATCGGCAAGAGCCAGTGAATTTTATGTACCCACTAGAATTGTCAGCTGATATATATTATTTATCACCTTTAAATGAAGAACAACAAGGAAGCTTTGCTTCACTGTAGAACTTCTGACTGGTGATATCAGACCATCCTTTCTTTGAAAGAACTAGTGGACTTCTAGTACCTAGTCGTTTATAATTTCAAGTGAACTTAAACATCATTCAATTTTACACCTGAATGGTACTCTTCACGAAACTCGATACTGTGAACCGTTTTGGAATATTTTGATTTAAAGTTTATGAAGTAATAACCGATGCTGGTATAAAATAATCTTCCTGCGAATATAAGATCTCTCAGTCTGAAGAATTTCAAGAAAGAATTGCTCTTAGAGAATTGTTATTACTCGGTTAGTGAATATTTATGTGATCAATTGTAATGGTCTGATTTCTGTGACTTGTCCTATACATTGTTTGATGTCTAACAGGATCAATAAATATGACTTTAGCCTTGCGGCTTTCACACTCCTCTCCAGAGGAAAATTCACTTATCCCAGATATCTCAGATATCAAAAGGATTAAGCTCTGTTGGAGCCCTTTCCAGGTTTTCGGGCTCGTGGTGGTGGTCGGGTCCGGGTCGCTCCTCGGCTGCCTGCTGTAGGCTGGATTCCTGCTCCACCCGCACTTCCTGTCGGAGCAGACGGTGTTCCCCTGCATTCCCCATGTACTTGCGTACAGTTCTCGCCGTTCCGAGCAGTACCGCCTTCTGCATGACTTTATAAATATTTTCGTCCAACTGAAGTTTCCTCAAGTTCTCTAGTAGTTTCTTCGGTATCAGGCCTGTAGATGAAATGACAATAGGGATGGTCTTTATATCTTTCAGCTTCCACTGTGTTGTCTCTTTGGTTGAAACAACACTTGCTTGAAGTTTTTAGGGGCAACTGAACGACCAGACTCAGAACGTTCAAGGGAATGTCTTAACTCCACAGTTGCCGAGGAGGTATATTGATCAAACTGAAGATGAATGAATGATTTTATTAATTACAATCTAAGCTTATATACTAAATCGAACAATGACGATAACAATAACATTGCCATATTTGGTATTACTGCACTGACGGAGTCCCCGGTTGCATCAATTGTTTCTAGCCAGTCAGCAGATTTCGGTAGATCGACGGCTCGCTCGGCGTGACCCAGTTTTGTGAATAATTCAGATGGAATCCTCCATATTATTGAACTTGATTATTTTTTAGAATAATGTTCGAATTTCGAACATTACTCCCAAGGCCGAAATGCTGCAGGCTATGATGTTGGAGCTCCAGTGTTGGCAATCTGTTACTTCTATTGTCCTATTCCCTAATTTCCTATTTCTAACTCGTGTGACACTCGATCGAGTGCTTTATTGGGCATGGTCATGAATGGGTGCTGACGTCCGGAGTTGGTCTCTCGTCTGGAATTCTGTTTTCGCCTCGGCGTAGAGCTGGTCAAGGTCGAAACATTGCTGGCGTGGTTTTGAACTCGGTGTGATTTCGGTCAATGGAATTTCGGCTTCTACTTCATTTATTTCCGTGGTGGATCTGTTAGTTCTTCGGTTCCGAAGGAGTGGACGTATATATCGCATACAGAGGTACGTTACAGCTAGTGTGACTATCGCAGAGATTCCTATCACGGTGGTTGTAGCAGGAGGGTGTGAAAAATGTCTCCAGATATGTGAATTTGGTTCCTCTTCTTCCAGAATTATCTTTGTTAAATTTGCAGAGATGTTGCCCATTGCTGTTTCGGGCTCGATGAGATTTTCATTGGAAAGATTCGAGTTCCCTTGCCATAAGTTCAATGGGATTGGCTTGCTGAACGTCGTTGTTGATTTCATCTCATTCGTGAACCTCGCTCGAAGGATTATATTTTGCGTTCTGAGGAGACAGTCTGCTCCTATGTGAATTGTGCCAGTTCCATTGATGGTAATTTTTTCTCGTTTTCCTCCGCATAGTTTTGATATAGTGGACGGTTGGTTGGAAATGAACATCCACGTATTTGGTTTGATTAGTTCTTTCCATAATACGTCTTGGACTTGAATGCTGGAGAGTTCACAGTCGAATTTCCCATTTTTTTGGTAGATGCTTTGGATGATGCAATTCGGATGCTGTTCCATGTTTTTTACCATTCCAGGATTATAAATGTATAGGCCTTCTCGTAGTTTTACGGCTTCCTTGACTTCCTGTTCATCTATTTCGAAGTATTTTTGACTGTTGTACTCTACTGCTAATAAGTCATTGGATACTTTTGGTGCTATGAATATGTTTTCTCTCTTCTTAACCGGGACGGGAAATACTTTGATTATGTCGTAACTTTGTCTTTGGATAATGAAGAAGAAGGTGACTATTCTTAGTTCATTCGCATCATAGGAGACTTCCATTCTGCTTACAGGTTTGAGTAATATGTGCATGTCTGATGGAATCGTTGTTTCAGCCTTCTGGATCAGCTTTGCTAGTTCGCTTGGAGAAAGTAGATCCGTGATGTGGCCTTGACCATGACATATGTTTATGATTCTTGTGTATTTGTTATTGACTTCTTCCAAATAGTTGACAGCTAGTTGGTAGTTTTGAATGATTTGAAGATTTATGCTGTTTTCATCAACATTTCTGTACCATAGATGCATTTCGTTGATGATGGCTATGCCCTTGTTGAATTTTACACGAAAATGTTCTAATTTTTGGCTTATTTTTTCTTCGATCTGCCTCACGTCATTCGTCGTGGAAATCAGTAGTTTTCTCTGATGATTGGTGACTTCTATGAGGTGTTGTTGGTTTTCCTGAAGGTCGTCTATATCGTGATAGACTTCATCGTTGACGCCGAAAATGGATGTCATTAATTCTCCTAATATTCCTCTCCTGGATCTGGTCGATAGATGTTGGATGCTGTCGATGAGTAGGTTGTTCTCATACTTCATTTCTGCGATGTGGTGTTGAAACTCGTGACAGTGATTTGTCTGCGATAGTTGAGAAGCTGTAGTACATAACCCACGAAAGTTTTCAACTGTTCTGTTAAGATTGTTTCGGTCCAAGTGTAGTTGATCAAGAGAAAACGGTGTTAATAATTTCAACTCCGGCTCGAAGGACCAAAAAATGTTGTTTCTTTGTCCTCTTTTATTACTGCTTGATGCGGAATGTAGTATCTTGTGCTGGTCGTCTGATTTGCTGGAGTCATGTGTTTTAGTTCGATATATTCCCACATGAATTCTTTGTACATTGCTTCCAATTTCTCGTCCTTTTCGAACTTCTTCTCTATCTGCAAAAGTCGAGCGATGGCGGTTTTTCTTGATTGTCCTAGCAATTGTTCCTTCTCCTTGAATGGCAGTCGTACAGTATATGTGCCATCCTGATTCCTTGTGTAAGTTTTCTTGAAGAATTCTTGGCAGGGACTTTCCTGGCTGTTGTTGTTTGTGAGGGTATCTGCTTCTTCTATTTCCCAGAATTTTGTTATCTGTATTTCCGGTGTAGTGGTGGCGATCATACTGGTTATTTGGAGTTGCGGACCAGCTGATGTGCTACCGGAGAGAATCCATCCTAACTCAGTGTTTTGTGCAAGCAGACCATTTTTAGATTTTTTAACGAAATCCTGTACGATTTCCGTATATAAGTCGATTCCTAGGAGAATGTCGATTTTTCCGGGTTTGTAGTAAGTGGGGTCGGCAAGGATTACGTTGTTCCAATTTTCGTCAGCAGTTATCGATTGTTGAGGCATGGAGCTGGTCAATTTTGGTAGGATGTATAGCTCGGCTTGTAATTTGAAGTCGCTTGAAAATCTTGGTTTCATCACGGTGTGGATTTTCCATTTTGAAGTCCCTGCGTCGCAAGATCCTAACCCTGTTATGTTCGCATGATGCCTTTGCTTGGGCATTCCTAAGGTATTTGCGGCTCCTTCAGTTATAAATGATACTTGGGAGCCTGGATCAATAAGAACTCGCATAAGTTCATGGTACCCTTTGTTGTTTTCAACATTAACGAATGCTGTGGCCAGGATGGGGATGGTTGGTCCATCATTGTTATTTGAAGCTTTTCCTAGATGGGACTCGAATCCATTTTCATGCTCTCTTGTGCGTTGACTTTTGGAGGTATCTTGCTTCTGTCCTTGCTGATTTAAATTTGTTTTGAAGTTCCGATAATTTTCCCAATGCAATGATGAGTGATGAAAGTTGTTACATTTGAAGCAGAGATTCTTGCTCGGGCATTTCGTATTGCTCGGATGCTTCAAACAATTCTTGCAGAGGTGTTGTTTTCGTACAAAATCGTTTCGTTCTTTTATTGACATATCCTTGAATTTTTGGCAACGGAAAATTTCATGGTTGCTGTCACATAAACTGCATGATTGTAAGTCGGTGTAGTAATTTTGAAATTTATGTCTTTGTCCTGTTGATGGATGATCTGATTTTTTGATTGTGCCTCGAAGTGCTTCGAGGGATTGGAATCGATTTTCTAGAAACTCCAAAAGATCTGCCAGTTCTTGAATATCCTTGTGTGTTGTGGTAGATTGTTCATAGAGCCTTCTTGAATCGCTGTCTAATTTCTTTAGCAGCATATGCGCTATTATGTTGCTACCCAATTGTTCGGCTGTGATTCCCATATTTTCAATGGCTCTCAGATTTTCTTGAACAGTGTCGTGAAGTTTTTTAATGGATGCTGCCGACTCTTGTTGCAAAATTGGTAGATTCAAGATGTTGTCGGCGTACTTGCTGAAGAGAAGTCTGTTGTTGTTGTACCTCCTCTTTATCAATTCCCAGGCGATAGGGTAGTTTCTTGATGATACTTCTAAATGTTGAATGAGCTTCGCTGCTTCACCCCTGGTTTGGCTCTTCAGGTATTGCATTTTTTCAGCGTCCCCTAGTTCATGGTTTTGGTGTATGGTTTGAATGAATATATCTCGGAATGTGATCCAGGTCTCGTAGTCACCAGTGAAGATAGGGATGCTGATCCGTGGTAAATTTATGGAAATGTTTTTGTTTTGGAACTGTTTAGTATCAGTCGGAGAAGCAGTGATTATTTCTTCTATGATTTCCTCATATTTGGTTCTAAATTTTTCGAAGACTCCGGTTTTCTTGTATTTGATTACTTCTTCATTGATAGCTAGCATCTGTTCATAGAGTGCTTCTATGTCCCGCCAGATCCTGGTTAGGTTTGCTTCGAGGAAGTTGTATATTTTGGGATGTAGTTGGCACTGTATTTTTGCTTGGGCCCTTTCCATTTCCCTTTTGAATAAATCCAATTTTATTTGAATTTGAAGGATGGAAGGGTGGTGGTAGCTGACTTCTTCTGACATCGGAGTGGACTTCTGCCATGTATTGATATAGTTCTTGATTTCTTGGTAGCATTTGGATATCTGACCATGTAAATCTTGTTTGAAGTAGGAATGCTCTTCATCAAGGGATTTCCGGAGTTCGTTATGATTTTCTTGGAATTTGTTCAGTAGATCTGCGGCCATCATGGATTTTGTTTTGCGTGCGGACCCGTCTTTCTTGAGTGAAGATAATATTTTGCTCAGGTCTTGGCCGATAGTCATTTGTTCTCCCAATTTTTCTTCCATGTTGGTTGAAGGTTTCATGAAATTTCTGCTTTGAAGATTTTTTTTTTTTTTTGTTGATTTTCCGGAAGGCTAGTTCACGGGCTCTTAGTTGGCGCTGGAAGGCTTCTTCGCGGATGCGGGTGTTAGCTCTGGAGGGCTTCTGCTGGCGCTGGATTTGGCTCTGGAAGGCTTCCCCACAGGCGTTGATGATTTAATTGAGATTAGGGTCGTAAATCCTTAGCTCTTATTTTTTCCAGTGGACTCGGTGTGTTCCCTGGCTTTTTTGAATTTTTGATCCGGAAGGCTAGTTCACGGGCTCGGATTTGGCGCTGGATGGCTTCTTCACGGATGCTGGTGCTGGCTCTGGAGGGCTTCTGCTGGCGCTGGATTTGGCTCTGGAAGACTTCCCTACAGGCGTTGATGTTTTGATCGAGATTAGGGTCGTAAATCCTTTCTCTCGATCCGGCTCGAAGGACCAAAAAATGTTGTTTCTTTGGTTGAAACAACACTTGCTTGAAGTTTTTAGGGGCAACTGAACGACCAGACTCAGAACGTTCAAGGGAATGTCTTAACTCCACAGTTGCCGAGGAGGTATATTGATCAAACTGAAGATGAATGAATGATTTTATTAATTACAATCTAAGCTTATATACTAAATCGAACAATGACGATAACAATAACATTGCCATATTTGGTATTACTGCACTGACGGAGTCCCCGGTTGCATCAATTGTTTCTAGCCAGTCAGCAGATTTCGGTAGATCGACGGCTCGCTCGGCGTGACCCAGTTTTGTGAATAATTCAGATGGAATCCTCCATATTATTGAACTTGATTATTTTTTAGAATAATGTTCGAATTTCGAACACACTGTCTTCTGGTTTGTTCCTCGAGATCTCTGTATTTTGAAATTTTTTCAGTGTGTCTATCTAGAAGATTGTTATTATTTGGAATTGCCACGTCGATGAATAGTGCTGTGTCCTCATCCTTATTGAGCAATATGAGGTCTGGTCTATTGTGGGTTATTTTCCGGTCTGTAAGAACCGTGCGATCCCAGTAGAGCTTGTGATGTTCATTTTCCAGCACAGCATCCGGATGGTAATTGTAATAAGGAACCTTTTTCGAAGTTAGAAGTTGGTGTTTTAGTGCCAATTCTTGGTGAAGAATCTTGGCAACAGCATCATGTCTATTTTTGTACTCCGTGCCCGCGAACTTCTGACATCCCCCGGTGATGTGCTGGATAGTTTCATGAGTCGCACAGCCATAACGACAGCTATCGTCCGCCACTGAGGCATCCTTGGCGATGTATTTCATGTAATTTGTTGGATCCTGATCCTGGATGGCGAGCATGAAGCCCTCTGTCTCAGGAAACAACCTTCCGGAAGTCAACCAGTAGTTCGACGCAGATATGTCGACGTAATCATGGTTGACCTCGTTATGGTGCCTCCCATGCAAAGGTTTGCCAATCAGTTTCTGCATTTTACTTTCTGCGGAGTGTTCGACGGTTTCCAAGTGATCCTGCTGTAGCTTTAATGGTGTAGAACTATCAGCAACACAAACTACTCGATGGAGTTCTGACGAAGCAGCCTTGCTCAGGAAATATTTTCGAAGTCCTTCAATTTCCTGGGACATACGGTTGGACAAATCAACAATTCCTCTACCCCCAAGATGTCGTGGCAGCTCTGTCCGTTCTATTGAGCTTTTGGGGTGATGTTTATTGTGTTTAGTCAGCATCGTCCTTATTTTTCTCTGTAAAGCTGCTAAATCGGTGGTCGTCCAAGAGATAATACCAAATGAATAGCTCAGCGCCGAGCAAGCGTAGGTGTTAATCGCTTTTATCAGATTCTTGCTGTTGAGACCAGTTCTCATTACCTTCTCAATCTTCGGGTGAATTCCTCCGTTAATCCTTTCTTCATCTGGGTCTGATTGATTTTTCTTGCCTGTTTTATGCCTAGATTCTTGTATGTGTCTCCTTCCTTTAATGCTTCAATTTCTGCACCTTCCTTGAGTTTGAACGTACCATCTTCTATTTTCCCTCTCGTTATGTTTAGCAGTCGACATTTTTCTAGTCCAAACTTCATTTTGATGTCTTCCGAGAATCCTTCCACCATTTTCAGCATCAGTTGCATTTGTTTTTTGGTAGATGCGAAGAGTTTCAAATCGTCCATGTAAAGGAGATGATTCAGTTTCATCATAGTTCTACTGCCGCTCTTGATGGCAAATCCGTAGTCCGTAGAATTCAATCTATGAGACAAGGGATACAGGGCCACGCAGAACCACAGAGGGCTCAGCGAGTCTCCTTGGAAAATTCCGCGTCTTATTGGAATAAGTCCTGTTGTAATGGAGCAATCTGCTGCTTTCATTTGAAGACTAGTACGCCAGGTTGACATGGCGTTTTTCAGGAACTCAACAATATTGGGATTCACCTTGTAAATCTTCAAGATCGTCAAGAGCCATTCGTGAGGTATAGAATCGAATGCTTTCTTGTAGTCTATGTACGCAGCGTAAAGATTCCTTCGCTTGGAGAACGCTTGATTGCAGATAACTGAATCTATTATTAGTTGTTCTTTGCAACCGCGGCTGTCTTTGGTGCATCTTTTCTGTTGCATGGCGATGATATTATTCCTTTCGCAATGGTTGTGAATGCGGTTTGAAATGCACGATGTGATTAATTTGTACATCGTTGGAAGACATGTGATTGGTCGGTACTTGGATGGGTCTTCTGTATTATTATTATTATTATTGAGATCATAGATTAATATTAATATTAATTAATCTATGATTGAGATTCAATAAGGATTTTGTGCCTATAAAAGATTTCTATTGTTTTAATGGCCTCATCAGTGACCGAATCAAATCATCTTGCGTTTTTCCCTTCAAAGGAATTGAGCATAACTTTTGGCGGCGAAGAAATGGGTTTTTTTTGTAGTTTTTCAATCATATGTCCTCAAGAAATACGGATATCGACTAATTACTTTGGAGAAAAGCTATAGAGCACTGAATTCTACGTCGAATGAGATCAAGTGTGTACTTTTTCTCACTAATGGATCCCAAAGTTGGGACAATTTCCAGAAACATTGTAAAATGTTATATTTCATATTGATTTCTCGGAAAAATTTTTGAAAGCAGCTTATATATGAGAGAAGTATAAAAACGTATGAAAAAGTTGTAAAACATTAAATTAAATACAAGTTTTTCCTTAATATTTCAGATTTAAAACGTCATAGACCATTTCGTGGTCATGGACAGTCAACTACAATATCTCTGATATTCGGCTCAACTTTGATATACTCTAATATGAAACGTGTTTAGGAACGCCGCCTCAATCGAGAATTTAGTGATCTATAAATAATAGAAAAAAATTGAGCTTTGTTTATATTTAGTTTTCCAGGGGAGATAAAATCGAAAAAAAAAAACGAAAACACGCACTTTTGGCCACCAAAAAAATTTGCTGAGGAGGAAACCTAGGATAGTTTTTTTGGATGAGTCGTTCAAACAATTGAATACTTATTGGAAGAATTGTTTCTCGTTGTTTTCATCGCATTGTCAGTAAAAATAAAATTCGATTCATTCAGTAGTAGTTGGGAAATATATAAGGTCCGTTCTTCGGTTGACATTAGAGATGGTTGAATTCTCGATTTGATTTTGGCTATAAAAATTGCAGCCATCGCAAACAACAAGCAGCGCTACCTCTGTAGCGCCGCGCCGCCTGTTTTGTAGCGGCTACAAACGCTCGTTTCGCGAGAGCTTGTAGCCGCTCGAATACGCTTCCAGTGGACATCCGGGCTAATGCTATGACTCTTCAGTACGAATTATCCAAGTACATAGTAATTGTTCCCATTCCAAATAAAGAAGCTCGAACTGTAGCAAAAGCTATTTTCGAAAATTTTATTCTGATATACGGAAATATAAAAGAAATTCGTACAGATTTAGGTAGTAAATATAAAAATCAAATTTTTGAAGAACTGACCAAATTACTAAAAATTCAACATAAAACTACAACCCCTTACCACAGTCAAACAATATGCGCCTGCGAAAGAAATCATCGAGTCCTCAATGAATATTAAAAAATGTACATCAATGAATTCAAAATAGATTGAGATGAGTGGATTGAATATTATTCTGGTAACATTTTCCCTAGTATTCCTCCAGATGAATGTTTGGAGATAGTACGACAATTGCTCTTCGAAAAATCTGACCTTTACACTCATGTAATTTTACATTTGTGTACTTTATTAGACCTTGTC
This sequence comes from Coccinella septempunctata, assembly GCF_907165205.1. Lineage (NCBI taxonomy): Eukaryota > Metazoa > Arthropoda > Insecta > Coleoptera > Coccinellidae > Coccinella > Coccinella septempunctata. The sequence goes on along the minus strand of NC_058192.1, from coordinate 38,167,128 downwards.
CTTAAACAGAACTTTTTTCAGTTCGAGGATAAATATTACTGTCAAATTGATGAGTTATCCATGGGTTCCAGCATATCACCGTTTTTGTCCGAAGCATTCATGTCAAAATTTAAACAAAACCTATCTAGAACAAGTTTATTCCTTGAGCACATCTTGAGGTGGTACCGTTATGTCGATGGTGTTTTTGCCATTTTTAGGGGCACCCATGATGAATTGAAGAGTTTTCTCGACTTGTTGAACAGTCTTCATCCCTCCAACAAATTTACGTGTGAGTTGGAGGTGAATAACCGTTTACCATTTTTAGATCTGATTATTGATGGAGATAACTGCAGTTTGAATTTTGATATTTTTCGGAAGCCAACGACTACTGATTCCGTAATACCTTTCACATTCATCCACCCGTACAGTCAAAAATTCTCCGCCTTTCACTCCATGTTCCATAGATTGTTCAACATCCCTCTTAGTCCCACCAATTTTCAAAAAGAGTTGTCAATCATAAAGCAGATTGCAGAAGGAAATTGCTGTCCAGAGCACACAATCGAAAGAATATACCAAAAACACATAAACAGGCAGCTGAACAAGTCGTTCACAGATGGAGTTCAATAGAAAACGTATAGGAGCTTGAGGTTTTTTGGCCAGATAACAGCATCGCAAAACTGTTCGGTGCGTACACAGAAAATATTCATATTACCTTCAAGACGGCTAATACACTGGCTAAACATCTGATCAACACCGAAGATAAAATACCCATCACACAAAGGTCCAACCAACTTTTTTGCTCCCAACCCCAATGCAATGTCACTTATGTAGGTCAAAGTGGGAGGAGAATAGAAACAAGGGTTGGTGAAGATTTGAAACAGATAGAGAAAAACAGGGATAAGGATATCGTCAACACCCCATCACAGTTCGCCAACCACATCTTAGAGTCAGGACACAATTTCGACCCAAGAACTGGTGTCAAAGTGTTGCATGTTTGCGAGAAGGGTCTTCAATTGGATCTTCTGGAGATCTTGGAGATCAACAGAGCGTTAAGGTCTCAAGAGTACAACTGCGTCAGTGAGCAGATTAACTTTGATTGTTCAACATTTTTCAATCTTCTAATATATAAAATTCTCGTGTCATATTATAGTTTTCGTTACCATACTCCTCCGAAACGGCTTGACCGATTTTGATGAAATTTTTTGTGCTTATCCGGTATCTATGAGAATCGGCCAACATCTATTTTTCATCCCCCTAAATGTTAGGGGTAGTCCACCCCTAAATTTTTTTTTGTATTTTTTAGACAAAATTTTTAATTTCTATTTTTTTATGATACAACATACAAAAATACATACAATCCTCAATTTTCACCCTTCTACGATCAACCCTTATTTTTTAATAGCCATTTTAGTAATTTAATCATTAGGAAATTATTTATATGGCAAAACAACGTTTGCCGGGTCAGCTGTCTATGAGAATCGGCCAACATCTATTTTTCATCCCCCTAAATGTTAGGGGTACTCCACCCCTAAATTTTTTTTTATTTTTTAGACAAAATTTTTAATTTCTATTTTTTTACTAGAAATTACTAGGAAATTATTTATATGGCAAAACAACGTTTGCCGGGTCAGCTAGTTCCATACAAAATTTTTGTTTAGTTTTATTGTTTTTGTTTGTTCGTGGACTATTTATTTTTGTAATTTTAGACAATATTGAAGAACAGAACGACATCTGAGTTTTCTTTCTTGCGTTTCATGTGCTTTCGCATGTTCCCCTTTTTGTTGAACATGTGATTGTTGATAAGTCTTATTGTGATTCTAATTGTTATTCGTGTATTTTCCTCGACGATTTTATATATTTTGTTTCATCCTGCCCATTTTTGACGTTTCAACAACTGCATTGGTAGGTTATAATTTATTTAATTTGGGATCCTTTCATTTGTTTGACAAATTTTTTTGATTTTAGAGCACCTGATGATGGCAAGTTACCATTTTGCATAGTGCATAAATTAAATAATATAGTGGGGTAGACCATTTATTTGTTTATACCTATTGAATATTATTGTTTTTTTTTATAACACGACACCAAGTTCATATCACAATTACGTTCCGTACGAGCTCGTTTTCGGTAAGAAACCTGACCTATCTATTTCCATGGACTATTTCCACGAATTCTCTTGACACTCTCTTGATTCATATTATCAAGAGGTCAGATACAGACTTCAAATTGCTCATGGTGAATGTAAAAAACGAATACAAAAAATTAAAGATAAACGAAAAATAGATTACGATAAAAAGGCATGTCAAATTGATCTGATTATGATTTCTTATGAAAATAGATCGAAATTAGACCTTGGTACAATGGCCCTTTCAAAGTGATAAACACATATAATGTAATTTGTACCATAGAAAACGGCAAAGGACAGTTGCTTATAGTGATTCCCACGAGACCAACGAGATGAGACTTTTCTGTAGTCTCGTCTTGTCTCGCCGATAAGACATGGAGTCTCGTCTCGCAGGCTCCTAGTCTCGTCTCGTCTCCAGAGTCTCGTTTAAGTCTCGTGGTCTCGTCTTTGGTAACATTTTTTGAAAGCGGAATATTGAAATTTAATGATTATAACGCATACTTTAGTTTATCTACCGAGTAATTTTTTTCAATTATTTGGAAGTATAATTATAATAATAAGAAATGGATCACGCCTTCAACAGTAAGGCAGGTAAATAATAAACAAATTAATTCAGATGCATAACATCCGCAGATAATTAAATCAACGAATGTTACTATCTAAATCGAACTAACAAACTACCATCGCTCGAAGTATTACCAGAAATTTCATTTCGTCGACAAAGAGCTCTGAGAGTTAGGAAATTGAATTGGATTGGTTCCCGTTTCTCTGTCAGATGTCGGTACGATGTATTTATACATCATACCTGCTACTGATATGGAATAAAAGGAGCCGGCAATTCATAGCATTTCGTTGACGAATGAGTTTTGTTGCTCTGACGAGGTCAAATAAGACCGAAACCATGGTCAGCATCTACTCTTTGTCGACGAAATGAAATTTCTGGTAATACTTCGAGCGATGGTAGTTTGTTAGTTCGATTTAGATCGTAACATTCGTTGATTTAATTATCTGCGGATGTTATGCATCTGAATTAATTTGTTTATAATTATAATATTATATGAAATTTATTGATTGTTGTACTTGATTCAAGACCTGCAGAAGTAAATGAAGCAAATTTTACTTCCGTCTATCGTTCAGTATTAGAAAACAAATACATATCTAGTTATAATTCTTCTAAATCTGGTGTATTAATCGAATGCTTTCCGAAGAAGATTTGCAGATTTTCGGCCTCATTCGACTTATTCTGAAGTTGATTGTAATATCGAAGAAAAATGTTAGAATATCAAAGTATTCGAAGTTGGTATTCTGCAGACTCACCAAATACTCCTTGCAGACGCTGTATGGTTTCTCATGTTTCCACATCTACTTTTCACAAAAATGAAATCATTCTTTGAGATTTTCCTGCCACTTTCATGGTTACAAAAACAGTGCTATGAACGCGTCTATATCAGTCAAACGACTGAATAATCAGAATATATTGAATGATACTAGTGAATATCTATTGTGATTAGCGCAATATTGTTCAGTTGTAGTATGATGATTTCTTTGGGTGTGAAGGATCGATTGAAACAAGAACACTCTTAGCTTCTATGCCGACGTTTCGCTCTTATTTGAAAGCGCTGAAGCCCAGTATTTCACGGAGCAAGTAGTGATTAGGATGAGGCAATTAAATAATCGACACATTTTAAATTTCACACTTTTTTAGATTTTCATTTTGTGTTTTATCTCCGCAATTTTGTTGTTGTATTTTGCCAGCTGTTTTTCTAAACAATTTCCACAAAATAAGATTAATTTTAAATTGCTCATTTCTTATATGAAATTTCTGCTTGACGACCTTTATGTATACGTTGTTGTTGTGAAAAATTACACAAGGCCTTTTACATATTCATAGAATTGAAGTTATCTGTTCGTAGGATGCTACCGTATGTACCTTGTGAAGAAGTTGATGGCGCATTTTTACATACACATTAGTTCATTTTAAGAGACAATATTCAGATCAGGAAAAATTACAATTGGCTATAAACCGCGAGAAATTTTGCGAATCTACGCGTACTGCCTACCTCAGATAGTAATACTTTGAGGCCGTCTGTCTTAAGAATGCGACCATCTGCCAATGTTTTCTTTCTGAACTTCGTTTAGTGATATATTAATTGAAAATTTGACACAAAAATGACAGTGGTAACTTATGAGGAAGTTGATAGCGTTTTTTTGCTATATTTGACAGCGTCTGTTTCAAAATAGCGACCACCCTTTATGGCAGACGCTTACGATTTCAATTCAGTTAAGATCCTAGACCATTTTGACACAACATTCATCTTGGTAATAATTGGAAAGTTCTTATCGATTTTTTCTCATTTTTTTATCCAACGCACGGCAGACGGGCGGTTTCAAGTTCACATTATAAAGTTGAACCAAAATGCCAATCCAAACCTTTGGTAACTTATGCGGTAGTTGTTTTTGCTGCCAGCTTTTGGACTATTATTCTTGTAATATTTGAATATACACACTTCGATGTTGATGAAATATGAATATGACTAATTTCGATGAATTATTTCAAAAATATAAAAATTGTAACAGTTTACTTCTACAGATTTTTGTACATTCGTTTTTTCTTTATTCAAGGTACCACCCCCAGTAGCAGCTCCTACAGTCACTGAACCTTTACCACCTGGGATGGAATAAATGTTAATCGAAAAAAAAATGTATTGTAAAGCAATTACTTAGAGTATATTGAAATAAAGGAAATTTAGTGAAGTGGACATAAATTATTTTTTGTTGTTTGCATTGAATGATAGTATTAAATTAGGAACCGACACAGAACTGGAACTAGAACAGTGGCATGAACCAGAAATATCTTCTTTGGATGATATGCGAATGCTTTTTGTACACTCTGCTGAACTCCTGGAGGATTTTAAGTCTTCAGAAAGACTGGACTGAATATCACTTGATGAAAATGAGGTTTCACTAAATCGCGAAGATGCAACTTTTATATCAGGTAATTTTATGTTGTTCTCCTTGGCAAAATTTTCCAATATTGCTTTCAATTTGTGATCTGCTTCTGCTACATGGCAAAGTTTTTGTAATCCGTTTTTATTCGCTTCTGAAATTTGTTGAACTTCCAAATCTCTCTGAAAAAAAAATACAATTTCAAGTCGGATGACATTTCATTCAAATGTAGTTAATGTTAACAAGTCTTGTTACAAGGGCGAAAGGGATTAAAGATGTAATTAAAACATCTCGAATCTCGAGACAGCGTTGGGAAAACTTGAGAAAAGTGTAAATAAAAAAATAATCAATAGGTACTGCAATCAAATTTTCATATTTCATAATTAAAGATACATATTTAGGGTATCCCAGAATGAATGGATAATCCTCAAACATCTATCTGTTAACAAACAACGTCAGTTATAATAACTCACTCTAATGAATCGGAAAAAATTCTTGGAATTATTTACGAAGCGAATAACAAGGTGGATCAGTGTTTCTGTACAAGCCGGTTGGCCGAAAGAGAACAGTCCATTATTGTAATTTAGGAATGTCCGTTGAATAATTTTAAAATTAGGTTGATAACTAATTATTGTGAATATTTTGCTGGGAAAGATGAATTCAGATAGTTGAGATGTATTATTATTATTATCTGTTGACAAGTTTTTTGAATTTCTTTCTCGTTTTTTCAATTTTATACTGAATAACCACTGGTATATCTATGGGAGATGATTCCCCAACATAATGGTCCTGTAGCGTTCCTGGAACAACTGAAGAACAGAAGAATCATCACTTGGAAGACTGGACCTGGTCGAAAGACCCTCCCAGTCAAAAGCAAGATTTGACTATTATTAATTTGAGTACTAAAGACATTTCTAACGACGATGCTGATGAAATCTAAAATATTCTCAAGGCATGAGCACCTCCGGTTTTTCCGGAAATGACGTCAACTTCCGTTTTTCAAATTAGAACACCATTTTTTTATTGCAGAAATAGATTCCTTAGAAAATTTCAAGTTATTTTGATGTAACATTTTTCAGTTTTGGTTGGAAAATTCTCTCTGAGCGGGAAAATTCGAAAAAAAAATCGAAAATAGAGCTCCGCTGAAACAAGAATAACTTCGAGGTTTTTGGATGGAAAATTTTCATTTTTGGGATTTTTCAAGATGTAAGATTGATGTATCCACTTTAAAAATCGAAATCGCGATTAATGATACAGGGGGTGAAAAAATCGCTTTCAAAGTTAGGGATGACAAAATCGTGAAAAATCAATTTTTTCAAATTAGAACCCCATTTTTTTATGGCAGATATTGAATCTACGTTAAAAAATAATGTGAGTGTATGCATCACACCCTTGCCCTAAAGTGGATATTTTCTGAGTTATTCACAAAAAACTGTTTTTCGTCTTGAATTTTCAGCTATTTCTATTCCCTTCACGCCAAAAAGATGAAATTTTCAGGAACTGTTACTTAAACCATGTTTTAGATTTTACTACCCTAATATGCAAGAGAAAAAAGTTACAGGTTGTTCCTAAATAGATGGCGAATTTTGATTCGAATTTGTATCGGAAACCTCTTTATTTCAACTAATCGGCCATCGGTTTTCTCTCCAGTGATAAATAAATAATTCCTTATGAACCATATGCAAAAACTTACCATGTTTTACATTCTTTTTTTTTAATGATAGATATCATTAATTACATCTGCCAAATTCCTCTTTATTCAGTAGCATTTTGTGTTTACTATTAATTTGGTGATAATTCGTATTAAGTTATAAAATCGATCACTATGCCTAATTTTACCAATGAAGATTATTCAAATCTCATTCTACTTCATGGAGAATGTAATAAAGTTGTAGATAGAACGATTCGACTGTTCATTGAGAGGTTTCCTGACCGACCCAGACCAACGAGAGATACCATTAACAGAACCATGACAAACTTGAGAAATGTCGGATCTTTCGTTAAGAAAACTATACACAGGGAAAAAAGTGTAGTAGAAGATGAGAACAACGAAATTACAGTTCTTGCATATTTTCGTGTGAATCCTCAAAATTCTCTCAAAGATGCCGAGATTGATCTGGGAGAAGAGAATGAAAACTTTTTGGACTGTATAATTTGGACAGATGAATCTAAATTCACAAAGAATGGTTCTTTCAATAGGCATAACAGTCATTATTGGGATGAAGAGAACAACCACCACTTCAGACAATGGAACTTTCAAGAGACCTGGAGTTTCAATGTTTTTTGCGCCATCAAAAATAATGCAATTCTCGATGTTCACATTTATGATGGGACTTTAACTGGTAAGATAGAACACTACACATGTTTGCATTATTTAAAGACTGTTCCCCCTTAGGAGATAGATATTCTGACATATTAACTCAAATAATTGAGCCGCTAGTACAGTACCATAATGATTTATGGTATCAACAAGATGGCGCGCCTCCACACAATTCACTCAATGTGTCAAATATCTTCTACAGGCTATTTGAAGATCGATGGTTGGCGAACAATGGTCCACATCTTTGGCCACCACGTTCTCCCGATTTAACTTCTTTAGACTATTATGTTTGGGGTAGGATAAAAAATATTGTCTACTCAACTCCCCTGACTGATAAAGAGGACTGCATAGAACGAGTCAGAAATGCGTTCAGGTTTGTTTAGATTTTTAGATTCATAGTTTTGAAACTCAATTTGGTTTTTAAACACCTTTGCAGATCTCTTCCTCCCGATGAAATAAGAAGAGCAACGCACGAAGCATTCCTGAGACGTATAAATAAATGTCTAGAAATTAACGGTCAAAACTTTGAGCATCTTCTCTAGTTATAACTGCGAGAGTTTGCCATGGTTCTCCTAATAGTAACTTGAAGTCGGTTTCAAGAAGGGCTGAAAAATCTACAGCATGGTTCAAATAACAGTTCCTGAAAATTTCATCTTTTTGGCGTGAAGGGAAAAGAAATAGCTGAAAATTCAAGACGAAAAACAGTTTTTTGTGAATAACTCAGAAAATATCCATTTTAGGGCAAGGGTGTGATGCATACACTCACATTATTTTTTAACGTAGATTCAATATCTGCCATGAAAAAATGGGGTTCTAATTTGAAAAAATTGATTTTTCATCCCTAACTTTGAAAGCGATTTTTTCACCCCCTGTATCATGAATCGCGATTTCCATTTTTAAAGTGGATACATCAATCTTACATCTTGAAAAATCCCAAAAATGAAAATTTTCCATCCAAAAACCTCGAAGTTATTCTTGTTTCAGCGGAGCTCTATTTCCGATTTTTTTTTCGAATTTTCCCGCTCAGAGAGAATTTTCCAACCAAAACTGAAAAATGTTACATCAAAATAACTTGAAATTTTTTAAGGAATCTATTTCTGCAATAAAAAAATGGTGTTCTAATTTGAAAAACGGAAGTTGACGTCATTTCCGGAAAAACCGGAGGTGCTCATGCCTTGAAAATATTTTAGATTTCATCAGCATCGCGAAATACTTATAAGTGCTGAATTTCATGAAAATACGTTCAGTAGTTTCCTGTATAAATATGGGTGAGGTTCCTCGTGAAAGACCCTATATATATATATATATATATATATATATATATATATATATATATATATTTACATCTGGCATACTTTATTGCGTCCTTTCAAAAAGCAACCTTATTGCGTCTCCCAGAAATACGCTACCTAGGTGGAATCTGATCGAAGTATATTAATCTACGCAAAAAATTACGTAGTTTGGTCGTTTCAGATCTCAAATATCTTAATTAATAAAGAAGTTGATATACGCACATTATTGCGTCCTTTCATGGTCCTACCATTAGTGCGTCCGGCGTATATTTTGTTTTCATATGTAGCACAATGCTGCGTCCGAATTTTATTCAATCTTTCACCATTAGCATGTTGTTGCGTCCAGCGTAGTTGCCACATATGTTTTAGAATCTGGTACAGTAGGATTATTCGAACTCGATGACGTGATGGTATTATAACATTGGCTCCAGTTATTACAACTCTCATCTTTCAAAACACCTCTATATTTATGATGGCTATCATCCTTAGTTTGTGGACTGCTCACTTGGGGAATCGTATTTCAGAATGTTTCGAACACTATTTAAGTGTTCAGGAAGAGCTTTAGTGATTATACAATAGTTTTAAAAACATTATATTTTTCATTTTCGTTTTTTTTTTAATAACAAATGAATGTGAGAGAGTGGTGCTCTGGAGATAACTTAAATTAGGAATGCATTAACTGCACAGTTGTTAGTTTATCCTACGTTTATCCTACGAACAATTTGGCAGTCTGGAGAGTCAACTACTCTCTCAGGGTAGTTAAATGGACGGCGAATAAAATTCTCGAATTCGATAGAAGAGTTTGAATATGAATCGTAGCCTGCATCCTAGCTCTTCGATATACAAGGACTCCCTTTGCTTATAGGGGGACGAAACCATTGAGCATATCCTCAGTGACTGCCCAGCTGCAGACAAGGTTCGCTCAGGCTGGTTCTAGGGGAACTCATGAACTACTCCTCCTCTGTTATCACCTCTTCCCTTTGGAAGATGGCACTGGAGGTAGAAGTTTAGCTCTTTGAGCTTGTTTGTGTGCCACAATAAACCGCTTTGGTCGCGGTAGCAGGTTTGGGGGATTCGACAGATGCGCCGAACAAACTGTAACTGTAACTTTTCGATACAAAGGATATACTTTCCTCGAATGCAGGAAGACAGGGGTTTCAAAGTTTGCAATACCAACATTATACACAAAAGTTGCAAATGAAATAACATTATTGAGAGGTCAAGACCCACTCAAGGGAATAGTAGCTCATCATAAAATCGAAGTCAAAGAGATGGAGTGCTTTGGAGAAACTAATATCCGACATATGAATGGATCTTAAGCTAGTAGGAAAATCTATCACGCCAGCAGAACAAAAGATATTAGAAAGCCAGATAAGACAAGCAAAACTGAAGTTTTCATTCGAATATCATATGAGTAAACATATACTTTATATATTTCAAGAGATTGAAAGACCATGACTTGCTATAAAAATCCTCTTCTGCTTTTCTGGAGTCGGCTGAGCTGATGTCGGAAACGGGAGGATTCGTTCATCAAGATGGAGTGATACTATAGATACTAGAATATCAGGTAGTATAAGAAGAATATAATGCAAGTAGTCACCTCAACATCTTGCAGGGCTAGCCGTGATCGACGAAAACTCTTATGCACATCTTGTCCGCTTGCAGAATTCATACTTTGTCAATGTATATAGAGAGACACAATGCGAATTCCTTACTTCCATCTGAGAGAAGTTTATGGCATAGACAAATAACCAAAACTCTCATTTGTACCTCCAAAGACCAAAGCAGTTTTTGAGAATGATAAAGCTCGCATATATTGCAATTAGGCTTTTTCAACAACTTGGCATATGCCAAGTTGTTGAAAAAGCGTGTATATACACGTAATAAAGCTCGATAAAGTTCTGCCAGAAAAAGATTGTGTTGTATTCCCTTCGCTGCCAAAAATAATGTGGTGGTGAACGAAGAACAGAAAAGTGAAAAATACAAAGGATCAATGTTCAAACAGGGGGCTTCATACCCAGGGCATAAAGTTTGAATGGTAAATCTGGTTGATGAATTTTTAGATCTGAGAACTAATAACGTTACTGAATTGGAGATTATTCTGGCCTGCAGAACTCTGGCAGAATGAAGAACTATCTCAAGAACGTGGGGACAACACCTGGTTCTGTCACTAGGGCAAAAAAAAGGGGTTCTGGACATGACAATGGTCAACGCAGCTTCCAGAAGAAGTGTTAAAGCTTGGGAAATGGTGACTAAACCATCAATCTCTGACCATAGGATAATCGAATATAAAATAACAGAAGAGGAACTGATCCACCATTAAGATCCATCTGAAGCAAAACTTACAACAGTTCGAAACTAATTGGCCAAACCTCTCGCATTACGATCTGGAACAAAAAGTCGATTAGGGATATTTAGAGGCCTTCCACTCCAGTTATCCACTCCTGGAAGTTTGAACAAGTGAGAATGCATCTAATCAATCCTATTCGTGCATGGGCTCATGCTGACGATTCTAAAATCTTTGGTGATATAGGCTCTATTGAAGACTGCGTTTCCTGCAGCGTGCTTTGTGGACTCATTCTTGATTGGGTGTGCCAGAAATCAACTACCATTGAACATTTTTGAGTGCAATGTCGCCACGTACACCAGGAAAAAGAACTATTTATTATATAGTTATAGTCTTGATAGCAGCGTCCTGAGCAAAAAGACGGAGATAAAAGATCTTGGCGTTGTTTTGATCAAAGTTTTACATTTGTTCCTCATGTCAATCATTTACTTGGTACGAGGCCAAGAATGTATGAATTCATCGTGCGTAATGGCAGATATTTTCTGATCCGGATACCATGATTTTGCTGTTCAATACATTTGTGACAAGCAAACTGGAGTTTGGATGCATTGCTTGGAACCCAATATACGATTGCCATACACATCACAATGACATATATTCCGAGAGCTGGCGACGAAAATTGTAATGGATCATAATTGAATATGAGTTAGTTTTGATGGTGTATATGAATCAGCACCCGCTAAAAGATCAGGTAGTGAAACATCTGACGGCGACGCTCTTTGATTTATATAAAATTACAATATCCGTACTTTGGGGTGACTGCTGACTGCCTCTCTTCTATTGATATGTGGTCTGAATATTTTATTCACAAATAATATATGATATTTGAGCAGTAAATGCAGTTTCAGCCAATACAATTCTTTTGAAACAACATCTTCAAGGCAGCAACTTATGTGGTGTACTGACACACCGCGTTTCACTAAAATGAGATCTGACCACTTTTTCAAATTTTCTCTTCTATGAACTAGTGATAATTTTCAATCATTACAAAATACTTGTAGAGTGTGTTGTAATTTCATATACCTACATTAAAATGCGTCGCCGCTAGGTGTTCCACTACCTGACCTTGAGAGTGGGTGCTGACTTATGTACACCCTCAATACTAAATCATATTAAATTATGCGCCAGTACAAAACTTTTGCCGAATTTCGTTGCCAGCTCTCGGACTAATGGAGGCTGTTCAGAGAAGTTTTTTCGAGTATGATCATGCTGTTTTGTTGAATAAATTCGGTGCAGTTAAGCTAGATGTCAGGAAGGGCGTTGTTTGTTTGAGGTGGCACATCTACTCGCTAGAGTAGGATTTCATGTAAGACGTCCAAGTTCTAGACCCGTACGCTTGTTCAACCTTACTACGCCCAGAACAAATATATTGTTTCAGTCATCTGTGTACAATATGATTTGTTCTAAATTCAATCAGATCTCGCATCTCTGTGATATACACTTTGACAGACAGTCCTAATTAATTAATATATTACAAGGACACTACATATATACAAGAGTTTACATAATTTGTAGTCCTTTTTAATTTTTGTGGCAATGTCACTTCTAATCCCACAGCACTCAGAATACAAAAGGTCATGGCAAAAGGAGTAATCAACCCCGCAATATCGCTCAATAAGCCAGACGGATAATTCACCGAAGGAGAACAGGAACGATCTTTCAGTTTTCCCAAAACAACCTTCACAGGTAGTAAACCCATAACTAGAATCGATACAGCAATATAGACCAAGTATCCTCGTAAGGAAGATTGGGATATTTAAAAGACGATGTTTGGAGTGGGCAATGAACACCTTCAATCTATATAGATCACCAGAAGTGTAAAGAAAAATGCTAGAAGAGATTCGTCTTCATCTTCCCAGATAACCAGAAGCTGCTTAGAATGTGTCATATACACAGAAAATGGAGAAGGACAAAAGTTTCCTTCACACCAAAATGGGGACCCACAATCTTCAAGAACAATTAATTTCTATTGAAGACGATGAAGAAAGTAGTAGATAACAACATAAGAACATAGAATCTGGAGAATACACCCATTCACAAATGCCAGATGGCCTACAGGACGACCGATCAACAAAAACTGCTCTGTATGACCGTATGACTCTATAGCTAGGTTCCTGATCCCTCGGGAACTAAAGGAAATGAAGAGGCAAATACACTTGCCTCTAGCAACAAGGGAAGTTGACGTTTATTCATCCAGTGGAATGAAAAATTTTTAATGAGGATAAATTCAGATGCATACTGTTACAGAAAAAATTTTTAATTCACAAGTGAAATGAGATGACATAAGCATAAGCGGATAAAGCGATACTTTTCATGTCAATTTATAAATCCGATAATTCTCTGGAAAGTGTTATCGTTTGATTTCTAATTGAAGTGGAATAAAATTCAGGCGAGTTATATTTTTTTTCATTCGAAAAAATAATAATGACAATATCAGTTAAAAGAACACCATAAGGGCACTTCAATCGGAGCTGCTATTGCTCTAGAGACAGAATCCAATTCTTCACCTAACAGACTTTCGAGATGACCTTGGAGCCTAGGAAGCTAAATCATTTCAGTTGTGCAAATACAACTTGGTTTACTTGTATACACAGTTGCCAGATTTAGGACGCAACATTATGCGTCGTGTGAAGGACGTATATTGACTGTATATCAGTTTTCATCATTTGAAGCGCCCCCGAAGCGGAATTTGCGTGAACTAAAAATATACGTTAGGTTTCATGAGACGCACTTTACTGCGTCTGGAGATATGTTTTTCAACATGGAATAACTCTTTTATCAAAAGATGAATGAAATCTATAGTTGTTTCAAAGATAGCTCTCGACGTCCTTCACGATTTGCGACCACCCCTGTCGTTGAATCCCTCGAAATACCAGAGAAAACTTCGAAAAACAATGTTGCGTCCGGTATACGGACGCAGTATTATTCAGGATGCAATAGTGTATGGCCCAAAGACAATGTATGGACGCAACATAGTATGCTGGATAAATATATATATATATATATATATATATATATATATATATATATATATATATATAATTTTATTGAAGTAATAGTCGTGAAGGTATAATGAATTGACCTTCATTTCGCCCAATAAAAAACCTAGTCGAACAGCCTTGAAATTCATTATATATATATGTATATATATTGTAATTGATCGTTTGCCAGAGAAAACAGGGAAAAATAGCTAATTTGGGTATTCGGCAATTATTGGCTGGGCAATGGGGTATTTTCCTAAATTTCAAAATATATGTCATAAAAATCCTTATAACTCACATATCTCGAAATATATTTTTTTCGAATTTTAACATATTGCATTTTGTCTGTATTCGATTACGAAAATTCTGATTTCGGAAGTGATCTTGTGAACATTCTACGTCATTTTCACAATCCGGCAACGCCCATTTGTGTCAGTAATGGTCATGAAAGTTTTCTGATCACCATAGATGTAATAAATATCAAGTTTGATGATCACATTATTCCATTGAACTCTATTCCCATAGAGTTCAATGCATTATTCACATTTGACAAGAAAAACACACACTGTCTGTTCCGATATTCCTTAACAGTACTGTCAGTATTTCAGAGACGATGCCTATCGGCCCAGTCGTTCGAGTTCTATTGTTATTCGATTGCGGGCCAGTAAAACCAGCAATATCGGAACAGGCCCACAATGACACAAAATGTCATCGGTTTCAAGAAGGTAAAGACACAATTTACAGAAACAATTTTTTGTAATCTGTGGATATCTTCTTGATTGGTTCCAGTGTTGTCGAATTAACAAAAATTACTATATTTAAATAAAGGCATTCTACGTCACAAGCTTTCACATAGTCGAAGTTTCGAAGGGTGTATTTCTGAAATGTCTGAATTTTGAAGCGAATCTTTTACGTGTTGAATAACTAGCAGAAAAGGCTTTCCATAAATAATCTCAAATTCGGTTTTGGAGTTTTAGGAAACTTGCCCATTATCAACAATCAGGTGTCATAACATCTATATTTCGAACCTCTTGTGGTTCTTCTTCAGGATGCTAAAATAATATAATAAGTGGATACACATAAAAACAAACTTCTAACAATTACTTACGTCCGACAAGATTATTGTTTAAATTTACAGAGAGATTTTTGGAGAAACATTATATATATGATTAATTTAAACTTAAATTTATAAAGCAGGTTGTTTGAATCAAATAATAAAGCAAGTTGATTTGAAGCAAAATTGCAATTGTAGGTTAATGTCACAGAACACAGTAAAACACAGAACATAAACAATCAAGTAATGACATCGACAGTTTGTCCAAGGATAACATGTAACTATATATCGCGCTGAGCAAAGATTATAGAGTAGAAAGATAGGAAACGAAGCGACTAAAGTGATGTGAGCGCCATCTGTGTTTCAAATGTGTTTTTAAGGCCCTAAGACTGGTTAAAATTTTAATTCGAGGGACATATGGAATTTTGCGAGATGTCAGAGTCAGATGGCCATTTTGATCAAACCGGTTTTGAATGTTTTGATTCTCGTATCCATAGACAACCTCGTATCGCCTTTTGTTTTTTGAGACCGTTCTAGTTGCTGATTATTGAAATTTTTGTCTAATTTCTTGGCGAAAACCTCAGAATATCGTTCGAAAATTATTGTATGGTGAAGAACTGTGGATCGAATGAAACCAAATTTTACTAAGGAAAATGGGAATGTAAGTATTAAAACTGGTCATTCATTAATTTTTATTTTCAGTGCTACGAAGTGGATAAAATTTTCAGGGCGTAAAGGCCTGCAAACACTACTGACTACACCATCCATATGCAATGAACATTTTACTGCAAGTCGATTGAGAACTGTTCATCCACGTAAATTATTGTATGCAGCAAGCATCCCTTGCATGAAGGGGAAATTATAACTTTTATACGTCCATTCAAAGATTCTCAATTGCCTTCAATATATTCAGAAATGTAAAAGTTTTATGGATTTCGATTCGGGAATCGGGTGACTGTCAAATTGTTGTTTGGAAAGTCAAAGTTTTATGAAACCTTCTATGAGTGTTTTGTTCATTCATCAATCAATTCGTATATTGTCATAAAGAGACCATACCATGAAGAAATCATAAAAAAGCATGAAGAAATTATACTGACGGGCTTGAATACAGGTCTTGTATACCTCTGTAAGGTTTTTTTCAATTGTTGTTCTGAAAATTTTCTAAATATAATAATATGTAAGTAACGGAAATGTGTCGGAAATATGACGGTAAATTGAATATTGGTTCATATCAATTTCTGATATAAATTGTACAAATACAACTCAGTTTATTAATTCAAAACGTAAGAAAAAACACGTTTGACGTACCTATAGCAGATAACCATATACTCTTGTATCCTAGTCAAAGCTCTATTCGTTGTCCATAATTTCAAATTTTTGTAAATTTTTTATAGATTGCAAATAAAAATGTATCACATCCAACAGCGTATTTCATTGATACAAATCGATTCCAAACAATATTCAGATGAAGACTAACATCTTGGTCACAAAACAAAACCATCCTTTTGTTTTGTCGCTCAGTATGTTTGTTTTCTGGACTCAACAAGGTCAATATTGAAATTCAATCCAAGGAATAGATTTCGAATTTCGCGCCCCTCAATTATAAAACAGAAAACTGTTATTAAACAGTTTTTCTGTATTGATAATACGTTTTCAGCGCCATCTCATTGTCAAATGTGTTTTCACTGGCCAAAATGTAGTCGGTTTTTAGTACTAGAGATATGAGGGCGTTTCCTATCTTTCTACTCTATAATCTTTGGCGCTGAGGTTTCCGAGATCAGTCTTCCTGTTAATGTTGTTTTCGTTTTCATTGATAAAACACATTTCCAAAAATGTTCTTTTATTGTAGTCTGAGTTGAGACACAATATTTCGGCTTCATCGAATTTGAATTTGTGGCCCAATGATGATGCGTGGTTAGCCAATGCGCATCTGTCTGGTCGTAGCTTGGCATCACTTTTGTGGATGGCAATACGCTTTTTTAGGCATTGAGAAGTCTGGCCAATATATACAGAGTTACAGTTCCCACATGAGATGCGATACACCATATCTGACTTGGACATTCCTGAAGTCGGCGGAGGAAAGACTGCTCAACATTTTCGAGGACAACGGCTACCCTAGGATGTTTTTGGAAAGATGTCTTCATGCCCTGCCCCTTGACCTAAGTGAGGATGGATCACCAACAGAAGAACCAGCAACAACAGCCCAGAACGAACCCATCAAATATGTATCCCTACCCCTCCTCCCATCTTTAACGGGAAAATTGACCAATATCTTAAAAGATGTCAAAAACATAAAAATTGCAAAATACAACCCTCTGACAGTGGGAAGAATCTTCAGCCATGTGAAGGACAGAATCCCCATAATGTCCAAGTCAGATGTGGTGTATCGCATCTCATGTGGGAACTGTAACTCTGTATATATTGGCCAGACTTCTCAATGCCTAAAAAAGCGTATTGCCATCCACAAAAGTGATGCCAAGCTACGACCAGACAGATGCGCATTGGCTAACCACGCATCATCATTGGGCCACAAATTCAAATTCGATGAAGCCGAAATATTGTGTCTCAACTCAGACTACAATAAAAGAACATTTTTGGAAATGTGTTTTATCAATGAAAACGAAAACAACATTAACAGGAAGACTGATCTCGGAAACCTCAGCGCGATATATATATCGCGCTGAGGTAATGTAACATGTAACTATAGTTACATGTTATCCTTGGACAAACGTCCAGCCGATGACCATACTGTCGATCTCATTACTTGATTGTTTATGTTCTGTGTTTTACTGTGTTCTGTGACATTAACCTACAATTGCAATTTTGCTTCAAATCAACTTGCTTTATTATTTGATTCAAACAACCTGCTTTATAAATTTAAGTTTAAATTAATCATATGTATAATGTTTCTCCAAAAATCTCTCTGTAAATTTAAACAATAATCTTGTCGGACGTAAGTAATTGTTAGAAGTTTGTTTTTATGTGTATCCACTTATTATATTATTTTAGCATCCTGAAGAAGAACCACAAGAGGTTCGAAATATAGATGTTATGACACCTGATTGTTGATAATTGCCCAGCCAATAATTGCCGAATACCCAAATTAGCTATTTTTCTATGTATATATATATATATATATTAAAAAAAAAGTGATACAATAGTATGATATATTTTCTTGTCCTGTATTACAGAGTCCTGAGGAAGGTTCCAAACGGAATCGAAACGTAGACGTAGAATAAATGTAGTATTGGAATAGTTTGGCCCATATTATTAATCCGTTCAACACTTTATCGTTCAAGTTCATATATATTATATATATATATATATATATATATATATATATATATATATATATATATATATATATATATATATATATATATATATATAGGAAATGTTCTCAAGCTCCAGAAACGATACAGCATATAACATCTTCATGCTCAATTATGGCACCTCGAGATTACCTCGAGAGACACAACTCGATGGCTAGATTGTATCACCAACAGATGGCATTAAGATTGGGGTTGCTTCAAAATGAGGTTGAGCATTACCTATACCAGCCTCAGACTCTGTTGGAAGACAACCGATAAATGTTATACTGGGATGCTGTCATGATAAGTGACCTGGGGGTGGCTCATAATCTTCCGGCAGACGAGAACGTCACTAGAGCATATACCGAGAAACTCAGCAAATATGGAGACCTGGCATTCCAGCTGAGGGAGCTCCACAAGTTGAAGGCTGTCAGTATACTCCCATTGATTATATCTGTAAATGGACTGGTTGAGAGACATCTCAACACATAGCGGAAGGACGCGTGCCTTGACGATACGTCCGGCAGGTGTTTCATATTACCCGAAGAATCGGTGATAAAAAAAAAAAAATTATATATATTATATATTGTTATGGTTTGAGTTTTTCCAATATAATATTGTTTTGTTTAGTTTGTCCAATGAGTAATAGGAATTAGAAGAAATTTTTGTTAATTTATAAGAAATTTATTCATCATAGATGCTATGTAAGGAAATTTTGGGATGGCATGGAAACATAAAAAAAATAGAGAATTGTCAGTCAGAATAAATTTGAGAAAAGTCGCTTATTTTATAGTTGAGAATTGAATATTTTTTTTATAAGTTACGATTCCATTGATTTGAATATCAAGTTTATGTATAATATAAAATAAAGGTATAATAAACGGATCGTACAAAAAAAAAATAGAGAGTTGTCAGTCGGGAATTTTAGAAAAGTCAGTTTAGAATTGAATTTCATTTTCAAGTAGCGATTCCGTTGATATGAATTACAAATTAATTTATAAAATAAAATAAAGGTATATTAAACGGTTCGTAACAAAATGGCGCAACCAACGTGGGGCGATTTGAGTGATGGAAATACTCAAAATATGGAATCCAGAAACAAGAGTTTAGCTGGAGCTCAAGAAAACAATAATTCCATTATACTGGATTTTATTTTGAAGATGAGAGAAGATATAAACAAGATATTCGATGAACAGTCTGAACATTTTAAGAAATTTGAAAAGCATTCTAACAAACTGGATGAACAATTCATGAAGTTGGATGAACAATTTGAAAAATTTGGTCAAAATGGTACGGAAATAAAAGGAGAAGTTAAAGAGTGTGCAGAGAGAATGGAAAGAAAAAAGGGAACAAATGCAATATCAATGGAACAGACAGCAGATAAACGAAATCAGGGGGAATTAGATTTTACAGAATATTATATTCGAAAAGAGGTACAGGAAAAACTGGAAGATGATATTAATGAAATAGAGGAGAATGATGAAACACAAAATGAAACATCAGAAGGAGTCATGTACAAAGAAAATTCTACGTCAGGAATAGTCAAGTTATGGTATCAAGAATGGAATTTCAATAGAAAAGTAAAAGGAAAATATACTGTACTGGTGCCATTAATTGGGAATGTTGAGGAATTGGTGGATCGAGCATTGTTATGGTTCGATGATGAGGAGGAAGCATGTATAAGAAATTGGAATTACACAAGGAACAGGAAATGGGAGAATGTCATCCAAAGAGTGGGAAAGGGAGTGGAATGGATTGGAGAGAGTTATTTAAGGAGAAAAAAGAGAAAAAAATGGAGAAAACATAAAAAGTTCAAGAAAAAAGATTTAGGTTAATAATTGATGAATTTTTTGTGTGTGTGGAATTCAGTTTGTTAAATTTAAAATGTTTATTTCCAAAATTTTCGATTTGGGGAATAAATATTTTAATTTTGGGGATTTTGTTATGGTTTGAGTTTTCCCAATATAATATTGTTTTGTTTAGTTTGTCCAATGAGTAATAGGAATTAGAAGAAATTTTTGTTAATTTATAAGAAATTTATTCATCATAGATGCTATGTAAGGAAATTTTGGGATGGCATGGAAACATATAATAAAAAAAAATAGAGAATTGTCAGTCAGAATAAATTTGAGAAAAGTCACTTATTTTATAGTTGAGAATTGAATAGTTTTTTTATAAGTTACGATTCCATTTATTGAATATCAAGTTAATTTATAATAGAAAATAATGAGAATAAACGGATCGTAACAATATATATATATATATATATATATATATATATATATATATATATATATATATATATATATATATATATATATATATATATATATATATATATATTTCGCGATATGTTCTTCCAGTAGTTTGTTGCAGTTCTTGGGCAACAAAATGAATGCGCATTATGAGGATATTCTCCTCTTCCGACCAGCGCACTCTCCCATCTCGTGTTGTAGGGACCTCAGCGGGCAGGGTATGCATCCCAACCAAGCTAGTGCTTCCTTCTCCGTTTTTCAAATTTCAATATCAATTCTGTTTCGATCAGAAAACAAACATCCTGAGCGACAAAACAAAAGTATGGTTTTGTTTCAGGATCAGGATGTTAGTTTTCATCTGAACATTGTTTGGAATCAATTGATATCAATAAAAACGCTGTTGGATGTGCTATATTTTTATTTGCATTATATATATATATATATATATATATATATATATATATATATATATATATATATATATATATATATATATATATATATATATATATATATATATATATATATATATATATATATAATGCAAATAAAAATATAGCACATCCAACAGCGTTTTTATTGATATCAATTGATTCCAAACAATGTTCAGATGAAAACTAACATCCTGATCCTGAAACAAAACCATACTTTTGTTTTGTCGCTCAGGATGTTTGTTTTCTGATCGAAACAGAATTGATATTGAAATTTAATGCAAGGAATAGAATTCGAATTCCGCACCCCTCAATTATAAAACAGAAAACTGTTATTAAAAAGTTTTTCTGTATTGACAGTGCGTTTTCAGCGTCATCTCATTGTCAAGCGTGTTTTCACTCACCAAAATATAGTCGGTTTTTAGTACTAGAGATATGAGGGCGTTTCCTATCTTTCTACTCTATAATCTTTGGTTTGAATGAATGGTATTTTAATTGAGATCGGTCCGATCTGGGGAGAGGGGAATTGAGTTGGATTTCGTTGCCTACTAGATGGCGCTCGAGCACTTAATTATAGTAAGAAGCTCCTACTAATATTTACATAGGGTCTGCCAGTTTTAGCCTTTTCCACCGAAGTAGGAGTTGTGTTGTTGTGACGTGTCAAATGAGACCGAAACCGTGGTCATCATCTACTTCTTCTTCGATGGGACGTTCATCCTATCATACGATGGTAAATTCACTATTTCGATACAGACCGTAACACTACCGTAGATATTCTTATCGAGTGTTATATTCTTGCATTTATACCTCACCGTTATAAATAGGCATTATCTTATTTTCAAAGACTAGTAAACTTCTTACATCGTACTTGGTCAGAGTTTCCAATTTGAGTTTGCTTTCAACTTTTTTCATCAAGTTTTCAGTTCGTTTAACCTTCTCCTGTTTATCTCTCAGTTCATTTTGTAATTTGTTGAATTCAGTTTCCAGTTCAGCTAGAGAATATTCCAGTTCCTTTCGAGTTTTTTTCAGTTCTTCCATTTCGTCTTTAATGCCTGAAAACAATGAAATTTAAAATCGTTTTCAGAAATGACTTGCATTCGAACCTTTGAGATCTTGCTTTTCATATATCAACGTTTTCCTGAGTATTCTTTGTTGATCAGTTAAATCAACAAACTTTTTCTGTAAACTCTGCATTGTTTCGGCTTCTTTATCTGCAAAAAATTTAAAGCTCAAGTTATTTGAAGCGGTTCAGCTTATTCAAGTGTAATATAGTGCAGTATATTTCATTTCCAGTCCAGAAAGTAAGCTTTTTCCGTGTGCGCGCGATGAGTTCCCGTGTGAGGAGAAGCCGAACACGGAAACTCGTGCAATAGTGAATTGTGAATAGAAAGGAAGCTTTTAGCTGGAATAAAATCTTCGTTTCACACGAAATGAAGCGTTTTAATTATTCGGACATCCTGTATAAATTTATTGCCAGGCATAATTTTGTTTCAAAATGAAATGACACAGCAACATATTTAGGCTTGTGAATTTCAAGGAGAGTGTTTTTTTCCCATCAATAATTCACTTTACTAGGTAAGTGCCAGAAGTTTATGGAATTTCTTTCTCGTTTTTTCCTATTTTCTAACGAATAACCATTGATATATCTATGGGAGATTCCCCAATATAAGGGTCCTGTATAGCGTTCCTCGAACACCTGAAGAACAGAAGAATCATCACTTGGCCGAACTGACCGAACCTGGTCGAACGGCCCTCCGGGTCAAAAGCAAGATTTGAAATATTTTTTATTTCAATACCCAAGGGATGTCTGTCGACGAAAGTGATCCTTCACCAAAATCCATGTACCTATGATTAATTATTTTTTCCTTAGTTATGATCAAGTCTTTTTTTTCTGCTCTGGTTTTTTGTTTCAGACCTTATTTCGAGATGGAGAGAAGATTTTCATTACTACACTACCCACGGGGAGACAGGGTTTTTTACTAAGCTCTTGTATCATAAGCTGAATTGTATGGTACCCCGTTACACTAACCTCTGTTAAAACTCATACATATACTATATTGTTTGATCACCAAAAATGCGACAAAATAGAAAAAAAAAATTTGAAAAATGTATTTCCATTCCCTGTATAACCTTTGAGTATTCAATTAATACTCAAGGGTATAACTGAAAGTGCTCACGCTTCAAGAATATTTTGGCTCAGTAGATAATGTCGAACAATATCATTATCCCAATTTTCAGATTTCAAATAGGTCCAGTTCTCCAGAAACGTATAATGGGCCCTCGAGCTTGGTACATCCTGTATATACATATATACAGGGTGATTCAAAACTCGAGGCGAAAAAGCTGATGTGAACCAAGTCCATGCAGCCTAGTTTTGAGATAAATGGCTTAGAAGTTGTTTAACACCAATTAATTCATATATATATATATATATATATATATATATATATATATATATATATATATATATATATATATATATATATATATATATATATATTTATCCAGCATACTATGTTGCGTCCATACATTGTCTTTGGGCCATACACTATTGCGTCCTGAATAATACCAAAGAGTAACAACAAGAGGTTTCACTTCGCCGATTTACAAGGGAAGATCGAATGCATGGAATTTCAACCTTGAAGTGGGGAGACGCTACGCGCCAGTAATACTGCGCTCAGATTCACTACAGTCAAACGAGAATCGCTGGGCGACCAATCAGATTGGTACTTGCGAACAGAACGAACATCTGCTTTCGTTTTTGTCCCTCCACTGAACCAAGGAACATTCAAGGGCATTGAAACGCAACCGGCCAAAATGATAGAGTGAATCCTCTTGTTGATACTCTTTGATAATACTGCGTCCGTATACCGGACGCAGCATTGTTTTTCAATGTTTTCTCTGGTATTTCGAGGGATTCAACGACAGGGGTGGTCGCAAATCGTGAAGGAAGTCGAGAGCTATCTTTGGAACAATTATAGATTTCATTCATCTTTTGATAAGAGAGTTATTCCATGTTGAAAAACATATCTCCAGACGCAGTAAAGTGCGTCTCATGAAACCTAAAGTATATTTTCAGTTCACGCAAATTCCGCTTCGAGGGCGCTTCAAATGATGAAAACTGATATACAGTCAATATACATCTTTCACACGACGCATAATGTTGCGTCCGAAATCTGGCAACTGTGTATACAAGTAAACCAAGTTGTATTTGCACAACTGATATGAATTAGCTTCCTAAGCTCCAAGGTCATCCCGAAAGTCTGTTAGGTGAAGAATTGGATTCTGTCTCTAGAGCAATAGCAGGTCCGATTGAAGTGCCCTTATGGTGTTCTTTTAACTGATATTGGCAATTTTATATATTTTCGAATGAAAAAAAATTATAACTCCGTGAATTTTATTCCACTTCAATTAGAAATCAAACGATAACACTTTCCAGAAAATTATCGGATTTATAAATTGACATGAAAGGTATCGCTTTATCCGCTTATGCTTATGTCATCTCATTTCACTTGTGAATTAAAAATTTTTTATTCCACTGGATGAATAAACGTCAACTTCCCTTGTTGCTAGCAACAAGTGTATTTGCCTCTCCATTTCCTTTAGTTCCCGAGGGACCAGGAACCTAGCTATAGAGTCACTACGGTCATACAGAGCAGTTTTTGTTGATCGGTCGTCCTGTAGGCCATCTGGCCTTTGTGAATTGGTGTATTCTCCAGATTCTATGTTCTTATGTTGTTATCTACTACTTTCTTCATCGTCTTCAATAGAAACGATGTTGAATTAATTGTTCTTGAAGATTGTGGGTCCCCATTTTGGTGTGAAGGGAACTTTTGTCCTTCTCCATTTTCTGTGTATATGACTCATTCTAAGCAGCTTCTGATTATCTTCAGAAGATGAAGACGAATCTCTTCTAGGATTTTTCTTTACACTTCTGGTGATCTATATAGATTGAAGGTGTTCATTGCCCACTCCAAACATCCTCTTTTAAATATCCCAATCTTCCTTCTTCTTGGTATGCTGTATCGATTCTAGTTATGGGTTTACTACCTGTGAAGGTTGTTTTGGGAAAACTGAAAGATCGTTCCTGTTCTCCTTCGGTGAATTATCTGTCTGGCTTATTGAGCGATATTGTGGGGTTGATTACTCCTTTTGCTATGACCTTTTGTATTCTGAGTGCTGTGGGATTAGAAGTGACTTTACCACAAAAATTAAAAAGTTATACAAATTATGTAAACTTTTGTATATATGTAGTGTACCTGTAATATATTAATTAATAAGGACTGTTTGTCAAAGTGTATATCACAGAGATGCGAGATCTGATTGAATTTAAAACAAATCATATTGTACACAGATGACTGAAACAATATATTTGTTCTGGGCGTAGTAAGGTTGAACAAGCGTACGGGTCTAGAACTTGGGCGTCCTACATGAAATCCTACTCTAGCGAGTAGATGTGCCATTCCAGGGTCCAGGAAGGAACCTCAAATAAACAAAGGCCTTCCTGACATCAAGCTTAACTGCACCGAATTTATTCAACAAAACATCATGATCTTACTCGAAAAAACTTCTCTGAACAGCCTCCATTAGTCCGAGAGCTGGCAACGAAATTCGGCAAAAGTTTTGTACTGGCGTATAATTTAATATGATATGTACATAAGTCAGCACCCACTCTCAAGGTCAGGTAGTGGAACACCTAGCGGCGACGCGCTTTGATGTAGGTATATGAAATTACAACACACTCTACAAGTATTTTGTAATGATTGAAAATTGTCACTAGTTAATAGAACAGAAAACTTGAAAAAGTGGTCAGATGTCATTTTAGTGAAACGCGGTGTGTCAGTACACCACATAAGTTGCTGCCTTGACGATGTTGTTTCAGAAGAATTGTATTGGCTGAAACTGCATTTACCGCTCAAATATCATATATTATTTGTGAATAAAATATTCAGACCACATATCAATAGAAGAGAGGCAGTCAGCAGTCACCCCAAAGTACGGATATTGTAATTTTATATAAATCAAAGAGCGTCGCCGTCAGATGTTCCACTACCTGACCTTTTAGCGTGGATGCTGATTCATATACACCATCAAAACTAACTCATATTTAATTATGATTCATTACAAATCTTTTGCCGATTTTCGTCGCCAGCTCTCGGAATATATGTCATTGTGATGTGTATGGCAATCGTATATTGGGTTCCAAGCAATGCATCCAAACTCCAGTTTGCTCGTCACAAATGTATTGAACAGCAAAATCATGGTTTCCGGATCAGAAAATATCTGCTATTACACACGATGAATTCGTACATTCTTGGCCTCGTACCAAGTAAATGATTAACATGAGGAACAAATGTAAAACTTTGATTCTTCAATCAGAATTACCATTCAAACTTTGTGCCCTGGGTATGAAGCCCCCTGTTCGAACATTGATCATTTGTATTTTTCACTTTTCTGTTCTTCGTTCACTACCACATCATTTTTGACAGCGAAGGGGATACGACACAAGAAATTCTTTGAGCTCTTTTTCTGGCAGAACTTTATCGAGCCCTTGCGTGTATATACTCGCTTCTTCAACAACAACCCTAATTGCAATATATGCGAGCTTTATCATTCTCAAAAACTGCTTTGGTCTTTGGAGGTACAAATGAGAGCTTTGGTTATTTGTCTATGCCATAAACTTCTCTCAGATGGAAGTGAGGAATTCGCATTGTGTCTCTCTATATACCCTGATAAAGTATGAATTCTGCAAGCGGACAAGATGTGCATAAGAGTTTTCGTCGATCACGCCTAGCCCTGCAAGATGTTGAGGTGACCACTTGCATTATTCTTCTTATACTACCTAGTATTCTAGTATCTAGTATCACTCCATCTTGATGAACAAATCCTCCCGTTTCCGACATCAGCTCAGCCGACCCCAGGAAAGCAGAAGATGATTTTTACAGCAAGTCATGGTCTTTCAATCCCTTGAAAAATATAAAGTATATGCTTACTCATATGATATTCGAATGAAAACTTCAGTTTTGCTTGTCTAATCTGGCTTTCTAATATCTTCTGTTCTGCTGGCGTGATAGATTTTCCTACTAGCTTAAGATCGATTCATATGTCGGATATTAGCTTCTCCAAAGCACTCCAGCTCTTTGACTTTGATTTTATGATGAGCTACTATTCCCTTGAGTGGGTCTTGACCTCTCAATAATGTTATTTCATTTGCAACTTTTGTGTATAATGTTGGTATTGCAAACTTTGAA
The DNA here is from genome assembly GCF_907165205.1 of Coccinella septempunctata. Taxonomy (NCBI): domain Eukaryota; kingdom Metazoa; phylum Arthropoda; class Insecta; order Coleoptera; family Coccinellidae; genus Coccinella; species Coccinella septempunctata. Next base: position 38,139,836 of record NC_058192.1, on the reverse strand, counting down.
ACCCCTGTCTTCCTGCATTCGAGGAAAGTATATCCTTTGTATCGAAGAGTTACAGTTACAGTTTGTTCGGCGCATCTGTCGAATCCCCCAGACTTGCTACCGCGAGTACCGCGACCAAAGCGGTCTATTGTGGCACACAAACAAGCTCAAAGAGCTAAACTTCTACTTCCAGTGCCATCTTCCAAAGGGAAGAGGTGATAACAGAGGAGGAGTAGTTCATGAGTTCCCCTTGAACCAGCCTGAGCGAAGCTTGTCTGCCGCTGGGCAGTCACTGAGGATATGCTCAATGGCTTCGTCCTTCTATAAGCAAAGAGAGTCCTTGTATAGCGAAGAGCTAGGATGCAGGCTACGATTCATATTCAAACTCTTCTATCGAACTCGAGGATTTCATTCGCCGTCCATTTAACTACCCTGAGAGAGTAGTTGACTCTCCAGACTGCCAAATGGTTCATAGGATAAACGTAGGATAAACTAACAACTCTGCAGTTAATGCATTCCTAATTTAAGTTATCTCCAGAGCACCACTCTCTCACATTCATTCGTTATTAAAAAAAACGAAAATGAAATATATAACGTTTTTAAAATTATTACATAATCATCACAGCTCTTCTTGACAAAAAGACACTTAAAGAGTGTTTGAAACATTCTGAAATACGATTCCCCAAGTGAGCAGTCCACAAACTAAGGATGAGAGCCATCATAAATTTAGAGGTGGAGCCAATGTTATAATACGATCACGTCATCGAGTTCGAATAATTCTACAGATTCTAAAACATATGTGGCAACTACGCTGGACGCAACAACATGCTAATGGTGAAAGATTGAATAAAATTCGGACGCAGCATTGTACTGCATATGAAAACAAAATATACACCGGACGCACTAATGGTAGGACCATGAAAGGACGCAATAATGTGCGTATATCAACTTCTTCATTAATAAAGATATCTGAGATCTGAAACTACCAAACTACGTAATTTTTTGCGTAGATTAATATACTTCGATCAGATTCCACCTAGGTAGCGTATTTCTGGGAGACGCAATAAGGTTGCTTTTTGAAAGGACGCAATAAAGTATGCAAGATGTAAATATATATATATATATATATATATATATATATATATATATATATATATATATATATATATATATATATATATATATATATATATATATATATATATTTGGTTCATAGCCTCGACTTTCGACATTGGCCAACATTACAATGCTACATTTACTTATTATAACATTATACAACAAATCATTTTATTTAGATATAATAATAAGATGGTGACAATGAACAATGAACTGGTATTCTTCTTTCTTCTATGGGGTTGGTCCAGTAACAAGCAGACTTGAATTTATATCTTCAATCCCATCCCACATATATGCTCATATAATAGATTGTATACAAATTCGTCCTTCAATCCTAACAGAAAGCCAAGACTGTAAGGCTGCAGTTGAGATAGGTGACGGCTCAATTTTGACATTAGATTATCGTAATGATGTCTGTCGTTCTCACAATGAAACACCATATGTTCCAAAGTTCCTTCGCTACCACAATCGCATGAGGAACTTTCTCGAGCACCGATCTTATGTAGATATTGAAAGCTGAGACCATGTCCACTCCTCAGACGACACATAACTCTTATGAACTTTCTTCCTCTCGTGCTATACTGGAACCATCTTTTATGGAGGGGAGTTGGTTCTATGTTTTTATAATATTTTCCTTTTTGTATATCTCTGAAAGTTTGAGACCATAAGCTTTCACAGGACCTCTTTATCACAGGGAACATATCAGTATGGGTTCCTTTATCATCATAAAGTGGTGGCAACAATGTCGCTTCTTTTGCCATCTTGTCAACCATCTCGTTACCGAAAATACCGACATGAGCTTTGACCCAGACGAAATATATATTTTTATTAATTTGTCTCAATGAGAAAGGTTTTAAGTATCTCTGCATGTATATGGCTAAAATTGGAGTCGAGCTTCATCTTTCTGAGTGAGTGGATAGCACTACACGGCTATCAGATAGAATGGCAAAATTATTGGATGGTATACTGCTATTTTCAGATAAAATGTACTTGAGTGCCATCTCTATTGCTATCATTTTAGCGGTGTATACTGAGAATGATCTGCACAATGATTTCTTCACTGAAGTTCCTGATGTCATTTCATATATTGCACATCAAACTTTATTGTCCAGTTTAGAAGCATCAGTATAAATGTGATAAAAGCCCGCAAAATGGTTGTTCATAACCAATTTGAAATCCACTATTTCTGAACCAGGTTAATAGTTGGGTAAGCATGTATCAACAAACAATTAATTCAAAAGTGACTTCTTTATTTATTATTATTCTTATGTAAGCATATGCTGACATTCTAACTTTTTAAAATCTAAAGAAAACACAAATGAATTAATTGGTGATAAACAACTTCTAAGCCATTTATCTCAGAACTAGGCTGCATGGACTTGGTTCACTTCAGCTCTGAACCCCTCATATAGAGACTGATATTCTTGATTGCACGAAAAAAAAAATTTTTGACCGATAAGGCTTCGATCGTTTCCGAGTTTTTGGACAATAATGTTTCTGTATGCAACCAATTAAATTTCATAAATTACCACCGCATGTTGGACGAAATGTTGTCGCCTGGTTAAACCAAAATTTCAATGGTGGATGAATTGGTCGGCGTGGTCAGGTGCTATGGCCAGCGAGATCACCTGATTCGAATCCTTTGGATTATTTTGTATGGGGTTATTTGAAACAACAAGTTTACGCAGTGGAAATGAATGATGAAAACAATTAATGGAACGAATTATTAATGCAGTCGAATCCACTCAGAATAGGCAAAACATGCAATTAGTGTAAAATTCTCTTATTCTGCGTTTCCAAGCATGTATCGATGCTAATGGAAACATTTTTGAATATTTGATTTAATTTTGTCTGTATTTTTATCAGCTATTAAAGTTTAAAATTGATGACATGCAGAAATTTCGAACACTCATATCTCGGAAACAAGACGATATCCAAAATTTTATTTTACTTTTTTTATCAAGAATATCAGCCTGTATACGTTCCTCAATTTTTCGCCTTGAGTTCTTAATCAGCCTGTATATTGTAATGAAGTCCAGTTTTCGGAGGAAAATTGGAGTTCATTTTAGTGCATTTCTTTCGTTTTAAATTTCCGTCTTTGAAAATATTTTAATTCTCGAATATTCCGTACGTTCATTCCGACAGGCAGAGTAAATGTAAAAAACCGCTTATCTGTATTTCACGTTGTTTTTCTTACATGCCGCTGAAGATTTCGACGTTTTTCATCTGTTGATATGCGATAAACCGGAGCTGACGACGTTTTTCATTCTTGTCGCATTCTGGAATTTTCAGATTTTTACCGTGAGAGGGGATATGCCTATAAAAGCAAATTTTCCCTCGCGACGGTCACTTTTCGACTGTTACTTCCGTTCTTCGGCTGACTTTCGACTTTTGACTTTTACTTCAGTGCTTTCACTTCGCTTCAGTATTTTCGATTTTTTCGCTTTCTAACGTGGTGACTTCTTTCATAGATTCAGTTAATTTTCGGTATTTCTTTCGCCGTTGAAGAATAATCATTTTGTGTTTGCATCAGTGCTTAGAGTTAATTTTTTAGTTTTTCTTTTAAATCCTTTGAGTTTCGAGTGCTTGAAACAAAGGAGGTAGGTCCCCGTCTGTACCGTTCAGTTTCTTTGTTAGACCTACGCCGTTATTTCCTTAACTTTGACACTGCTGTACTGTATCGTTTTCTGTTGTATTTTATCGTTCTTTACCCTGTTGCGCGAAATAGACATTTTCTTCGCTGTCAGTCATGGCGTGTTATAACCCTTGGGGCAGCGAATAAAAGTCTCGAACAGATCCGCCCTAGCCCTTGGGGTACTGAAGGGAAAGTTCCGTCAACCCCCCTGTCCGCGTTCCGCGTCATAAGTGTTAAATCCGAAATCTCTTCTTTTTTGTCAGTCATGGCGTGCTATAACCCTTGGGGCAGAGAATAAGAGATACCGCACGTAGTCAGTGAAATCCCGTAGTTGCGCTAAAAAAAATAGACATTTTCTTCGCTGTCAGTCATGGCGTGTTATAACCCTTGGGGCAGCGAATAAAAGTCTCGAACAGATCCGCCCTTATTGTGTTTCATTTCCGGAGAAATACAACTACATACCGATACCGTATAGCAAGTCTTTAGCATTCGTCAGTTCTGGTTGGCGCATTTTTATTGAACCGTTAATTTTCCCCTACACCCGGTATAAATTTCATAAAGTGCTCGTGACCGGATAAGATTTCCCGAATGTATTTTCACTTATAGAATCACTCATATTTTATATCACACATATCTCCCTTGTACATATAATTAGTTTCCGAAGGTGTGAATAAACTTTTACATAATTCGATTTTGACTTCTTCGTTGTCGCTACCGCCCTAGACAACATCGAGCTCTGTCTCCGGCTAGCAGCTACTCTGGTAGGTTTGCTATTCTTCCTATTGAAAAGAATAGCTGGCGCTCGAGATTAAGTTTCCTCCGAGTAAACCACGTCACAATATAAATGAATTTAAAAGCTATTCGACTAGTCACAGAGCAGTACAATCTTTAACAACAAACATTAATTATAGCATGGTTAGCGTACACGGGATACCATACAATTTGGTGTATGATACAAGAGCTTAGGGGAAAACCTCAGTAAAAAACCGTTTCTCCCCGTGAGTGTAGTGGATTGTAAGAAATGAAATTGTTCACGATATAAGCTGAAATATTTTATATTGAAGGGCATCTCACGCTCCAAAAATTGATCCTTTTCCACAACATCAACGAAGACTTAGAAATTTTACGAATGGAAACAAAAAGTCAGAAACTGAATCTTCCAGAAAGTTTGGAAATCAATACCTACCCTTAGATTTCAACGATTTTTTAATTTTTTTTTAATTAAAATTTTATATATTTTTTGTTTGCTTATTTTATGTGAGCGACTAAACTGACAAAAATACTACTAGTTGAACACAAATATTCAAAATAAATTCAGTACTGGGGGGTTATAGAGGTCAATCTGTTCGTTGAGTAAATCCAGCGATAACTTACAAAAAATGTAAGTTATGGAAGGTTTCATGTTCTATGATATTTTAGAACGGATCTTCCGATTGCTACCTACTTTGTGATTGCTCTAACGCTTCCGGAAATTACCATTTTTTGCTCGGAATATTCCGGAAACCATCATAACCCCCTCCAGATTCTTAGGAGTAGAATCAAAGGCTTGTTTATACAGGGTGTCTCATTTAAAAGTATCCACCCTCAATAAATCAACAATGTATCAGAATTTGTGAAAACAGAAAACACTCAGACAGGTTGATTTTTAATGACAGGGATACAAAGTTTGTTTCTCCCTAATGGCACAAAGTAGTCCTATGGACATCCATAGGACGTCCTCTTCGGACATTACGGACATCCATGGGACGTCCATTTCTGGTACAATGGACGTTCTATGGACATCCGAGGGACGTACAAATGTCACAACTTTGAACCGAATTCGGACGTCCATCGCGGACGTCCAATGGATATCCCGTTGGGACCATCATTAGCTATCTCAACGGTACAAAAATTTACCACGACGTTGGCTATCTATTAGAATTTTAATGTCCTAGAACACAATGTCTTACACTCAGACGCAGATGGTAATTTCTGTTCTCATTTCCATCCATACTTACTAGAAAGTTTTTACACTTGGCCCGGATTCGAACTCGCGAGTACGTGGGGACATCGCATTACTGGGTCTTCGCTGCAACCGTCCTAGCTACCGAGACTATACGATATACCTACTTGTAGGAACATATTCATTATATTGTTAACTGATTTATGGAATAGTAGTCGATTAATACAGAAATACCATATAATAAAAACTAAAGTCTCAAAACTCAAACATAGATTATTTTATAATAGTATTTACTCAAGTATTTAGTCTTCTTTCATCATAACGTTATACATAATATAATATTCATAAGATATTCATATACTACAAAGCAGAAAAATGGAGTTTAGTGAAAAATAATATTAAATTTTGGTGTTCATTGATATACATGTATGTATTATTTGGTCCATATTACGGACTCCTAGTGAATATCCGGTATGGAAATTTAAAAGATGTTCCTACCGGATATCCACTAGGTATCCGTGATGGACGTTATACGGACCATGTAATGTGTAAATGTAATTTGGTCCATATTACGTGCATTACGTACACCTAGTGGATATCCGGTAGGGACATCTTTTGAATGTCCATACCGGATATTCACTAGGAGTCCGTACATTCAAAAGATGTCCCTACCGGACTCCTAGTGAATATCCGGTATGGACATTCAAAAGATGTCCCTACCGGATATCCACTAGGTGTACGTAATGCACGTAATATGGACCAAATTACATATACACATTACATGGTCCGTATAACGTCCATCACGGACATTCAAAAGATGTCCCTACCGGATATCCACTAGGTGTCCGTCAAGGACGTTATACGGACCATGTAATATATACATGTTATTTGGTCCATATTACGTCCATTACGGAATCCTAGTGAATATCCGGTGAGGACGTTCAAAAGATGTCCCTACCGGATATCCACTAGGTGTACGTGATGGACGTTATACGGACCATGTAATATATATGTATAAGTTATATGGTCCATACTATGTTCATCACGGACACCTAATGGATATCCAGTAAGGACATATTTTTGACATTGCCTGTATTAAGTCGGTCAGGGACTATTTTGGAACTATATGATACGGACATATGTCATATAGTCCGTATTATGTCCATCACGGTCATCCAATGGATATCCGATACGGACATTGTACATAAATTGGACTCACAATGGATATCCATCTTGGACGTCCTAAAACTGTCCGGAAACGGACGTCCAAAGGACATACAAATCAAGTCCATGGACGTTCCGACGTTAAATGGACATGAATTGTACGTCCCATGGACGTTGTGTGCTATTAGGGCTACTAGCAATCCCCTGAAGAGGGTTGCAATCCCATCAGGAATTTGAATAGGGAAAGTGGATAGTTTTGTAGCATGTATGCATGGATTGAAATTTGTATGAACCTGCAGTTTGTGTTCTTATATGTGAATATTCACAAAGTTAAAGGTTACAGGTTGATTTTTATGGAATTATGGTACCGATGAAACAAATTACTGATGGGGTTGCAACCTTCTCCAGGGGGTTGCTAGTAAATACAAGCATTGTATCCCAAATCATGTCCCCCTGTCATAAAAAATCTACCTGTCTGAGTGTTTTCACAAATTTTGATTCGTTGTTGATTTATTGAGGATGCATGCTTTCAAATGGGGCACCCTGTATATTTTTGTTTCGCTTCCAAATTTTTTAGCTTACCTTCACCCATCTAAATATGCTATTGTCGTAGTTTCGTGGTTTGAAAACTCATTTTGTGAAAAAATCTATTTCAAGTTTTTTGTGATAAATTCATATCAACATCTGGAATGTTTCGACAGCCAAATTTAAAAATTTTGGTTCCAACCAGTTGTTATTTTAAATTATATTAGAGGTCCGAAATAGACATTTGGTCGGCTACAGTAAAGAACCGTTCGATATTTTTCGATTCTGTTTTCATATTCGTGTTAGGTCTAAATTTCAGATGAAATTTTTTTTCGCTTCAGGTACACATGTGAAAAAAAGTTGTGTTCGATATTTGGAAAATTGTTTTCACAGAAATCCGATTTGGCAACCGATAAAAAAAATTACGAACATTGCAAGTTTTCCACTTTTTCTGAATCGAGCACCCAAAAATAAGTAACTAATCAGATGTGACCAGAAACCGTTTATACATAACTGACCACACTCATTAGAATGTTGCTCAAAAACGACGTATTTCGCTTATGCTTCGGATAGTATATGCATAAGGCAAAAATTATTCTCCCGGTGTCATCTACACGAACGTCTACGGTCGTCCAGTTTATGATGAATCACTCTGTATGTACCTGTGTCTTCTACTTCACTCAAACTTTTTTTGTAGGCTGCATTAGTTAAATTAACAATCTTAAGTGTATTTTCCATTGCCACAATTTCTTTCTCTATGCGCTTGATCTTATAGTCCAAAATATCACCACGCTGCTTCAAAAAATATTTATCTTGAGCAGCTTTCAATTTATAGTGAGTAACCGATAAAGTTTGTCCGTCCTCATCTGTTCCCAAAGACATAGTAACCAGATGATATTTACTCTGCAGTTGTTCTACTTTCAACTGCCTTCCCTTAAAATCACTTCTCAGCCTTCCGCGGTCTTCATCCAGATTCCGTTTTTGAACATTCAAAAGTTCCATTTTACTCTTCACCTCCAAATCTCTTTCACGCATTGCCTGAAAAAAATAAATTTCTAATTCTAAAAAAAAGACAAAAAGAAATTCATTTTATAATTTGAATAGCCATGTTCACCTGTTCCAAATTGAGTTTCATTTTCTGCAAATTGTATATGTCGATTTCCTCCTTCTTCATACTCTGGTCAAACTGTTTGAGTTTTAAAATCAGTATATTTTCTTCAACTTGTTTTTCCTGAGCAGCAGCCTTTGCGGCAGCAACTTGTTTCAGTCCTCCTTCGTAATCTAATTTTTCATTTTGTAATTTATTATGCAAAATGGCTAACTTCTGCTCATCATTAGTGATTGCTGTGGTCAGTCGACGCATTTCATCTTGTATTCTTGATATCTGGTCTTGCAAGAGATTTCTCGTCTGAAAATCTTGAGGGTTATTGAATCTTTCCTATCATGGAATTATTCCTATTGAACTCACATCTGTATATTCTGTGTAATCTTTATCTAACATTTTTATTCTGTTATATACATCTTCATCATCTTCAGTATTTTTTTGTTTTTCAATAAGAGCCAATTTCTCTTCTAATTGATCAATTCTGAATTCCTGAAATCATTCGAGAATGCAATAAGTTTTCATATTACCATAGAGAATATTGATGGAAATGCCTTGATTGTTTTTAGTCGAAGATCCCAGAGCGATCAGACATAACTTATTTTCACACAGATGAAGCTTTAGGCTCTCAGTAGAGTCTTACGTGCTTGAATACCTGCGAACTTGTGGAGCTTGCCTAGTGACACCTGGGCAAGTACCAGGTGGGAAAGGTAACTAAAATAAGTGTTACTTAACTTATTTTCATATGGCTGAGTTTTATATATGTGTTGCAGAATATTATTCTGAAGTTATATCATAAGTGTCAGACACTTTCCATGGGCCAAAACTTATGTAAGACGCTTTGAAAGTTCACAAAGAATAAATGAACTTTGCTTATTTTCACATGTCTGATTGAAATTTGTTATTAAGGCAACTATAACAAAGTTATATTTCATCAGCCAGACAAATAGTAGTGACCGAACATCCCCTACACATGAAGATTATTCAGCCGGGAGTATTATAGTAGGTTTACACATGCAATGAGTGGTCGCATTCAGCGGACGGAGCGCAAAGCGCTTCTGCTACCCATCGGTAGCGGTAGCGGTCGGGAATACGTTGAACGTTCGCTGGCAAACTGAGATAGGATGAGGCTGTCCAACGAGCAGTCACGATCAGCTGATTGGTTGAGAAGTCTGTAGGAAACACGTAAACAAACGGATTTTTTAAGTTTCGTTAACCTTGTGCTGGTTAAGTCAGTCTTTTTGTGAAGAACATAACCTAGAATTCTGACGAATTACTTTGTTGCTCTAGTATATTTCTTATAACTTATTTAACATCCTTCTTTATTTCTTACCATCAATTTTCATTTCATTTTCCTCAACGAACTCAAGCTCGTGCATCTTCCACACTAAATAACAACTACCTACTGAGTTCAAGTCCAACTTTCGCTCCTTACCGCTACCGCTACCTAGCACAAATCAAATCCGCTCCCAAAAGTGGCGTCCGCTCCAGAACGTGTTGAGAATGTAGCGCATATGTCACCGAACGTTTCCGCTAGCGTTTGGTAACAGTTGCGCAACTGTTTCGTCCGCTGAATGCGACCATTTACTGGCGCCGGTGACTTCTGGCGCGCCAGTAACTTTAAAATGCATATGTAAACACTCACTGGCGTGCAAACGTTATCTAGGCATGCATGGATTGAAAATTTTGGTCGCTTCCAAAATTGATGCGCCAGTATCTTTCCTTGCGCTAGTGAAATTACAACTTGCAAATGTAAACACATTCTGTGCACGCCAATGAATATTGTTTACGCAGCGGCAACTCACTTTTAAGGTTAGGTTTAATAGTTTACTTTGGTTCTTTTGTGAGTTTTGTATTTTAACGATGAACAAAAGAGAGAAGAAATGGAAATCAGAAACCATAATACAGTTTTTAGAATTGTATGAACAAGTTCCTTGTTTGTGGGACGTGCATTCTGGAATGTACAAAAATTAAGATGCTAGGGAAAATGGCTATTTACAGATAGCACCATTAATGAATATTGAAGGATTTGGTGCATCGGAAGTTAAAGCCAAAATACGTAGTATAAGGAATACTTATACGTCAGAATTGGGAAAAATAGAGAAAAAAAAATCTGGCGCAGTTACTGATGAGCTATACACACCAAAGTTACCATGGTTTAAAACAGCTAATAGAATTTTGCATCAAGTAGTACAAATTAGAGAGACACAGTCTACAGAAATTGAAACACAATCAACGTTGTAAAAGAAAATTAAATCCTTCTTGTTTCATTCTTAAATGATTTCGAAAGCTTTGGGGGTCTTCCATTGAAAGTTCTTTTAAAAGAGAATTTGAAGCAACCATCATTGGTCTCTAGGAAATCCAATTTGCGCACCCATAAGCGACCTTTTCTTTTATGTCGTTTCTTCCGTTCTAAATCTTCAATCATACCTACTATCAATTATCGATTTTGCAATTTTTCGACAATTTTTTACAAGCTCCTTTCGTGACATGATGTAGGTACCTACTATAACGAGAGTATCGATACTAGCAACTGGCGTGCAAAACACTGGAAACAGTGTAAACGCTTACTGGCGTGAAAGTTGAACTGGCGTTAAGACTGGCGCCGGTAAATCCATGCATGTGTAAACTTACTATTAGAGTTAAAGCACTATGCATAAGTTTCAGAGTGAGTTGACATCTATGGTAACTCGGTTTCCTTTCTTAAGCTCATAATCGGTTTTAGTTTATTGCGTATATGTATGTGCCGTGTATGTATATGTTCCATGTGCGGGCAATGTATAGTATCCAGTACCTAGAGTGTTGGTTCATGAGGGCACATGTTTTTTTCGTTATACTGTGTAATTTGTGAATGATATTGAGTTATTTGTGAAAAGTAATGAAAATCATGGAAGACAAATAATTGAAATGTGTAAACAATCTCATGATAGATTTATTATTTTTCGAAGAGACACTTGATAAGTGTAGAAATGAACGGATGATTTGTATGTGGTAGAGCGAGAATGTTGGGTTTCCTAACTACAGCGATTGAGGCGAAAACAAGCTTCTTCGTCGTTCACCAGCGTAGACATAGAGACATGGACTGTGCCTTCCCTTTCTACTGATTACTGTAATCAGTTCCCTTTCTATGTATGCATGAAATAAGGTCAAAAAAAGTGACACAGAGAAACTGAACATCGGGCATGCAGTTGTCTTTTTCTAGAATTTCTCTCCTCTATCTGAACCCAAAGGAGACAGGTAATACCCGACGATCATTTCTCTCTTTCTATAAAATAGCCAATTTCATGCTGGCATTGCTCAGTCCATGCCTCTATGTCTATGTTCACCAGTCACCGTATGACCAATTTTTCATCGTCGGATGCTCCGGAAGTTTTGATTAAAATCAAATAATCTTCTTTTATATCGCCGCAGTTGTCGCACCATTTTGGCGTCTATATTGTCGTGAAATCATCTGTTTTATATGAACAATAGTTATATTGAGCAACTTTGAATGAAGTGCCTTTTGTGTCCTCGATCAGCCTCTATCGTGTCACGAAGCTACGCACGGAAGGAGGGTTGGTGTTGCTGGTGTTTCCCTTCCCTTTGGAACCCTTTTTCTGTTACCAGACCAGTGGAGATTCATCTAAATTTCGTCTCAAGCCCGTTGGGGTAAGTAAGAGCATTTTCACCTGTTCAGTTGCTCAATATCAAGAAATCATCTGAAGTTGATCGCAAACTCATTTGCGAACAATTAGTATGACAGTTGTTATCATCGTGAATGTAATGAATCTTTTACTGGGTTGCCCAAAAAACATTGTGCTATTCCATAAAAACCAAAAAATGCTAAAAGAACAAATTTATCGAGTGTTCTTGAAAATATATCAGTTTCATCGACTGATTCTAATTAAACGCTTGGTTCAGGTACAGCGCTAGCTGGACTTGAGTTTGATACTATAGGTTTGTTTTAGCCAAAGATATTACACACCACGATAGAGCATAGTGAGAGAGAAAACGTCCTCGAAATAAGATAGCTATAGGTTTATATTTTGATGAAAACCAAAACAATAAACCACATGCAACGATTGGTTGAGAGAATCGTGTTTTCCGAAGCTATCCGAATGATGCCGAATTGGAATAATCGACATGTTTACATATTCTTAAATCTAAATAAACAGACGTTGTTATTGAGCGATTTATGTGAGAATCGTGGTAGACAATGATTATTTGGAACGATAACTGCAAAAATGGTGAATTGCTGTGTGGTTTGCAAAAAATCGCCAGCAAAGACAGTGGGGAATCCGTGCACTGGTAAGTAAACAATAACAAACATTATTTTTCCATAGGCGAAGCTTGGGACTTAGCTCTTTTCATTAATATAGTTCAATTCATCACCAAAGAATTTTTCCTCTCATTTAGAATGCCTAGTGATAGTGCTCGACAAAGATTGTGGATGGACCAGTTAAAACTGAAAATTACAACACTTTCCAAATGGGTGTATGTTTGCTCTGACCATTTCTGTGATGAAGATTTCATCTTTATATCAGAAACAAAATGTTTGTTGATGCTATTCCATCCAGGATTTCATCGCCTGATCCTGGTGAGTGTACTGAATATTTTGAACGTATTAAGTAAAATCAATCATTTAAGTATTGTTACTATAATGAATCTTGGGTAATAAGAACCCTAATATCTAATGTTTTGATTTCAGTTCAAGTAACACATTAGCAGCTTCAGACAAAAGGCCTATGACTCCCAGGACTCATCAGATGTTGGTAGAGTTGGGGAGAACTCAAAGCTGAGTGGTTCTGAATTATCGAAAACTTCAGAGACCGCGCAAATGAAGCCTGACAGTGACTTCTCAGATAGTACGTGCAGCGCAGAAAAAAGCTGCGTCACCTCACCAATCTGCGTTTCTATTTGCGCCTCGCCTAATGGTACTATTATTCCTAAATATTCGGAGGATTCTTTGTGTTTTTGAAACTTGTTTTTTATATTGAATTATCTATAACCCTTAACTTCTAACGTACCAAATATGTAACGTTGTCACTACCTATAGGTCTCACAGACGGCTTCATATAGATGGACATATTTTTTTGAGGTTCCACAGTTTTAACTTTATGAGCTGTTTATATGTTCCCTTTGTTATTCTAGAGGTGAAAACTATGCACGGAAATGCAAAAAAGTTCAATATTCAGTGAAAATCACAATTTTCCAATGTAGTCTGAAATAGTCAACATTTTGGCATAGATTCTTTGAAAAATTGAAATTCAATTGGAACACTATATAAATGAGTAATTTTTTTAATTTTCTTGATACAATAAGAGTTGAACGGAAATATATTCACAAGAATTAATCAAAAACAGGTATTCTGAAAAAACTGACAATGCCTGTTTATCACGAATTTTTGCTCATTCCGGACATACTTTTTTCGCACACTCTAGGCAAATTGGGTTCTGGCATTCATAACAAACATATGCCTTCTTTCTTTTCTTCTTGTGAGAGCAAATAGAACAATTCTTTCGTTTTTTTTTTCAATGTTTCCACACTAATTTCAGGTATTTTCAGCTCCTTTTTCACCTAGTATTTCCAAAATACTGAGTAGTAATTTTTCATGCCAGCTTTGGCATGTGGTAATAGGTACTAGTTTTTGAGAGAGTTTTTTCATTAAATCAGATCTTTCTTTCTGCGAATTTTCTGGATAACTATTATATAAAATGAACGAGTTAACATTTCCTGGCTCGAGCAGTTAGGCCTAGAGCTGTGATAATGAAGACAATAATTCTGATTTTATTGTGAAGTATGTGCTGGTATTGTGTTGTGTACACCTGTGTTCACTCTCTCTCTCTTTTAGGTATGTTCGAATCATATATCTATTATTATTATAATATAATAGATATATGGTTCGAATAGACCATAGGCTAAGTAAATAAATATAGATGAGTAGGATGAGTCTATAAAATATCGCGAGTGGTTACCGACGAGACCTACGACTGGAATCACTTCCAGCTTCGTCAAACCACTTCAACAAAATGTATTTCGAAATTTTTATAAGATATTTTTTGACGAACTAGTTCGGCAATCCATCGTTATTTCAAATCACTAATGATACGCCTCAGAGAAGGTCTCGTCTTTTTATTATTACGTTAAAATGCCGTCTAAGAGACGGCAATCGATCTTTCAATAGAAATATCTAGAAAACTAGATAAGGTAAATGTCCCGAATTCAGACAGTATAAGCCTACTGGCACTTACATTCCCTTCACAAAAATATTTAAATAGCTTCAAGAGTTGGAGCCGTTGAATTTTCTGTAAGTGTATGCCTTCAATTTTTATATACCTTTCAGAGAAGCTTCAGAGATATTCGAGATTTCTGAAAAATAATAATTTCTCCAATTACTCAATTGTACACAATTTCGACAGCCATCGGATTATATTGTCCGCAATTTAGACACGATTGGCGCCAATTTTCGACAGCGTCCCTAAATTCGACCCAATAGGTACGCAAATCAGATAATTCACTCATTTTATATTTTTATTTAAGAATAAGAGCAGAATAATTATCTGAAAGGATAATTCATAAAGAAAAATTTCAATATCGATTCACAAGAAAAAAGTATAGAAAAAGTTAATCGAAGTTTTTCTGATATTAAATGTCGGTGTTGTTGAGTTCTCTGACCTCGAACACATTTATTTTATTTACTTTCAACGGTGGAGCAATTTTTTTCATCATTACAAATTTTATATTTACTGACATTTAATTTTAAGTTATTCTGTTCACATAAATTCAATACTTTTTCTAATCTTATAGTGTTCTTCCAGAGTTCTTCCCCAAATTATTATATCATTTATAAAAATCTCAATACCATCTACATCGTCAAATAATTCACTGATTTTTTTCATGAATACTTCACTAGCTGAACAAATACCATATATCATTCTTTTGAATTTGTACCGACCAAATGGAGTATTGACTGTACCAAGTTTACTTGATTCTTGATCTAATTTTATTTGCCAAAATCCATTACTAGCATCTAATACTGAGAAATATTTAGCTCCATGTATTTTACTCACAATTTCATCAAAGCTGGAGATGTAGAAATGATCTATCTTTATTGTGTCCGTGAAGTTAGCACCCACTTTTTCGAAAATGAAATAAATTTTGTTTGCATTGGTTAGTAACTATTTGTAACCCCAAAAGTTTCGTTTGTACCCCAAAGCATTGAACTCTATGGGAACTGGAATGGCTTCGTAGGTAGCAAAATTCGACGAAAAGTGTGTCCTTCTGAGAGGGAAGATGTAGAGCAACCCTTCTCTCTCTAGCGTGTTTTTGTTTACACTATTATAACCTAAATTTAAATGTCATTTTCGTAGATAAATTTTAAATTACATTGTTTACCGTCAGTTTCATAATAAAATTTAAAGTCACTTTAAGCTTAAAGCTTCCTTTAGTGTCATTTTTAGTAGGGTTAAAGGAAGCTTTAAAATTAATGCGACTTTAGGTTTGATTATTAAATCGGCCGTTAATGTCTTTTTGTCAGTATTTTAGTAAAAATCGTGGTGAAAAATTGTTTAGAAGCCATATACTTCCGATTTACATTCCTAAGAAACTCGAAAAATGTCTATATATCAAGTATCAAGTCAAGTTAGCTGTTGAACAGAATTTCTTGTGTTTCTTCAAAGCTTAAATATAGTTTTTTGGTGAGTGTTTTTCAAGTCTATGTGTTTCCCAGAGTGACAAAAGTGGTTTTTGCGCAGTAACAAAACATTTTGAATAAGAAGAATTTCATAACAACAATGGTCCAGTATTGTGTTGGAAACGGATGCCATAATGCAGGGGACATAAATATAATATAATATAATATTTTTTCTGTGAAGTGTTGGTATCACATAAACCAATCCATCCTGATCAGTTTGACGGAACTGAGAATCCACAAAAGGAGAGAAGCAGTAAATAATTAGGAATTATGCCTTATGTTTTTCATTTTTTTAGGTTCCCTCTCCGAAAACCTTTTACTTTACAACTTTGGACCAAAGCTACAGGAAGGAAAATTTGGTATCCGTAGTAATACGTTTGCAGAAAAAAATTTGCAGTCCCCCACAGGAAACATTTCTTGGCAGTTTGTCAAGAAATTAGAAAAAGTTCAAATGGAGGAAAGTCTAAGGTTGGCTAATTCCCTCTCATCTCAGCATATCAATTATAAAAATAGAATTATGAATGTAGATTAGCTACTCAAACAATGAGTAATGGTGTAGCGGATGCTATTGAATTTCTTGATAAAAAATGTAAGAACTTACAATTCGAAGATAGTGCCGCTACCGTTGAATTCATTAGAAAAATTGATAGAGTGTTTGACATTCTTAATTCTAGAAATCCGTTCCAGAGAGGGTTTAAAGCTCCAATTAGATCTTCTTCCCTGAAGTATGTTGAGAAAATTTTCAGTGAAACTATAGAATATTTAGAATCATTGGAAATTGATGATACCAACATTCTTTTTCACTGTCGAAAGACATTCGCTTTAGGATTTATTTTGACCATGAAGAGTGCACTAGGGCTAGTGTAGAATGTTTCATCAATCAAAATTAATAAATGATGAACTTCATGGGGATCCTCTACTATTCGTCAGAAAATGACTAAATCAATTTTATTTAATAATTGTTAAGCAAATGTAACATTTTTGTCCCAATTATGTTAAATAAAAATATTTCAGCAATTTTGTTCTTTACTTTTTGATATGGTTCCTTTTATATATAGAATTATTTGAAATATTTAAAATCTCTCGCACTGACACCAGAGACAACTCTGTCTCTGCTGACACTGCTTTTCATATGACTCCAAAGCTTTATCCGAGGCTTTTCAGAAGATCATTTCCTATATTCTTGCCTCACGATTATAATTAATATTTATATTCAAATTACTCTGAAGCTTCAATTTTATTAATTCATCAAGGCTGCAAGGGTGATTATTAAAAATTTCGTTCTCGAAATTCGGGAAATTATAATTAACATCATAAATGATTAAAAAAAAGTGCAAAATTTTTAGAAATTTCGATTAGAATGACAAACTAATGATTAATTATTATTAGAACGAACCACTCGTTGAAAGATTTGAACAATTTCGGAAATAGAGAAAAAAGTGAATTTTTCCAATCAGTATCAAACCTTCGAATATTTTCAGTTCGAATAGTTCATTCTTTCGTTCCCGCACATTGACATGTTTACGTTGCTAATAGCAACGGCGTGCGAGAGAGAAAGGTTGCTCTACATCTTCCCTTTCACTCTTCCTCACTTTGCCTGTATCGCGATGCCATTCCAGTTCCCATAGAGTTCAATGCCCCAAAGGTACTAGTAGAAAAAAACAATGCAATCCGCTGGGTGCTAACTTTACGAGCACCCACTCTTCGATTTTTCGCGAAAAATAATATACAGTTGGAAAGTTCATCGTTAGTAACTATTTGTAACATAAAAATTTTTGTTTGTAACCTAACCTATAACGGGAAAATGACACCCTTAAAATTCGAAGTTAGCACCCACTTTTTCGAAAATGAAATAAATTTTGTTTGCATTCGTTAGTAACTCGTTAGTAACTATTTGTAACACCAAAAGTTTCGTTTGTACCTCAAAGGTACCAGTAAAAAAAGAACGCATTCCGCTGGGTGCTAACTTCACATGCACTCACTCTTCGATTTTTCGCAAAAAATAATGTACAGTTGGAAAGTTCATCGTTAGTAACTATTTGTAACATAAAAATTTTTGTTTGTAACCTAACCTATAACGGGAGAATTACACCCTCAAAATGCGAAGTTAGCACCCACATTTTCGAAAATGAAGATAATTTTTTTTGCATTTGATCGTAACTCGTTAGTTACTATTTGTAACACAAAAATTTTCGTTTGTAACCTTACCTATGATGGGAAAATGACACCCCAAAATGCGAAGTTAGCACCCACATTTTCGAAAATTCTACATTTTTTTGCTATGCGAAGTGAGCACCGACTTTTTCGAAAATAAAGATAATTTTTTTTCCTTCCGTTAGTTACTTGTTAGCAACTTTTTGTAAAACTTAAATTTTCGTTTGTATTCCAAAAGTAATGAAAGAAAATTACAGTATTACGCTGGGTGCTAATTCAACGGGCACCCAAAAATAAATAAAATTCAGTTGTAGAGTCCATCGTTGGTGACTATTTGAACCACAAAAATTGTTGCTCATAGCCTAACTTATAATGGGATTATGCCATCCCGAAAATGCGGAGATAACACACTCATTTTCAAAAATTCCATATTTGTTTTTTGTTCTCAATAGAACTTCGTAAGTAACTGTGGGTTGAGTAGTCTGTTGAGTTGGAACTATCGTTAGTTTTTCAGGGAAAAGGGAATTGAAAAATAAAATATTCCAACTCAACAGACTACTCAACCCACAAATTGGTGACCCCGACGTGATCGAAAAAGAAGCCCCGAAGAAAAATGGAACAAGAAGCAGCCCAGGTCTCAAAACTCGCCGTTCGGATGCCCGAGTTTGTAGCCGCCGATCCCGAATTATGGTTTGCCATGGCTGAAGGAAGTTTTCTTTGCTCCGGAGTGACACAAGACCGGACTAAGTTTGGCTTCATCGTAGGAGCCCTGCCAGCAAAATTTGCCGCCGAGGTGAAGGACATAATCATGAATCCACCTACTGACGGGGCCTACGAGAAATTGAAGAGGAAGCTGGTGCGACGTCTGAGTGTCTCCCAAGAAGAGAAGTCCCGCCGTCTACTGGAACGAGAGGAAATGGGAGATCGTAAGCCGTCACAATTCCTTCGTCATTTACAGAGACTCGCAGATCGAACCGTACCAGATGCCCTGATGAAATCCCTGTGGATGAGCCGGCTACCCAAGTGTGTCCAGGTGTCATTGGCCATCATCAATGACAAAAATCTCGAAGTCTTGGCAACCCATGCAGACCATATAATGGAAGCCTCCCGACCTATCGTCCACCAGATAGCAGAGACAACCAACATGGAGGCCATAATCAATAGGAAGTTGGAGCAAATGGTCTTAGGACTGAACCGGGAGATAGCAACACTGCGAGCAGAGATGGATGGAAGCCGTTCCCACGACCGTCGAAGAAGCCAGAGTCGCAGACGATCGCCAACTGACGGAAAGTGCTGGTACCATACGAGATTTGGAGCCAGCTCCACGAAGTGCGTGCAGCCCTGCAACTACACCTCGGGAAACGAAGGGGGCCTTCACTAAAAGCGGCCAGTGATCCCAGCCTAACGACGCGCCGCTTGTTTATCACGGATCAGGACTCCAAGTTGCAGTTCCTGGTTGACACTGGAGCAGACCTGTGCGTCTTCCCACGCAGCGCAGTCACTGGCAGACGAGAGAAGTCCGACTACGTCCTTTCAGCAGCCAATGGGACACCCATCGCCACGTATGGTACAACCACCCTCACGCTGAACCTAGGACTACGCCGAGATTTCACATGGAGGTTCGTCATAGCAGACTTATCAAAGCCCATCATCGGCGTCGACTTCTTGAGTTTCTACAACCTGCTAGTGGACGTGAGGAACCGAAGACTTTTGGACGGAACCACCCAACTCACTACCCAAGGAGAAGTGGCTGAGTGCTCCATCCCAGAAGTCAAGACTGTCAACGGATCCTCCAGGTATCATGATTTACTAACGCATTTTCCAGAGATCACCAGACCTGCAGGAGCCCCAGGACGCATCAGGCACAACACGAGGCATCACATCAAGACGATGCCCGGACCACCAGTAGTTTCGAGACCACGACGTTTGGCACCAGATAAGTACAAGGCAGCCAAAAAGGAGTTCGAAGCCATGCTACGACTAGGATTCGCCCGTCCATCCAAGAGTCCATGGTCATCCCCACTGCATCTCGCACCAAAGAAGGGTTCTGAAGAATGGAGACACATCCAGGACTACGCCCACATCCTCCAGGGGAAGAAAATTTTCTCAACCCTCGATCTAGTGAGGGCATACAACCAGATTCCCCTGGCCGAAGAAGATGTTCCCAAGACCGCCATCACCACTACATTTGGATTGTTCGAGTTCCCAGTCATGACGTTTGGACTACGGAACGCAGCACAGACTTTCCAAAGATTCATCGATGAGGTTCTACAAGGGCTGGACTTCTGCTTCAGCTACATTGATGACGTACTGATCGCCTCATCGTCGGAAGAAGAACACATGGAACATCTTCGGATCATCTTCGAGAGGTTCCGCAACTACTCCATCGTCCTCAACCCAGCCAAGTGTATCTTTGGACAACCAGAAGTAAAGTTCCTTGGTTACCTCGTCTCTACCGATGGAACAAGACCACTGCCAGACAGAATCCAAGACATACTGGGGTATAATCAACCAACAACCGCCAAAGGCCTTCGAAGATTCCTGGGTATGATAAACTTCTATCGTCGTTTCATACCCCGAGCATCACAGACACTTGCACCTCTCCACAACCTGCTTGTGCCAAAACTGAAAGGAAAGGCGAAGATCTCATGGACCCCAGAAGCCACTGCAGCCTTTGAAGAAGGGAAGAAGATGCTAGTTTCAGCCACCTTGCTTGCGCATCCCAAGGACGCCGCTCCTCTAGCCTTAGTAACCGACGCGTCAGACACTGCAGTAGGAGCTACTCTGCAACAGTTGGTCAACAGCGAATGGCAACCACTGGCATTCTTCTTCAAGAAACTGTCACCACCAGAGACTCGTTATGGAGCATACGACCGTGAACACTTCAGACACATGGTAGAGGCTCGAAACTTTACCATTTTCACGGATCACAAGCCATTGACGTATGCCTTCAAGCAGAAGCCAGAGAAGTGCTCGCCCAGACAGTTCCGCCATCTGGATTATATCTCTCAATTCTCCACCGACATACGCTACGTACCAGGATTGCAGAATGTCGTCGCTGATGCCCTTTCAAGAGTGGACGAAGTGACTCCGACCTTGGACTATGCAGCGTTGGCCACATCGCAAGAAGATGACGACGAACTGCAGAGATATCTTCAAGGTGACACAGGATTGCTGCTACGGAAGATGAAACCACATGGGTCAGAAACCGCTGTGTACTGTGATACATCCACACCTCAGGCACGTCCATTTCTCACCAAATCATTCCGCAGAGCAGCCTTCGATACCATTCACAGACTTGCACATCCCGGAGTGAATGCATCCATCGAAATGGTCAAACAACGTTTCGTATGGCCTTCAATCAACGCAGACTGCAGAAACTGGTCCCGCAGCTGTATAGAGTGTCAGCGAGCCAAAGTCACTCGCCACGTCAATGCTCCACTAGGTACTTTCATGCCACCAACACGTCGATTCGACCACGTGCACATGGACATCATCACCATGCCACACTCTGAGGGCTACCGATACTGCCTCACTTGCGTCTACCGATTCACTAGATGGCCAGAAGCCATCCCACTCCAAAACCAGGAGGCATCCACCATCGCCAGAGAATTTTACACAAACCGGATAGCGAGGTTCGGTACTCCACTTCGGATCACCACTGATCAAGGAAGACAATTCGAGTCGAGCCTGTTCAATGAATTAAGTAAGTTGACTGGCACGAATCACATCCGTACTAGCGCCTATCACCCAGCAGCAAACGGCATGGTGGAAAGAATCCATCGACAACTTAAGGCAGCAATAAAATGCCACAAGAACGACCGATGGATCGAAACACTCCCAACCGTTCTCCTCGGAATGCGAGCAGCCTGGCGAGAAGACCTAAAAGCAACGGCAGCAGAACTGGTATATGGAGAGCCACTCAGATTGCCTGGAGAGTTCCTGGATTCCAGAAGTACGGATGACAGCGAGAACACATCCGACTTCATAGTGAACCTGAGGCAACGAATGCAAGTAATAAGGCCCACTGACGGAAGCCACCACGTAGAGCGGACCAGCTTTATATTCAAGGACTTGGTAACTTCACCTTACCTTTTCGTCCGGCATGATGGTCCGAAGAAAGGCCTGCAAAACCCATACGACGGACCATACGAAGTGTTGAGTCGAAGTCCAAAACACTTCGTAATAAAAATAAACGGCAAGGAAACGACAGTGACAATCGACAGGTTAAAACCAGCCTACGTCATCGCGGACGACGACATGAAGAACCAGCCGATGCAAGAGCACCCTGTAGAACCCGATAGAGAAGATCAAACTCCAGCCCAGGAAAGAACAACTACTAGATCCGGCAGAAGAGTTCATTTTCCCAAGAGATTTCTACAATATGTTTCGTAACTTCGTCACTGGTGGGGGAGTGTGTAGGAAATGTAATAATTTCCTCGAAAATAAATTCACATGCCGAATTCCTACAACAAATTCGACGAGAAAATCAAAACGGAGAAACATAGGAAACCACTCCTCCTTCGTCGTACAATTTCATTGGTGCAGAGAAAATGTCCCGAAAATGGAATAAAAAGAACCCAAATGTAAAACAAACATCAATTCACATTCAGACTCAGCGATCGAGACAGACGACCACCAGCTAAGAAAATTACGCATATCGCTTCCGCAATCCAAGCCTGCACACAAAAGGTTTTTCTCAAAACCACTCCAGCTACTCGAAGACGTGCGGTCCCAGAACATCTGGCAACGATTATCAGGGAGACACTCAGACACTTGACCTGCACCCGAGCCTGCATTCCGGACGTCAACAGTGACCGCACATTAGGGCGAAACAAATTCGTTTTTGTTAAAACGACATCGCATATATTTTACTCTTCAGGGCAACCCTCATAAAGTTGGGTTGAATAAAAACTGTGATATTCTGTGGGAATATTTTATTTCACTTCCCTTTTCCCTGGAAAAACTAACGATAGTTCCAGCTCAACAGACTGTTCAACCCACATAACTATTTGCGGAACAAAATTTTTTCTACCCCAATCACGAATGGAAAAATTGTACCCTGAAGTAGTGGAGACTGTGAGTAAGAACCAATATGTTGGAAAATTCTTGATTTCGCTTTTGCTTTCGATAGTACCCTGTTACTTAATGTTCGACACACAAAATTTTTCGTCAGTAACCTATTCTGCAATTGACAAAATAGCACCACATAAAGTGCAAAATTAGCGTTTTGGAAAATTCTGAATCACTGTATTGCTTCCGTGAAATGAGAACTCCATATGTAACTACATATTTGTGACACGAATTTCTGTTTCGTCATTTTTCCGTTATAGATTAGGTTACAAGAAAAAAATTTTGTGTTACAATTAGTTACTAACCTTGGACTTTCCAACTGTACTCTTTTTTCGCGAAAAATCGAACAGTGGGTGTCCGTGAAGTTAGCACCCAGCGGAACGCGGTGTTTTTCTAGCACTTTCTTTGAGGTACAAACGAAAATTTTGTGTTACAAACAGCTACTAACGAGTTACGAACGAATGCAAAAACAATTATCTTCTTTTTCGAAAATGTGGGTGCTAACTTCACATTTTGGGAGTGTAATTTTCCCATCATAGGCAAGGTTACAAACGAAAATTTTTGTGTTACAAATGGTTACTAACGAGTTACGGACGAATGCAAAAAAATTATCATCATTTTCGAAAATGTGGGTGCTAACTTCGCATTTCGAGGGAGTCATTTTTACATTATAGATTAGGTTACAAACAAAAATTTTTGTGTTACAAATAGTTACTTACGATGAACTTTCCAACTGTACTTTATTTTTCGCGAAAAATCGAACAGTGGGTGCCCGTGAAGTTAGCACCCAGCGGAATGCAGTGTTTTTCTACTGATACCTTTGAGGTACAAACAAAAATTTTGGTGTTACAAATAGTTACTAAGGAATGCAAACAAAATTTTTTTCATTTTCGAAAAAGTGGGTGCTAACTTCACGGACACCTCTTTATTGCCTGATTCAAAAAGACAGGATATAGACAAATCCTCAAGTCACCGTTTTGTTTTGTTACAAGGACAAGGTTGTTAACCCAAGGTGTTGGTATATCCACTTTCTCAATGACAGATGAATCTCAAGTTCTTGAAGCTTCTTTTTGAGTTTCATGTGTAAAGCTAGAGGAACTCGTCGAGGAGGAAGAACTCTGGGATGTACAGATGGATCGACCTGTATATGGTATGTTCCTGGTAAACTATCCAAAACCTTGAAACACATGATTATATTTCATAATTAATCGATCACAGTCATAATTATTATCTTCATTAATATTTCTCGACACAATGTTCCTTTTAGGCCCGGTACTTTCACGTGCGAATAACTATATTTATTCGATAGATAAGTCTTATTCTTAGAATAAGTAAAAATCATATATCTATTATATTCTATGTCGATAATGGGAGTTCGAAAATTGAAGCCAGCCCGTGGCCGGAATCGACTTCTGCGCATGTGCAGAAATATTAAGAACAAAAATACCTGATTAGCTCTGTCTCTTTCTGATACATGGTTTTATGAATTGACAGGAATGAAATGATTTTACATCACTATATATATATATATATATAAGTTTCAATATTTAATATATATATATATATATATATATATATATATATATATATATATATATATATATATATATATATATATATATATATATATATATATATATATATATAGTCTATATATATATATGAACCCGTAGTTCGCTGTTACCTCCGTTAAGTTCATTGGGCGACCATATATATATATATATATATATATAACAATCCAAATAATGATCGCAAGTATGTAGTCTCCAAAAACTAAGGGATATCGATCAATAAACAGCAAGATATCTTTACTCTTTATTCATACAGCCAAGCTTTCGAGACTGATTCGTCTCTTCTTCGGGGCAACTGTAAACAACATCATTAAACATTAAACAAGGAACGGAAAAAAAAAAAAAAAACAAATATTCACATAATATTGATTTAGATGGTGTAAAAATTCTGGACATGAATGTAAATTATAGAAAACGATGTATTTTAGAAATGATTCATATAAAAAGTAAAAAAAGTAAAATTAATAAGAAGACAGACACGCAGAACTTAAGTCCTATATATTCGTATATTCTGGAATATTCCGGTGGAGCATTATTCGATGGTCCGCTGAATATTTGAGGTTATATGTAGACTGAAAGAATTGGACATTGATAGAAAGACATTTTGACGTTTCGTGGATGAGATTTTTGTTTGATAGATGAATTTGTACCCTTTTGTTATAAAACTGAATGTTGAAATTGACTTAGAGGTCAACCTCGCATTCAGTGAGTAGTTAAAGTTTTTTTTTTTTTCCGTTCCTTGTTTAATGTTTAATGATGTTGTTTACAGTTGCCCCGAAGAAGAGACGAATCAGTCTCGAAAGCTTGGCTGTATGAATAAAGAGTAAAGATATCTTGCTGTTTATTGATCGATATCCCTTAGTTTTTGGAGACTACATACTTGCGATCATTATTTGGATTGTTATATATATATATATATATATATATATGGTCGCCCAATGAACTTAACGGAGGTAACAGCGAACTACGGGTTCATATATATATATAGACTATATATATATATATATATATATATATATATATATATATATATATATATATTAAATATTGAAACTTATATATATATATATATAGTGATGTAAAATCATTTCATTCCTGTCAATTCATAAAACCATGTATCAGAAAGAGACAGAGCTATATAAATATAAATATATATATATATATATATACACCTCCAAATCAAAATGTATATCAATATATACGGTCCATACGTTATATACATTCGGTCCCCATATGTCCCGCTGCATATATATATATATATATATATATATATATATATATATATATATATATATATATATCTATATGCAGCGGGACATATGGGGACCGAATGTATATAACGTATGGACCGTATATATTGATATACATTTTGATTTGGAGGTGTACATTACTATTCATTTGTCTATGTATATTGTGGAAACGAAATTATATCGATATTTCTGTTCTGTATATGTTGCGTAACATATGGGGACCGACAGAAGTATATGCAGCGATACTTATTGGGACCGTATTGTGGGGAATGGCGCAGTAAAATAAACATAGCCCAAAAGATAATTACTGGGACCTCGTTGTGACCTTGTCATTATCGATTGAAATTCTGCAGCGGTATTCATGTTGAACTCAAGTTTTTATTGCACCAGAGACAACTTGGATATAGATCAGTTCGGATTCCAATTTAAAATTTCCTCAAGACAATTTGATTGACATAAATAAAGAACTTATATCGGTATATTTGAATTTCAAATTATCGAGCATATGGAAAAAAGAAAAAAATTGTTTTTGTTTTAATGAATGAAAAAAATTTCACTGCCTCCGCGATAACCGAAATGGTTTCCATACCATTTGTTTCGGAAAACGAACGTAAAACACACAATGTATTTCTTATTGAGAAATGCTTTTTTCGTAGTGATAACTTTATGTCCATATTCAATAATATTTTGTAGAGAATATCCGGATGTATGCCATTCATTACCATTCATTTGACTATGTATATTGTTGAAACGAAATTATATCGATATTTCTGTTCTGTATATGTTGCGTAATATATGGGGATCGATAGAAGAATATGCAGCGATACGTATTGGAACCGTATTGTGGGGAATGGCGTAGTAAAATAAACATAGCCCAAAAGATAATTACTGGGACCTAGTTGTGACCTTGTCTTTATCGATTAAAATTCTGCAGTTGTATTCATGTTGAATTCAAGTTTTTATTGAACCAGAGAAAACTTAGATATAGAAAATCAGTTCAGATTGCAATTTAAAATTTCCTCAAGACAATTTGATTGACATAAATGAAGAACTTATATCTGTATATTTGAATTTCAAATGATCGAGCATATGGAAAAAAATTGTTTTTATTTTAATGAATGATAAAAATTTCACCGCTTCCGAGATAACCCAAATGGTCTCCATACCATTTGTTTCGAAAAACGAATGTAAAACACAGAATGTATTTCTTGTTGAAAAATGCTTTTCTCGTAGTGATAACTTTATATCCATATTAAATAATATTTTGGAGAGAATATTCGAATGTATGCTATACATTACCATTCATTTGACTATGTATATTGTTGAAACGAAATTATATCGATATTTCTGTTCTGTATATGTTGCGTAACATATGGGGATCGACAGAAGTATATGCAGCGATACTTATTCGGACCGTATTGTGGGGAATGGCGTAGTAAAATAAACATAGCCCAAAAGATAATTACTGGGACCCAGTTGTGACCTTGTAATTATCGATTAAAATTAAGCAGTTGTATCCATGTTGACTTCAAGTTTTTATTGCACCAGAGACAACTTGGATATGAATCAGTTCGGATTCCAATTTAAAATTTCCTCAAGACAATATGGTTGACATAAATGAAGAACTCATATCTAAATATTTGAATTTCAAATGATCGGGCATATGATGGAAAAAAAATTTGATTTTGTTCTAATGAATGAAAAAAATTTCACCGCCTCCGAGATTACCGAAATGATCTCCATACCATTTGTTTCGGAAAACGAATGTAAAATGCAGAATGTATTTCTTCCGATGTGACGATTATTGAAGTCATTCAGAAATGCGAAATACATAACAAAATTATAATATTTTTCATTTGTTTTCATTGAACTAGGTGAATAGTATTGTCTTACTAATCATTATCAAAAGAATATATCTATATACAGAGAGATTAATTTGAAATGCGGATAGATGGAGGAAACCGAAATGCTCCTGAATAACCCATATTTCATAGATCTATCATTCTTCATTACCAATATGCAGGCTGATTTATCGATTTCCCTAATTTTTTCAATTAATCATAATTTATGAACCACCCTACACATTTTTGTAATATTTGATTCGTAAGCTTTTGTTCGGAGTGTTGTCGATCAGCATAATGAGAAAGCCGTATTCTAGGTCTGGCCTCAAAAAAATTGATAATCACATTTATAGTCTGAAGACCCAGTATGTCAATATTTTGTAATTTCATTTACAAAATTGGAAAGAGCCGAAAAAATGGGTAAAACTAAATTTGAATTTCCGAATACAACTTTCCCACTAGTTAGCTTCAGTCGAATGAAGAAGTTTCGAAAATTTGGTAGCATAAAATTTAAAACAATATTTTTTTTCTCATATAGTTCTTCTCCAGGTTGAACCAATAATCTTATTCACCTAATTTCTGGACCTCTTTAAAAAAAAGAGAGGGCATGTATTTGGGACAAATTTATTAATATCAATGGCTAAAGTTTCAAACACTTTGTGTATTGTATGCGTGAATTAATTTTCACATCAGGCCACTTTTGAAGATAAATATAAAATTTAGGAAAATTGCTCAGTCACAGTAGCATAACATCCTTTAAAAAAATAACGTCGCTGCAACAAATCTACATTTCAAAATTTGGAGGTTAAATATGATAATTTCTCAAGCCTTCTGATGTTTTCTTGATGATAGAAATAAAATAAAGCAGTGTATACATACTGTTTGATTCAGTTAATAATTCTTACAAGATTCAATATCCAATACTGTAATAATAATAAACCTCAAGTTATTATGCAGTAAATGGATGAATATGAACGGAATGCTGTATTTTATTATTACTTTTAGCGAGACGAAAATTGAAAAAAATCTGATTTCCTGTTTTGTTCATCCTTCAAATGCAGATTCATATTTTAGTGTGGACTATGTGAGTTTACTTCGTACGGATTGAACATAATTCTTATTTTCTATTTTTCTTCGATGTAGTGCAATGAACAAAAATGTGTCAATTTAGGGACGTATGGGATAGTTTTTATCTCGGTAATTTTCCATTTCGAGTTCATTCAGAACATCTGGTCTACCGAAATCGGCAGGGATACCAAGGCGGCAAACACAAAAGATAGAGGTGGAGAGTTGTGAAGCAATAAACTAGAAAGGGAAGCGGATATCAACCCATTATATTGCACCTCTCTCAATGTTCCAATATGCTTGTCGAAATATGCATTTCGACGACACTTTTTCCGTTTCACAAATAACGGAGGAATAAAATTATTAGGTGAATCATATTTTTCCAATTTTATCATATAATTGACATCTGAATAAATTCTGATTTTGAAGAAGGATAATTGAAATCCCCACAGTGTTTTGAGTTTTGCAAACACAAAAAAATATCGAACAATT
The DNA here is from genome assembly GCF_907165205.1 of Coccinella septempunctata. Classification (NCBI taxonomy): domain Eukaryota; kingdom Metazoa; phylum Arthropoda; class Insecta; order Coleoptera; family Coccinellidae; genus Coccinella; species Coccinella septempunctata. The sequence continues at coordinate 38,110,255 of NC_058192.1, read as the reverse complement.
ACATATTAACTTTGAGTATTCAACACAATGAATTGATGTTACTCAAACTGCAAATTGAATACCTCAATAATAAGGGCGAATATTCTGGATTTTTTTTTCGTTTGCAATAAGAAACGATGTCAAGAATCATGATGTACCTACACTAACGTGATTTTTCCTCAGTGAATCAATTGAACACATGAATTTCTTCAATATTTAGCTCAATTTTCATTACAGTACATCTAGGAGAAAAATGAAAATAAAATTGAATTAAGAGTTATTGATCAATTAATCCACAATTAATGTTCAGTTGTGCATAAAAAATTAAAAATGCTACTGAAAATAATGTTGAAAATAATTGAATACAATAACTAGTTATCTTTGACAGGCAGAGATTTTTGAAAAACCAGTAACGGGATGCTTTCCGACACATCTGAGACTAAAAAACTCCCAGGTGACCAGTAACATATCCGTTATGTTTTCTCGAGGGATCGAATGGGGAACTTTGTTATGTGTTATTTTTCTGTAACCATTACGTGTCTGATACTATATTTGGCATGTACCTGTGCTGTATTTAAATTATATCCACATTTTGTAAATTTCATGTACCCGCTCCAAAATATCCACGTAACATATTTGTAACATTGTTCTTTATTTGCCATGTATCATTTTGAGATCATCGACAGATCATGACACCATAAGCGTTTTAACTACTGTCGAGGGCGCTGTAAAACGTAAACAAATATGGAGGATTGTGAGAAATACTATTGATACTTCTGTCGTTTCGATATTTATTATAATTTAGACGTTTTGTCAGTTGAATAGTGGATTACTGAAAGTGAAGTGCAGATATTGAACGTTTGATAAGTTATTTGTTTGTCATAGTGATTTTCCAGTGAAATGGTGAATTACTGAAAGGAAAGTGCTATGGATATCGAACTGTAGGTCAATAAATCATTTCTCATATTTTCATAGCAGTCTTATAAAACATAATAGGCTATGGTTTTATTATATCCAGCATATAAAAATTATATTTGAATAAATAATGTCCTGTTTGATGTAAATTTCGATATAGGTTATTTTCTCACGTGTTGCATATACCTCATATGTAGAAATAAATGAATAAATCATATACCTATATTGAAAATTTTTTCTTCAGAAAGATATAAAATATGCATATAGTATTCTTATCATTTTCATAACGCATAACATGGACAAAATTCTTCTTAAAACTTTTTGACCTAAGCCAAAAGATTAACGAACTGTTGATTATTCTTTTTATGGAATGCAGGAAAGTGCAAAGACCAGAAAGACATGTCCCTAATCTTTCTTGGAGAACAATAGTCATGAACCCAGCAGTTTGCATGATGTAATTTATTCTTTTTAGTTCTATTAACGTGTGCACTAATTTTGTAATCTGGAATTTATGAAAATATATTGTTTTTGAACATTAGTTTATTCGTTCACATACCTCACCGAACTGATGTGAGATGTTTTTGAATTTTATTTTCAAAAATGATTGATAAACACACACTATTTGAAAAATAAAAATTCGAGTTCTTTATTATTGCAATAGTTCATATTAATTTCCATAACTTTTCATCTTTTTGTTGAAAGCGTTTTCAAAAACAAATGAAACATAATAAACGTAACACATGAAGGTAATATATATAGATCTCCCATGAAACAAATATTTGAATGATCCATGTTTGAACTATTTATGCTCCTTTCAGAAAGGAGATGTGTTCCTTGTTTGAGGCGGACATAGGAGCATAGCTGCTACCAAAGATTATAGAGAAGGAAGATGGGAAACGAAGCGACTACACTTGCATGAGCGCCGCCTGGTGGTTCCGTTGTGTATTAAAATACTAAGACTGGTTAAAATATTAATTCAAGGGCCATTTGGCATTTCATGGAGATATTTCAACATGGCCGTTTTGTTTACGTTTTGATTTTCGTACCGCTCGTTCAACTTGCTCGTTCTAGTCACCTTATTTCAATGTTATTTGTGTATATAGTGAAAACTTCAAAATCAAAGATTTTGCTCAAAATGTAGTATGGAAAATATTGTATGGTGAAGAACTGTTGAAACTGCCGTTTGGGATTCTCCGAATACAAGGTTTTTGAATTTACCAAAGAAAATGGAATCGTAAGTATTGAAACTCGTACCATGTGACTCGGATGTTGATTGATTTTTATTTTCAGTGTTCTGAAGTGGATAGAATTTTCCGGGCGTCAAGACATTGACTTTAGTAAAAGCTACATCATGTGCAGTGAACATTCTACCAAAGATTATAGAGTTAGGTTCTATAATCTTTGCATTTTACTTAAAGTCAATTTAAATCTTTTCATCCACGCAAGTTGCTGTATACAGGAAGCATCCCATGCATGAAAGGGCCACCAAAAGAACCACATGCGATGGAGGGCGAGCAGTTTAAAACTGATACATCGAATACTGATGGTAAGTCTTCGTAGATATCTGCAATGCATAACTGAATTCATTACTCATTTATTATATATTGAATGCATATCTTTTAAATATGCAGGAAGCATTCCGTTCATGGAGGGGTCACATTAAATGGAAAGCAAGCAGATTGAAAGTGTTACGACAAATACTGATGGTAAGTCATCCTAGATATCTGTGACAAAAATAATTGAATGAATTATCATCTTATATATGAGAAAATTTATGCAATATATTGAATTAATTGTTTTATTATGAAAGTAGATTACAAGAACTTCCCCTTTTTCAGATATTCTTTCGAGTGTACCTGAAAGAAGTTCCCACACTCTGTTGAGTACTTCCAAGTCTTTCCCCAGAAGTGATAGAAAGATCCGAAAACTGAAATTAACAATCAACTCCTTGGAATGCAAAATATATGGTACCTATATCGATTATTTGTTCATTTAGATTTCTGATAAAGATTGTACAAATTCAACAAATTCTATTGCCTCAAAAAAATTTATTGCATGGAAATAAGAACTTTGATATATAATATTCAATATGTACTTTTGTATACTTTATTCAAAGCTGTATTATTTGTATACAGGTGTTTTCAAAGGTGAGAATTTCGACACAATTATTCTCACCAGTTGTACATGTCAAAAAAAACCTCACCTTTAAATATACCCTGTAAAATCTTCAATTCTGTCATATTTTTTATAAATTTCGAATAAAAATATAGCAAATCTAACAGAGTATTTCATTAATATTAATTGATTCAAAACAATGTTTACATAAAAAAAACATCCTGATCACGAAACAAAGCCCTTGTACTGTTTTGTCGCTCAGGATGTTTTTTTCTGGTCTCGACTTCGATATTCGAATCCAATATAAGGAATAAAATTCGAATTTCGCGCCCTTAAATTACAAAGCAGACAACTGTAATTTTACTGTTTGACATTACGATATCAGCGCCATCTAATTTCTCAGTATGTGAAACACAGGCCCAAAGTGTAGTCGGTTTTTAGTACTAGATTAGTAGGGTCGTTTCCCATCTTCCTACTCTATAATCTTTGGCTGCTACATAAGCGTTCTGTATTTGTACTCTTAGTGTGATATATCTGTTATAAATCAAGGAGCGCGCGATACATTTCTGCTTCATAACTGTTATGAGATATGGTCACTGGGACACCTTGTATTTTTCAACGCAGCTGCGTTAAAAAATACAAGGTGTCCCAGTTTATAAAGAAGACTCTCCTCTAAATCTTTTAAATTTTACGGATCCGTTACGAAAAATAAAAGTTACTGAAAAAAACGTATTGGAGTTTTTCGAATATCTCCAACAAAAACCAAAATATGGCGAAATATTTGAAACGGTGAGATATATTTCCCAGAAACGCCTTGTACCTCGAGAACGAATCAATATATCTATGATCTGCTTTCTGATATCTAATTATTTCGATGAAAGAGATCGGGGATACTTGGAGATTTTTCCTCTAGGCTTTATAGTTCTTGAGATGCTCTTCAGTTAACCTCGAATTTGGGACACCCTGTACTTCTATTGTGAACTGAAAATGAGTTGAAAACTGCAGAAAATTTTCCATAGCAACTTTGTAAATACAATATGTGATACTGTACATCAATTTTCATTACGAATTAGGATCATCATATGTTATGATATATGACTTCAAAGTCCATTTGAGGCAAAATTCATTTATCTGTAGGGAAATTACTGCCTTCTCATTAGGCATTCTTTGCATTCGTTCGTAGCCATAATCACCAAAAACCATTGATCTAGGGTACCCATAGATGTGCGAGCAATATAAAATCTCTGATACTCCATTGAATTCCTATAGAGAATAAAGGCACATTGATGAGTCAGGAACCATAATGATTAAAATGCTACAGATATACAGATTTTCGGCAAAATGTGGATACGATTCATGGATAAGACGAAAAATATTTGTGATTTCGACAACCTAATATAGAAAATAATTTTGATTTCGATATTTCATCCGATATAATTAAATTTTTATTTCTACTTAAGACCGGAACACATGTATATTCTTTAAGAATTCCTCGAGGAATTCCATATAGAACAAACGAATGGAGTAATTGATTCATCGAAATCATTTGAGAAATGAGTCTTAAATATTTAATTCATCTGAATTTTCTTGAAATTTATTTCTCCCAAATTACAGTTTCCGAAAAATATTTAAAATTCGGTTTGTCAAATTATGCAACGCCTTTCTGTTCACAAGGATCTTACTTATGGGTCGTTTATGGTATATAATCTTTATGATGTTTTGAAATATGGAATGCAAAAAAACGTGTTTGCCATTTAGGTACTACTTACAGCCAAATTCAATAGGAGGGGTGAGGGATGGTCCTCGAGCTGTTTGATATTTTTGAAAAAGTTTTTGAAGAGTTTTTACGCCTGCGACAGTACAGTTCTAGTATTTTTTCGGTGACGGTTAAATTTTCTTGCAACGACAAAAAGAGATAATCATCATGTTCGCCTAGATGGTGTTTATCACATTTGTTAACAGAAATAAGTGAAAAAATTGGTTGGGAAGAAAAATGTGAGTGCTCCTTATAAAAGCTGTGGCCGTTTTGAGGCGGAACTAATTGCGGAAAGCAGTGAGTATATAATTTTCATAATTTTTAATTCTTGATTATACTTGAGATAATTTCAGATGATAGGAAGGAGCTGTTAACACTGAAGCAGAAGATAGAGGCTGAAGAAAAAAATTCATCTGAATCTACATCAAGTAGGTTTACTGCAGAAATCAAACATTATACCGATTTTTCTTCTTAATCATCGAGATGAATGATTCCTTATTTCGTTGTTGTATATATAAAATGAAACGACTGTGAATAGTGAAATCACAGTTATTTCAAGCAAAGATGATGAAAAATCCAATCAAAGACAAGGTAATTATGAAAAACTCATATCCTATGTTTGTATCTTGATGTTTATGTAAAATTCGTTATTATTTACAAAATACGATTTGGAAATCTTCAATAATGAAAATTCAATCAGGAATCCCGGGACAGCCATTGTATTTGAAGGTAGGAATTGAATATTAATCCATCATTGATTTTAAATAGATGCAATTGCAGTAATGCAATAAAAGTCAAGAATCTTTCAACCGAATATATTGAAAAATTTATTTTTTACCGCTCACTGATGATATAGATATAGCAGACATATTTTTTTTTTCATTTGCAGAAAATATTGAATATTGTTGATACCAGAACTACAACTTTTTTACCCAACGAGATAGAGGAAAATGAATGTGCCATTCATTCGTCTTTTTTCGAGAAACTAATAATGCCATCAACTGCATTCCTCCATCTTCTTTTGTTATCCAATACATTCTTATCGGAACGGTACACCCGACGGAAATGTTAAATTTAAAATGAAGAGTATTATGTAGGCTGAATTATAGATAGGGATCACACCATGGAGGATTGAATCAAGGATTCAATCGTAAAATAATAATTAAACCATGCCTAGAGACATATTATTCTGCGATTCAGCCTACTCAATCATTTAAAATTCACATACAAACTATATTTTTCATAATATCGGAACGAATCTGAGGGCGATGTATGATGTATGATATATTACTGAAACGGGAAAGAAACGGCGATTCTTCCTAGATCATTTTAAACGACTGTTTCCATAAGAAAAAACACGACTTGATGTTATAGCTAGGCAAATATACCTTTCGGAAAAAATCATTATACGCCACTGGATTGCTATGGAAAAGTGTCTGTATAATGTTTTCATTTCAACATCCTAGTACAAACAGGAACGGAGATAATGACCAAATTTCAATTTTGGCCTATAACTCTAAAACAAAAGGAGATAGAGGAATGGAGTTGATGGCATTACTAGTTTCTCGAAAAAAGACGACATGAATGGCACATTCATTTTTATAGATTAGAACTATTTATTCCGGACAATATTATTCAGACTTCGAAACTTACATACGATCAAAATGACCTCATTTTTTTAGCTTAATAGACTGCATATCTCAAAAACAATGATGTATGAATGTAACTGGTATTTTGTTCATAATGTTCATGAAAATAATATTTTACAGCTCCGTCCTCTAATGTCAAATGCCGTAGGATGCGTTGGTCTGAAGAAGAGAAACGAATAGCTTCAGAAGGCTTCAAAGAATACATTATGAATAATACATTGCCATCATTCCAAAAAATGCACGAGGTCATGAATACAAATCCAGGTGTATTTCAAGTGTAGCCACTATTAAAACCTGGGTCAAAAATGAAAAGCTGAAAAAATCAAGAGAGGGAATTAAATAATGGGATATCCAATATTTTGACTATATATGTATAATATCAAATTATGTTTTTATTTTTTCTTTATATATGTTATTATTCTAACGTGTTTCTTACTAATAGGTATGTATTTTATATATATATTAAAAATTATTTCACCAACTCCTGAATTTTCATTCACATAATTTTTCAATAAATTTGAGTATTTTTCTTATATGTTGTATAAGTTTTCCTATATTCTCATGTGAATTGAATTGAATTCGTTGCAACATGGTATTTTAGAATTATTTTCAATTGCTTATCAACTAATATGATGAGTTTCATTTCAGTTTTGCATTTTTACCATATTTTCACACTTTTTATAAGAATATGTAGCTATAAAATACTTATCAGTCGAACAAATCAATGAGCTATCCACAATTATATCATAGAGGAATTCATAATGAAATGGAACATTCAAATTTATATACACTGGTCCCAATAATTACCGTTGTATCTATTTTTGAAACGGTCCTCATATGTACCGATAGACTAACGAAAACTTATGGGGACCGGTCCCAATAAGTACCGCTGCATCTAAAAACATATGGGGACCGGTCCAATAAGTACCGAAAGTCCCCATATGTACCGCGCGATCTCCGAAACCGTCCCCATATGTACCGCTATATATATATATATATATATATATATATATATATATATATATATATATATATATATATATATATATATATATATATATATATATATATATATATATTTCAGGTGCAATTTTCTTGGGTTTAGAGCACAATAAAACTTCAGGTATTCAGATTTTATAACTTGTAATCGACATATGTTTCGGCGTATATAAGCCAAGAAAATTGCACCTGAAATATATAAAATATAGCACAAGAAATTTAACCTATTGTATATATATACAGGGTGTGGCGTAATGAATGGATAATATTGAGCCTGAGGGTAGAGGACTCTATGGCGGTTCAGAGAAATATATTTTACGTTTAGTAAAAGTGCCTTGGTTTTCGAGATATTGGAGTTTTTCGAAAATTCAAGAAAATCACACCCTTCGCCACTCGTTTTGCAGGCAAGACTCCAAATGAAGGAATTTTTTCAAACTGTTTTTTGGATAGTATTCCTGGATAGATGATCTATCGAATGTAATTCATTATTTTTGAGGCGCATGAATAGTTCTTCATGAAAAAAAGATCTAACTCAACTTTTCCGTTTTGCTAATTTTTTTTCATAAGTTCAACCTAGCGCGGTGTGAAAAATAATATGCTTACCTAAAAGCAAATGCAAGATAAAACATGCTGGTTTCATTGAGATTCCGATATGGTATAACTCCCTGTATTGTCAGCATTTATTACAAAATAAATTCCTATTGCAATCAGTTGAGGCCTAGTTTAATGTGAACAGTGTTTCTAAAATTTTTAGCATCTAAAATGAGAAATGCAAGCAGAATGAAGCAATCGTCTATAAGAAGGTATAAAGCATTTACTGAAGCTCATAATGGCCTCTTAGAGATTCTTTTGTGATATTTAATTCAATGAAACGATGCTCATTTTAAAATTGTTGATATCTATGCAATAGAGCTATGATTCATTAGTAAGTGTAGACCATAGAGCATGTATCAGAACTCATGGTGGCCAATTTAAGCATCATTTGTGATTTGTGAAACTTTTTTCAATGAAACAATATTTTTAAATTGTTATTTTTTCTCGTTTTCTTTTATTATTTAACCCCAAATTATCAAGTTGATTTCAAGTTATGCATTGAATTAAATCTCAGCATTTTTGTAACAAGGGTCTCGACTCAATGTAATAAAAATTACCTAATTTTCAACTTTTTTTCTTAATTACAAAAGTGCTAAAATTCACTTCGTTACTTGAAATTTGCTTAACAGCTATTAACTTTATAACTATAGGGCTTAATAATGAAAGAATACGAGGGCAAAAAACCAATTTTGAAATATTGTTTAATTGAATCGAGTTTCACAAATAGTGTTCAAAGTGTGCATCAGGAGCTGTACTAGATGCTCTACAACTTCTTATGAATAATTGCTTTATTCTGCTTGCAAGTCTCATTTCAGTCGCTAAAAATTACAGAAAAAGTCTTGACTCATTGTAATAGAAATTTATTTTGTATTCAATGCTGAAAATAGAGTGAGTTATACCATTTCAGAATCTCAGTGAAACAGGCATGTTTTCTCTTGCTTTGGCACTCAGGTAACCATATTATTTTTCACACCACGCTGGGTTGAACTTAGGAAAAAAAATAAGCAAAACGGAAAATTTCAGTTAATTCTTTTATTTATGAAAAACTATTCATGCGCCTCAAAAATAATAATTTACATTCGATAGCGCATCTATCCAGGAATACTATCTAAAAAACAGTTTGAAAAAATTCCTTCATTTGGAGTCTTGGCAGCAAAAAGAGTGGCGAAGGGTGTGATTTTCTTGAATTTTCGAAAATCTCGAATATCTCGAAAATTAAGGCACTTTTACTAAACGTAAAATATATTTTTCTGAACCGCCATAGAGTCCTCTACCTGCAGGCTCCATATTATCCATTCATTACGCCACACCCTGTATATATATATATACCCTTAATTTTGCACAATAATACTATTTCAAAAAACTTACCATATTATAAATTATCTCCTTTCGCTTATCCACGTTAGATTGTGCCTCTTTTGTCATCTTTTGAAGACCATCAACAAGAGTCGCCAGATTAGCAATTTCCAGCTCCTTGTTTCCACTTATTTCAATTTGTTCACTAAGTTTTGATTGTACGCGAAATAATGTCTGCGATAGTCTATCACTATCACTCAAGAAAACATTATGTTGTTTAGCCTCAAACTCAATCAATTTTTCCAAATGCTTACATCTTTCTGATATACTCATATTAGCAATCTTCAAGCTCTCAAATTTTTCTTTCAAGTTCTCAATTTTTTTATCTAAATTTATAATGGCATTGAATTTATTTTCTCTTTCCTTCTTCAACGTTTTGGCTCTACATCTCTCAGTCTCCAGATCATTTGCAGTTTTTGTTACTTGACGCTTCATACTATTTTCCTACAATGATGAAATGTTATCAGACAAGTTTGATGCAAATTCAAACTCCTCGATACAATAATTTCTCACCTCACAAACTATCTTATCAAACAGAGAATAGATTGCTCACTCTGAAAGCAAGTTTCAGCGCCATATGTTTTTTCGGCATAGTTATTGATTTGGAAAAAAACTGAATTGAAAAGGAAATTGTGACGCACATTTTGAACATTCTTGTAGTAATCGAGACAAACACTTTTGAGTATTTTTTAAAGAAAAAATCAGAAAAAGATTCGAATTAGCTGTTTCATGATTGCGAAATTCCTCTCAATAAGGAATGGTCTAACACGAATCTTCATCTGATTTTCAGTCCTCGAATTCTCGATTTTAAAGAATAGACAGAGTCGCTGCACTTTCTTTTAGTATAATTTAATAGCATCAATCGGTTTCGTTACCCGATTATATTCAAATCCATCAAATCCATTTTATCAGCACTATTTCACATAAAAATTTCGAAATGAATTCTCCAATTTCCGAATAATTGTTTGGAGATATACAGGGTGGCCATTTGAAAACGAAACAGACGAGATTACAGACGAAATAAATTTTTTCGATAGAAATGCTCGGACAGGTCGATTTCTGTTTCGAGGGGGACAACTTAAGATGTAGGTTACGGACGCATAGCGCTTCAACCCTTGCTACTACAACCCTCACCCCCAATTTTTGAATAGGGCAGATGGGGTGAGTGATACCTCATTTGAAAGGTATTTTTATACTGATTTCAGCACAGTAATTGTTTTTTCATTTTATGCATTAGTTCTCGAAATATTCTCAACTGAGTATTTGAAAATGAAGTGGTGTTTTCATGGCACTTGTAGTGTTTTTTTGTGAAAAATCGACATTTTGAGCTTCAAAACAACCATGACTGTGGCTTCCTTCCTCCAATCCACTGACATAGAAATCTTTAACCAAGATGTCGAACAAATAAAGCATATTGCGAAGGAGCTCAATCTTGCTGAAACTCAATCTAAATTGTCTTCGATATAATTTGCAGTATTTCCAATAACATGCGGTAACACTTGAGCGATAGAAATGTCCAAAAAGTCTAAATACGTACATATTACGACACAATTGTCGTTATTGGGCCGATGCTAATCCGAGATTGTTCCACGAAGTTTATACTCAACAACCACAAAAACTCAATGTTTGGGCTGGAATATTTGGTGACAACATTGTCGGTCCGTTCTTTTCACCTGGTAATCTTACTGGAGATATGTATTTGGACTTTTGGAAAATCACATTGATCCAATTTTGACGGAAATTATTGAAAACAATGCTGGAAATTATGTGGAAGATCAGATTGTGTTTCAGCAGGATGGAGCTCCTCCACACTACGCCTTACCAGTTCGAGAATATCTGGATCAAAGATTTCCAAATCGGTGGATTGGAAGAAGGGGTCCCACTGAATGGCCAGCCAGATCGCCAGATCTGTCACCAGTAGATGTCTTTCTTTGGGGCCACTTGAAGAGTAAAATTTACTCTACACAGCCCAATTCCATAGAAGATTTAAGAAGACGTATAGTGAACGAATGTCGTCAAATCACTCCAGAAATGCTGCAAAATGTGCGCCATCGTTTCGAACAAAACTTATTTCATTGTATGGAAGCTAATGGTGAACAATTTGAATATTTAATTAATTGATGTGAGTTTTTGATGAATTATTTACTTTACTTTGAAAAGTCTTATTTCTTAGATTAATACTTCAAATCGTTCTGATACCGTACAGTTGGAGAATGATTTCAGTGAATAAAACAGCTAGTCGAACATCTGACCCTAGTAGCATTAACACGTACGGTATGACTTCATTTGCCCAGTGGTAGATGTTTTGCAATTTCAAATACAAGTACGGAAATTTTGGTGTTTCGGAAGCACGAAATGTCAATTATTCGCAAAAAATTAAGGCTGTGACTAGAGTCCCGACTCGGGATCTGTGTCCAGTCCCGACTGACGAATTCAAATGACTCAATTAGGAACCAAACAAGTCTCTTGGCCTTACTCGGGATCCTTGTTCAGTCCCGACAATTGTAAAAGGATTTTGAGGTTATGTTCGCGAATCGTATAATATTATTTATGAATAGTTGCCACAAAATTCAAGGAGTGATTCCTTATCAAAAAATGCAGAGGGCTTTTTCTCAATCAAGATTGAAAAGACAGAAGAAAATACTATCTTGGAATTTGAGAATGAAAGGTGTAGCACAGTATGCAATTCTAACTGGTGAGAAAGTTGAGAATTGCTTAGTGTAAATTGATCCAGAGGAATTGCCAGACGTAATTTTTGATTCAGACGTGAACCTCTTCCTTACGGCCATTCTTGACTAAAAAACTGTGATCGAGAAAGGAAGCTGCCAAATATATTTGGTGAAATGTATGATATTTTATACGAAATAATTATACAATGCTGCGGCTTTTCAATAAAATGTAGTTTTATTTTAAGTGTATGAAAATTTAGCCAAAAAGGTAAAGGTAGTGTTCAAAATGTTCACCTTAGATGTTTCATTTCAAGATTGCCCTTTTTTCTCTTCATAAATGTGATGATTTGAAAATAAAATATACTGTTACAACATATTCATCTTCAACTACATGCACGATTGAAATATGAATCATTTTTTCTATTTGACTGGGTAAAAGCTTATGATTTGTATTAAAAATTGAGTTTTTCGCTACTTCTTTCACTGCTTAATAATTTCATTGCACCACTACATTGCATCGTTGCATTCGGGACCGAATATCAGTCCCGAATTGAATGACGTTACTCGGGACTGGACACGAGTCCCGAGTCGGGACTCTACTCACAGCCAAAAATTAATTTAAGAGATAAAATTAACTAACGCATGAATATTTCGAAAACTAATGCATAAAATGAAAAAACATTTACTGTGCTGAAATCAGTATAAAAATACCTTTCAAATGAGGTATCACTCACCCCATCTTCCCTATTCAAAAATTGAAGCGCTATGCGTCCGTAACCTACATCTACATCTTAAGTTGTCCCCCTCGAAACAGAAATCGACCTCTCCGAGCATTTCTATCGAAAAAATTTATTTCGTCTGTAATCTCGTCTGTTTCGTTTTCAAATGGCCACCCTGTATTATAAGTACTCACTTTTATCCTAACGTGATCTTTCGAAGCTTTACCATTGATATTCAGTTTTAAATATACTCAATGGCTTTACTAAGCCTGGAAAGTTAGGGCAGACGGGCATTACTTGTGTCACATATTGTATCTATACTATAGTTGTGCCAAACTCTGACAATCCATAGAGCACGATCATTCACGAGTGATCATTAGTGTTCTGTGGTGATCACTATTCGGCTTGCCCTGAAGGCGACAACACCTGACCACCCAATTCAAAATAATGTTTGAGTTTAGTATGGCGCTGCATACAGTGATTTTATCAACGAGTGTGAAAACAGCAACGCTTTCTGCCGGCAACGGTTTCTTACGGGTGTACCGTAAGTCATGATCCTGAGTATGATAATAATTTAGTGCATTATGTGATTTCGTACATTCGATGATTATAATGATAATAATAACTGTTCTTTAATTGCCATCGACCGAAGTCCTTCAGCCTCGATGACTATATAATGAACAATGGACAATAATGTCTGAAATTCGAGTGTCAGGCCGTAGGAACGCCACAAATGAACATAGTAATTTTTCGAATTTGAGTTGAGAGTGGCTCGATAAATTGCAAAAACGGCTTTGTCACATGATGAGACTACTTTGTAGATGTTAAATATCATCGAAACAATTGATAATTATGAATGGAATGGATTGCCGGGCCGTAGGAACGCAAGAAATGAACTTTGAAAATTTCCACAGGTGACATAAGGGTGTCTTCATAAACTTTTTAGGGTTTTCACTCCCAATCTCTGAAACAAAAAACTATCCCACACGGAAAACAGTCTCACCTTCATGTGTAGATGCAGAGATAATAGATTGATTCAAAAATTCCTGAGAATTAGGCTACCATTTCGGAGTAATGGTTCGGAAAAGATTAAAAACAAGTTCGGTTATGCGTTGGTAAGAGAAAGAATAAATTTTCTCAGATATAATAAGGTAAGATTTCAACAAAATATATTAAGGTTAGAAGAAGAATTTTTCCGTAACCTTTCAGAGGAAGACTTTGAACATATTTTACATTGTGTGAATATTTCGTATTTCTATGAATATGAGAAGAGCAGACGATCTAATTTCGAAAAATTTAATATACTAATGAAAGAAAACCAACAAAATTTCAACAATACAAAAATCAGTAACAACTTCATTAATAAAACGGTAATCAACTTATCTTTACGAAATTTGAATGAAAATGAAAAATTAATATTATCAAAAGGACTCAATTTTGCTATAACTCCAGAAAACATTCCAACATTAGATATAATAACAGCTATTGAAAAAACAGACCAAAAACTTCCGCTTGATAAATCGAATGAATTTAGAGTACTAAATAAATTGTTACTTGATAAACCTTTTAAAATAAAACCAAATCTAAATAAAATTGAGAATAAAACTATAACTTCATTGAAAAATGATAATAACATTAAAATTCTACCTGTCGATAAAGGAAATGCAACAGTTATTATGGATTCAGGTGAATATAAAAGAAAACTTTTAGAAATTGTTGATGATACCGATAAATATTCCAAAATCAAAAAAGATCCAACTTCTCTCACAGAGAATAAAGTGAAGAAAATTATTTCAAAAAATTCCAAAAAATTCACATATGCTCAAAAGAAATTTATCACACCATCTTATAGCAAACCCCCACATTTATACGGCCTACCTAAAATACATAAACCTCTTATTCCTTTGAGACCAATAGTAAGTTCACTCGGATCCCCCTGTCAAAATTTTGCTAAATATATATTACAATTTTTGAACCCATTAACAGCAAAATCAACTAGTTTTTTGAAAAATACTCAACACTTTCTTGAAAAATTAAGAAATTCTAATTTAAATGCAACAGACATCTTAGTAAGTTTTGATGTAGTAAATCTTTTTCCAAATGTTCCAGTTGATAAAACTCTTGAAATAGTGAGAACAAAATTGATTAATGATAAAACCATTTATGAAAATTCGAAATTGACTATTGATGATATAATGGAGATATTAGAAGTTTGCCTGAATTCCACATATTTTCAATTAGATGATGTTTTCTATAAACAAAAATTTGGTATGGCTATGGGTTCTCCTTTATCACCAGTAATGAGTAACATATTCATGGAATCTTTCGAACAAAAATATATAGACACATACCCACTAAAACCAAAGACTTGGTGGCGATATGTAGACGATATTTTTGTAATTTGGCAACATGGTAGAGATGAACTAGAGAATTTTTTCGATCATATTAACAACAAAGAACCTACAATAAAATTTACAATGGAATTAGAGCAGGATAACAAAATTTCATTCCTAGATGTTTCATTAAAAAAGTTTTCGAATTATTTTGAAACGAGCGTATACCGAAAAAAGACACATACTAATAGATATTTGTTCTAATACGGGAGACCACATGATGGATTGGGACAACACTAAAATTTTAATGACGGAACCAGACCATTTTAAACGAAAAATTAAAGAGTCTGCGTGTATTCTATTAGATCAAGATAATAATTTGGCAAATTGTTCGGTAGGAATAGATCATATTTGGATCAATTTACTAAAGAAGGAACTGTCATCCGGTAATTTCAAAATTAAATGAATCAACGTTTCTATGCAGTCTCTGTTTCCGTGTGTTGACAATTAATGTCAAACAAAAGCCACAATTCAGAAGATTTTCAAAAATAGATTTTTCGTCTGATGAAGGAGTCTGATATAGACTCTAGTTAGTTTGCTCCTGACAAATTAGTGCAAGAATTTACGCAGGAGCAAATCGTTGATTTCATTTTTAATTGATTTTGTTTCAGAGATCGGGAGTGAAAACCCTAAAAAGTTTATGAAGAGATGCAGAATCCTCCCAGAATAAATTTCAATCGATACATAAGGGTGTGTCGATAAAATGCAAAAACAGCTTTTTCACGTAACGAGATTTTCTTTTATATGTTATATGTGATACAAACAATTGATAATTATGAATGGAATCGATTGTTGGGCCGTAGGAACGCTAGAAATGAATTTTGAAAATTTTCACAGGTGACATGAGGATAAAATGCAAAAACAGCTTTGTCATATGATGAGACTACTTCGTAGATGGTAAATATCATTGAAACAATTGATAATTATTAATGGAATCGATTGTCGAGCTGTAGGAACGCTAGAAATGAACTTTGAAAATTTCAGCAGGTAAGGTACGTTTTCAAAGTTCATTTCTAGCGTTCCTACAGCCCGACAATCGATTCCGTTCATAATTATCAATTGCCTGTTCCCCATATAACATATAAAAGAATATCCCGTTACGTGACAAAGCCGTCTGCATTTTATCGACACACCCTTATGTCACCTGTGGAAATTTTCAAAGTTCATTTCTAGCGTTCCTACGGCCCGACAATCGATTCCATTTATAATTATCAATTGTTTGTATCACATATAACATATTAAAACAAACCATGTTGCGTGACGAAGCCGTTTTTGCATTTTATCGACATACCCTCATGCCACCTGTGGAAATTTTCAAAGTACATTTCTAGCGTTCCTACGGCCCGATAATCGATTCCATTCATAATTATCAATTGTTTCAAGGATATTTAATATCTACAAAGCAGTCTCATCATGTGACAAAGCTGTTTTTGCATTTTATCGACATACCCTCATGTCACCTGTGGGAATTTTCAAAGTTCATTTCTAGCGTTCCTACGGCCCGACAATCGATTCCATTCATAATTATCAATTGTTTCAATGATATTTAATATCCACAAAGCAGTCTCATCATGTGACAAAGCTTTTTTTGCATTTTATCGACATACCCTCATGTCACCTGTGGGAATTTTCAAAGTTCATTTCTAGCGTTCCTACGACCCGACAATCGATTTCACTCATAATTATCAATGGTTTCAATGATATTCAACATCTACAAAGTAGTCGCATCAGGTGACAAAGCCGTTTCTGCATTTTATCGAGCCACCCTCAACTCAAATTCGGAAAATTACTATGTTCATTTGTGGCGTTCCTACGGCCCGACACTCGAATTTCAGACACATAACATAACATAACGCACTGAATTATTTTCATATTCAGGATCATGAGTTACGGTACACCCGTAAGAAACCGTTGCTGGCAGAAAGCGTTGCTGTTTTCACACTCATATTTTATCAAACATAGTGACACCAATTGGGATCTAAGCCCCGTCCACCTGCCATATTCTTGCTGAGTTTGAATTCATTTATAAGGAGGTTTTGATTATTTTGAACCAGAATAGATAAATAAATTGATATCATGAATAATTCAAGAATAATTTTATTGGTAGAAATGTATTTTGATATTATAGATAATTATGATTGAAAATATTCATAAGAATAGCTTGAAATTACAAAATTCTTCAAACTCCCACAAGTAATGGGTGTTTTTTTAAAGTGAAAGAACTTCAAATTGAAATAAAACACATTTAAATTAAGATTGAAGCCAATTTTTCTTTTATTTGAAAGATAATTTTATGACATTTAAGTTTTGAAAATAATTTCTGGCTTATGTCCACCACGACTAGCTCTGAGGAACCGCATTCGACCAGACCAATTTTGGACCACTTTCTTGAGTAATTCAGGCCTCATTTCATCAATATTAAGAGTTATGTACCGGTGTGAACCTAGCAGAGCGTTTCTAGCAGACCGTTCGACGGAAACATCCGAACGCGGTGAACAGTGGCGTACAGCCGGAAGCTAAAATTTATATGAAAATTACGTTACAGCATGCAATAGATATCAATAGAGAATGCATGGAGATCTCAGAGTTGTTGAAATTAGAGTGTAACAATAGAAGGGGATAAAAAAACTAATCTTGGAAATTATTTCGAGGACTGGATGTTTTCATCCTCGAATATATATGTTTCACTATAACAAAAATTCGTAAGAGCATAACCATATTTGATATGAAGGATCGTTATATCGATGTGATTAACCACAAGAAAAAAATCAGCGATTCGCATAGGGATACAGGGGGTGATTATTCATCCCCCATATTTGAAAATTTTATAACAACGAAACTATTCGCCGGAGCATAACCATATTTGGTTTTGTGGTTAATCACATCGATATAAAGATCCTGAATACTAAATATGGTTATGCTCCGGCGAATAGTTTCCGTGTTATAAAATTTTCAAATATGGGAGATGAATAATCACTACCGGTATACCTATGCTAGTCGCTGATTTTTTGTGTGGTTAATCACATCGATATAAATATCCTACACACCAAATATGGTTATGCTCCGGCGAATAGTTTCTGTGTTATAAAATTTTCAAATATGGGGGATGAATAATCACTCCCTGAATCCCTATCTGAGTCGCTGATTTTTTTTTGTGGTTAATCACATCGATATAACGGTTCTTCATACCAAATATGGTTATGATCTTACGAATTTTTGTTATAGTGAAATACATATATTCTAGGATGAAAACATCCAGTCCTCGAAATAATTTACAAATTAATTTTTTTCATCCCCTTCTATCCTTACACTCTAATTTCAACAACTCTGAGATATCAATAGATATTATCAATCTATTGCATGCTGTAACGTTATTTTCATATAAATTTTAGCCTCTGGCTGTACGCCACTGGTCCGTCGAATGGTCTGCTAAAAACGGTCTGCTAGGACCATTTCTCGAGATAATGTTATCGCCAAATCTTTCCTTCGATAAATCAATTGTAACGCTAACAGAAGCTTGTTGGAAGCAAAACACTGGATCGATACCATTCAATTTTTGAAACGAATAAAATCATTGATCATCGATCTGTAACGAGCACCATTCACTGTAACATTATCTCCAGCATCGCTTTTAAAGAAATATGGACCGATGATGCATCCAGGCAGTGTGTAAAGCACACCAAACAGTGCATTTTTCAGAATGCAATGGAACCTGCAGAACTTAGTATTAACAGAGTATTGTTTACATTCCATATACAGCAACTTTGCTTGTTTACGTAGCCGTTGAACCAGAAATGAGCTTCATCACTGAACTCGATAAAAAAGTGGATCAACTTCCAGCTGTTGGATCTTGTTATACGGGTGTAGACCAAGATCTTTACGCAAAATTTTCAATGTGGTGAATATAGTTATAGTTATCTTGAGAAGGGGTTAAAATTCACTTCGACCTTTGAGTATTCAACCCTCAAGGCTGCAAGCAAGATTGGGTACTGCTACTTACATTTGTCCAGAATTTGACCTTTGATATTTTGATCAAGAATTTAGTGGCATCATTCCCTCCTTTTGCTCATTCAATTACCTCGCAAATTATGAATAATAACAAAATGAAAGATAAGCATTAACTCTACAGTTTTTTCTCACACAAGTAGCATTTTCGTCTCGAATTTTGTCATCAGGCGTTCATGTTCATTTTCAATTTATCAACTTCTTAACAGAATAATTTTTTGGTATTAAAAATAGCAGAAATACATACAAAAAATGCATTGCATTAATAGTATGATTGCATTACTATTTCTCTACATATTTTTAATTGTCGAAAATTGGCACCCCTCAAGCCTTTCCAATACTTTTCTTCTTTCTTTTTTAGCCTATGGCCTGTGGTTACACTTAAGTTTAGCCGGCTAAAGATATGTTGTAATACATATATAAGTTATCTAGTTATTATGATATGATTGATAGTTGTCATAATATAGAGAAGACAGTTATTAAAAGTCTAAAAGTTCCTCTCTATTTATTATCATAACAAGATAGAAGAGACTAACATTAGCAAATACCCGAAGCTAAACCTAAGTTTAGCCGGCTAATCTTAAGTTTATGTTCACACCTATCTTTAGCCGTAACATATTCATATCATACCTGCTGTATTTCTTTAGAAACCCGTTCGAAACTGCTTGTGGGAGTTTGAATAATTGTGTAATTTCAAGCTTATGAATATGTAGGTGTTTTCAATGATAATTATATAAAATATCAAAAAACATTTCTATCAACGAAATTGTTCTTGAATTATTCATTGAGAATGTTAATATATCATTTCACAATAATTAAAATATCCTCATGAATAAATTCAAATTCAGCAAGAATATAGCGGGTGGATAGGCTTAGAGCCCAATTGTCGCCACTATGTTCGACAAAGTCACAGTAGACTGCTTCACGCAGTGACAAGACAATGGAAACAATTTATTGTGGTCACATATTTTATCGATTAGTTCCGTTTTTGTCCTAACATGGCGGATTTGGTCATGTGACGTGACGTGGCCCAATCCGGATTACATTATTGTAATCTGCGCTTACGAAGCCGCGATGTCATTACATTTCCATTTGTCTCAACTAAGATGTCTAAAACACTGGTGTGTGCACTTGTCACTTTTGGCAAGCATCAACATTTCAGAAAATCGGGGATATGGGATCAGTTTCGTGGCGGCGCCTTGTTCTACCGAAGGAAGTCCAATGATACTCTCTCGTTTTATTTTGTTTTGCCAGTTTTGCGTTGATATCGAATGACGATCAACGAGTTCAAAATATGAACTGGTCCATTTTGTCAGCTGTTGAGGAATATTTATGCTTTACAGTTCAATTTCCGTTGTAAAATCAAATCTGTCAATATTTCAACACTATCGAATAAGGGTTCGAAGGAGGATTTACGTTCTTGTTCAAGATGATTTCGGTTTGACAACTTGAATTCGTGAGGGGGGTAATTCAATATGATTTTAATAAAACACAGTTGATTGGTCAAATGTCCAATATATTCAGTTGACGGAAAGGGAATTTTCACTATATCTACTCAGGAAGAATATTTGAAGTAACAGACTCGAATAGATTTATGTATTTCTGATTCTCAATACATGATCACAATCCACATTACGTATTTCCAATACAGTTTCTTTGAAATATTGCTGAAGTTTCCATGAAACTTAGGTATATCGGTCCCGAATGTTCGTTCATCTGATTTGGTTCTGCGTTCTGCCTCAAATTCCAACAACACCGAATTCTTAGCTGTAGTTCTTGATTGTCCATACAGAAAACTGAACGACATGTTGAATAAATGAATGTTCTACATCCCTTTCTCGAAACTAATACATTTTCACACACCAATAATCGCTTATAAATGCAACATATTCGTACGTCGTAGGAAAGTATGCAAATTATTTTCAAATATCACAAATGACAATGCTCTGTCAAATTCTAAACAGCGCTACCTACAGTGGGAAAAACTAAACTGATCCCATATCCCCACGAAATTAAAAACAAAATCGAATCAGTGAATACACCAGAGTTTTAGACATCTTAGTCTCAACTGACTTGTTAAAGTCACTATAGATTGCTTCATCTATATTTTTGAGTTGATCTATGACTCACCTCACTATTGAGAAACAGAACATACTGAATAACTTTATCCAAATCCCTTTGAAATTTTGAATACTGAGAATTAAGATCTTCATTATCTCTCTCTATCTCTCTGTTATTATTCTTCTCTATATTGAGTAAATTCTCTTCATTCTTCAAAGATTCTTTTTCTCTCTCTATAAGTTCCATAGTATTAAGTGATTTATCTTGGTGTGAAGAAATAGCATCATCTCTCTGATGAAGAATTTTGACCGTTTCTTTCCACTGCATAACAAGAGAATTTCTTTCAGCTACTTGTGTTTGTATAGTTTTACCTAGGAACAATCGAAAAAAAAAAATTAAAGACAATAATCATGATTCAACGTTCATATTCCTCGTCAAGTAAACAATGGAATTGTGTAATTTCTCCTAAATAAACGAGCGATAAATCAGCATAAAATTATTCACCTAGATTATGGGGGGTTTAAAGTTTTATAGCCTACTTGACACAAAATATTTTAAACGCTCTGAATAATAATACCAAAACATTTCACCTGTTCTCTCTAATATCGACTCATAATTGATGAGATCATTAACCATTTTTGCCACAGTTTTTTGCCTCTGCATATATTCTATCTGTAAACTGGCCCTTTTAGCTTCTAGTTCTAAAAATTTTTTTTCATCTTGTTTTGAAAATTTTATCAATTGATTATTGTCATCATGTCTTTTCTTTAAAGATTCTTCCCAAGCTTTAAGAGCTTCCTCGTCCCAAAATGTTTCTTTCTTCATTTTATCCATTCTTTCCATACTTCTTTTTACCTCTCGTTTTTTTTCGACATTCTTCTCTTCAATTTCTTTCATCCTTTTATTACTCTCTCGAATGTCTTGTATCAAGCGGTCCCTCTCCGATGTTGCTATTCGTAAATAGTGGTTTTCGCTATCAAGTCGTTGTTTATGAGCCGATATCAATTTCTTGAAAAAGAAAATGTGAAAAATTAAGTGATGGTCAGCTCGAAAATAAAATATACAGACATTCACCACATAATTTTCATCTACTTACCTCTACTTGTTCATTTTCTTGCGTGACAAATTTAAAATGTCTTTCCAGTGCATCATACTTTTGGGAAGACAATTCGGACTCATTTTTGGCCTTTAATCTTGCTAAAGTTAATTTCGCCACTTGCTCTTCTAATGCTTTATTTTCATCATTAGCAACTGGTATTTGAAAGCCCTCGTTCCAGCCTAATTGCTTCAAAACATCTTTGAAAAACTCAGTTTGTATCATTGTGACAAAATATAAATATTGACGAGTACTGTTCGATTAATTCAGAGTTCAGACGTTTGTAACTGCATGGGGTTTCCTTAGCTACATTTAACGAGTTACCAGTGGTTACGATTTTCATTTACATCAAGGATTGGAAAATCAATAATTATGATCTCGGACCTCAGCGATTGATTTTAACAACGAGTAACTTAGGGCCAATTTCACCAAGGATATGAAATAAACCTTGATTAGACATAACTGGCGTTAAGAAAAGAAAGTCGACGACTAATTGAATTCAGGTGGCAAACAGATTGAACTCGAAACAGGTTATACGATTTTCACAAAATGAGTTTTTGAACCCAGCACGTGTTTCGCTATCACAATAGCATCTTCAAGTGGTGAAAGTAAACTGAAATATTTGATACCGAAACAAGCATTTGACTCTACTCCTAAGAATTTGGAGGGAGTAATTTGGGACAGAAACAGATTAGACGAGAGCTCATAATTATTACGAATAGTGTTTGATGACCTTCTTTCCAGATAAAGCTGAAATATTTATTTTCTCAAAAAGGTGCATTGAGTATTTATTGTTGTTTTTCAAACCCTCTTGAGCATCAGAAAAATATTAAAAAAATATGAGTGCATATTTTTTACGTAATGGTAGGTCCTTTTAAAAGGACTTTAGGTCGATGTACGTCTATTGAAAAATTTAATTACAAGAATTTAAAAACCGTTTATTTATTTTTTTTTATGTGAACACAATCAATTTTTTTCAGAAAATTGGATATATACTAACTATAGTCTATCCAAATCCGAGAGGCCAGCGTAAACAAACTGACTAACGCGTGATCGTATTTAAGGTACTCCTCTTATTGGTCAAAGCTTCAGGAACGCCATGTTTGCAGGTGGGAGTAATGCAGAACCGCATTACGTTTGATTCATTGATTGTATGCGAATTGTTGTGCAGAACTGCAGAGATCATTCATTGCTTTTTCTTTCGTAAATTGGTTTATAGTTGTAGCAAGTTATTCAAGTTACAAGCATTTAAGATAATGTCAAGTACTGATACTGCTGAGGAATCGCGTGTTGACTTAAGTCCTCCAAAAAAGAGACGTCTGAAACGACACTTCAGTGCCGAGATAAAAGATATGATTTTGAATACTTATAAAATTGAGATTATTCAAAATGCAGGAATGTGTTTAAAGGACGTAGAACTCCGAGTTGCTGAGACACTCGGCATTGGAGCTCGAAGTGTTAGGAGAATTATTTCCGAATACATAAATTCCGGTGTTCTATCACAGCCGGCAACAAATCAAAATCGGACCACCAAATGGGAGTCCTTATCAGATTTCGATAAAAATGTAATACGGCGAAAAGTTCACGAGTTTTTCTTCAGAAATGAACGCCTGACTATAGAGAAAGTATTAAAAATAGTTAATGAAGACTCGAACTTGCCAAATTTTAAGAAGAGAACCTTCTCTATAATATTGAAAAAACTTAATTTCAAATATGGACGTCGCCAACGCAACAGTTTTGTTATGAACCGTGACGACATTAAATGTTGGAGAAGAAACTATCTCACGAAAATTAGGACCTTCCGTGATGAAAACAGGAAGATTTACTGCTTGGATGAAACTTGGGTAAATGCTGGTCATACTAAATCCAAAGTGTGGACCGATGAAACAGTTACATCTTCTCGGCAAGCGTTACTTGCTGGATTATCTACTGGATTAAAAATCCGTCTGGGAAGGTCTTGAATTTTGAGTTTAACCCTCGGTTTCATAAAGCTTGATCAGAGAATCAACGATCGATTGACGGATGAACGTCAATTAGATTTCAGTCGATAAGTTGGTCATAAGCATTCTGAATATCATTCTTGCACCAAATAATTATCTATACACGCCCATTTGATGATTCTCAACTGCTACTCCTCCAATATATTCGGAAATATGAAAGTTTCAATGATTTCCTTCGTGAAATCGAATGCCAAATCGTTGATCGAGCAATCAAAGTTTTGTGAAACTTGATGTAAGTACCTTTTTGGTGGAAAACAATTTCAACATTCTTTTTCAAATGAAGCGAATATATTTTTCCAGGCAAAGGGCAAAGAATTATAGTGTGTCATATTGGCAGTGACACTGGTTTTTTAACTGGAGGACTCTGGACTTTCCAATCCAAAAAACTGGTGACTACCATGAAGAAATGGATGGTCAGTCCTTCAAAAAGTGGTCGAGGGTATACTTCCTAAATTGGAGGAAAATTCTATAGTAGTTTTAGATAATGCTCCTTACCATTCAAGGAAAATGGAAAAAATTCTTAATTCACAATTCAGAAAGAGTGATATCCAACAATGGTTGAGGGAGAAAAATATTGATTTCACCCCTGACCTCATAAAAGCGCAATAGTTGCAGATAGTCAGGCAGAACAAAGAAAACTTTGAAAAATACATCGTGGATGAAACCGCAAAGGCCCAAAATATTACTGTACTTAGATTACCTCCCTACCACTTCGAACTGAACCCTATTGAATTGATTTGGGCCGATGTCAAGAATTTTGTGGCAGATAAAAACACCACATTTAAAATGGCTGACGTACAAAATCTTTTTCAAGAGGCTCTCTCACGGGTTACTTCCGAAAGATGGAGAAAGTGCGTGAAACATGTCAAACAAAAAGTTGAGGTAGACATGTGGAAACTGGATAATATTATGGATGATATAACACCAGTCATCGTCAACTTAGAGGAAAGTTCTGCATCTTCTGACGACACTACGGGGTAGTCATTTTTACAAAAAAAATATTGTTACACATTTATATACATAGTATTTATTAAAGTGGGAACTTTAGATTAATTGTTCATTACTGAGACTCGTAGTCAAGCATACATATTTTTCACCGGAACTGGAACACTCAAAAAGTTTTAAAATATAACGCTCTCGGAATTCAATTTATTACTACACCTCTGCGTTATCACGTTCTTGACGCGTGATCATTGCATGCTGCAATGTTTACCGGTGGCCTCTTGGATTTGGATATACTATAGGAACATGATATTGGTAAAAACAACCTTTAGGATGAAGTCCAACAATACACTTTTTGCAGATAAAGTTGACTTTTTTTTTACAAAACTTGTACTTGACTTGTTTTTCGTTATAGATAATAAGATGATCAATTTGATCCAAACGAGAAGTTTCATGCAGACTTTTACTACTTTTTCCTATCTGGAAAGTTGACCGTTTTTTATGAGTCTCCAATATACCTTGTGCTATTGTTCTCCTAAACGATAAATGGTCTATTTTCCCTCCACTTCTACGGTGCAATTGCCAGACATTCTGGATACTCATATCAACTAAATGACAAATGATGGGAAAGTACCATTTTTTCCCTCGTATTGACACATGGTAAAGGCTTATATTTTGATCGGCTCTGTCTACCCCGCCCATATTTTCATTATTATGTTTTTATAATGTTTGGCTGCTCAACGAATATATTTTTTTTTCTTTCTGGGAAAATCTTTTAATTTTTGACATTGGGTGAACCGGCGTCTTGTTAGATGCCAAGGTAACCAAATTATTGTCATTCCATCTACAGACAATAATTTTTTTATCACTTTCCAACATGTATTCATAAGAACCTCGTTTTTTTCTTTTGTGTTCATTTGATTGGCTCATTACGCTTGCAGTTATTCGGTTTTCTCCTATGGTTCCGGTTCCCCCTAGTTGCCGAAGTTGAAGTTCATGAAGTAATGACACAGAGGTGAAAAAATTGTCAAAATAAAGATGAAATGGCATTTTAGGGAACCTTTTCTGTAATTTGTCTGCGAAAGTCAAAACAATGCTAGTATCCAAACCCAAATTTTTATATTTTTCTGGAATCGTGGAGGAGGATCCTTGGTAGGTCTGAAACCACTCAATATAACCCAGTCGGGTGGTACCCATCCAAAATTTATATCCCCACCTTATAGGTTTTCCTCTAATGAATTGTTTACAGCTATGTCTACCGTAATAGGGAATCATTGATTCATCTATGCTGTGAGCTTCCTCAGTGGGTGCGAATTCAAGAAAACTCTTGTTTAGGGACTCTATAAATGGTCTTATTTTCGCGAATTCATCATCTACTTCCTAATTATTATTGTCACAACAATGGATATTCTGCATTATGAATTTGAATCGATCTCGTGATACTGAATTTCGTACCAGCTCGTTTTTGGTGTCACTCGAATTTTCACAATACATATGCCTTCGAGGTAATTGATGATACCCACTCAGAATAAGCACGCCTAAAAAGCACCATATCTCTGATTTGGAAATGTCTCCCACACGATTGTTTTGGGATGCATATAAATTGCTGAAACGACACAAATCGTCAATAAGAGAGTCGTCAAAAAATAAACAAAAAAATTTCACGGGATTCATCTAGTTTTCAGCTGTATATGGTTCGTTCCATCTTATACTTGGTTCAGATAAGTCTTGTCCAAAAGTCCAGTTGAAAGCGGCAAATCGTCATCTTCATCTGATGGCTGCTCACTATTATTGTCCTGAGGAGCCTCAATTATGTACTCGGCTTGAGCCCTTAGTTGGCTTCCAGGAAGGTTGTCGATGATTACATTATTCTCGTCGCCATAATCTTCATCAGCAATTGCTCCATTGGCATTCTCAGGAGGCAAAATTGCGATTGAGCTTGGCACATTTTGTTCAGAAGTGATTCTGTCAAGCTCTTCCATGAGTTCATGTAATTTTAACGGCCGACGATCCCTGTAAAAAATATTTTATAGTAGACGGTAATATAGCTAAAGTCCTTTTAAAAGGACCACGCCATTTTGAAAGAAACTAACATTTATCGAATGCAACTGTATACACTATATGTATATACTGAAATAGGAATCACTAAAGAATATGATCTCACACACCAATACCTTAATATTTCTAAATTATTTGATTCTAATACCTCCAGTTTGCCATGTTAAATTTTTCAAACATGCACAACAGTTATTTGAGTACAGATTTTCAAGAAACGTCCAGACTCGACCACAAACCACAGATAACAGAATCATATAGATACGACACTTCCCTAATATGTTGAAAAACGCTTTTTGCGTACAGCGGGTACAGAGACCCAACTTATGGATACAAAAAATCGAATTTAGCGCGAAATTCAAATAAGCGCTTTGGCGCAAATTCGAATTATTTTATTTGATGATTTTATGCCATGATCACACGGAAGCAACTTATGTCGCAAATCGGTCTTCTACCTGATTGGTGAGATCGCCATAAAACTCGACATTTACGCCTATATCACCAATAAGGCTATTGAAGACTGGTTTGCTACATAAGTTGCCTCCGTGAGCTTACGACCTGAAATGAAAAATTATATCGTGTAATAAATCGGAATAAGAGAATTCGAATTAATTTGGGATAATTCAAACGAGCTATCACTGGAACCTTCATATATTGTTGCAGTCGTGCTGCAGAGGCAATTTTTAGTTGGAAATATGACACTTTGAGGCGCTTGAGATCAGGCGGTATCGAGTCGCGGGAATTTAAATAATAGCCAGCTCGATAAGAGTTGAAAGAGTTAGTGTCACTCAGTCAGAAATTCTGCAGATATTGATACAATGTACGTTTTCGGAGAGTAACCGGCGATCGCCGGCCTATGTAATTGAATCCAATATCCGGTGATAAGGACTTCAGAACGGGTGAAAACGGTCAGTCATATAGATTAAGAAAGATTTATTAGTCTGGAGACCCTGAGAGGAAAACAGTTCTCAGAATTCGAAGTAGCCGAAATTTTCTTGTAACCGCCGAGCTTGGGAACGCTGAATTTTCAACTCAGCAAGAATGATCGTCCAATGATTTCGATTTTGGGACTTTTTGGTACCACCCATAGCGTGGGAGAGAAAGACCGGGGAAAAAGTACATCGGAAAAAGTTAGTCAGTCGGTCCGGGGAGCGTGATCAAAAATAATACCCCTTTAAGTCGGTCCGGGGACGTGATTTTTCCTGAGTTTCATTTAAACTTCTCCCCAGAAATAATATCAACTTCAAGACCTGTCCTTCGTGCGACGGGCCGGATCCACACATTTTTTTTTCCCTTTCGAGGGCCTTCTTATTGTGTATTTAACATCGAAAAAATAATCACCCCATGACTAGTGGAAAGCCGCTCTTCCACTGATCTAGAAACGGGGTGCATTATTACACTGGTGACAGCGCTGGGATTTAAGTTGATTTTTCTGGGGTAGAATACCAAAATTGTTTTATTTGAGAAGTTTTAAAGTTTTAGTTGTTCTGGAACGAGTCGAGATAAAATCCAATAATTCAATCGGAGCCATTGTAAAAGTATTGAGAGAATTGTGTTTAAGTATTTTGTGGTTGATTAAGGGTTGATTGATGGATTAAGTTTCGATTATATCAATGAATTTGAGGACTTTCGGATGAAGGAACTCTGAGTTATTTCTATTGCCAAGGATAATTTCATTTTGCGTCGATTTTTGTTTAATTCAGGAGGATACTCGAGTTAATTTGTGAAAAGTGATAAGTAGAGTTGTGAACAGAAATTTTTGTTTTCGTTAAAGTCTAGCTGCCGTGATATTAGAGAAAGTTGAGTAAAGTTGGAAAAAGTTTGTTATTTACTCTTTGTTGTGGTGGATCAGAATATTTTATTTTAAAAATCGGATAAGTTATCAAGTTTTAATCGGGAGATAGTTGGAAAATTTTATTCGTGAAGAACGTTGGTGTTCAATAATTTGTGGAAGATTTAATTAATTGATTGATGGAAACGTTAAGAAAAATTTATAAAGTAGTTGATCAGAATTGAAGATTTGAGTTTAATTTTTCGCGATAATTTTATTGTTTTGAGGGTGCATTCTTGGCTGATGGTGAAAGATATTTTTTTCCTTTTATTGTTTTCAGGTGAATTATTTTTTTTGAAGTGTATATTACTGTGTGTTTTGTAATTTTTGATTTTGTAGGAATTTGATGGTTTTGAAGTGAATAATTTTTGAAATTCTTTTTGTTGAGTATCAATTACGTAGGATTTTGAACGCAAAGTTTTGTGCGCGGATTTATTGAATTTGGACTTGTAGTTTATCGAAAATTTTAAAAGAAAAGTCGTCAATCAAGTTTTATTTTTGCGAGCATAGTAATTCATTTTGTGGTTATTGGTGACTAGTTGAATGATCGGTAATTTTGTTACAAAAAGTGGGTTTGAGAATTAGTTACTTTATTCAAATATTTTTTTTTCTTGTGAAATTGAAATCAATTCAGAAAAAGCAGATAAGAAAAATTGAGACGTATTTTAATGCTGTTTTATTAGAATTTGAACACGGATTTAAGGGTGAAATCATTTGAATTATTTTTTTTTATCAATTTGGAGGATAAAATAATTTTGAATTTCGGTCATTTGAATTTAATTATTTTAATTAAGTAAATTTTGGAATTTTTGGTAATTTCAAGTTGAGTGTTTTGATCAAATAAACGTTAGAATATTTCGGAATTTTAAGTCAGTTGGATGTAATTTTGATCGGTTTGATTCACAGAATAATTCGGAAAGTTAGGACAAGATAGGGTTGCAGGTTTTTTTTTTCAGGACATTGTTTATTGAATTTTATTTTTGCTGTTGAGATATACATTTTTTTTGAGGGCGTTAATTATTTTTGAGATCACAGTTGCGTTCAGGATAATATTTTTTTTTTGGTGATATAATTTTTCTTTCAGGGCGTTTCCATATATGGTTGATATAATTTGAATAGGGAGAGTATTTGGCGTTTATAGTTTGATTAATTCTATCGGGTGTGCGCAGCGTATTTTGGGATTTTTGAAATATATAGGGATACTCGATTCATACTTTGAAATATCGTAAACCTGATATAATTGTTTTGTTTTCCTCGTTTAATTTGCGGAGTTTAAAGATAGTTTGCGGATTTAATTGTTATTGAGGTTATTTACAAGGTTTTGAAAAATGTTGCCGGCGGCTAGTGCTAGTACTACCACCCCTGCGGTGGCCGAGAAAGATGTTATGAGGTTTCCGTTTATGTATTCGTTGGGGATGATTGCGACAACCCTTGATAGTTTTTCGGGAAAAGACGCGAAGCGGTACTTCGACAAATTAGAGTTGAGGTCGAAGTTGGACGGATGGAGTGAGGAAGAAACCCTTACTCTATTGAAATTAAAACTGATAGGCGCGGCGTACGAATATTTTAAGTCTGATGAGGTGTATGATAAATTGAAATACTCGGAATTGAAACAGCGGCTAATTTCAAAATTTACACCATCAAAATTGCCAGGGGAGAGTCAGTGGAATTTAAGTCGTTGTTTCCAGCGATGATCATCATGTTTCATCATTTTGTACTAGGCTGCGGATTTTAGGCGCGGAATTACTTCGGGAAGATTTGGGCGGAGCTTCGCCAGACGAAGAAGCGGGAATCAGAAAGAAAAATAAAGATCTGATACTGAACCAATTCAAAACAGGGTTGCGCAAGGATTTAATGAAGGATATGGGGGTAGCGCTATTAAGGGAAGAAAATTTGGACTTAGAAAAGGCGGAAAAAGCATGAGAATATCAGCAGTTTACACACAAAACGTGTGTCAGTTATGCGAACAGCATCAGGGTCACTCGGCGAAAGAGTGTAAAAATAGCTGGAGGAGTCAGGGGAATGCAGAACAAAACACCAGAAAAGGGTGTTATTCATGTGGTAGATCGGGCCATTTCGCTAGAGAGTGTAGGAATTATAGTAGGTCAGGGCAAATGACTCAGGGAGATTGTTATACTTGCGGTCAAAACGGTCATTGGGCTAGGGATTGCCCAAGACAAAATCGTCAGGGACGAGAGAATTTTAGGGAAAACAGACTGCAGAAACCCACAAACCTAGTAAGAGGGGGTGACGTTAATTTAGAAATGATTCAACGAAGGGGGGAGGAAAAGGTTCAACATTCAACTAGAGAAGGGAATCGAAATACGGAAGCTATTTCCAACCGATTGTCTCCATTTTCGAGGGAGTTCCAAACCAGGAAGCAAGAGGATAACATACATAGGGGTAATAATACTATCAGAATAGAAAATCTGGACCCAGCAGTGGTAGGTCACAAGGATAGTGATAGGTCGGCGAACCTAGAGTCACTGTTGGGAATCCCGATGAGGGATGATGAGAATGGAAAGGGAAACAAGAAGAATAGCGATGAAAGGGAAGCAGCTTGGGAACTGCGAGAAGAAAGGTCTTCGATGGTTAGAGCAGAAGTTGCGGAAGGAATTCAGGAGAATTCAGGAGAATTCAGGTGTTCGGAATGAAAAAATAAAGGGGAAACCGGTGGAGGCATGGGAAAAGGCAGCCTCAAATAAGAATACTAAGGATTTTGAACGTGGTAACTTAGCGAGAAATACGGAAATTATAGGGAGTAATGCTGAGTACTTACGTGAAAAGGGGTCCAGGGGGTCAAGGATTAGTGGACGCGTGCCAAGGACGGTCGCGACGGAGGAATGCCAGTTGGCAGAATAGAATATGGGAATAATCGATAACGTAGAGCAGATGATCGACGTAGATCAGGGGTGAACTGGGAAACTGATGTTTGCCATGAACAAAGGAGTTGCATGGAAGGAACTGGGAAGGAAATTCGGAAGAATTTAAAAATTAGTACCGGTTATACTAGGAAAAAACAGAGAGATGAGGATGATAACAGGGAACAAGGGAAAAGGTACAA
This sequence comes from Coccinella septempunctata, assembly GCF_907165205.1. Lineage (NCBI taxonomy): Eukaryota > Metazoa > Arthropoda > Insecta > Coleoptera > Coccinellidae > Coccinella > Coccinella septempunctata. The sequence continues at coordinate 38,078,057 of NC_058192.1, read as the reverse complement.
AGAGAAGTTTACTGAAATAGTAGTGGATAGGAACAGAGTGGAGTATCAAGAGGAAAATAGACCCAGGGGGTCGAAATCAAGTAAACGAGTATCATGGGACGTCAATACAGAGGAATTTCAGATGGTGGAATTTAGGGTAGGAGACTTGGTATATTTCAAGGAGGTATCTGAAAAATTGGGAAGGAAATGGTTAGGGCCATACAGGATCAAGGAAGTGTTTGATTCGGTAACCTGTAGGATACGAAAATGTGGGGGATGGGAGAGCAGAATTGTTCGAGTAAACAGGCTGAAACCTTATGTCGCTAAGGTTCGGAAAAAGCGCCCTGACGAACATCTGTCAGGAAGGGAGGAAAGATTTGAGGACTTTAGTATGACCGATTCGGAAATAGAGAAACCTCGGAGGTTTCATCCGATAATGGTTCCACAGGGGTATGGGAGACACACACGGAATTCAGACACGGGATTAGAAAGCAATGATGAGGAGGAGGTAATGGAGACCGTCAAGAGAGAACCAGTAAGGATTGTAAGGAGGTCTACCCGCATAAGGCGTCCCACAGATAGGTGGAGACCTATCTAATCAGATAGGAGCCAGGGTAGCGGCAGGAAAATCTGTAGGATTGACCTGTCAGGAGAAGTGAATCGACTCCTGCCCTTTCGCAGATTCCACGGGCTCTCACAGACCCGGAGAGTCACAACCTGAAAAGGGTCTTCTTCTTCTTTTTTTTGGGTAGTGGCAGGACATTTTGGCTGATAGTCCTGAAAAAGGAATAATCGACCTTTTCCATTCCACAGATTATAATATAAGTAGAATAACAAGTGGGTCCGGTAATAATGACTTATAGTGAGGGAAGTATGAACGGTATAAAGAGGGGTTTCTTTATTTTTTTTTTCGCGTCAGATGGGCGCCAGGGGGTATTATAACGAAGTAATATGTTGAATAACCCCTATTATATAGCAATTGGTTCATTTTCGTTTAGATTGAAATCGTTGAAGTTAAAGATTGTTTGCTGTATTAAATATGAGGAGTTTTGAAAGAGACACTGCAGAGTTGAAGTATTTTGAGTTAAGCTGGACTTAGGGTCATTATAAGGTGATAGAAGAAATTTCATATTCGGTTGTGTTAGGAAAACCATGTTGGAAGTTAGATTAACGATATAGGGGTTAATTTTGATTTGCTGATGGATGATTTTAAATACCATCCATAAAGAATATCGGGAACAGATAGAATGATAGAAATAATCCTGGACGGAATAGGATTATGAAGAAGCGTTGTGGTCACCCTTTAACGTGAGCACAACGTTCTGCATGCTTTTACGATAAGGTCGAGTTTTGTTGATATAGTTATGATAGGTATTTTTATGATTATTGTTTTCTCCATGATTAAATTGCATGCTCATGGGAGATGAATTGTGTTTGTATGATTTTTGCATGTGTTTTTTCGTTTTTCTTGTAATCAGTCGATAAGTTGGTTTTGGTCAATCAATATCCGAAAGAAGGTATCTTTGAAAGACAATCCATAGCAGATTTTCAACCAGAAGGAAGGTATAATCATTAGGTCATCATCAGTGGAATAACCTCTGAATGGTGATTAACCTTAGTTACCAGGTGGCGACGACGATAGTATATATAGTAGTGCGGAAAACCGAATATTGCGGCTATTTCATCAGAAATGTTAAGAATTTTCATGAACTCGAAAAGTTGTGCGTGAAAGAATTAGAAAGAAGAAATGGGAGACATTTAACTCAATATGTGAACGTGTGCGTACGAGGGTATTCTGAACTGATCAAGTGCAGTTTATGGAACAATGTCGGTCCGTATTTGAGGCTCGAAATTCATCATCCAGAGGTAGACGTAATGGTCATCAGTGGAACGACGATGGTTCAGCTTAAAAAGGTTCTTCGAGAAATGCGAGTATAAGGCAACCAGAAGAGAATTAGGTTAGAGACGGCGGGACATAGACTGTCCACTACGTACTTTGACGATCAAGAAGGAATAGAATAAGCTCAACAAACTGCGATTAATCAAATGCTTAACTCAGTAAAGAATATTTTCAACTTATGGGAGAAGGTGCGAAAAAAAAAAATTCGACGTCGAAAGTACGCTACCATAAACAAATCGAGCAATATCCAGGGTTACACCCAATTTTACCAATAGTGATACCACACTGGACTGAGAGACATAGCCGGTAAACGATGCGCCGAATAATATGCCGCGTCAACAAGGTCGAACTGAGTTTGTGCTTTCGTAACCCAGATGATCATACGATATGGACATTAGCACGGGTTGAACAGTGGCGTTCCGTGTAAAAAAACTTTTCCACCTGAGGTAACTTTTGGTTTTTCACCTGAAGAGTTATTCCATATGATTCCGAGGATATATATGGTTGTGTGAGAATGTTCGCGATAGTGAGAAAGAATTCCGAAAATTGAACCTAAGGAACTCCATGTTGGAGATAGTGAAGTGATTGATGAAAAGATGTGGGTAGAAACTGTTTTGATGACCATTGTCCGAATAATGTACTATTTAGGTTTAGTTTGTTCATGTTTGTTTTTCTTGTTATTTTATGTTTATAGAGTTTAAAGATGATGTGTGATTTGAAGAACTACTACATAAGTAGAGTTGTTAGAGCATTCGTAGGTTAAGTGCTGAGGAAGGAACTGTAGCTTGTGAGGAAAATTTGTTTGTGAAACTTAATTTTTGGTGAATGTTAGTTTTAGGACAGAGTAAGATGATGGACTTTGGACGAATATATGATGATTTAGGAAAAGTTGTGGCATCCAATGCCAAAACTTTTTAAAAGGGGGGAGTATTGTAATAAATCGGAATAAGAGAATTCGAATTAATTTGGAATAATTCAAACGAGCTATCACTGGAACCTTCATACATTGTTGCAGTCGTGCTGCAGAGGCAATTTTTAGTTGGAAATATTGAGGCGCTTGAGATCAGGCGGTATCGAGTCGCGGGAATTTAAATAATAGCCAGCTCGATAAGAGTTGAAAGAGTTAGTGTCACTCAGTCAGAAATTCTGCAGATATTGATACAATGTACGTTTTCGGAGAGTAACCGGCGATCGCCGGCCTATGTAATTGATTCCAATATCCGGTGATAAGGACTTCAGAACGGGTGAAAACGGTCAGTCATGTAGATTAAAAAAGATTTATTAGTCTGGAGACCCTGAGAGGAAAACAGTTCTCAGAAATCGAAATTTTCTTGTAACCGCCGAGCTTGGGAACGCTGAATTTTCAACTCAGCAAGAATGATCTTCCAATGATTTCGATTTTGGGACTTTTTGGTACCACCCATAGCGTGGGAGAGAAAGACCGGGGAAAAAATACATCGGAAAAAGTTAGTCAGTCGGTCCGGCGAGCGTGATCAAAAATAATACCCCTTTAAGTCGGTCCGGGGACGTGATCTGAAAAATATCGAAAATATACCCCTACGGTACGGTACGGATAAGTAGAGGAATTATAAGTCATTGTAGAGTCAGTAATTAAAGAACGAGAAAAGGGACTTAGAATAAATAAGTTTTCACGAAGTAAGAGAAAAGTATAGGTAGATCACGGAAGAGAATCGGAGACTCGGTCGGCTCATAAATATTTGGAAAAGTTGAGTATAAAGAAAAGTCCGGTCCTTTGTTTTTGTTGATTTCGTTCAAGTAGAAACGGAATATCGGGAATTAGGTAGTTGAAGAAATTTGGAAATAATTTGAAGTTAAAGTCAGTTTATCGGAAGTCAGTAAAGTAACATTCAAGGAGTGATCGTTAATTTTCTTGATTCGTAGTAAGACCAGATATAAACTTGTGTTGAAATTTTTAGATAGGGAAACTTAAAGCGAAAAACGTTTGCGACGGAAAAGTGCGGGAAGTTCGGTTGAGTGTAAAGAATTCGCCGATAAGTGCGGGTAAGGTCTGGTGTCGAAAAGTTCTCATCGGCAGCGTCAGACAAACAGCAGTCGCAGAAGAAGGTAGAAAGTTCCAATTTTATTCGTCCAGAGTCTTGAAAGCTCCTCTAAAATTCATTGATAAAGTATTGATTTATTATTGAGCGCTAAGTTGGGAAGTTGAATTTTAACCCAAGATTTTGGTTATGAAAGTATGTTTTATTGTTTTGCGCTTATTTGCATGTGTTTAAGAAATTGAAGATTTTTGTTGGTCGTCTTGGACCGAGTACGAATTTGTAGAGAAGTTCCAATTTTTTTTATTTTTTTCCAATAGATTTATTTGTTAAAGTTTTTCCTGAGTTTCATTTAAACTTCTCCCCAGAAATAATATCAACTTCAAGACCTGTCCTTCGTGCGACGGGCCGGATCCACACATTTTTTTTCCCTTTCGAGGGCCTTCTTATTGTGTATTTAACATCGAAAAAATAATCACCCCATGACTAGTGGAAAGCCGCTCTTCCACTGATCTAGAAACGGGGTGCATTATTACAATCGGAAATACTTTTTCAATGATAGCAGATGTATGTGAATGTTTGATACAGATTTATACAACTCCTACATCCACTCAAAACCTTAAAAATCCAATTTTCATTAAAATCACAAGCATTGAGATAATTTTGTAAGAAATTAGAAAAATGAATGTTTATTCAATACAGTACATTTCTTAGCTTTCGTTCACAATTCTGAACTTCTTCAGGGACTAAGAAGAACCATTATTCTTACTTCTTTTTCCCGATATTGAAATCTGTTAATTAGCGAAGTACATTTCTTGTTTACATACCCCTTATTGAAATGGAAATTATATTTCAATTCCGCAAATCTATTTGAGTCAACTAAATACAATAACTTATATCTTTTATCTTTGGGTTTGGGAAAACAAACTAATTTTCGAATAGGTAAATCATCTATAATGAGCATCACATACATAATACCTGTTGTATATCTGCTCAACAGATAAATCTTGGTAATATTTTGGCTTGATGATTTCAACCTACTTTTTAAAAAGAGCTGTCTTAGTTTTGGAAACCGATGTCTCTTACGAGCAACATCCTCACATCCAAATACACAATAAGTTTTCAATACCATTCTTTGGAAGATATCTTGAGCTGTCCCAACACGTGTTCTTTTACTAATCACTCGATTTCTCTGAAGAAATTCTTCTTTCGAAGGTGAGATTTTCAGCTGATCTTTTGATAATTTTCCGCCCAATGAAAATATATTCGAATTTGTACATATCTATTGAAGACAACAGTGACATTGATATTTGACAAATTAATTTCATTTTTATTTATGATTCTGTTCATAGATTAAGTTAATCTATGATTCTGTTGTCTGTTATTCTGTTATTAGAACATAAATATCTATGTTCCAAGGGTTTAAACGATCAACAGAGTCATCTATAGATCAAACATTGTAATATTTGCGTCTACAGAGTCATCTTATCGATGCGATTAGAACTAAATATGCGATTTGGACTGGGGGTAAGAGAGTGTCACGACCCTGCCACAAACAACCACAAAATTACTCAAACTGTCAATAATATTATATTTAGTGATTACAGTGACTTCATATCATAGACATAGAGACATGGACTGAGCAATGCCAGCATGAAATTGGCTATTTATTAGAAAGAGAGAAAAGCTCGTCGGGACATTACCTTTCTCTTTTTTGTTCACATAGAGGTGAGTGTAGACCAATCAAAATTCTAGAAAAAGACAACTGCATTCCCGACGTGTTTTTCTCTCTGTCACTTTTTTTGACCGTATTTCATGCATAGATATAAAGGGAAGGCACAGTCCATGTCTCTATGTCTATGCTTCATATATGGCAGCAACTGCCAACTATGAGCAAAACGTAAAAACTTTGCTATCAGAAGAATAAGGAGGTTCCATCAGTATGCCTTTTAAAAGGCCTTTAGCATTATTTGGGTTAATTTATATCAGGATTGTTTAACGGGTGCAGGTCAGTATAACCAAAAGCTTATTTGGAAAAACTTTTCGATTTATTTAAAATCTTCTTCGGGGCTCTGAAACATCTACATTACAGTAACGAGCCAAAACATAAATAGCATAATTTGGCATTTCTATCAGAATTATAGAACTGAAATTCAAAATTTGCATCTCAATTCGAAAACTATGTATATTTTCAAGATTTGGCTCGAATTGATCGAATTGTTTTTGACAAATTGATATCATACCTACCAAAGCAAAGATTATAGAGTAGAAAGATGGGAAACAGGGTGACTAAAGCGATTTGAGCGCCATCTGTGTGTCAAGCGTGTTTTTAAAACGCTAGGACTGGTTAAAATATTAATTTGAATGCCATTTGCAGAAACATATGAAATTTTGTGAGATTTCAGACGCCAATTTCGATCAAAGAGGTTTTGAATGTTTTGATTCTCATTCCGCTTTTTGTTTATCTAGCTCGTTCAAGTTGCTGATTTAGTGATTAAGTTTTTCACTCAACTAAGGAAAACGGAAGCGTAATTATTAAATTCGTAACATGTGAATCGGTCATTCATTGATTCTAATTTTCAGTGCTCCGAAGTGGATAAAATTCTCAAACCACCTTTCGTTTATTAAACATATATAAGTCAACTTATTCCGACGTATAAATACGGTTTCATTAGACCAAAATAAGAAGGACAAATGTCCGCGTGGTAGACGTATAAAATCAATCCTGGATATACGTCTCCTATTCGTATTTTATATACGTCATACGTCTGATACTCGTATTTCATATACGTCTTTTAGACTACTTAAGTAATTCAGAAATTACGTCGAAAACCAGTCGTCTATAATAAATGTTCACAACTCATATATTATAGACTATATTTCAACGACTTCAATGTACCAAAAATAGACGTTTAATACTCGTATTTTGTACTACAATTAAGTATCAGTAATAGACGTCTCTGAACAACGTTAGACCTACTGTTCATGTATACAATATCCGACGATACGATGATCCGAAATTGCATTAATATGTTTTGATCGATGATTTCGAATATAATAAATTAAAAGAACAATAAATGCACTTTCGGATCATCGTTTATATTGTCGAATTCGTATGAATGAACATTAGGCTTATTTGTTGTTAGATATTACTGTTCTGAATATAGTCAATCTTCAACATTTATTATCTTACCCTCTTCCATACTTATCCTTTTCATTGTTTCGAATAAGACATAACGTAGTGTCAATCGGATTTTAGGAAAACTAAATTTTAAACTATTTAGGTCTCAAACCAATTTATTCAGAAAATAATAAAATAGCAGTTTTCAAAATTTAGGTATATACATTGAGCACACCTCTTTGAATAAATATAATGGTCTATTCCTATATTTTCACATTTCTTCAATCAGATGTACCCACATCAGCACTACGGCCTCTGTAAAATGTTATTTCAGTTAGTTTTAGGAGAAAAAAACATGTCGAACAAAACATACCAAATATCTTTTTCATCATATTAGCAGACATGAAAGTGGAGAGCTTTCTTCAAAATCGGTTATGTCATTTTGTTTTTTAGCAGATGTCCATCACTATGTTGAATCAGAATCCATTTCAATCACTTATGACAAAGTACAATTAACTTCCTCCAGACAAAACAAACACAGTAAACACACAGCTTACGAAACTATTTCAAGATGGACGACAAGGAGAACGAACTACGAACAGCGCATGCCGCATAGCATAGCATAGAAACACGGCCGTGACTGCTACATGCGTGTATTGTAACGATAACTAATTGCCCATTGGCCGGTCGAGCCTGCGTAGATCCTCAATCCTCTGCCTACGTAAACATGGCACCAACGTTGCCAGGCTATTAAAAATGTAGTAGATCTTGAACATTCTCATAAATCTGCTAGGCTTGTTTGGATTAAAACTAGTAGACTACAATTATATCAAGTGAATAGTAATTGAAGGGGGCTTATTCAGTTTTCCAGATCACAAGTATAGACAGCAGAATCTTTGATGGTTGAGGCAATCAGTGTATGGACAGGACATTATTTCATTTCATGTGACAACGCTGTGAATTGTCGAATCGGGGGACTTTCAATCAAAGATATTAAATGTGTAATATCTTTGCTTTTAATTGGTTGACGACCATCAATCCGAATGAATTAAACTCCATTTGGCGAGGAAACTATAGAAAAATATGCAAATATGCATTTTTTTCGTTCAATGCATATATTTTTTTTTTCATTTATTTCACCTATGGTTGTACCCTCTATTCAAGAATATCTAGTATGAATGTTATACATATAAATTATTCCTGCCACGGCTCAACCATTTATATACAGCTACCTATCATTTAAATGGTGATTTTTATGGAAAAAGATTAAGTTCGATGAGAGCTGATTAATTAGCTACCTGGTGAAATCAGTTCAAACAATTAAATCACTTATATAAGCTGAATCGCTTTTTTAACTTCAAAAAACTTGAATGTTTGGAACTATATGTAGGTGTATAAAACTCAGAAACATCGATATGACAAGAATGAATAAAGGACCAGTATTTTTTTTTCTCCCTGATAACTAGAAGTAATGTAGTAGGTATCTACATATGGCTTATAATAATAGTCATATTCGAAACCTTTCATATATTTGTCCAGTGTAGACCTCAATGATGAGTGTTAAAAAAATTCGCTAATAGACAGATTGAAAACCTACCATATATCCGTTTAATATACCTAAGTTTATGGAGTAGGAAGGTAGGTTGAAATATGTACGACTTATAGTCGTATAATTTGTGGAACTTTATAGACCTAGTTTATAAATTATGAAAAATTATTAAAGCTGGGAAATAAGCGATATATATTGTAGGATGCATATTGTTCCGATCGTAAAAACACAACTGGGAGATAAAATAGTTCTCATTATGTATATATGACTTCCACTTATAGACATTTCAAAAACCTATCACATATTCGTTTAATATAGGTGTAGGAAGTACGTCGAAAAGTACAATATATTCGACGTATAATTCGGAGATCTTGTACACTTCGTTAATAACTGATGAATATGACGAAGAGTTTAAAATAATTGAAGTATATAAACAAAAAATATTCTTCAGTTCTTGAAAAAACTATTGATAAGCAAAAAACATATAGTGTGGTATATATAGCTAACGCTAAAAGACGTTTTATAAACCTACTACAGAAAAAATGGTATAATATAGACGTGAAATACTTGTACTGTGATAGACCAAAACGAAAAATATACCATCAGGATGAATATTAGGCGTATACTAAACCAAGGTGTGTTTCCTGGGTTCAGCCAACACTATACTAACTACACCAAGTGCAATGAACATTTTACTGCAGATCAATTGGGAACTGTTCATCGACGTAAATGCAGAATACATCCCTTGCATGAACGGCCTATATTAAGGGGAAATTATGATCTGTATAGGTTAAGATGTCTAAAACTCTGGTGTATTCACTGATTCGATATTGTTTTTAATTTCGTGGGGATATCAGACCAGTTTCGTTTTTCCCACTGTAGGTAGCGCTGTTTAGAATTTGACAGAGCATTGTCAATTGATATTTGAAAATAATTTCCTACGACGTACGAATATGTTGTATTTATAAGCGATTATTGGTGTGTGAAAATGTATTAGTTTCGAGAAAGGGGTGTAGAACATTCATTTATTCAACATGTCGTTCAGTAAGTTCAGGTTTCTGTATGGACAATCAAGAACTACAGCTAATAATTCGGTGTTGTTGGAATTTGAAGCAGAACCAAATCAGATGAATGAACATTCGGGACCGATATAGCTAAGTTTTATGGAAACTTCAGCAATATTTCAAAGAATCTGTATTGGAAATACGTAATGTGAATTGTGAGCATGTATTGAAAATCAGAAATACATAAATCTATTCGAGTTTGTTCTTCAAATATTCTTCCTGAATAGGCGAATCCAACTACCGATAAGGGCGCTGCGACTTGTCAACAAACATGGCGGAAAATGAGTAATCATCGTGAAAACTCTATTGTGAAAGCAATGTTATCGTAGATTTTATTCGATTATAGAGATATTTGTAAAGGTAGTGAATAATTATGGGATTATTGATTTTGCTCGGGTTCCTCCAGAACTTTCCTGAACATGTTGGTGTCGTTTGATGGAAGATTTTACAAGAACTTATATCCAGAAGATTTCATTCTATCATCACACTCACTTGAATTATGTAATTTGTGGAAATAAATGAAAGTAAATATTTGAGATAATTTATTTGGATGAAAACATATTATGCAGTTCAAAATGCCAACACAGAAATTATTTTCCAGCAATTACAACCAACTCAACAAGACCGCCTGAAAATTAATTCTACAGTTGTAATTTCATTAACGAAATTTGAAATTCTTGTCGAACGGTTTAATTATTGATCACTTTCAACTGCTTGCAAAATTCCAAGTCAAATCACTACTTTTCATTTGAAATGTTCCCAACGTATCATCTCTTGAAGATTGCAAGTCCAGTAATGCATGTACAACTTCAGGTATGTCAGAAATTCAATCTCATATACTTTCTCCTGCTCAGGTTTCTCGGCACTATTGAAATCATGGAAATGAAAATTCGCATTGCCTTTCTTAATCGTCCAACACTAGAAAATTCATCTAGAACAAAGATATCTCCTAACCTAAAATTATAGTGAAAATTGGTAAATAGTTTCTCAACTGAATGACACTGATATAAATACTCACTTAATTATTTTAATACCTTTTTTTCTAGTCAGACATCCAAAAAGTTTTGTGAATATAGTTCACTGGTAACCGAATATGTTATGAAAATATCTAACCCAAAGAAGTTAAACTCAAGTTATTACTCACTTTCTAGGTTAGTGATTTGGCCGCTAGGCGGCGTTTAGATTTTTGGATTCGCCAATAGATATAGTGAAAATTACCTTTCTATCAACTGAATATATGGGATATTTGACCAATCAATTGTGTTTTATTAAAATCATATTGAATTACCCCCCTCACGAATTCAACTTGTCAAACGGAAATTATCTTGAAGAAGAACAGTAAATACTCCTTTGAACCTTTATTCGGTAGTGTTGAAATGTTGACAAATTTGTTTTTACAAAGAAAATTGAACTGTAAATCACAAATATTCCTTAACAGCTGACAAAATGGGCCAGTTTTTATTTTGCACTCGTTGATCGATATTCGATATCAACGAAAAACAAAATAAAACGAGAGAGTATCTTGGACTTCCTTTGATAGAACAAGGATAGAAGGAAGCAAATGACATGGTGGCGCCGCCACGAAACTGATCCCCCCATATCCCCGATTTTCTGAAATGTTGATGCATGGACCTATAATACCAAGGTTAGTATTATACATCTATGTGTTGATGCCTGCAAAAAGTGACAAGTGCACACACCAGTGTTTTAGACATCTTAGTATAGGTCCATTCAATGATTTTCAATTGCTACTCTTTCAATTTATTCAGAAATGTAGAGTAATGATTCTGTTATCTGTGATGTAGAGGTTTTATTGATTTCCATCCGAGTGACTGTCAAATTGTTGTTTAGAAAGTCAAAGTTTTATGAACCCTTCTGTGAGTGTTTTGTTCATTCATTAATCAATTTGTATATTGTGTCATGAAGAGACCATATCATAAGGAAATCATAAAAAAAGCACCAAGAAACTGACATACAGGTCTTGCATATGTCCAAGGTTCTTTCTTAAGTGTGGTTCTGAAAATTCTTCAAATAATACCTACATAATATGTAAGTAACTGGAATATGTATGCTATGATGGTATATTGATTATTGATTCATATTAATTTCTGATTTATGTATATTTTACGAATTCAACTAAGTTCATTAATTCAGAACAACCTATTGTACAGAAATAACACCTTCGACGTATAGCAGATCACCATATGCATTAGTGTCCTAGTTAAAGCTTCATTTATTGCCCACAATTTCAAATTTTGTAAATTTTTTATGAATTGCAAATAAACATATAGCACATCCAACAGCGTTTTTCGTTTATATCAATTGATTCCAAACAATGTTTAGATGAAAACTAACATCCTGATCACAAAACAAAACCATACTTTTGTTTTGTCGCTCAGGATGTTTGTTTTTTGATAGAAACAAAGTCGATATTGAAATTTAATGCAAGGAATAGAATTCGAATTTCGCGCCCCTCAATTAAAAAACAGAAAACTGTTATCAAAATGTTTTCCTGTATTGACAGTGCGTTTTTAGCGCTATCTCATTGTCACGCGTGTTTTCACTGGCCAAAATGTAGTCGGTTTTTAGTACTAGCCCTCATCCCTCATATCGCTAGTACTAAAAACCGACTACATTTTGGCCAGTGAAAACACATTTGACAATGAGATGGCGCTGAAAACGTATTATCAATACAGAAAAACTGTTTAATAACAGTGTTCTGTTTTTTAATTGAGGGGCGAGCATAGATTAAGGTGGTGTAGATAGGAAACTCGCGACCTCTGGAGGACTGGGGTGAAGCTTGAGTAGATCTGGTTTTGAAAAGAAGGTGTGTTGTCAAACAAAAAGAACGAGTATAATTTCTGTGTTTTCAGCCTGTTCTCCATACATTGCAGGAAATTCGAATTGTCCATGTGAACGCAAGAAAACTACTTGACAATTTATTCGTATCATAATAATATAAACACCAATGTACTGGTATTTAGTTCAGATAGTTTAGTATTTTTTTATGATACGAATAGATTACCACAGTAGTATTCTTTCATTCGCATAATTTTCAAAGTAAAAAACCGATTAATGCAATGGAAAAAATAAGGATAATATGGCTTTCTTTATTGTATTTGATTGCATGGATCGACAAGTAATAAAATATACTTTATAAAGGTTTATTTTTTCGTTTATACCAGGAGTCCAGTCTTAAATTTGAACCATTTTAGTAGGTATATGGAAGATTTTCATAATAAGCTTTTTCACAGTCGCCACAATCGTAACTTTCACGTAGAATTACGCCTTCTCCAGCAAGGGAATGAATTTTTTTCCAATCGAATATCCGGAAATATAGTTTGATATTTTCCTTTTCAACAGTGTACCTGCTAGTATGTGATACTTTTGTACCTACAGACACCCTTTTGATATTTCCTACTTGTTCCGATACCTATTGATCAATAGTTGAAAAATATTAAAATTGAGTCATTTCAAATTTCACAAGTGACTAAAATTGGTAGTATCGTTCGTTACAACTTCATTGTTTCGAATGTTAACAAGTCCATTTGAAAATGCATAATTCAATAGGTAAACATAAAACAGCTAAAAATGTTCTTCATTACCTGAAGGAAATGAAAAAAACTTGATAAATATATGGGAATAATAACTCACTGCCTAAACTAGGATATATAAAATATTTTCAAATATTCGAATTCAAAAAGATTGATCTTCAAAATTTCAAATCAAAGATTATAGAAATAATAATCTTTGTTTCAAATGACAGAACACACTTCTCCCCTTGTCTTGTGAATGAAGTTGAAGGAAATCTCCTTTTTTCCAGCGTCATCTATTAACTGTATATTGAAAGAAACACCTATTAATTCACCCCAGGTTAAGAGAGGGCGCAAAAAAAACGGTTTCGTCTCGTAGTATGGAAGTTTCCAATCTACATAACTCTAATCTATGGGGGCGAGTTAAGTTTTGTGGGAGAGACTGAAATTAGAAAAAATTATTTTATTTCAAATATTACAATGTATGATAATTGTGACGAATGATTCGTACAATAAATCGCGAAGACTAAGTCAAGACTGATTAATTAGTGGCCCTGAATCTTATTTATAATGACAATGAAAAATAATTCGATAACGGAAAGATTCCATGAACGGATGCTCCGTAGGTGCTTGGTCAGCATCCTTGCCACGTGCTGGAATATGTGGGATATGTAACTCCTCCCTCCTCAGTACTTCCATTATGGGGTGAAGAATGGAACTCTTGGTTGAGTTGTTGGGGCTGCTGCCTGGTTTTCTGAACGAGTTGTTAGGGCTTCGACCTGGTTTACTGGATTTCGGTCCTTCAGCCATTGTCTCATTTTTTTGGAACAGAAAGAGAGAATAATTAATATCAGAATAAAATAGAGTATTGTGATGAATGTTCCATGGGATGATCGTGGGGTCTCGTGGTTAAATACCAGTGGCTGAATTTCCTCTTGTTTCTTCTTAAGTTTATGGATTCGGTCTAATGGAACATTTTTCAATTGAATTTTGAGGTCATTCATTTTTGACGAAGTCCAATTGGTTATTATTTTTGGGAGTAGCATCGGTTGTGTGGCAGTTACTTCCTTGTCGTTGAAGTATTTTCTTTCTTCGGTTTCGAAGTAGCATCCTTTTGGAATTGAAATCAGATAGTTTCCCTTGAGAGTGGTAAAGTCTTGCTTTTTGCACGACGTTTGAATTTTGGTTTCTTCAGGGATTATTGCGATTAATTTTGAATTGTCTATCCTCTGAATGAAATTTTGATTGGCTGTTACTGAATGATGTTGGCAGTTTACAATTGGTTTCCTCAACTGCATCAGTTGAAAAATACAGTCTTCCACTTTGGAACCCTTAACCAGGTGGTTAAGAAGATTTGTAAGTAGAATTGTTTTTGCAATTTTACACAAGATGAAGAGGTATACTGATAAAACTTTTCATTCATTGTCAGATAAATGTTTTTAGGTAGAATTATGGCATTATTGATTGTCGGAATAGAATAAACATGATAGTGGGAGAATAATTGAGGGTGGATAATTGGAAAGTGCAGAATGAAAACAATTCTGAATTGGGCTTGGTATGCATCTACTTTGATCAGTTCATAGAAACTATGATATTCATCTTCATTCTTGAAGATTAAACTATCTTGAGAGTATTTTTTCGTTATTTTCGCAATGATCGATTTCAATTCAGAAAATTTGATGATGCTATGATGTAACACTCCTGATTTGGAGAAACTAATAGCGTTTTCGATTTCATCGATCATTGTCATAACGATATTGACTGATGTTCCAATTTGATCCATAATATCTTTGATTCTCATAAATCCAGAAAAATTATCTTCAAGATTTTTGAATTTAATAGAGATTTTTTCGAACTGAGAAGTAATAGTTTTTTGATTCCGTTGAAGTATCGAAAAAGTTTTATTAAAATTCTCAATTATTTCTCCCGATAAAGAAATATCAGAATTCAATTTAGTTATAACTTCTTTCTGCTTATCTTGGAGATTTCTGAGAGCATTTTCATAATAAACTGCATCGTCAGCGTCCAAATTTCCAGTTATACTTTTAATGATTGTACCTAATCCATTAACAAGATCTCTCTTCTTTCTTCCTTTTGGAATTAAGCATTCCAATTTTTGTTTAGCAACATTAAATTGATATTCGAAAATATTTCCTTCATTTTCCAATTCGGTGTAAAATATACTTTTGGGTTGATTAAGAACATCTTTCACAGCCAAATATTGATTTTGAAGGTAATTAAGTTCCTCGAGGATAGGTTTGATATCGTAATAATGTATGAAATCGTGAAATTTTGCCTTAATTGTAGCTTGGCCCAGGTATATCGGAAGAATCCCTGGATTCTCTTGGAGGTTCATTATTTCTATCTCCTGAGCTGCTACTAGATGCACTAGGAGCATCCTGTAAAAGTATTTTGGTTTTAATTCTTGGTTTTTTCAAATTTTGCTTGTGAATTATTTTAGAATCACTTTGTATTTTAATCTTACTGCTACTCAAGACCTTTTCCTTCGCGAATTTGGGAGTAAGCTTGTTTCTAATATTTGACTTAACTTTACGATATACAACAGAATCTGGTTCATAATTGAGGGGTTCTTTCCTTTTTTCGTTATGTTTGTCTGTGATGTGTTGTTTTCTATTTTTCAAGTCTTCATTTAATTTTTTATAAATTTCCTTAGTCCTTTCTCTATGATTTTTAATATAATTATTTATCAATTTTTCATTAATATCTATATCGAGGGGATCTTTAATATCAAGATGGCCGTTTATAACATCAATGGGCTTCTGTTTAGTGGAGGAATGGATGGAATTATTCAATTATTGTAACCGAAAATAGCATAAGGCATTAAATTTTCAATGTTAGTAATTTCTTTTTCTTGGATTTTCACTATTCTCAAGTGTTCTATTAATGTCGAATGAAATCTTTCGATCACTCCATTCGATTGAGGATTATTAGGAGTTATGTAATGTGGAGTGATCCGATGGACTTTCAAGAATTCCGTAACTACACCATTTTTAAGTTCTGTTCCGTTATCCATAATTATTGTTGTAGGTGAACCATGATGGGTCATAAATATTAAAAGTTAGCGAACGATCTCAATACCTGTTAAAGAAATCAATGGATAAGCCTGAGCATATTTGGAAAAAGCATCAACAATTGTGAGAAACTTTTTATTTTGAGCCTGGAAGGTATCGATATGAATTATTTCGAATGGCTTTGAAGGTGTTGGTGTGAGCATAAGCTTTTGACAAGGAGGATCTCGATCGTATTTGTTAATCTGACATATTTCACAATTATTAATATATTCGAAAACGTAATTTTGAATGCTAGGCCAATAATATGTCCTTCTGATTCTAGTAACTGTTTCGGTTATTCCTCTGTGATTGGTTTTGCCCTCATGCATTAGTTGGATAGTTTGAATTTGTAGATCTTTTTCCGTTACATCTTCTAATATATCATTGCATTTCACTAGCTTAAAAGCAGAATGGTTAAATGTTTTTCTTAGGATTTCACAAACTTCGGAATAATAATTTTCTTTTTTGAAATGAAGGGCATAGAGAATTTTTGGTCGTATGTATGTCTTGAAAAATTCAATAACAGCTTTACTTAAATCATCAGTTGCAAGCTGGACAAAAATTCTTTGCTTGTTTGGAAAAATTCTATCTAGTTTCATCTCAGCTGGGGAATGCAAAACAAAATCTAAAACTACCTGTTTGTCAAATATGTTCAATACCTTTTCGGAAATAGGAATTTCTTGAATTGGATTTTCACAATTTGAATGTATCGTATTACTTTCAGATTGGTTGATGGGTTCTTCAACACTAATTGTTTCTTTCGGAGAAAACTGATTAATAACAATTTGGATTTCTGAATTCATGAAAACATAATGTATCATCTTAAAAATTTTTGTCCATTCCAATTTATCTAATCCACAAGAAATTCTTGGTAAAACAAGATATATTTCGCTATTTTGTTCACATAATATTTTAAGATTCAAAATAGCTCGAAAAACATCCTCATACCTGGGTTTGTGATGATAACATTCTTTTGTTACAAGGTAATAAATTCGACGATTATTGCTTTCAATTTGGGCTACTTCGCCAATTATTTTATTTTGGGATTTCAGTTCCTCTACTTTACTAAACTTTTCTTTGAATGAAAGTGCAATATACCCTTACTCATATGAAAATCTTGAGATACACAATGAGTCAACGAATAAGCTTCTGGTGCCGTAAATAAATCACCCTCTCTTTCCACTATGTTAGGTGAAAGTGTAATGTTATTGGAATCAAGGAGTTTCAGAAAATTTTCAAATGATAAACTTTGATATTCATCCTGTTCATGAATATCCGAGTCGTCGAAATTTACAATCATAGATTCATTATCAGTACTTGGATTCAATTTGGTTCACTTTGTTGTGAATTTCAATTCTAGAAAGTGCGTCTGCATTAGTATTACAACTACCTTTTTTGTAAATGATTTCAAAATCAAATTCTTCCAATTTCAATCTCCATCGTAAAAGTTTACTATTTGGTTCTTTCAGCGACATTAACCATTGAAGAGGTTTATGATCAGTATTTCATTCATTCATTGCTGTATCCCGTTGCCGGGAATGAATCTACAAAAAGACGAAAAACGGGAAAAAAGAAAAAAAAAAGAAAAAAAAAGGAAAAAAAAAGGTGCGAACCGAGGTGCGAACAGACTTATAATTTTTTAGAGCTAATTGCGACTGTGTGCTCTCCTGTGACTGTAGAGACCCAACCGTGACCTACAGATCCTACCACACTCCGGGCATGGATAGTCACCAACCAGATCTGGCCGCCGCTGTATCCTTCTCGAGTCTCCATTATAACTGTGTACCAAAGACCTCCACTGTGACCTGTCTAACGCTAGTTGTTCCCAGTTATGATTGGCATTAACTGATTTTAGGGATTGATGTAGTGTGTCCTTAAACCGCTTGTACTGGCCTCCTGGTTTCCGAGCTCCCTCAGTGAATTCGCCATATAGAGCTATTTTGGGGAGTCTTGTGTCTTGCATCCTCAGAATGTGGCCGCTCCATCTGAGTCGGGCCCTCGTTACTTGAGTCTCAATTGTTGTACAACTCGCGCGTTGCAAGACTTCTGCATTCTAAACTTTGTGGAACCATCTGATGTGCATTATCTGTCTTAGATGACGTTGTTGCGTTTGTTCAAGCTGTTTAATATGTCGCCTGTAGGGCGTCCAGCTTTCGCTTCCGTAAAGGAGCGTTGGGAGGACCACTGCTTTGTAAACAGCTGTCTTGGTCTTCAGATTGAGATCGTGATTTTGAAACACTCTATCATTTAGCTTCCAGAATGCCCGTGATGCCGAATTGATACGGTTGTGTATTTCCGTGTCAAGGTTAGCCCTAGTATTTATGAAGCTTCCCAAGTATTTGAACTGCTCGACCTGTTCTAGAGTTTCATTCTCCAGGCTGATATCTGTTGGAAGGCTTTCTGGCGGACTTACCAGGATTTTGGTTTTGTCGATATTGAGTCTAAGGCCTAAAGCTTCGTATATATGTTTATAGGTGTCCAACATTATCTGTAGATGAAATGAAAGAATATTGGGAATCTTGGACTAATTTTATTTATTGTTCCTCAATACAACGCCGACGTTTCGAAACGACGTCATCTGTCGTAGCCAATATTCCGCGTCTTCCCGAAACAACATTAAAAGTTTTTCAAAAATTAGATCTCTTTGAAATATGAAACCGAACTTAAATCTATATCGACGATATTGTTCAGAATACTAGCCTTAAGAAACAAGTCGTTTCGAAACGTCGGCGTTGTATTGAGGAACAATAAATAAAATTAGTCCAAGATTCCCAATATTCTTTCATTTCATCTAACTAAATGGACGATAACCTAAGAACAATTATCTGTAGATCCTCCGAGCTGCTAGCGATAAGTGAACAGTCGTCTGCATATTGAAGTTCAGTGATAAACTTGGTACTGGTTTTTGCTCTGAGGCGCTTCAGGTTAAACAGGCCTCCATCAAATCTGAATCTTATCCCAACACCTCTTACAGGCATACTCATGTCAGCAATCATCGACACAGCTATGGCGAAAATATTGAACAGTAAGGGCGCTAATACGGAGCCTTGTTTTATTCCAGAGTTGGTTGAGAAATGGTCGGTTGTAGAACCATTATGCTGTATTCTCGCGGTGTTGTTGGTATGAAGGCTTTCACACACTGCTTAGAATTTTTCGGGTACTCCAAGACGTGCCATGATTTTCCATAGCGCTCTCCGATTCACCGAATCGAACGCCTTACTTAGATCGATGTAGGCTGTATAGATCCTTGATTGTTGTTCACGGGCCTTCTCTTGCAGCTGTCGCAGTGTGAAAATTAGGTCCACCGTACCTCGATTTGGTCGAAAGCCGCACTGGGATTCAGGCAATAGCTTCTCCAAGAGTGGAACCAGACGATTAGCCATAATCTTCGAGAGAATTTTACCGGCCACACTAAGCAACGATATGCCCCTGTAGTTGTTGCAATTCGACGTATCGCCCTTGTTCTTATAGAGGTAGTAATCTTAAATTTCCTGCCAAAAAGATAGGGTCTGAAATACTTGGTTGCCCAAACGATGGATAATAATTCTTTTTCAATAGTGCTATAATTTTGTTCATTATCATTCAATGTTCGAGAGGCGTAAGAAATTGGTTTGTCGGATCCTATACTACCTTGAGATAAAACCAAGAGCAAAATTACTCGCGTCTGTAGTTAAAATAAATTCTTTGGAAAAATCAGGATATTGAAGAATAGGTTCATTCGTTAAAAGTTTCTTACAATATTCAAAACAGTTGATAAATTCAGGAGTATGCTCAATTTTGGCACCCTTTTTCAAACATGAGGTTAACGGTTTGGTAATTTTAGCAAAATCTCGAATGAATTTCCTGTAATAACCAACTAAACCTAAAAAACCTTTAATTTCTTTAGTTGTACACGGTAGGGGATACTTTTGAATAGCTTTAATTTTGTCGGGATTCGGTTTCACTCCCTCCGGGGTGACTATGTGCCCTTGATATGCTACCTCCCTCTTTAAAAATTCGGATTTATCTAATTGGATTTTGAAATTTGCCTCTTTAAGTCTTTGAAAAACATCATTAAGATTGACAAGGTGTTCTTGTAAAGAAGTTGAGAATATTATTATATCATCAACATAGACCAAACAATTGTCTAAACCTCTAAGAACGTGGTCCATAACACGTTGAAAAGTGGAAGGAACATTTTTTAAGCCAAAGGGCATTCGCAAGAATTCGTAATGTCCATTTTCCACATTGAAAGCTGTTTTGGAAATATCTTCCGGATTCATTTCTATTTGGTGAAAACCACTTGCCAAATACACTTTCCAAGTTTGTCTAAAGGCGCGTATACATCTGAGCAAAATAGCCGAATGAGCACGCCGCACCGAATGAGCGTTTATGCGGACTATTTTTCTTTCCGACGCACGAACAGCATGAGCATGTGTTCGGAGCCGCTCCAACCGATGTGTCAGTTCAGTGCTTACGAACGTAAACGATGGAAACTTAGAAAAAAAGGAATCATTCTATGTTCTAAGGATGGAAAACTTGGGTTGTGCTAGTGTCTCTTTCATAATTCTGTACGAGTTGCTAAAGAAGAAGAGACGACGTCGTACTAGATGGTCTTCACAATTATATCTACGAAGAAGTCGAGACCGTAGCCTCAACAGCACTTTTTTCTGCACGACATTCAGAGTGAGGGCGACAAAATTGGGCGGTTTTCATACTATTTTATTAAATTCAAACACGTTTCTTGCGAGAAATCCATATTTAAATGTGCGCGTTCGGTTCGAGGCAAAGATGTCTACTAAACCCGTCCACACTGAGCACGAATTTTCTTTGATGGACCGACAAATTGTGGATCGGCTCCGCGCAACATGAGCGCGTTCGGTGCGGTGTGTTCTGTCCGTCCACATCTGAATGCTCATTCGGCGCGATGTGCTCATTCGGCTGTTTTGCTCAGATGTGTACGCGGCTTTAAACGTCATTAATATTAGGGATAGGATATTTGTCGTCTATCGTTTTTTCATTGACTTTCCGAAAATCGACAACAATTCTCCATTTTTTCTTTCCAGAAGCATCTGTCTTTTTAGGGACTACCCAAATAGGAGATGACCACGGAGACTGACTAGGCCTAATGATTCCTTGTTTCAACATCAAATTTATCTGGTTTTTTACTTCTTCTTTATGAACGTACGGGTATCTGTAAGATTTCGTATAAGCAGGGATGTTATCTTTGGTTTTTATGCAATGTTTAATTTTATTCGAAAATGAAAGTGTTTGATTTTCTCTGTGGAAAATATTTCTTGCATAATTTAAGAATATGAAATTTTTCTTCCTCGTTCATATGTTCAGTTCTAATAAGTTTTTCTATTATCTGAGCAAATGTTGGCATCTATTTGATATATTTCGAAATCATCAGTAATAAAAGGAAAAGAGTCTATTGGATTATTCAAAATTAATATTATATCTTCATCAGTTTTATTCGAAATTTCTACGTTGGCCAATCCATTGCATGAAAAAGTTAAAATTTCAGGTATTTCACAATTTTGTATAATTTGGTTGGGAACCATGGTTTCATCTGAAAATGGTTTCACAGGGATTTTAGTGATAATTGTTGAATTGGAATCAACTTTAACTTTGAAAGGAAGTTTCGCAGCGGTTTCATGATAATTAATCGCTACAAGAGAAGATGGTGTAATTAACTTAGAATTTTGAAAATCCAGAGTTGCATTTAAAAGTTTTATGTTATCTAAAGCCCGTTTGCAACAGCCGAGAATTCTCTAAAAAATTTACTCGAGATTTCATGCGCCGTGAATTATGTACCGTTACATCACAGCCCTCTTAACACATAGCCGTGATGAGGGGAAGTTTGGCAACACAGGGAAAGGCCTAGAATTTCTAGTTCTCGTATCGTGCTTGCCGGCGTCGTGTTGTTTGTAGGTTATGTATAGTTTTTGGTTTTTTGTTTTTAGTGCTTGAAAGTGCTGTGAATTGTGTGCTGAAGGAGAAAAAAAGTTTATGAGTGAAGTGAATTGTATGCTGAGGAAAAAATTCTATGAGTGAAGTGAATTGTTTGATGAAAAGATTGAAAAGAAATGAAGTGAACTGTCGTTTGGTAAAGTACCTAACATTTTTGAACTCGATTTTGCTTGTAGGATCGATTTCGTATCATACCTAATAAATGTTGTAAATCTAGCAGCAAGGCAATAATAAATCTTCAGAAAATGATTATGTTAGTATATTTTCCTTCTCCAAAAATTCCAAAATAAATAAATACATACATACAGTGCATTTTGCGAAATTCATTTTGATACTAACGTACTAACGATATTGTGAATTGTGAAATTTAATCAAATTTAATATTATTAGCTGATAGCATTTCGAGACAGTCACCACTGAAACATTTATCTATGCCAAAGAAATGTCCACAATTGAAAGAATGTGGAGTTTTTGAAAAAGTCATCAAATGTATCCAAATTTTTCTTGCTACATATCAAAAACAGACTTGGTAGAATTAAAAGTCGTAGTATTGAATTAGTATTTAATATTGGTGATTTTTCACGGACTTGCAGTTGTGAAAGTGATTTGAAAAAGTGTTTTGTATCCACTTCGCTCAACTTTTGTTTACATATTCAATTGAATAATCAAGTGAAAAATATAAACTATCAAACCCTTTCCAACTCTCTAGAAAAAAGAAAGCAACAGTTCTTGATCGTGATAATTTATTGACATTACCTAAAAAATAGAGAATTGGATAAAATGGGAATACGATAGTTCTTCAAGATTCACCTCTGTCGATTGTAATTATTTATGTAGGAATTTGAATTTCATGTTTATATTTTGAGTTAAATATTGGTATGGACAATTCTATTTCAGTTTTGTTTTTTTTTGTGAGAAAATTTATTCAACGTACAGTTCTTCTCAGTTTTTGCTCAAACCTCCTTAACTGTTAACTCATTTATAATATTTGGACTCATGAGTTCATTTACACAATTTTGTGGGAAGAGATGACACCACACCTTTTTTTTGGTTCTTGATGAACGATAAATAGGGTTTAAAATATGCAATATTGCCACAATAATTGTATTTATCATTCATTCTTGGTGCTATTATAAAGATCAAATTATTTTCATTAACTGGTTCTCGAATCATAATATGATCAGTCAATCCAATTCTTTGACCAAGTATGGCTTAGGATAGTGTGTTATAGATATTTTATTAAATTTGAGACATCCCAGGTCGATTTTTAGAGTACTAATTGAAATGTATTCGAAAATCGCGCTCCTATAGCGCACTAACTGCGGCCTAAAGTCGGCCTTCCGCACCAAGTTATTTGCGGTGTTGCGACATAGTGTTCATGGCTCTGTGTTTAAGAGGGCAGTGGTTACATACGCACTTTCGGTAGAATTCTCTGTTCAGTTGCGTACTAAATAGGCTCCGCCCTTTTCTTGCGAGAATTTTGTAGAGAATTCTCCAGAGAATTCTCGGCTGTTGCAAACGGGCTTTAACCTATAAGGCCATCATAAAAGGTGTGAAATTTCAATAAGTAAAATTCGAAATCGCCACGTTGGTTAAATTCAGGAAAAATTGGTATATTAGCACAAAATTCATGGTGTGAAGTTTGATGGACAGTGGATACAATGAATGGTTTCCGGAAAATGAATTGGGAATAAAACTGCTTTGCGAGTTTAGGATTAATAAAAGATTTAGTGGAACCTGTATCTATAAGTAGTTTCAAAGGAGGATTTTGAATAGATCTGAAAGGCAGTTTTCGTTTATTGGAAACATGATATTCTATCAACTCGATGGGTTTTTTGTTGGTAAAGTCCGAAAATTTTCTTCAGTAGTATGTTCCGATTCGATATTTTCGTAATTCAAATTTTCGGTGTTGAATAATTCCTCGCTGATAAAATCTGGATTACGGGATCTGTTTGGAAAATCGCGTGAAGTGGAGTAATTTTGACGGAATTTGGAAGCAGTATTATTGGTAGAGATACCCATTGGAGTCGGATAGTTTTGGGCCGGTCTTTTGAATACTTGAGAATGGGTTGAAAATCTGGAAGGAGTATAATTTGGGTTTCGTTGTAAATTTATTGGTCTACTTGGAAATCTTTGTGCATTTTGTGTATATACTGGAAAATTGATTAGGTCTTGCAAAATGAGGTGACGAAAAATGGGGAGATGGAAATCGTGAATTCATGTTGAAAGATGTTTTAAAGTTAGCTCTATTTTGGTTTGGTCGTTTAGGAATAGTAAAATTATTACATTTTTGAAGGTGTTTGATATTGTCCTCCTCAAGGATGAATTGAAGTGCCTGTGCTAATGAATCTGGCCGCATAGCTCTTATAATAGGGCCTTAAGGATCTCTTAATCCTGCCAGGAAGGTCTTTAAAGCTTGATTTTTTAAAAATACTCTTTTACTTTCTTGATCTTCGGCTCTGCACCTTAGGTCAATATAATTGCAAATAGTGTTCAATAAATGTAAAATTCTTTCATAAAATTCTTGAGGGGATTCATTGAAATTTTGCCTAGAATTAACTTAATCTTGGTTCAAGCTATTTTCATCTCTTTGATCACTAAAATTTTGAATAAGAGCGTTTTTAATTTCAATCCAGTTGTTTGTAGCCCCATAAATAACTACTATATCTTCGGCACGACCATGCAATTTATTAAGAATGCCATTCAATAAAAGCAAATTTTGAAAGTTATTGGTGTTATTTACTTCAAAATAATGACCTAATAATAATAATAAATAGTATTCAAATTAATAGAAATTGGTTTTATACTAAGATTTTTTCAAGGATTGAATCGGACGGTGTTTTAGAGGAGTCTGACATAAAATGCAAAAGAATCAATATATCAGTATAACTCAACACTTAGTAAACAATGCTAATTCCATGCGGTTTCCTGGATGGACCCAATGGATAATAGGTTCGGATTTTTGCAGGTTTCTGGATAGAACGTCACAAAAACTCCGTCGACTGCGCCAGTTAAGTTTTGTGGGAGAGACTGTAATTAGAAAAAATTATTTTATTTCAAATATTACAATGTATGATAATTGTGACGAATGATTCGTACAATAAATCGCGAAGACTAAATCAAGACTGATTAATTAGTGGCCCTGAATCTTATTTATAATGACAATGAAAAATAATTCGATAACGGAAAGATTCCATGGACGGATGCTCCGTAGGTGCTTGGTCAGCATCCTTGCCACGTGCTGGAATATGTGGGATATGTAACTGGCGCGAAATTCGAATTCTATTCCTTGTATTGGAATTTCAATATTGACCTTGTTCAGACCAGAAAACAAACGTCCTGAGCGATGAAACAAAAGGATGGTTTTGTTTTGTCACCAGGATGTTAGTTTTCATCTGAACATTGTTTGGAATCGATTGGTATCAATGAAATACGCTGTTGGATGTGATAAATTTTTATTTGCAATCTATTAAAAATTTACAAAAATTTGAAATTATGGACAACGAATAGAGCTTTGACTAGAATACAAGAGTAGGTATATTGTTATCTGCTATAGATACGTCAAAGGTGTTTTTTCTGTTGAAATATTTTGAATTAATAAACTGAGTTGAATTTGTACAATTTATAACAGAAATTGATATGAACCATTATTCAATTTACTGTCATAGGATACACATTTCCGTTATTTACATATTATTCACAAAATTTTCAGAACCACAATTGAAAATAACCTTACAGAGGTATAGGGTACTCTAATGATTTGTCAAAATCAGCTGATTGTTCGTTACCGTGGGGCACATAAAGCTTTTTATTATCACTATAAAGAGGCATTTCTGAGAAAGTTATAGATTTATTACTCTAATATAACGTCAGGAAGAACATTTTTTCCAAAGACATGCACAAATCACAATACTCGACCAAAACAGCATGCGAATCAATGCAGGGAAAAGCTTGTGTGCCCCACGGCAACGAACGCTTAGCTGATTTTGACAAATCGTTAGAGTTCCCTATACAAGACCTGTATTCAAGCCCGTCAGTATAATTTCTTCATGCTTTTTTATGATTTCTTCATGGTATGGTCTCTCTATGACACAATATACAAATTGATTGACGAATGAACAAAACACTCACAGACGGTTTCATAAAACTTTGACTTTCCAAACAACAATTTGACAGTCACCCAATTGCCAAATCGAAATCCATAAAACTTTTGCATTTCTGAATATATTGAAGGCAATTGAGAATCTTCAAATGGACGTATAAAAGTCATAATTTCCCCTAAATGTGCCCTTCATGTAAGGGATGCTTCCTTCATACAACAATTTACGTGGATGAACAGTTCTCGATCGACTTGCAGTAAAATTTTCATTGCACATGGTGTAGTCAGTAGTGTTTGCAGACCTTTACGCCCTGAAAATTTTATCCACTTCGTAGCACTGAAAATAAAAATCAATGAATGACCGAGTCACATGTTACCAATTTAATACTTACATTCCCATTTTCCTTAGTGAAATTCGTTTTATTTGATCCACAGTTCTTCAGCATAAAATAATTTTCGAACGATATTCTGAGGTTGTCGCCAAGAAATTAGACAAAAATTTCAATAATCAGCAACTAGAACGGGCTTCAAAAACAAAAGGCGATACGAGGTTGTCTATGGATACGAGAATCAAAACATTCAAAACCTGTTTGATCAAAATGGCCATTTGACTCTGACATCTCGCGAAATTTCATGTCCCTCGAATTAAAATTTTAACCAGTCTTGGGGCCTTAAAAACACATTTGAAACACAGATGGCGCTCACATCACTTTAGTCGCTTCGTTTCCTATCTTTCTACTCTATAATCTTTGATACCTACTTTTTCGAATCGACCACTGAAATCACTGAAATTCAACATATGCATCCAATGGACGAGTTCAGGAACGTTTGCCAACCTTGTAAGAAATAGAAAAAACTCTTTCAATAGGAATGTTTTTTTTTTAATTATATTTGTGCTTTCCGGTTTCATTTTGAAATCCTTGGAATGTCCCTGACTTTCGAATCTAAGTGATATAGAAGAAAATTTATATCGAATTTTCAAGGTGAGTTTTGACATTATTCAGGCTTTTTTTTCGTGTTTCGTGCATTATTTATTTATGGTTTCATCCATAGACTGATAATTTATTAATTATAAGACTATGCTTTCATCACAGAAAGAGATATAATAATAACGTGCGTTCAAAAAAATTCGTCGTCAAGTAGGCTATGGAATTTTGAACGTCGATATTTCGTGTCTAAACGTAATTCTTAGCTCGTGCTTTAATATTTTCCAGTTGAACTGTCATTTTAGCATTTTGGGTTGTTGTTGAATTAAAATTATCAGCAAATTATAAAGATGGTTTTCACGGACGTGTGAAAGACTTTTACTATTGAGTTCTACTTCAAAATTGGAAAGAAAATTGAAGGAAAATGGAAATATTCTGTTCCGGCGACTTCATTGAAGCCTATGATGCTGTTGATTATTAAGAATGAATTTTTCCATTGTACTGTTTTGCGATGTGTTGACGAAACAGGTATGTTCAAACAAAAAAGGAAGTGGTATACCAAAAAAGAAAACTCTAGAGATCAGTAATAATGAAAACATGGTGACAGAAGCTCAACAAACCTCTCTTCAGATTTTATCTCAAGTGGATGGAGTATCCGTTGGCATATGCCATCCGATTTTGAAAAAAAGATATCCACTTGTTTCCATAAAGATTGACATGTTATCAGAAAACTGAAAAGGTTGTGATTACCTAACCTTGTAGCATCCGAGAAAAATTGGAGTTCAGTATCATACTGAACTGATGCATACTGACAGTATGCATCAGTCAAAGGCAAAATGTGGACCTACTTTCTTTTATGGAACGTCAATAGCAGAACATTATGAAGGAGAAAGCATCATGCCTTTTTATAGCTGAATTGAATTTTAATAAATTGTCCAATAGCTATTTTCATGTAATTCAGTTCTTTTAGTTTAGTCATGGATTTTCAGTAATGACTGAATCAATTCAATATTTATAGAGAATTAATAAACATATTATTGAGAATCTTACTGTGATCTATTCATATGACTGAAGTAACTAGAACCTTCTTACAAAAAACATACTACCACGATCAATTCAAGATTCATGTCTCTTACGCATGAAAATAGTGGACGGTTAAAATTTTTACGAAGAACTTTTCTAACCGCCTCAGATTGTTTGGATTCTTGTCATCTTACTCAATGAAAGAAATGCTTTTCGAACGTTGGGTGAAATTTACAGGTAACCTTTTCTGAAAAGTGCCTTTCCGTACAAAATTACGATATATAGGTTAATGTCATCATTGTTTACATTTTGGGAAGATGAAGTAATTCAAGGAAAGACATACGTTCAGCCACCGAACATCAGCCTTCAAAATTTCATAGCCTACCTGACGACGAATTTTTTTGAACGCACGTTATCTGTGATCACAGAACACTTTAGTAATTGAGGCGTTCTATGATGAAACCACAGTCTGAAAATTAATTAATTATTAGTTTATGGGGTAGTTCCGATATTCCCGAACAGTACTGTCAGTATTCCCAGAGACGATGCCTATTGGCCCAGAAGTTCCCAGTCAACCAGTTTCAGTCACAGGGAAGTTGTTGGGAATTACCACTGTGGAAATGCGACTTCACAATGTTGATTTAAAAAAAGGCCACCAGTACTTACTGGAGGGTGCTTAATGTCCGCAACATCGCATATCGCGGGTAATTACCCAGTACATCACATAGTAGGTGTAAAAAAAGCACCCTAGACAGCAACTTTGCGACTTCTCATTTTGGAGGTTTTTGGAACGATTATTTTGACAGAATAAACTACCAAAGTGTATCCTCTATTGAAGTTATATTCATGTTCAATTTGATAATTACCATCGTGGCAATCAATTTGCATTCTATATTCGAGGCGTTCCGAGGAAAAGTGACCCAAGCTACAATTTTTCTGAAATTGTATTTACAGTAAGAACTGCCTGAAAATGAATCAAAATTTTATATACTCGTAAGCTCAATTTTAGAAAAAATGTATCTTGGGCCTCTTCAGCTCTGAACGCCTCATTTGTACCCAGTGTTTACTCTTTACTCTTACCTAGATATATTTCGCATTCTGCTCTCATCCTCAAAAGGGAAATTGAACAACTATATGAATTACTGATATCTTTTTATTCAAGATTAATATGTTTCATACAAATCCAAGTATATGAAATAAAGAACATATATCTTGTTATAAATCTTCATTTCACTTCAGGAACGGCATGGTCCAGCTGAAGAAGAAAAAATCAGAGCTGTATTGATAGTAATAAATTGAGTATCATGAAAAATCTAACAACAGTAGAAGGTGATTTTTTCCAGCACAGTATCTAAAATAATAATTTGGAGTTCTCTCGATGATTCAAATCAATTCCAAGTTTGATTTTGAAGGTTGTGAATGTTACTTATCACCTAAATTCATATGAGGTATGTTGAAAGTTGAACGTTACAAAGGTGCAAAAATGGGGAGGATAAGAGGGCCAAGAAGTGATCATGATGTAGTCATTATTTCAATAGGTTATATAACTACTCACCTTTTACTGCACGTTAATTAATCAATCAACGTCAAGTAACACTTAACTAAAACGAAATTTAATAATAGAACAGCTCGGTTAAAAAAATTATTCTAAAAATTCATTCATAAAGATTTTGTTTGTTCATTCTCTCAACACAACGCAGTCACAGAACGAAACACGTTACACCACATTTTGCATAGCGGGATTTAGGTTATGAGTTAACTTCGAGACATAGACATAGAGACATGGACTGAGCAATGCCAGCATGAAATTGGCTATTTATTAGAAAGAGAGAAAAGCTCGTCGGGACATACCTTTCTCTTTTTTGTTCACATAGAGGTGAGTGTAGACCAATCAAAATTCTAGAAAAAGATAACTGCATTCCCGACGTGTTTTTCTCTCTGTCACTTTTTTTGACCGTATTTCATGCATAGATATAAAGGGAAGGCACAGTCCATGTCTCTATGTCTATGCTTCGAGACCACGTGCTGATAAATAGAACATTTCAGACAGTTACTGAAAGTTTTTCTTAGAGAAGTCGCTGGGTAGAGTTCATCGTAATTTATTCACAACATATCATTTCATGTTCTAAAAATATCACAGATTCAATATTTCAAAAATATCAACAGAGAGAAGTCGCATAATAGTAGCTATGTTCACTTCATCGGAATATCTCGATATGATGTTACATGCAACCACTAGGGATCTAAAGTTGAGGAATTCGCAAACTTAACAATATGCGGACGTTAATGTCCACAATGTGAAATCTTAAGTACATCCATGAAACTTCTCAAAGAAGTGCTTCAATATGATATTTTTGGGTACTGCCTGCGACTTACTGTTACATTTCTGGTTGACTGGGTTCGAGTTCTATTGTTATTCGATTGCGGGTCAATAAATCCAGCAATATCAGAACTGGCCCTATAAATGAAACCATAAATATAATATATAATGCACAAACGCGCGCGTAAAGAAAGTTAATCTTCAGACGAAGAGACCGCAAAAAAGCAACGGAGTTACCTAAAAAGATGAAATTCCACCCACCACGACGATGGGTACAGCCGATTGGGTAGAGATCTCAAAAGCTCTCTAGATGAAGAAATTCAGCTACAACAGAGAAACCGTCGTAAAAGACGGAATTAGGATCGTAGCCTCGACTGTGGACGACTACAGAAACATTACGAAATATTTTGACCAGATTGGTAAGGAGTACTTTACCTACCAGATGGAGGAAGAGAAAAAGATCTACGCAGTTATAAGACATCTCCCAATAGATGCTGACCTAGATATAATCAAAAATGATCTAAAAGTCCAAGGAATCCATGACGCCGAGGTGTCCAGAATGACATTCAATAAAACCAAAAAGTTTATACCTTTATACCTGGTCAAAACTCAGAGAAAGGAGATTTTCGAAATAAGACGCCTCTACAATCTCTGCATTGTACTGGAATCAAAAAGAAGGGCAGAAAATCCAAGTCAATGCTTCAGATGCCAGAGGTATGGACATGCCCAAAACAAGTGCTCTTTTCCATAATGTTTGGGCAATCATTGCACAAAAGATTGCGAACTTACCAGAAAAGGTGAGGAGAGAAATGCCACATGCGTTCTGTGCGGCGAAGAAGGCCATCCAGCAAGCTACAAAGGATGTAGCGAATTCAAATTAGTGACAAGGAAGAGGAAAACAGGCCAGAAATCGGCTCAGCAGAGCACGATTCCTAAAAAAGTCCAGGAGAAAAAGAAGCCCACCCTCTCCAAAGTAGACGACAAGAAAAAAGAAGTACCTAAACCAGTACAGAAAAAGGAGCAACAGAAAATGCCCCAAGCTAAACTTACGATCAACAAAACAAAAGAAAACAGAAAAGTCTCTGAATCTGCCGACAAGACACTTCTACTGAAAAAATTTTCAACAAAATCATGTTGAAAATTGAAAGAGAGATGGAGAAAAAACTCCAAGGAATGTTCAGTAAACTGAAATAATGAAACATACAACTAGGAAAAATTCCCTTAAAATAGTCTCCTGGAACATAAACGGGGTCAGAACTCGAAAATCCGAGATAGAAGAAATAATATCAGAGAGAAAATCTGATATTATAGCCTTACAGGAAACAAGAATAAAACCAAATACGCGATTGAACATCATGAATTATGAGATATATAGATGTGACAGAATCGCAAACACTGGAGGAGGTGTTGCCTTACTGGATAGACGAGATCTGAAACACTATTTTAAAGGAAGATATGACGAGTCACAAATAGAAACAGTGACGATTGCTCCTGAAATAAATCGACAAAGAGTCGAAGTCACATCGGCATATAAAAGACCCCCAAATAACTTATTAGAAGAAGAAATCAACAACTTACTAGATGGAACAAACCCGAAAATCTGCATAGGAGATTTTAATTGGAAATCTCCGGAATGGAACAGCAGGATGGAAAACAGAAATGGCAGAAAACTGAAAGATCTCGCTGAAAAACATGAAGCTATCGTTATTGGACCTGAAGAACCAACGTATCTAGCATTCGGAAATGGATTACCAGATATAATTGATATCGCAATTGTTAGAATAAAAGTCAGCCAAACTTCTCCTGGTTTATTACTTCTTCAGTACTTAATTTTGGATACAATACAATGACTATTTCTTACTTAACATAATAACCTCGTGTACCTCATAGGGTACTCTAACGATTTGTCAAAATCAGCTGACCGTTCATTGCCGTGGGGCACACAAAGCCTTTTAGTATCAGTGTAAAGAGGCATTTCTTAGAAAGTTATAGTCTAATCACTCTAATCAATCATCGGGAAGAACATTTTTTCCAAAGACATTCACAAAACACAATACTCGACCAAAACAGCATGCGAATCAATGGAAGGAAAAGCTTGTGTGCCCCACGACAGCGAACGCTGTCGACGATTTTGACAAATCGTTAGAGTTCCCTATTAACCTCATTATTCTAGAATGTTCTATCATAGAACTATATATGAATATAATTGGTTAGGTCACAGAACATAAAAATTATTCTAATAACAATTTAGTGAGATTGCTCACAACATTATTATTAACATTCCTCCTCAATCGAAACTAAATTAAGTCTATCAATACACATTCTGAAATTCATTTTACTTAAAGGTTTGGTAAAGACATCCGCTGTTTGATCTTGTGTAGTAATATATTCTAACTTGACCAATCCACTTTCTACCAACTGTTTAACAAAATTATATTTGATATCCAGATGTTTCATTAGTTTTTGATCGTGATTTTTAACAGCTTTAATGGTACTTTGATTGTCTTCATATATACATACTTCTTTAATGTCTAATTTAAAATCTTTTAATAATTTTAATATCCACAGCATTTCTTTTACTGCTTCACACAAAGAGACTAATTCAGCTTCTGCCGTACTAAGTGCGATACAATTCTGTTTCTTACTCCGCCAAATTATTACATTATCATATACTTTGAATAGATAGCCGGATGTGGATTTCCTATCTTCATCCCTAGCCCAGTCCGAATCAGCGTACCCAACCAAGACAGGGCAGCTATTGTTACTGGAATATTTCAATTTTAAGTTTAGTGTACCTTTAATATACCGTAAAACCCGCTTTAGTGCAGTCCACAAATCATTACTTGGTTTGGATTGGAAACGGCTTAAATAATAAACTGCAGTAGCTAAGTCTGGTCGAGTTCCTACAGTGACATACATCAATGACCCAATTAAGGATCGACATCTGAGTTCAAGAGTATTATCGATTGAACATTCACTTCTGGTTATTTTAAAATTAACTTCCATTGGTGTAGCAATGGGCTTGCAATTTTGCATACCATATTTCACTAATACCTTTTTCAAATAATCTGACTGATCCATTATTATGCTATCATTTGTTTTCAAGATTGAAATACCCAAATACATCAAATTATTTCTTCCCATATCTTTCATCCTGAATTCATTGCATAAAAACTCTTTTAGCTCAGAAATTTTCTTCTCATCTGTTCCTACAATTAAAAGATCATCCACGTACAATAAAATATATATATGATCTTTAACGTAAAAGCAATAATCATTGTCTGATCTAGAAAACCCGAATTTTGTGATTAACTCATGAAAACGATCATACCAATATTTTGGCGATTTTTTGAGCCCATAAAGTGATTTTGTAAGCTTTAAAACTAAACCATCTTTTACTTTAATGCCTCTAGGAGGGCTTAAATACACTTGTTCATCAATACGCCCATACAAAAATGCTCCCTTTACATCCATCTGATGTATATCATAATTATTCTGTATTGCGATTGCTAAAACAATTCTTAAAGTTTGGAGTCGAAGAACAGGAGAATATGTATCTTCAATATGGTCCTTTTGTTGAAAACCTCGAACAACAAGTCTTGCTTTATATATTGGTTCTTTGTTCTTAATTTCTTTTCTTGAAAATACCCATTTTGTGTCAATCGTCTTGATATTCTCAGGTTTCTTTACTTGTATCCAGGTTTTATTTTCCTCTAATATATTTACTTCAGCCTCCACTGCTCTCATCCATTTATTTCTGTCTGGCCGTTGATCTATTTCATCTATGGTTTTGGGAATATCATCATCATATTCCAACAAATAAGCGAACATTGCTTCTTCCTCGGTTTCGAAATCTGTAATGTAGTCTTTGTGCCATACTGGCTTGTTTCTATTCCTTTTAGTTTGTGAACTACTTTCTTCGTGTATTGGAATAAATTCTTCCTCCTGTATGTTTGGCTCATCCTGTATGCCTTTGTTCATATTTCCTTCTTTTGTTTTACTTTCCCTGTTATATCTGAGTTTCTCTATTTCTAATGAGTCTGGTGTATTCAACTTGTTCTCATCAAATATAACATTTCTTCCAATTTCTATTTTTCTTCTTTCAGGATCCCATAATCTATAGGAGCTGTTCGGCCCATATCCTACCATGATAAGCTTCTTTGCCTTACTGTCCAACTTTGTTTTTAATTGATCAGGCACATGTTTGTATGCTATGCTTCCAAACACTCTCAACTTCTCTAAGTTTGGTTTTGTTCCTTCCCATAGTTCAATTGGAGTCTTATCTACACTCACTTTCAAAAGTCCTGCACCCCCTAATTATTAAGGCTATCTCAAACTTTGAAAAAAAAATTATACCCTCGGGTTCAAGGATAATGAAAGGCTTTTACAGAAATAAAATGAAATCAATTTCATTTCATAGAATTATGAAGTTGAAACAACAAATACAAATTAGGAATCAAAAATTGCAAAAACAAAAATTAAATTTGAACGGAAAATTAAAAGTTAATTAATAAAAGAGCAAACTAATATGCAGTATTCGAGCCTCTGCTGCTTAGCAATGCATTCACTCGTCTAGGCATTCCAAAAATTAAATTATTGATTATTTCCTGCGGAATATTCATCCATTCCTCGGTAACAGCTACAATAAGTTCTTGTGAATTTCGTGGTGGATTATTTCGACGGAAAACGGCTCTGGAGACATGATCCCATATATGCACTATAGGATTTATGTCAGGAGACATCGCGGGCCATTCTAATCTGATAATGTTTTGGTTTTCCAGGGCTTCTTGAACACCCTTAGTGCGATGTGGCCTGGCATTATCGTCCATAAAGATAAATTGAGCCTCTAATTCATTACCCATGGGTATAATTACAGGATTTATGATATTTTCGAGGCAATATGCACCAGTCATCGTCCCGGATATGTGAATTAGTGGCGTTCTTCTTCCAAACATTTTGCCTCCCCAAAACATTTCAGTGCCACCGCGAAAAGGAGCAACTTGAATAGCTCTCTCAGGTCTATTTCGACATCCTGGTTCCCTCCAAACTCTTAAGCGGTAGTCATCACTTACTAACCCAAACCGTGACTCATCTGTAAATAGCACATTCCTCCATTCTTCTAAATGCCAGTTTTGATGAGCTCGCGACCACTGCAGACGAGCGGTTCGGTGACGAACAGTTAATAAACGAACTCTTAGAGGCCTTTTGGACTGCAATCTTGATGTTAAAATTCTTCTACGAATTGTAGCACATGAAATTACACGGTTGTGGGCTCTTTGGAATTCCGACCTGAGTGTTGGTACCGTCACTGACCTATTTCTACGGGCTGATTGGGCAATATACCGATCTTCCCGAATCGTGGTAACACGAGGACGACCATTTCGAGGTCTTCTATGCACTCCACCAGTTTCCTCATAGCGCCTAATCGTTTTGCTAACCGTGCTTCGAATTATGTTCAGTCTATTGGCTATCTGATGGCGTGAGAGCCCTTCTTGCCAGAGAGCAATAATTCTAGTTCTGTCAAACTCAGACAACTCGTTTCTGGGCATATTACACAGTTTTTGAACTAACCCGTACTCAAAACGAAAAACTACTGATCCGCAGAAAGGCACACATTTGACAAAATCGATATTTAAACACAAGAACATTTTTTGTTTCGTAATGTTATCGTTTTATTTGGTGGTCAACAAGTTTCTGTTGTTGTCAGTAACAATTTGTTGTGAATCTTGATTATTTTATCTCCACTACAGGGGGGGTGCAAAACTTTTGAAAGTGAGTGTATATTGCTGGTTGGACTTCGGTTTGTTAGATATGCTGAAACATAGATTGCCTCTCCCCACATTTCTTTTGGTAAATTTGAGTCTATTAAGAGAGTTCTGGCTTTTTCAACCAGAGTTCTATTTAACCTTTCTGCTTTCCCATTCATTTCTGGATTATATGATACTATATACTTCAACCTTATACCCTTATTTCTACAAAAGGTCTTCATCTCATTTGAAGTGTACTCTCCTCCATTATCTAATCTTAAATTTAAAATATTTGTCCTAAAATGGTTTGTAGCGTAAGCTTCATATTCTCTAAACTTTTCGAAAACTTCAAATTTATTTTTCAGCAAATATATTATGACCATATGAGAATAATCATCTAAGAATGTTACAAAATAACGAAAACCGTCCCAAGTTGTCGGAGATATTGGTCCACAGACGTCAGTGTGAACTACCTCTAAAGGTTTATTTGCTCTATATCCCTTTCCATTAAATGGCTGCCTTGTCATTTTTCCCATAATACATGGTTCACATGCTAATCTTTCGACATTTATATTGTCTAATTCATCTAATTTATTCATACCTTCCGCCAGACCACTTCTACTTAAAACTTTTAAATTTTGTAAGCCTAAATGTCCCAAACGCCTATGCCACAAATTGACTAAATCATCTCTATAATTTAATGAGTTGTGAACTGTGTAATTTGCTGAATTAACTATTTCCATTTTAACTAAGTATAAAGAACCTTCCTTTTTTCCTATCATAACTTCTCTATCTTTGATTGATGCTTGTACTTCATTATTTGCAAATACTACCTTTAAACCATTATTTTCAAGTTTTGAAACAGACATAAGATTCTTTTTAACATCAGGACAATAATATACATTCTTAATTTTACATGGAATTCTCCCATTTTTAACAAAACTAAATGCATCAATATTTCCTATGCCTTTAGCCTCTAAATAAACACCTCCTTTAGCTACAGAAATTTTTTTAGGCAGTTTGAACTCATTATAGTCAGAAAAAGCATTTAAGTCACTCACTAGATGATCAGAGCACCCAGAGTCAACACACCAGGTTAAATTATTTTCAGCCAAGTAAGAATTTTCACATGGCTCACCTGATCCTGTGTCTGTCATAAATACCACCTTTGCTTGGTCGTCCTTGCTGTCAGCTGTGGCTGCATAACCTCCTCTTGACTGATTCTCGAACCTATTTCTACCATATGTATTCGAATTCTGACCTCGCCAGTTCTCATTTGTGTTTCTTGTTGAACCTTGGGTAGTTCTGTTCTGGTTTCTGTCGCCACGTCCTTGGTAAGTATTGTCAGGTTTATTTCTATATCTGCATTGGAATTTTTTGTGCCCTTTCCTAATAAAATATTGGTCACACTAATAGAAGAATTTACAAGTACAATCGAAAGTTCGGAGTTATCCTATGCCTTCCAACAGTTGAAATACACAATGATTAAGGGACATCGTAACAGACAGCATATAGAATGAAAGGTAGTAATTCTATATCCTAGAATTGTTGAGTATAATTATCGCCAGATTTTTATAGTAATTGTTAAAACACCCAACGATGTATCTCATTTTTATTGTTGTTTCATAACATAACGCTGGCCTGATGATGGCCAACGGACGAAATCGATAGCCAATAGACTATTATTAAAAAATTTAGTGTGCTTTCATTTCCTAATGAAATATTGGTCACACTAATAGAAGAATTTACAAGTACAATCGAAAGTTCGGAGTTATCCTATGCCTTCCAACAGTTGAAATACACAATGATTAAGGGACATCGTAACAGACAGCATATAGAATGAAAGGTAGTAATTCTATATCCTAGAATTGTTGAGTATAATTATCGCCAGATTTTTATAGTAATTGTTAAAACACTCAACGATGTATCTCATTTTTATTGTTGTTTCATAACATAACGCTGGCCTGATGATGGCCAACGGACGAAATCGATAGCCAATAGACTATTATTGAAAAATTTAGTGTGCTTTCATTTCCTAATAAAATAATGGTCACACTAATAGAAGAATTTACAAGTACAATCGAAAGTTCGGAGTTAATCTATGCCTTCCAACAGTTGAAATACACAATGATTAAGAGACATCGTAACAGACAGCATATAGAATAAAAGGTAGTAATTCTATATCCTAGAATTGTTGAGTATAATTATCGCCAGATTTTTATAGTAATTGTGTGACGAGGCAGATTTTACCCCGCCACGAAAAGGAAATTTCTCTACCGATACTTTCTCAATAGGACCTGACAATCGAAGTATTTCGGAAGAAAACCGTTAAATTATCATAGGGGGGATTTACCGATTGATTTCATGTCATTGTTTTCCACCGACCAGTCCCATATTTGTAGCGGAGACCGAATATATCTTGTTTTCAGAATTCATTTGGAATTCTTTCCGTTGAACCGTACTTTTTCTGACTCGAAAAGGGTCTTTCAACTTGTTCCGTTTTTCCTTCTCTTCAATTGTTTCTGTCTCTTTCCGAGCCCGTTGATTTGACGAACAATTTGAGTTTGTCCAATGGGGGACTGAGTTGCCCATGGTGGGGACAATTTTCCGGGGTACCTACTTCTTCGAGTTCCGTCGCTGAAGGTCAAGATGAGTATGAATCGTTGTTGAGAGTTGAACGAGTGAGGTGATTGTCAAGTGAAAACCGTACTTACGAGACACAAAGGAATTTCTAAGGCAAGTGATATTTGAAATTATTACCGCTTCATTGCACCTTTATGGAATAATATTCTCTCTAGACTTGTGCTAGGCTGAAAACCGTGAGCTAACCATTTCCTGCTGTATATAGCTTTCCGTTACCGTAGGGTGGCATTTGGGTCCCAGGAGGACGTTGGGCCCCCCTGATTTTTCCGATTCCTGAATATTTGACCGTTTCATCACGATTTCCAACCGTTTGAATTATAGTTATAGGTTAGATTCGCCGAGCATAGAGTTGGGACTTCATAACCGTCAAATACCCTCACCGCCTGACTCTGTGGCCGCTGTTTGACAGTCAGCCAGCTTGAGGTCACCGAGAGACAGAGAGACCGAAGGACACCGGATCATAGACAAACCACCGAGACAGAGATAGAGGGCGTACCCCGGTGAACTGGTGTTTTTTAAATTTTGACCTGACTGAATTCCGTTTATTATTTTTAAAACCGTTCGTACTTTTCATTCAATTGTGTCTTGCCTTAGTTGAAATATTTTTCCGAAACCGTGCATGTTTCTTTACACTTAGTTTAATTGAGACTTGACTTACTTCCGTATATTTCCGAAACCGTCCATTTTCCTGAAGTGAAGGTTTGCCAGCCGTTGACGTCCACGATTTAGTGTACCTGTCTATTTTCTTTTGTGTACAGTTTATTTTAATAGAAATAAATAGTTGAACATTTATTTTTGTTGCCAATTATTTTGCCAGTGAGAGTCTATTTATTGAATCAGTTTCATCTAAGAGTTTAGTTAGAAGAGGTAAGTACTCTTTCTGACGCCTAAAGACCGTTGAAAAGCAGACACTTAGAAGACGCTACCGCCTTAGTCTTCATCGATACCCTTCTCCACTGATACTCAAGTCTACCCGGGCTCTCCAATTCTTTGGGGATTCTGTGAGAGACGTGGGGTTTGACTGATTGCCCCACTGGCGCCCGAGCAACCGTAAGGAGCGACCAGAGTACGAAAAGTCTATCACAATTGTTAAAACACCCAACGATGTATCTCATTTTTATTGTTGTTTCATAACATGACGCTGGCCTGATGATGGCCGACGGCCGAAATCGATAGCCAATAGATTATTATTAAAAAATTTAGTGTGCTTTCATTTCCTAATAAAATATTGGTCACACTAATAAAAGAATTTACAAGTACAATCGAAAGTTCGGAGTTATCCTATGCCTTCCAACAGTTGAAATACACAATGATTAAGGGACATCGTAACAGACAGCATATAGAATGAAAGGTAGTAATTCTATATCCTAGAATTGTTGAGTATAATTATCGCCAGATTTTTATAGTAATTGTTAAAACACCCAACGATGTATCTCATTTTTATTGTTGTTTCATAACATGACGCTGGCCTGATGATGGCCAACGGCCGAAATCGATAGCCAATAGACTATTATTGAAAAATTTAGTGTGCTTTCATTTCCTAATAAAATAATGGTCACACTAATAGAAGAATTTACAAGTACAATCGAAAGTTCGGAGTTATCCTATGCCTTCCAACAGTTGAATAGTTGAAATACACAATGATTAAGAGACATCGTAACAGACAGCATATAGAATAAAAGGTAGTAATCCTATATCCTAGAATTGTTGAATATAATTATCGCCAGATTTTTATAGTAATTGTTAAAACACCCAACGATGTATCTCATTTTTATTGTTGTTTCATAACATGACGCTGGCCTGATGATGGCCAACGGCCGAAATCGATAGCCAAGCCAATAGACTATTATTAAAAAATTTAGTGTGCTTTCATTTCCTGATACAATAATGGTCACACTAATAGAAAAAATTACAAGTACAATGGACTGTAATAATTAATGAACTTACTAAGTTTTGTGGAGTTCAAGCTAATTTCAGGTGTGTTATTGCCTTATTCACCTTCGATTAAAGGGAATAAATAAGGGTGAAAGTAAAATAGGATAAATAAAGATAAATTTTAAACCTGAACAGCACTCCCACTGTATACTCGGGATGAAGATGGTAATCCCGACCTTCCTTGGGCAGAGTGAAAATGCGGGGGTTGCTATAATCCTAATGCAGCGGGTTGAACTATGAATGTATGCGGGTTGAACTATGACTGAATGCGGGTTGAACTATAACTTTGATGCACTAAACACCAATGTGCACAATAATCACTGCGGTTTTAGTACGATGCGGCAATTTTCAGCGAATGAAAAACTAAGAGACAAAAGGCTAAGCGAAATTCTACAACGTTCTCTAATCGGCGGCGTCGAATTCGAACTGAACTGTCGAGAGAATAAAATGTAAAAACATGTGGTGTCACATGTGAGATGAATTGACATAAAAATGGTAAACAAATACATACATACTATTGGGGAAACTACGAAAACGCCCCAACATATTGTAACGTGGTCACCTCGGAGAATACTAATCTCGAGCACCAGCTATTCTTTTCACTAGGAAGAATAGCAAACCTACCAGAGTAGCTGCTAGTCTGAGACAGAGTTCGCTGTTATCTAGGGTGGTAGCGATAACGATATAGTCAAAATCAAATTGTGTAAAAGTTTATTCACACCTTCGGAAACTGATTATATGTACTAGGGAGATATGTGTAGGTATGAAATATGAGTGATTCTATAAGCGAAAATACATTCGGGAAATCCTATCCGGTCACGAGTACTTTATAAAATTTATACCGGGTGCAGTGAAAAAATCAAAGGTTCAATAAAAATGCGCCAACCAGAACTAATGGAATGAATACTAAGGACTTGCTATACGGTATCGGGATGTAATTGTATTTCTCCAGAAATGAAACACAACCAGGGCGGGTCTATTCGAGACTTCTATTCGCTACCCCAAGGGCTATAACGCACCATGACTGATAGCGAAGAAAAGGTCTATTCTTAGCGCAACTACGGGATTTCACTGACAACGAGCGGTATCTCTTATTCTCTACCCCAAGGGCTATAACGCGCCATGACTGATAGAAAAGAAGAGATTTCGGATTCAACACTTATGACGCGGAACGCGGACAGCGGGGTTGACGGGACTTTCCCTTCAGTACCCCAAGGGCTTGCGCACCATGACTGATAGCGAAGGGAAAAGTCAGACTCGCGAAACAGGGTAAAGAACGATAAAATATAACAGAAAGCGATACAGTACAGCAGTGTCAAAGTCAAAGAAGTAACCGGTGTAGGTCTAACAAAGAAACTGAACGGTAAAGACGGGGACCTACCTCCTTTGTTTCAGGCACTCGCGAAAATCAAAGGATAGAAAAAAAAACTAAAAATCAATTCTCAATAGCACTGATGCAACACAAAATTATTCTTAAACGGCTAAACTCAGAAAATACGGAGCATAAAGTAACTGAAGTAAAAAAAGAACAGAATCAAAAGTAGAAGTCACCACGTTAAAGACTGAAGTTAAAGAGCAAAAGTCGAAAAATGCCCGTCGCGGGGGAAAATTTGCTTTTATAGGCAATTCCCCCCACACGTTGAAAATCTGAAAATTCCAGAATGCGACAAGAATGAAAAACGTCGTCAGCTCCGGTTTATCGCATATCAACAGATGAAAAACGTCGAAATCTTCAACGGCATGCAAGAAAAAACAACGTTAAACACAGATAAACGGTTTTTCTTACATTTACTCTGCCTATCGGAATAAACGTACTGAATATTTGAGAATTAAAATATTTTCAGAGACGGAAATGTAAAACGAAAGGAATGCACTAAAATGAACTCCAATTTTCCCCAGAAAACAGAGGTTCATTACAATATATCATCTCATAAATTTACGTAAATCCAAGAATCCGAAAAAGCCGTTGAATCTCTCATTATTTATTTATATAAATATTTATTATAGATGACAGTTAATATGGAGATTTACTGAGTCCGAGGACTTCTCTGAGACCAATCTTCTTATCTCTGTGTTTTAATCACAAAATTGTTGCAAGCAAATTAAATGGAAGACTTGACTTGAAGACTGATATGAATTATTGCATGTGAATGCTTAGGATATATGTTATTGTTTGGATTTATACAAAAACACCCTTTGTGTAAAAATCTTTTTTGTTTATTCCCAGTTTCGACTGACAACTTGTTTCCATCAATATTTTTTTTCTACTGTCAACTACTCAAAAAATACTTGATTTGAACATTCAAAACAATAAATAATGTAACGAAAATTAATCTTCAACATTTTCTCCTCCTCGTGAAGAACCTATTTCTTCACCCATCTCTAAACACTCTTCCTTACATAGCTGGATACTAGTCTACGATAAATACCACTTTTTAATTTAATGTCTACAACTCTAACTTTGCCATCCTTTCCTGGGTACGTCTTGTACACTACTCCTTTAGGCCAATTGTTTCTTGACAGCTTACTATCCATCAAAACTATTAAATCACCTTCTTTCAAATTTTGATTCAGTCCGAACCATTTCGTGCGTTTTGTCAAGGTAGGTATGTATTCCTTGACCCACCTGTTCCAAAAATGTTCGTTTAAATTTTCAGCTATTAGCCACTGTTTTCTCACGTTCCATTTTGTTCCATCGAAAAGTCCAGGTGGTTTCAAAATACTAGAACTCCCAATTAGAAAATGATTGGGAGTAAGGCTTTCTTCGTCTTCCGGAGATGAAGATATGTAGGTGAGAGGGCGGCTATTCACTATGTGTTCAGCTTCTATCATAACTGTGTGAAAAACTTCTTGTCGTGGTGATCTATCCTTAAGAATTATACTTAAAGTGGTTTTCACAGATCGAACCATCCTCTCCCATGCTCCTCCCATATGTGGATTACCTGGAGGTATAAACTTCCACTCTATACTTTCAGCGCATAAACCTTGTCTTATTACTTCCAAATTCACATCTTCATAAGCTTTTTTAAGTTCCTTCTCTGCAGCGTGAAAATTTGTTCCATTGTCTGTAAGAAACATCTGCGGTTTTCCTCTCCTCGACATGAAACGTTTTATCGCCAGAAGAGTTGAATCAGTGTTTAGTGTCTCAGCAATCTCAATGTGTATAGCTCTTACTGACATACAGGTAAATAGTACACCATACCTTTTTTCCCTTCGCCTACCAATAGTTACTTCAATATGTCCGAAAAAATCTATACCTGTGTACACAAAGGCTCTTTGTGGTTGTGGTTTCTTCAACCTGAAATCAGGCAATTGTCCCATTTGTGTAACTCTGGGAATTGCTCTCCTCA
This sequence comes from Coccinella septempunctata, assembly GCF_907165205.1. NCBI lineage: Eukaryota > Metazoa > Arthropoda > Insecta > Coleoptera > Coccinellidae > Coccinella > Coccinella septempunctata. The sequence goes on along the minus strand of NC_058192.1, from coordinate 38,033,830 downwards.
GGCTGCAAATTGGACAATATCTCATCGCTCTTTTTATTGCCTTCCTTGCTTGTAGTATCCAAAATCTTTGACGAAGTTCATTGAGGATCACTTCTACACCTTGGTGTCCCATTATCACATGATATTGTAGAATCAATAATTTCACTGCAAAATGACGGCTATCAAAAATTAATGGGCTTTTTGCTGTATCAGGTAAGTCTGTGGAATAATTTGTTCGACCTCCTACACATAAATATTGGTTTTTCATATACGGTGATAACTGATATAATAGAAGACTTCGATGATTTGTAAGGAGTCAACGTTCGTACAAAATTAACTGCTTCTGCTTCACTAAAAATCCAACTTTGAAAATTTTCTAAACAATTTGTAGATTGCTTACTGACTAATCTCTTTCCCCAAGATACTTGCATAGCATATGGCAGTTTACACAAAAGATCTTCCAAAAGCTGTCTACACGTCAGATAATTTTTCATATTGAGATTCTTCAAAGTTGACACCAAATTTTGAAGTTTGTCTGAGAATAATGCCAATGCATTGAAATCGTGGGTTTTTATGGATGGCAAAGATTTAACCTCTTGGATTAATACCTTCACGATTAATTCAGGTCTGCCGAATCTATTTTGCAGAATACGCATTATTTCTTCAGTACCCGTGCAAGATACTAGTAATCCCTCTACGGAACGTCTAGCTTCACCAACCAAGCATCTCCTTAAACGACAAATATTCTCGGAATCATTAAAACCTAATAAATCAGTTGTGTTACGAAACTGCATATAAAAATTAATCCATTCTTTTATATCTCCCGAAAACTTAGGTAAATCCTTATCAACACATTGTCGAGCTAAGAATATTTTGAGAGTATCAGTATCCCTATTTACTTCGTTTCCCTGAGGATTACTTTTTTTTTCCGAATGAGAATTCCTATTGAAAACTGCTACAGAATGGACAGAACTCACAGATTTAGATTTTACAGAAGTATTATCATCTTGCTCTACCTTTGCTTTTCCACCAATAGATTTTTGTAGAACATTCAAATCAATTGTACTCAAATCATTCGATTCATCAACACTCCTTTCCTCGAGATGAAGTTGCTATAAGTCTAATCTGCTTTCTACTAATTTCTTTTTTAAATCTATCTTCCTTCTATTTTGTCCTTCTATTTTTGTCAAGAATGGCGGATGAAGATAAAGGTGTGTCTGAAACGCTCTGCGGATGTTGCCGAAGAAATGTGGTTAAATCCATTAAATGTGAAAAATGTGATAGCAGATATCATCCATCGTGCATCACAAGAATAAAAGGTGCAAAAATCGGCGATAAATCATCCCTGGTTTGTTGTGAATCGGGAAAAGAAGCCGAGGAATTGTCAGAAGATTGTATTATTGACGATACAAATAACATCGCAACCGAAATTAAACAAACGATTACAATTGAATCAACCAAATTGGAATTGATGATCAAAATTATCCAAGAATTGGAGGATAAAAACCAAGTTCTGAATGAGAATAATCAACTACTGAAATATAAAATTTCCGTTCTCGAGAAAACCATATCAGAATTCGAACCTAAACAAGTACATATTGAAAAAACATCTTATAAACAAAGGGAATGTGTGAAAGGAGACAAACAATTCGAAGTGAGTAATAATATTGAAGATTCTGTAACTGGAAGTCTCGAGAAATTCAAAAATCAAATAATCCCCTCGATGAGGATAACAAAGCATGCAGTAACAAGACAGCACAAAGATTTGGAATTAATCCAGGAGAAGAAAATGGCAGAAATTATAAACCTCGGAAAATTTGAAAATGTAAAAGATATTCAAGAAAATGTGAATATGAAGGAGAAAACAAAGAAAAGAGAAAATGATGAAGGATGGAACGAAATACAGAAGAGAAGACAAAGAAAACCAAAACAACCTCTATTAGGTACCTGTAAAGTAGATGGAAAAAACAACAATTTCAGCGGACAGGAAAAGAAGGCATGGTTTTTTATCAATAGAGTTAAGGAACATGCAACAGAAAATAGCATTGAACATTATATCAAACAAAGACCTGGATTTGAAAATGTGAATGTGGAGGTGAAGGAGTTATTCTTTGAGGAGAAAAAAGGAAAAAACAAAAGCTTTTTAGTGAGGGTACCATTTGAGAGGAAAGATGATCTATATAATCCACAGTTCTGGCCAGAAAATGTGGGAATAGGAAGATTTAATATGCAATTATACAAGAAAAGATGTCCAGAAAATTCTTTTTTTTAGGAAATAGAAACCTAAAATTAGAGAAAAGATTTCAAGAAAAAGGAAAACATAATGAAACAAATATACTACATATTGGCACTCAGAAACCATCGAAACCATCTTTTGCGATTATCCACCAGAATATTCAGTCAATAGGAAATGCAGTTGACCAATTAGAAGTGTTCCTCCAAGACCATAAAGAATGTGAAGTGCTATGTTTGAGTGAACATTGGAAAACAGGAGAACAACTGATGAATTACTCAATAGCAAACTACAACCTGTTAAGCTCTTTCTGCAGAGGAGAAAAAAGACATGGTGGAAGCGCCATATATGTAGGAAAGAACATGAAGAACTTCCAAAATAGGGAAAAAATAGTACAAATGTCGGAAATAGGGCACATTGAATGCGCTGCAATTGAAGGTAAGGTAAATAATGACAAGATTATAATAATAAGCATCTACAGGCCTCCAAAAGGTAACATTGATATTTTTTTCGAAAAAATTGATATAATCTTAAGCACTTTACAACCTGAAAAGGAAACAATTTTTTTTGTTGGGGATTATATTGACCTATCAACATTGAATAAAAATCAAGCACAATTCATTAATATACTGACATCTTATAACCTTCAGCAAACAATCTTTGAATATACTAGAATAACACCCACATCAAAGTCATGCATAGATAATATATTTACAAACAGTAATCAAAACAACTATACAGTGCAAGTCATTAACCCTAAAATTTCAGACCACAGTGCACAACAAATAAATATATGGAAGAATGAAGTAGACAAATACAACATATACAGAAGACATTTCACATCCCAAAACAGGAAGGTATTCAGAGAAAAGTTGGAAAGTTGTTGTTGGAGTGAAATATATACCATAGAAGAAGAAAATGTAAACAGACAGTGGATGACGTTCTACTCAAAGTTTCTCAAATTGTTCAATGAGACATTCCCCAAGAAAAAATCAAGGATTAGAAGGAAAACCTATATCAACAGAAACCATCCTGAAATTGTGAGTATGAAAAGTAAACTTGACATCTTGTTTGTACTAAGTATGAAAGAAAATCGATTTAAACCACAATACAATAAAACAAAAAAAGAATATAATCAGATCTTAATAAAACATAAGAGGGAAAAATTCGAAACAATGATATCAAGTTCTGATAATAAAAACAAGACAGTTTGGAGTATTGTAAATTCTATCAAAGGGAAAATCTTAAGTGAACCACCAACAACAGAAAGTCCTTTAAATATTGCAAATGATTTCAATGAATATTTCATAAACGCTATTCAAAATACACAAGGAAACTCTACAACAACTAAATCTATACCCTCAAAAAGAAATAACAAATCAATGTTTTGCCATCCAATAACCAAAACAGAACTTAAAAACCTAACAAAAAAGTTGAAAAACAAAAACAGCAGTGGTGATGACGACATTCCAACAAGTCTAGTAAAGGCCTCAATTGATGAGATAATAGAGCCTTTAACATATATATTAAACAACTCAATTAAGTATGGGGTATTTCCTGAAAGCCTTAAGCTTGCATTAATAAAGCCAATTTTCAAAAAAGGAGATAGGGCAGCTCTTGAAAACTACAGACCAATAAGTCTCCTGTCATCCTTCTCAAAAATTTTTGAAATAATAATGGCAGAAAGACTTATGAAATTTCTAGAAAAATGCAGCATACTAAGCAAGAACCAACATGGATTCATCAAAGGCAAATCGACAAATACAGCCATTTTCCAATTCATCAGGAAAATAGTGGAAACTCTGGAGGAGAAAGATAACATCTTTGGACTATTTCTGGATCTCTCAAAGGCATATGATAGCGTCGATCACGAGATACTGCTGGAAATAATGGAACAATATGGAATTAGGGGACAGCTACTGGATTGGTTCAGATCATATTTAACACACCGTGAGCAAAGAGTGTTGATAACAGAAAGAGGCGAAGAAATAAAATCAAACAAAGCTATCATCAAGCAAGGTATACCGCAGGGGAGTATATTAGGATGTATACTATTCTTGCTGTATATAAATGACTTAACAGGGGTTACAATAGAAGAACTAATGGTACTGTTTGCTGACGACACAAATGTATTGATTTCGGATGCAAATGTTCAAGATCTAATAACCAAGACATCAAACACTTATAGGAGAATAGAGGAATGGCTGAAATCACGCAAGCTCACACTTAACACACTAAAAACAAGTGTCATGTGCTTCAGAACAAAACAGTCAACTCAAATTATACCGGAAGAATTAAAAATTGATAAAACAACCTTCAAACTTCAAAGAACTGCGAAATTCCTTGGAATAACAGTAGATGAACACCTTACACGGGAAGAACATATAGAAAAAACAAACAACAGCTTAAACTCAGTATGCTACACAATCAGGGTACTATCCAAATACTTAAGCATGGAATTATTGAGAACTGTTTATTTTGCAAACTTCGAATCCAAAATGAGGTATGGAATAATCTTTTATGGAGCAAACAGGAATATGAGAGACATCTTCATAACTCAGAAAAAAGCCCTAAGAATCATCCTTGGACTCACATGGCGAGAGTCATGTAGAGGTCTTTTCAAAAAAAATAAAATTCTCACATCATATGCTGTATACATTCAAGAATGCTCAAATTTTGTTTTCCGAAATAAACACTTATTTGAAAATGAACTGAGTCAAAGTAAGTATAAAACTAGAGATCCACAGTACATATATCCCAAACATCACCTCACTGTAACAGAGAAAAATTGCCACTATTCTTGTCTGAAGATATTCAATAGATTACCCAATCACATCAGGAGAGAATCTGAATTGAAAAATTTCAAGAAGGCACTGTATAAATTATTAATGGAATTAGAACCATATAATATGGAAGAATTTAATATTTGATTTATTTTGTTATTTGACACTATTTCTTTCTACTATTTGTAGTATTTAGAAATAAAGATGTATTCTATTCTATTCTATTCTATTCTATTCTAGCGATTTCTTGTTCTTCTATTGCCAGTTGTAACAATTCATTATTGGCCTCTATTTGACTCTCAAGCTCTCTACGTGATGTACATTTAGAGTGTTTAGAGTGGGACTTACCAGTTGAAGCTGATACCTTGTGCTGCTTCCTCTTTGTTGATCGGCTTGATATTCCTGATTTCTGCTCCGAAATATTCCTCACAACACTGGTCGATGAAAGAGGTGGAACCATCGCTCTGGATATTACTTCAGACCTGTTTTCTGTAGTATTCTGCGCGACCCTGGATTCCAATACTATTCCATCTTCTTTCCCCTCCACACAACAAGGTTGGGTATGAAGAGCTTGTAAAGATTTGCTTTTACTTCTTGTAACTACACCGTACTGCTCCATATTTTAGTTACTCTTATGCCGAAGGACCACTAATGTTTGGGTTTATACAAAAACACCTTTTGTGTAAAAATCTTTTTTATTTATTCCCAGTTTCGACTGACAACTTGTTTCCATCAATATTTTTTTTCTACTGTCAACTACTCAAAAAATACTTGATTTGAACCATCGATGATTTGAACATTCAAAACAATAAATAATGTAACGAAAATAAATCTTCAACAGTTATTAATTAAAATATAAAATTATTAGTTTTAATATTTATCAGAAAAGTATGATTCATACATCATATTTTCAGTCTGATACTATCATTTTAATGAATGACACCAAGCTCTCATAGTTCTTCCAACAAAAATTGTACTTTCTCAGACGAGAATATTACTTAATAACAACTTAATAAGTACTGCCTCGTATACACGCGTTTTGCTGTAGCTCTCAATTACCTGTAGTAGATAGCTGGTTATTAGTGTTCTACATTGATATTTTTGTGTTGAATGATACAGTTTTTGTGCTTCCTCAGGTAGGACTAACAATTTTCCTATTTGCATGAATAAATTCGATCCGTTTTTTCATCACTGATCGTTGTTTACATCTCTAAGGTCTATATTGGCGACATTGGCGTATCCCAACCCAACCGCGCAGAAAATTGTTGAAAGTGGCGTTCTTGTCCCCCTCCCCGTTGAACGCTTGTACTGGTTTGCGGTTTGCTGTTTTCGATTCTCCACATTTCACGATCTTCGCGTTCTGCACGCATCGCATTGTCGCAGCTCTTACCGCTGTCATAGTAATCGCACAGACCGCACTGGATTATAATATTTAATTTCAGCAGTCCGATAATCGTAGCGAATCATTTCGCGGCCTGATCGACATTTCCTATCATTCCGTGGTCTTCCCCATCTGTAATAGTCTCTTGTAAAGACCCACAAGAGTGAATTAACCTTTAGTTTCCTAATAAAACTAATATTTTTCTGCTAATCATGCCCTCGAATTGCTTTAAATGCTCGAAAAAAGTTTGCGAGTCTGATAAAAATGTGTTACAGTGCTCTTGCTGCCGCATACCTACTATTTCATTCTTCGTGTGTTGATATTTCGCCCGTCGACTCCGAGTTTTTGAAGGAGTAGAAGGGTAAATGGAACTGTCCACCGTGCCTGAGTGGCAAAAGGTTGCTACGCAGTAACTCTCAATCTGATCAGCCTGTAACACTCGAACATTTTTCTCTCCTAATGAGCAAAATGAATTCATTATCGGAGGACATGAAATCAATCAAATCCGATCATTCTCTAATTCTGGCCGAGTTAGGTAAATGCAGATCAACTCTCGACGAAAATACCTCACAGTTGAATAGCCATAGCTCTATTATCAACGAGTGTCAAAATAAATTGTCTCTTGTAGAGTCATCACAAAGCGCTGTGGTTTCGAGAGTTGCTGAGATGACGAACGATATAGTACAAATTAAATCTACTTTATCCGCTGCTCCTGATGGGGCGCCATCTCCACATTCTCTGGATTCCGCTGAGATCTTAGAGCTAGGCAAACGTTCTTACAACATTTTGCTCAGAAATGTACCTGAATCTGAAACAGAGGAAGGTGACGCCGATGTGGCCGTCAAGATACTGGAGTGTATTGATAAGTCAATCAAGAGAGTGATTGTGAAGGTTTCCCGGATTGGAAGGCGTAATCCACCCCACCCGCGTATGCTTAGGGTTTCCTTTTCGAACAACGAAGTAGTCGGAACCATAGATTTAATAGATGGAGCATAAGCTATTTCCCAGACTGTTCATTTTTCTCGAAATTCCCACTCCAACAAACTCCCAATGAAATTAATTTTTGCTTGTATTCCCCTCCTAATCGCGTTTAAATTTTTAAGACGCCTTGTGCTTTTGTAATTGTCAAAATATTATTTCAATCGTTTACGTCGTAATATTTTGGAAAATATGCCACGATGTGCAGTGAAAGACTGTATTTACTATAAAAGTGCAATTTGTGCACGAGACAGGAAAGCGATTCACTTATTCCGGTAAGTTTTTGATATTTTATTCGTGTTTAAGTACCTACATCATATCATGAAATTAGGGGAGGGAGTCAGGGGACTCCAGGGCCGAATTCTTTTTGAATGCTTTCTAATGATTTATACATTGAAATGTTGGGATTATATATCAAGCGTTGAAATAATTGTTTTGAATTTTAGTTTTCCCAAAAATGAGATAAGACGAGAGCAGTGGAGAGTTGCACTGGGTCTTGAAAAGACAGAAATATATACTTACTCTAGTATTTGCAATTTGCACTTTAGTAAAGCGGCATATGATTTGGAGAAATCGCCTTTTTCTGTTAATTTGAAAAAAGATGCCGTTCCGAGTGAAGTAAGATATTTTACCACTTTTAAAGACTTCGCTTTCTTGTCTAGATGTCAATTTGTTTGTAATCTTGTTAGCGATCTTTCATGAACTTCTTGAAATTTGGCAGATTAGCTAATTTTTATAATATATCATGCCTTTTTGTATAAACCTCCATAGATTCCAAGATGAACAAAAAAACGAGATTCTGAATGCTTTAACAATCTTATATTTCTATAGAATGTTAGCACATACTGTGCTAGACCTCTCAGCAGTACTGGGGTTTGTGAAGAAATTGTGAACAATATCGATCTGCCACCAGAAATGAATTGCAGTTCAGAATTCGAAGGAGTGAAAACACCTTATAGTACGAGGAGAAAACAAGTAAGATACATAGCTATACAGGGTCCAAAAAAAGTATCGCCAAACGCTACGCATTGCGTAGCCCTCATAAGAATGTACCGTGTGATGAATTTGAATAATTTACTTCCAATCTACTAACTCGTTAAATTATCTTCAGCATGTCCAATGGCATAGTAATCAATTTCTTCAAAGACAGTTGGATAAAACAGGGAAATACGGCAATGAACTCAAACAATTCGCCCTCACTCTTCATTACTACTCGGTTAAAGCCTACAATTTTGTAAGAAGAACTTTTAATTCTGCTCTTCCCCACCCGAAAACGCTTGCGAGGTGGTATAAAAATTTGAATGGGGAGGCAGGTTTCACATCAGAAATATTTGACTTGCTAAAACTAAAAGTTCGAAACACCTCTTATAAATTGATTTGCAATATAACTATAGACGAAATGGCGATCCGTCAGCAAATTCAGTGGGATGGAAAAAAAACTCATGGCCATGTAGACTTTGGAATTGAAAGTCAAAACGATTACAATGCTGTTGCTAAGGAGGCATATGTTTTCATGCTTGTATGCATAAACCAATCCTGGAAGCTTCCTTTAGGGTATTTTTTGATCGATAGTTTAACGGGTATACAAAAGCAAAATTTAATTGTTCAGTGTCTTAATTTCATACATGAAACGGGTATAGGTATTCGTTACATCGGTAACATTTGATGGAGCAGCAAATAATGTAACGATGGCAAAAGGATTAGGTTGTGATTTGGCTACTAATAATATGAAATCTATATTTATTGATCCTACTTCACGGCGAGAAATAGCGGTATTCTTTGATCCCTGTCACATGATCAAATTAATACGAAATACTTTAGGGGATAAAAAAATTTTAATAGATGAAAATGGTGAGAAGATTAAGTGGGAGTATATTTTAAAATTAAATGAACTTCAGGAGAAGGAAGGTGTTCATTTGAGCAATAAATTAAGAAAATCACATGTGTTGTATAAAAATCAAAAGATGAAAGTTCGATTGGCAACGCAACTATTCAGTGGCTCTGTAGCACATGCGTTAGAATTCTTGAATGAAACCTTAAAGATCGAAGAATTCAAAGGTTCTGCAGCTACCGTTAAATTCATCAGAATAATATACAATAATTTGTTCGATATTCTCAATTCAAGAAGTATGCATCAGAAATATTATAAAGAGCCTTTGAATGCAAGAAATTATGAGTACATTGAAAATACTTTAACAGAAACCTCATATTATTTGAAATCGTTGAAATTAGCAGATAACAAACCTCTCATCGAAAGTAGAAGAAGGATGGGCATTCTTGGATTTTTATTTTGTATCGAAAGTTTGAAACATTTGCACAAACAATTGGTTGTAACAAATTTATTAGTGCATATTCCAACATATAAACTGAGCCAAGATCATGTGGAATTATTTTTCGGCTTGATTAGATCTATGGGGGGTTATAACAATAATCCTACGTCTATTCAGTTCAAATCTGCCTATAAAAAAATGATGCTCCACCTAGAATTAAGGGATTCTTTTATGGGTAATTGTATACCATTAGAAATGATTTCGGTTATGCAACCATATGAAGTAATTAATAAATCATGTGGCAGGGAAAGGATCGCTGAAGAAGAGGACGAAAATGTATCACAACACGTTTACAACTTTTCGCAAAATTTTTGTACAAGTTTGTCTGAATACAAAGAAGCAGTAATTATATATATATCCGGATTTGTTGTATATAAAATCATGCGACGTTTAAAATGTGAAGAGTGCATTGGGGGTCTTGTAGGTGATAGGGCTGATTATTTAATCTCATTTATTTACCAAAAAGAAAGACAAAATTCTTTAACCTATCCCTCAGAGGATGTAATTCTGATATGTAGAGCTGCAGAAAAACATTTACAGCATACGCTAAGCAGAAATGTTCCCACAAATATTGGTACATTACTAACACAAGTGTTACAAAACTTTTTTAATCATCAAAATCTGTTTGAAAAACTTGAGGATCATTTCAAGGAACAAACTGCCTTAGATTCCCATTTTACCAATTTAATCAAATTAGTTGCTTCTACATATATCGATCTGAGAATTCACCATCATAATAAGAACTTGTTTGATAAAAGTCATAGCAAGAGAAATTTTTATAACAAGCTTACATTATTTTCTGGTTTTTAGTATATAGTTATTAGTGTATTATTTAGGTAGTGATTAGTAAGTAGTCATGTATATATGTATAGTGAAAACAATTTTGAATCTGTTTGTAGGCTAGATTTATGTTGCAATCGACAATAATAACTATAAGATTGTACCATTGTTGATGAAATAAATTGTTTTTCCATCAAGTGTTTTTGTATTATCAGGTATAACTCCCTATAATTAGTGGGTACAAGATAGGTACTTCAAAATCCTTTCCTTGAAACATATTTTATTTTCATTCGATATGAAATTATTGGTGACTAATTGAAATATTCACAATGTCCCGTCTCTAATGCTTAATCCGCCCCTGTCCACTTCCCCCACCCAATAAATCCAAATTGATATTTATGGCAGGATTTCGTGAACGCTTTTTTCCACAGATGCTCTATCTCCTGTTTCATTTATCTATGGTCGGAACATTACTAAGGAATAAGAAGAAACTTCTCAATTCTGGAGATTTTAGGCGCGTACTAGTTTCTGACGACAAGACTCCTCACCAGTTGTCAACTCTGAGTCAACTTCGCCTTGAGCTGAAGGACCGCGAGAAGTCAGGAGAGAGGGACCTGACAATAAAGTACACTAAGGGAACGACAACTATTGTAACCCAGACTCCAAAAAATTGAGTGGTAGTATGCACGAGTGGAGCTTTATTTACACGAACATCCAATCTCTCCATTCGAAATATGCCGAGCTCCTCTCTTCTGTTGGAGTTGGAGTACATAATCCATCGCTTATTTTCATTGCTGAATCTTGGTTGCAACCTGATATTTCTGATTCTTTGATCCACATTCCGAATTACCAATTATTTAGGGGGGATAGTATAACTACGAAAGGCTATGGTGGTGTTTGTGTGTACATTAGACTTGACATCTCGGATAGATCTACTGTCGTGTCCCATCAGATTGATGCACCGGGTATAGATAATATTTTTCTCCAAGTCACATTTTGTAATTGTAAATTTGTATTCGGCTGCGTTTATCGCCCAAGAGTGTAATATTCTAGTAGTTGGTGATTTTAATTTACCTCATTTACCCTGGCCTCACATATCTGGACAGTAAGCTGAATCCGCAAATTGCAATTTTACTGACATGTTTCTGAATTCCAATTATTTCCAGCTAATTGATAAGACGACGAGGTAACGCTCAGGTCAAACTCCATCATTACTCGATTTAGTAATGGTAAATGATCGTGGTCTTTTAACTGATATTGAATATCTTCCTCCGTTTGGGAAATCTGACCACGTGACGCTTCGATCGTCTATTCAGTTTCATTCTCAAATACCTGAAGTAACTCAAAAAAATATGTTACTGTGACTGATGAAGTTGCTCTCAATGAGGATCTGGCTGCTCTGGACTGGAATCATCTCTTGCAGGGTTTGGATATTGACGAGATGTGGAATAAGTTTGTCGATGTTCTCAACGAGTATATTTCATCCAACTCTTTTCGTAGGGAAGTTCTCAATAACCCTTCTAAACCATGGATCACTCGAAATATTTTCAGCATGATTCGTCAGAAGAGGGGACTCTGGAGAAGGTATCTGGCTAGTCGTAGACAGGAAGATTACATAGTCCACCGCAAGTTCTCCAACATGCTTTCTGCTACCATTGATGACACTAAGAAATAACACGAGCTCAATATTGCATCGTCTAATGACCCAAAAAAATTTTATAACTATGTTCGAACATTTTTTGATACTAAAGTCTCCACTCCTGTCATAAAAAACACTTCAGGTACTATTTGTCAGAGTTATCTGGAGAGTGCTGAAGTTTTTGCCGATTCGTTTCTCAGCGCTTTCACAACCGAGCCGCCGGGAGCCCTGCCTAGAGTTTCAACATCCAGGCAATCCGTTTCACTTAGCGGCGTTTCTTTTCCTGTTGATGTTGTCGAGGAGAACCTTAAGAGGCTCAGTAGCAATTCTGCCCCTGGTTTGGATGGGCTGACTACAAAGCTCCTGAAAGCTTGCGCTCCCTCCCTTTCCAACCCATTGAGTATGATTTACACGCGTTCTCTCGAATCGAGGAGAGTACCTACTGCATGGAAGAGGGCAATCGTCACACCAATCTTCAAGAAGGGTGACAAGTTTTCAGCTAGTAATTACCGTCCTATTAGTCTGACATCGGTTGTCTCCAAGGTGTGTGAAAGGATGGTGGTTGATCAACTGCAGAATTTTCTCCTTACCAACAACATTTTGCCGCCCTGCCAGCATGGGTTTTTACCGGGAAGATCCGTGTTGACATGCCTGATGAAGTGCGTCGATGATTGGAGTAAGTCTGTCGATTCTGGTATACCAGTCGACATAATCTACCTTGATTTCTCTAGGGCCTTCGATAGGGTACCACTTCGTCGACTCGCTCACAAACTTGAACACTTTGGTGTACGTGGTGACTTGTTGCATTGGATTGTGTCATTTCTTGGTGACAGAGAATTTCAGGTTCGTATTCGTGATCAGTTGTCCTCTCCCAGATCTATCAATAGTGGTGTGCCGCAGGGATCTGTCTTGGGGCCTCTACTTTTTCTCTTGTATGTTTCCGATTTACCTTCTCTTCTGACTTCAATCTGCTTCCAATATGCTGACGATCTTAAACTGTATGCCAATCCGCTTCTGCATCATGACATCCTACAGAAAGATCTCGAGTCGATTTGGCATTGGTGTAATGAGTGGCTGCTCCCCCTGAACGTTGAAAAATGCGTAGTCTTGCATGTCGGCAAAAATAACCCAAGACATACCTATGTTTCGAAAAATATTGTTTTGAGAACAACAGACAGCCATAATGACTTGGGAGTGATAGTGACAGAGGATCTTTCGAGGTCCAAACATGTTGAGTATGTGGTATCAAAGGCGAGACGATCTACCTACCTGATGAGCAAAGCTTTCCATGGATGTCACCCAGAAGTTTGTGCGAAGATCTATACCACTTATATTCGACCTATTCTGGAGTTTTCCGGTCCAGCATGGAGCCCCCACCTGGTGCGGGATGTCGAGGCTCTTGAGAGGGTACAGAGATGGGTAACAAGGATACCATATGGTCGGTCTAGACCCACATATGAAGAACGACTCAAACTACTCCATCTACCAACATTAGCAGAGCGTCGCTTGAGAGGAGATCTAATAATTACATATAGAGCCACACACCAAATGCTCTACGGACTCGATCATCATAACACCTTCTTCCTCAATTTAAAGCACCTACGGGGTCATGAATACAAGATTCTGAAGCAAAACTTCAGAACGACTACAAGACAGCAGTTTTTGCCAAATCGGGTGTTCAACGTCTGGAAAAATCTGCCTGCGGATATTGTTGGAGCCCCTTCTGTGAACGCGTTCAAGTCGAGATACGACAGGTGGTGTGCTCGGCGGTGACTGTGTTTGTGTGATTTGCCTTTGTGCTTGTTGGTTTTTTATGCTCTAGTTTCTCTTTCTGGTGTACTTATATTTGAATTTTATTTTTTATTTCTGAGCTTTTATAGGTTCCAAACCTCAGCTCTCATGTCATTTAATAATAATAATAATTATTATTATTTTTTCTATGCAGTGTACGCAGCTCATCGACTATATTATTTATTTCGGTAAAATACCACTACTAACTTCATGAGAACATCTGGTATTCGATTTTGGATAACTACCTTCTACATCCTGCGGCCTACCACACTTATATTTCTAATAGATCTTTTCATAGTTTTCTCTCAGAGTATCATGAATTGCGTCATGTTTCTTGCGGAGGTGTTTTTTCAAAGTATTGTTCCTAGTGATTATTTTCCTGTATACAAGACAAGAGAGGTCAATTGTTTATATACATTCAGATGCCTGCTCAAGTTATGTGGTAGACTGAATTCTTTTCTATATATTCCACAAGTATCCACTTTATATCTGCTTATACCCTTCATAACAGCTGTCATCTTAGCTGTCTGGAGCTGTGTTGAAGCTGTCTGGAGCTGTGCTGAAGCTGTCTGCTCAGCTGTCTGTCTGAAGCTGTTTTGAAGATGCGTGCTCAGCTGCCTGAAACTGTATTGCACAGCTTAACTGTGTTGTGTACTCGCTTTATATTCACTTCGTATCCGCTTTATATCCGTTTTTGTGTACGTTTTGTATCTTCGGTAATCTTTGACTATCTTCGGAAATCTGCGGCTATGTTCGGAAATCTTCGGCTATTTTCGTGTGTTGTATCCGATTTTGAGAATATTCAAAATGTTGACATGGATATTTTGTTTCAGTTGTATCTAAAATGTTCAACATAGAGAATTGTCTTCGACTAATAAAGTCGTTAGTGGCTTTATTTATCACTACATCTGAAAATGAGCATGCAATAAAAGCTATAAAGGAATGTACGAGAGCAATAAGAAAACTGTATCGGGAATTGCCAGGTTGTACTTCTATTGGAGGAAGCTCATACATAGAACTTCCTCCTCAAATGAAACGAAAAGAGGCCTGTGTCAATGTGAAAAACGATGATGAAGCATGTTTCACATGGTCTGTGATGGCTGCATTACAACCTGTTGAGAAGGACCCCCAACGATTATCCAAGTATCCTCATTATTTCAAAATTTTAAAATTGAATTTCCGATGACAATGAAACAGATACCCAACTTTGAAAAACAAAACCAGATATCCATTAATGTTTATATTCTGAAGAAGGAAAAGAAGAACTTCACTACATTGCCAACATACTTAACAAAAAATAAAATGAATAGACATATCAACTTACTCCTTATACAAGATCACTATTCAAACGATGATACTCCAGTGCGATACCATTATGTATGGATCGAAAATCTCTCTCGTCTGGTATCGAGTCAATTGAGCAAGGAACTTGGACAGAAATTTATATGTGATAGATGTCTCCGGTAGTTACGATCTGATGAAAAACTAAAAGTCTTTCAGAGGATTGTGGAAACATGAATGAAACAGAAGATGTCTGAGATAGGAAACAATACACTCAAGTTCAAAAATCATAAAAAGAGGGAGAAGGTACCTTTTATTATTTATGCAGATCTGGAGAGCATACTAAAACCTACTAACACTAAAAACAACTATCAAGAACATAAAGCTGCAGCTGTAGGATACTATGTAAAGTGCTTATATGATGATTCTCTGAGTTTTATAATAATAATAATAATAACTTTATTGTTCGTATCACCCAAAATTTATACAATTATATCTGTAACATAAAAGCATATCCCATATAGAGTGTAGAACAAAAGGCCCAATATCAGAATTCCATAGGATTCTGTTCCGGCCTCAATTTCTTCTCTTTCTTCTTTATTATCAACACAATACAAAACTCCTGAATTGTACACAATATCATGATATATTTATGATTTTTTTTTTAACTCTTTATTGCATATTTACAATCTACTTAACAATAATCAGTAAATGTTATGAAATAGTTCATAGCTTGAGTTGGGTACCATCCATCAATGGTTCACCACACAATTATTCCTCCAAGAGGTCTTCGGGCCAGGTTCTTTTCAATCTCTTCTCCATGAGGGGTTCGGTGAAAAGATTGCTTATCATAATATTTTCGTGATTTGTGGTTCGGTCCTTGTATTTGTTGATTCTTGGCTTTATTGTATCTTTTATAGATTTTATTCCCAGATCATTTTGTAGACTTTGGTTTGTGACATACCATGGTGCTCCTGCTATCATACGCAGTGTTTTCGACTGGAATGACTCAAGTATTCTTGTGTTGGACGGCTTAGAACATCCCCACAGTTCTTTTCCGTAAGTCCACACTGGTTTAAGGATACATTTATAGATTGTCACTTTATTTTCAAGAGACAGCTTCGATTTTTTGTTCAATAGCCAGTACATTTTCTTCACTTTAATGTCGAGTTGTCGCCGTTTCATTTTTATATGAGTTCTCCATGTTAATTTTTCATCCAAATGTAGTCCAAGGTACTTGATCTCTGTCTGGATTGGTATGGGTGTGTTTAGTAGTTTTACTTGTGGTGGTTTTCCTTTTTTATTTGTGAAAGTTACCTGGGCCGACTTGTTGGTGTTAATTTCAATCTTCCATTTTTTAAGCCACTCAGAGAGAGCATCCAGATGATTTTGTAGTTTTTGAGATGATAACAATGGGTCTGCATCTGAGGTTATAATTGCTGTGTCGTCTGCAAATGTTGCTATGGTAGACTGGTCTGTTTGTGGGATATCCGAGGTATAGATCAGGTAGAGTATAGGCCCGAGTACGCTACCCTGTGGGACGCCAGATCTTATGGCCTTATAATCGGATAACGAGTCCTCTATTTTAACCTGCAAGTAGCGGTCATTCAAGTATGACTTCAATAATTTGTAAAGTCGGTCAGGTAAGACGTTTTTAGTTTGTATAGTAGTCCTGTAACGTTAAATATCATGAATTCCAGGCGGTAATTGAACGCCCCTGTAGGCTTCGAAACTAGGCAATTAATAAACCATCTTCAATGTAACAAAAAAAGTTGTCCTCAAGTCCCCACTTCCGTGCGCCATATGAGTTCGAGAATTTTCAATTGTATTCACGTCTTCTTCTGAAACAAGTGTTTGAAATTTGACATTCAAGTTTGTGAAATTATAATCACACGATTCTTTCGGATATTTTGAATTGTTGAATTCATTGAATTCTGTTGATTTAATTTGGATTTTTTGGGAATCAAACAGAATTTCCGTTTCATCGGGATAGATATTCACTTACTGAAGAACATTCTAGAAAGCCGACCACCATCTTAGGTAACGTTATGAAAGTTATCGATTATATTCAAAATCGTTCAACAACTGACTCGATTTTAGGCTTTTATTAATATAGACCTTCAACATTTGGGCGTTTGGTATATGCAACGAGAACAATTAACGGAAAACAAGGACACGAACAACAACCATTTTTCAACATCTTCGAAAATCCAGTGACTTCAAGAATTTGAACAACCCTTGCCTTCGTTTGGGAGATCACCCCTTGGAATTGACCTTGAGGCCTCTTCAGGGCAAGAATTGACACTGGATGAGTACAAATTTCTTTTCATTCTCTCCAGACGTTTTTTTTCTTAAATTACAGTTACCAAATTTCAAGAACACTTATAATTGATATATTAAGAACTGGACCACCTATTAGTAAAATCTATCAAATTCATTATTTTCAATTCAAGTAGCAAATATTGGATTATTATCACCTTGAAATAATTTCACCTGATTATTTTCATTCATTGTACTCAATACCTGTAAATGAAAGCCGGCCTTCATCTCCTCAGCTGAAATTGTCAGGTTGACTAATAATAACTAATAGTTTAACTTGATTATGAGATTCGTTTCTTGATAAATATTATTTCAATCATAAACTTTTGAATAAATACCAAAGATCTAATTTAAGAAGAAAAAAAAGACTTTCATTGAACAGCTTTTTCTATTTTGTTAGTTTTGATCTTAAGTGAAAGTAACCAATTCGAAAGTAAATTTTAAAACTATCTGGCGCCCTCTATTTTTCAAGAAACCCACCCCCTTCTCCACTCAGAGCTAAATCGCGAGCCCAGCCAATTTAATTTGTGTTACTGTTTTCGATAAAATTATCCGTAAATCAAAATCAATACGTAACAGGCCCTCATGCCAGACTTTGTCAAAGGCTTGTTTTACATCTAGGAACACTGAGTTGCAGTATTCTCCTGTTTCTAGGCAAGTTTTGATTTTGTTGACAATTCGATGGCATTGTTGAATGCTTGCTTCGGAATCCAAATTGATGATCTGGTATATGATTTTTCAGTGTTGTTGTTTCTTCTAGTCTTTTTAGTAGGAGTTTTTCGAATAGCTTAGACATGATAGGTAGCAGACTAATCGGGCGGTAGGATTCACAGTTTGTTGGTGTCTTGCCGGGTTTAAGTACCATGATGACTTGTGCGAGTTTCCACTGCATTGGGTAGTAGCCTATTTCTAAAATTCTATTGTATATTGTAGTGAGAAGAACTATGGCTTTCCGTGGCAGGTTTTTCAGTACGTCTCCTACTATAAGATCGTGTCCAGGTGCTTTGCGCGAATTCAATAATTTAATTTCACTGAATACTTCCTTTGGTGTAAAGGGCTCAATTGGAGGAGATGGCTGGTTAGGAGCTTTTAGAAAATCTTTTATTTCACTGTCAGAGTTACCTTGTTGTTGGTTGGGACTATATACTTCGGCTAGGTATTCGGCAAAAACTGTTGATTTGTCAGAGTTTGTCCGAGCCCAAGTTCCATCAGATTTTTTGATGGGTGAGTTGCTTACTATGGGCTGTTTCAGCTTTTATTTTGTTGCTTTCCACAAAGAATGGTCGTCAGGGGAGAGCTGGGTTATGTAGTTATGGAAACTGTTGTTCTTTATCTCCTGTAAGGTTTTCGTGATTTCGTGGGTCAGTCTGTTTAGGTTCCTTTTGACTGATGGGTTTCTACTACTTTGCCATAGTCGTCTTACTCTTCGTTTTTCAGATATCATTTGCCTAATGTGTAGTGGTGTATTTTGAATTTCCACTTTTTCACCTGCATCTGGTGTAGCAGTCCAGGACGCGTATTGTATGATTTCTGTCAGGTATTTAGTAACTTCTTCTATTTCTTCATCATTACTTATTCGATGGTTCAGAGTTATGGCTTCATCAATTGTTTTCCGAAATAGTTCCCAGTCTGTTTTTGCGGTGCATAATTTTGGTATAGACTTCTTCTGGATCGGTTGAGTGCTAAGGTTGATTATTATGGGACTATGATCGGATGAAAGATCGTAACAGGATTCAATATTGTTGTGTACATCACCAATGCCTTTAGTTATTCCAAAATCAAGCAGGTCGGGGATTTTATTCAAGTCAGTGGGCCAATAAGTGGGTTCTCCTGTAGAAAGGATATTGAGGTTATTGTTTAATATCGTTCTGTATAGAGCTCGTCCTTTGTGGGTGGTTAATCTAGATCCAAATGCAGTATGTTTCGCGTTCCAATCGCCTGCAGTAAGGAAACGAGGGCCTAGTGTGAGTATGAAGTCGTTGTATTCTTCAGTTGTTACAGTATGGCGTGGAGGACTATATATTGCTGCTATACACAGGGGCCAATGGAAGGTTTCCAGATTCAGTACAGTTGCTTGGATTTTGTTAGTGATATAAGGCCTTTCTTCATGGTGTTTAATTGTATTTTTTATTATGATTGCTGATCCGGCATGAGCTGTTCCATCTGGGTGGTTATTATAATATATGTTGTATCGTGGTATTTTGATATTAGTATAATAGGTTGCATGACTTTCTGAGATCAGAAGGATGTCGATTTTGTTGATGTTAGGAAAATATTCTATTTCCAGGATATGGTTTTTTAGGCCATTGGCGTCCCATGCAGCTATTCGTAATGATGTAGCCATTAGTTCGTTAGTTTGTTGATAACAGTAGTGAGCATGCTTAGGATCATGCTGTTTCGGTTGAGCAGTTGTGTAAATAAGTTTTTCAATTCCTCGAGGAAGCCTGTTAATTTTTCTGATAGTTGATCTATGCCATCTGTGTCTTGGGTGTTTAGGGCTTGGTCGTAGGTTTTATCCGATTTACCAATATTCCTTGGTTGAGTTGGTTGCGGTAGTGTTTGGACTTGGGGAGTATTGGTTGTTGGTTGGTTTTGTGTGTTAGCTCTGTTTCCTTTAATTCTGTGTTTCATATTTATCAGGTCGTGGTAAACAGTGCATCCTTTATAATTTGCAGGGTGAGCACCTTGGCAAAGTGCACATGTGGCTGGGGTATCTTTTTGTTTCCGGCAATTCTTACTGTCATGGTCTTGTCCACATTTAACACAGTTATAGGGTTTTCTGCAATATGTTTTGCTGTGTCCATAATCTTGACATCGCATGCATTGAACAATATTGTTTTTAAATCTTGGTGGTTCAACTCTGATTTTAATTTGTCCAAGAAATTCCAGATTGAATATCTCTTTATTGTTTTTTTGAGGCTCTAGATCTATGAAGTGAAGTGAGAGTGGATCTTTACTCACCCTGTGCTTGGCATTGATGATATTTCTCACTTTATGGCCTTTCGTTTCGAGCTCCTGTTTAATTTCGGGTATTGGTATTGAGTGGTGCAATCCACGTATAACTACTCTATAAGCCCTTTCTTCCTTCAATTGATAGGTGTGATGTATGATATCTTCAGATCTCAGGTGATGTATTAATTTTCTATACGTTTCTGAATTGACTGGGTTGACTTTGATTATATTGTTTGCCATGCTTTTAACGACATATGATTCAGGAGGGGTCGCTGTTGTTAAGTTTGCTATCATATCCTTATAGTTTGACACGCCATAAATATATATGGGTGGTGGTTTGTGGATTACTTCTCTTCCGTTATTTTTCCTGCCTTTCCCTTGCTCATCAGGTAAAGTATTTCCGCCATCATCGTTTTGGAGTTGTTCAAATCTGTTGTTTGTTTCTATTTGTTCTGCACTTTCTTCTGAAGTTTGGCGACTAACTCTTTTCCTTTTGTTGTTGGTGACTACTTGCCATGTGTGAGTTTTAGGGACTCGATAAACTGGATTTCCATGTTGGTCAAATCCAATCATGTTTCCTGAAAGGGAGCTATTATTTTGTGATCGATTATCTTGTGTGGTGTCTTTCATCTGGACATCCTGTGTATCATTCTGATTAGGGTTTATCAGATTCCCAGGCGTGGAACTCATGTTTATTTCCTCGCTATCAGCGGTTATCTGATTCTTGGGACATCTGGTCAACTTTATCGCGTTTGTGTATCAATTCTTCTGAAAGAATGCAATCCAATAATATATTAATACTGGTAGAAAAAACGGAATAATTATGAGATTTTTCTATTTTTTTTTCCACTCAGTAAGAGCAGCAAATGTCTTATTCACTGCCCCAAATTTTTATGAAAATGAACACTTTTTTTTTCGAAGTTATCAGCCAAATTCGAGAATCGTTTTCTAACACGTGAGCACTGTATCGCGGTCCGAATATATTTATGATATATAAACTCCAGTATAAACTAAAAAAAAAATCACATTTCGAATATAAGACAAAACAAAATGAAACAAATGAGAGACAGAAGGCAGCGAAAATTGGACCACATACGCATACATACATACACACATACCCACACACATACATACACACATACATTCATACATCCATACATACATACATACATACATCCATACATACATACACACATACATACATTCCCCTTTTTTTCAACTAGACGTGTTGACACTGACTGAGATATATCATCGACCTTATTCTCGCTGTGAAAGAAGAAACGGACCAATCCAACTCCAGTCTATCCAGAGCATTGATGCACTCAACAATATTAAGCCGCGTACACATCTGAGCAAAACAGCCGAATGAGCACATCGCGCTCATGTTGCGCGGTGCCGATCCGCAATTTGTCGGTCCATCAAAGGAACGGGTGGACGGGTTTATTTGACATCTTTTCCTCGAACCGAACGCACACATTTAAATATAGATTTCTCGTTTCCATCGTTTACGTTCGTAAGCACTGAACTGACACATCCGTTGGAGCGGCTCCGAACACATGCTCATGCTGTTCGTGCGTCGGAAAGAAAAATTATCCGCATAAACGCTCATTCGGTGCGGCGTGCTCATTCGGCTATTTTGCTCAGATGTATACGCGCCTTTAAATTCAACGTGTGAACATCAGTCCGAAACCTGATCCTGTTGTACAAGTAGGGAGGTGTCTTAAACTTCAAGATTTGGAAGTAAAAACAGTTCATATACAATTTTGCTCTATTCAGCATGCTAAGCCAGCCTGACCTATTTAAATAAGGGGATATATGATCTCTCCTTCTCACGCCATAAAGAAGTGGAAGGCAAAAATTCTGGACCTTTTGTATTCGGTAAAGACTGTTGAAATCCAAACAAGGTGCATACACTGAACAACAGAAATTGAAATGAGAGAGCACCAGGGCGCCAAGAAGAACTTTTTTAGTTTTTACAGGTAGATAATGCCTATGTGCAAAAATACTCTTTAACCCACCATATGCCAATCTGATCTTTTATGTAACATGCTCTCTGAATCGCAATTTCGAATGCAATATGTGCTTGGAGAAGTGTGTGTGGCCTAGAGTGTTCAAGGAGGCTATAGTTGTGCCAATATTCAAGGGGGGCGATGATAAACTGGTAACAAATTATAGACCAATCACTCTAATAACGCATCTGGCAAAAATAATGGAGAAGATTATCAAAAAAAGGTTATCAGCTTATATAGATAAATACAATATTTGGTCCGACAGACAGTTTGGGTTCAGGGAGGGGGTGTCCACGGAGGATGCTCTGCTGGCGCTCACTTCGATGGTGTCCGCGGCTTTGGATGCGGGCAGGCCCAGTCTGTGCGTGTTCATCGATTTGTCCAAGGCGTTCGATACCGTTAGCCATGAGTTGCTGCTGCGGACGCTGGGGGATATCGGTGTCAGGAGTGGTCCCTTGGAGTTGTTCAGAAGTTACCTGGAAGGCAGAAACCAGTCTGTGAGGGTGGGTGGCGAGCTGAGCATATTGTTTATTCTTTGGTTGTGATATTGCTGTTGTGTATGTTTATGCGAATTTATGCGAATAAACTTATTATTATTATTTTTTTTTCCTTCGTGTGAGGGGAAAACCCTTTATGGGCGCCCAGAGGGTCCGCACTCTAGGTAGTGTGAGACTCCGAGATCTTGTTTGGCTACTCACTAAAAACCCTTCACACATTCCACGGAGAAGTTCTTCGTCCAGCCCTTGCAGCGTCCCTTAACAAAAGAGATGAGCTGCAAGTGGCATCTAGAGTTCATGGGATCTGATGATATGCAGTGACCCAAGCAACACCGCCTTCTGCATTCTGTGCGCTAGTATCTCGGCCCAAGATCTGCAGGCCGGAATAATCTTCAATTCGTCCACGTAGTTGGCTCTCATTCCTCCGAGACATCCTATGATCAGTACAACCATCCTGACTTTATGACCCGGGTACATAGTTCCAAGCTCGAAAACAAGATCTCTGTATTTTTGACTTTTCTGCTCTTCCTTCATCACCATGTTGTTTTCTGTAGGGGATGAGAATTCCACGACGAACAATTCCTTCAGCTCTTTGTCCAAAAGAAGTATGTCTGGCTTTATTGCATTGATCTGCCGTGTTGTTGAGACAGGATAGTTCCAGTATATTCGTGCTTTCTCGTTCTGGACCACCGCTTCAATCTCCAGAGGCACATATGGTAGCACCGGTTCTTTGTCTATCTCATATGCCGCCCTCAGATGGAAGTAGAGAACTCGGAGTGCCGCGTTGTGTCTCTCTATATACCCCGATGGAGCATGGACTCTGCAGGCGGAAAGAATGTGCATAATCGTTTCTTGTTGACTATGGCACGCTCTGCACGTTTTTGGGGTGTCCATTTTCATGATGTTCTTTTTATACCATCTGGTATTTATTACTCCATCCTGACACGCCATCACAAATCCCTCCGTCTCTGACTTAAGGCTAGCCGACTTTAGAAAGGCGAAAGACAATTCTTCCGATAGATCTTGGTCTTTTAAACTCCTGAAAAATATGGAGTGCGGGCTCTTACTCATATGATGTTCGAGTAATGTATTCGACTCAGACTTCCGGATCAGTCTTACTAGCCTTCTTTGGTCCGCTTGAGTGATCGGTGCTCCAGCACGCTCAGGATCGATCGGCACGCCGGTTATACCGAGCTTCTCCAAGGCTCTCTGTCCAGCTCGGAATAGGAAGGCTCCGTGGTTCGCGAGTTCATGCTGAGCTACAAACTTCAGAAGCGGATATTCACTTCTTAGGACCCTTACTGCTGTTTCCAATGTTTGTTGATAGTGTTGATATTCCAAACATTGCAATCCTCTACCCCCCTGGCTTCGGGGAAGGTATATCCTCTGAATCGAGCTATTAGGGTGAAGGCTACGATTCATGTTCATCGTTTTTCTTGTTGACCTATCAAGATCGAGGAGTTCGTTCACCGTCCAGTTTACCACCCCGAAAGAGTAGGTAAGTATCGGGATGGCTAGCATATTTGTAGCTGATACTTTGTTCTTTCCTGACAGCTGTGATTTCCAGATGTCTCTCAGCTTCTTCTTGTAGCTGGCTGATAAGGCGTCCTTTATCTGGGTTGTCTCCAGTACTCCCCTCTGTTTCATCCCGAGAAACTTGTAAGTTTCTCCGTCTTCCAGACGTCGAAAAGTCATTCCATCTTCCAGTTGGATATCTTCTCCTGGATCATCAACCCTTCCCCTGCGGAGATGAAAAACAGCACACTTGTCCAAACCAAATGACATTCCCATTGCAGAGGTGTAGTCGGAAACGATATTCAATAGTTGCTGTAGTGCGGTCCTGGAAGGAGCGTAGAGTTTCAAGTCGTCCACGTACATAAGATGGGAGATCAGGTGGTTCCTTCTGCCTTCAGCTCGATTGATAGTGGCATGA
Organism: Coccinella septempunctata; assembly: GCF_907165205.1. Classification (NCBI taxonomy): domain Eukaryota; kingdom Metazoa; phylum Arthropoda; class Insecta; order Coleoptera; family Coccinellidae; genus Coccinella; species Coccinella septempunctata. The sequence continues at coordinate 38,008,945 of NC_058192.1, read as the reverse complement.
GTGTTATGCAGAATAATAATAACGAATTAGCGAATCTCACTGGAACACTCCTCTTCTGTACCTCACCCATCCCGTATAAACGGTTCGTCCCTCTGCTCGGATGGCAAACCTCGTTTTCCACAACGCAATGATGCCTTTCTATCGCATGGATGATGTTAGGGTGGACTTTCAGCATTTTTAATAGCCGTATGATCAGGTCGTGCGGCGAGGTGTCAAATGCTTTCGCGTAGTCTAACCATGATGTATGTAGGTCGCGCTTGTAATGTCTGGCGTCTAGGCATACGCTCTTGTCGATCAGCAAGTTGTCCTTGCATCCTTGCACTCCTCTCTTTGCTCCCCTCTGTTCGTAGATACTGTCCCACACTAGTCCAATAACCCTCAGAATTTGATCTTGAATAACACTTGTGAGTATCTTGTAGTGTAGTGTATTGAGGCAAGTGATTGGGCGATAGTTCTTGGGTTGCCCTAAGTCCCCTGATTTTGGTATCAGCACTGTCCTACCCTCCACCAACCATGAAGGAATGGGCTCACGGCGAATCAGCATTCCGCTGAATAATCTTGCCAGGTGTTGATGTGTAGCGAGAAAGCTCTTCCACCAGTAGTTCTGAATACCGTCTGGTCCGGGTGCTGTGAAATCATTCTTGTTCTTAAGGGCCAGTCTAATATCTTCGGTTGATATTTCAGAAAGTTCGTCGTTCTGCTGTAGGGTTTGATCACACATCTGCTGGAATCTGGGAAGTGTTGGAGTATCCCTGGTTTTTGCTGGTTGTTCGTACAGTCTTTTCCAAAACTCTTCGACGTCCTGAGGTGATGGTGGGTTTTGCACCTCTTGCTGTTGAGGTTGAAATAATTTCGATGGTTCCGCGGTGAAGGTGTTGTTATCTTCGATCCATCTTTTTCTCCTTATCAATTTCTTTCGTGCTGCTGCAAGTGATCTTATTTCATCTACAGCTTTCTGCTTCAGTTGATGGACTGTGGGCAAGTTAAAGGTACCATGTATAGCACGAAGCTCCTCAATCATCTCCCTCATTCTCTTGCTCGTTTAAGTTTTTCCTTTCAGAACATCTATGACACATTGGTACCAAGATGCCTGCTGCCTCATTGATTTTATTTTGATGTCAATTCGATTTAGCCTTTTCTTATGCTTATATATTATTATTATTCGCAGCTGTACTTTTCGGTGGACACAGTAGATAAGCGGCTGCTCTCACTGCAGCCTCCACCTCTTCCAGTGAACAGGTCTCGTTAAGATGATCTTGAATGATGCTATTCAAAACGGCTAAATCTTCAGCCTTGTGTCTTGATTTTATCCGGGTGGGTTTGATCAGTGGGTCTCCAACGGCAGCCTCAAATGCCTCTTTTGTATTGTCGACTAACTCTGATGAATCGCTCACTGTCCTTGGCCTTTGTTGCTGTCGGTCTGGAGCATCTGTCACCTGATCTCCAGCTAGTTCTCTCTCTGGAACTTCTCTCACTTGTTCCGTTCTTGGCCTTGCTTCCAGGGCTACAGCTTCACTTCTGTGAGTCATCGCTTGGTTTTGTTGGTCTGGAGCATCTGTCACCTGCTCTTCAGCGCGTTCTATATCTGGAACATCTCTCACATGTTCCGTTATTGGCCTGTTGGAGCGTGCACCAGTCCTGGTTCGGCCCGCGATATCACACAAAAGGGCTACAGCTTGTTCTTGAGTTATGTCAACCGTCAATTGCTGATGTTGGCTCAAAGCATCTGTCACCTGCTCCTCAGCTTGTTGTTCCAACCTTCCTTGCTCTCGAGACCGCTGCAAGATTCCTCTTCTTTTGAGATGACTGATCTGATCTCTCAGGTTTTGCTGCGTCATGTAGTTGAGGTCTGGACAATTTTCGCACCACAGACCATGCAGCCTATTCATGTATCCCCTTCTGTCGGGTCCTGATCTTCTGTATAGCGCAGACAGCAGGCTATGCTGCTCGGGCGTCCACTTGTGGCGTCTCCTTTGTGCTGTCCTGTTTCGGCTGCCGGTTCCGACTACGGGGTGCTCTTGCGAGCTTTGAATCCCTATGCGACCGACTACCTGAACTCTCTCCTCGTCGATGTCCTCCTCGTCTAGAGGCGTAGCTTCTTGTGTGGCAGGCGCCCGCCTTCTCAGCGTTCAGCCGTTGGTGTCCCGCATGCTGTCACGTCCAGCACCAACTCCAGACGTGCCCTGACGTTGTCCATCACTTCTTTCATTGTAGCACAAAGTTTTCCACAAAGGGCTGTTTGGCGAATTATGCACTGATAAGATATAATACCTGCATTCTTATCCCGGATTCGCTTAACTAATCCTTTTTCTTTGCCAATCATCGCTGGGGCACCGTCGGTTGAAATCGATACCATTTTATCATAACTCAAGTTGGATTCTGTGATGAATTCATCAAATGTCTTGAATAAATCTTCTCCTCGAGTGTTACCTTTCAACGGCAATATTGCTAGCAATTCTTTCCTGAACACTTTATTTTCAAGGTCAAAAAATCTGACGAAAATAGACATTTGTTCATCATCAAGAATATCACATGATTCGTCAAGTGCTATAGCATAGCAAGGTGCTTTTTGAAGAAGTTCGAGCAAAATTCTTTTGATATCATTAGCTAAAATTTCAGTTCTTCTTGTATTACTTCTGGTCAACAGTGGAATACTTTGAATTGCAGCGGCACCATCTTTTTCCTCTTCAAATAAGGCCTGGACCACTTCCAACATGCATTCTTTCACTATTTCAGAATCTGAAAATGGTTTCTGGTGTTTGTTAAGTGTCCAGCAAACACGCAATGCTGCTTCTGTGACCTTTTCTTGCTCGCTCATGCAACGAGCTAGTATGTTCGTGCTTTTCTCGTTAGAACTTAGGTGAGCCAAGAGTTTTTTTTTTTTAGAGTCTCACTGCCAAGAAGAAAGTTCTTCTCAAATTGTTGATGGGTTGTTTCGTAGTGTCGCTTTAAATTGGCACTTTTGATAATTGCGACGGTCTTATTACATATCAGGCAAACTGGAACTGCCTGAGGCCTATCAGGCAGCGTGAAACAGTATTGTTCAGTCCACTCAGTCAAAAATCTTCTATTTTCGCTGTCCACCTTACGTGAAACGTGTCTCCTTGATCTCTTCTAAAAGAAATGGTTCTGCAACAATCTACAAACGGAACTACGCTTGACGACTTACGAAGAACCGCCAATCCACTCCATTTCTTCCGCACCTGCGCACTACCAATTTCGACGAACTCTGATATTCAACGCAGTTACGGGTGCGACAGCATACATTGATTTACACTACGTGCCAGCCAATCGCTAGCACGGGCTTTCGGGTGACCAACTACTAAAGCCGTTCGCTTCCGAACATCAACTCGATTTTCGCCAGAAACGCGATTGTCATGTCATAACCTTGTTTTTGTTTCTGGTTTCTGAGATGTGATGTGATTGCTGTGATCATTTGAGGAAATTCCTTGGCAAAATAACAAAACAAGGCCGGGTTATGAAAAGGCAGTTCATATTGCTATAGAAGGAATCTTATATTTTCAGTCCGCTATTAGAATTTGGTATGAATTATGGAAGCTGTGATGTGAGTACATATTTAATAACAGTGAGTTTCTATGAATGTATTCAATATTATGTAAGTACCTAGTATAAGTTTTTATAAAATGCTGATTTTTTGCAGGATAAATCCCCTGATTTGTGGAATATGTCAAATGGTGTTCGGAAATATATCTGATGTAAAGAAGGGACATCTTCGGAAAATCCATAATGAAGACATCCAAAAGAACTAAAACCAACATACATACATTGTGTTGTCTTTGTCCTGCTAAGAATAAAAACAAGTTCTGTAGTATGTTTGTGAGAAACATAAGAGTGAGGTAGCAGGCTGCATACCTATTCAGGGAGTTCGCTATTCAGGAATAACTGTCAAAATTTGAACAGATGGTAACAACAATATATCTGTATCATTTCAGAATCAATTTGATTCATCACTTTAGTTAGAATTGCACATATTCAGTGATATTTGTTGAAACACATATGCATGGCATCGAGCAATATGATAACCTCAAAACAAAAGTATCTACTATCAATATTTCAGGAGAACCTTCAGATCAAAAAGTCTGCAGATGGAGTATCAAAAGTGACGATAATGAAAGAGGCTAAGGATGCATTCTCAACTTATGCTTGATTGATGGATAAATGTCAATTTGTATATAATAGTTAATTCAGTGGTAAGCATTCAGAATATCATTCTCGTATCACATTTTGACCTATATACTTCTATTCAATGAGTTTCAATTGCTATTTCTTTCAATATATTGAAAACATTTCAGTATTTTTGTTTTGGAAATCTAGTGACTGTCAAATCGCTTATCGGGCAATCAAACTTTTGTGAAACCCGCTGTTAAGATTTCAGTGTATGTTTTTCCAGCAGTATTATTTTGTAGATCACTATACATAGGTATTGACCTGATATGCCTGAGTTCAAATAAAATCAGTGTATATCCATAATATGCTTTGAAAATTTGTTTCTTGTAGAGCATATTCTCGATCTAATGATTTGAAGATGTGTATTAACAGTTAATTTTTGAATTAAACCTCATTATGTATAAATTTGCTGTATTTCATTAAACCACCTCATTAAAGAATTTCGAAATATTGTTTTGTTTGACTTTCCAATTCTAGCTTCCAAACATAACCAGAAGTCAGAACCTTATTCCTCCTTTCATGAAAAATGTAAAAATATGGCGAATTCTTATTGACATAACACTAAAACAGAATTACATACTTATATAATTTTCACTTACATGAGCAGTTGTTCAACCACGACATGTGTTTTGCCATCACAAAAGAATCTTGAGATGGGTGATGGTGAACTGTTGTGATAACAAAACACATGTCGTGGTTGAACAACTCGTGTTAGTGAAAATCATATACCTATGTAATTGTTTTTTATTCAATTATGGACTTTCATCAAGTATCCGCCACATCAATTCAACATATTTTCATGATTAGGCTTGTTCGTAGAGTGGTTTGAAACGGTTGTGAACTGTACAGAGCAAGCGCAAATGGATTTTCGCTACCCTAAAATGGAATTGCGCTTGCTCTGTACAGTTCACAACCGTTTCAAACCACTCTACGAACAAACCTATTATTTCAAAGAATTAGTTATCTGTTAAAATCTACATGAAGTATTGGGGAATTAATTCGAATTTGACTCTCATTATTGTCCGATTATATCTATATGGATTTGTTGCAACAAAATCGAATCAACACATTTTAGAATGAAAATTTCGAAAGAGTAGGTTTAATATTTTTGGCGAATATACATATCCGATTTTATATTACGTATTCCCAGTTAACGTTTTGAAAACGAATTGGCGTCATATAGACCACGCCCTCTTCCATCTCATTGGCCCGCACATAGTGTAAGTTAATGTATGCTGGGTGAGACAAAGTTATGGCGATGCCTTGTTGACCGAAGCTCGAAGCGTTTACCGGGTCGATTCGAAAGCACATCGCACGAATCGTTGGCGGGTGAAACAGGTCATGAATGTATTTCGAATGAATCAAAGTAGAATCAGAACCAGAAGTAGTAGGTTTTGGATTAAATGTTGCTTTAAAACGTATGAGAGCAAGGCGAGTAGGGACAAAATTTCAAAATGAAAATATAAAACAATAAAACTCAACAATTTGACGGTCCAAGTTTTACCCTTTCCCCGCCTGTTGCTGACCCTAGCTCTAGTGTATGTTCATGATAGCTTTCATCCAAATTTATCTCATTTACTTGGTTATTCAGATTATTATCTTCTTCTGTCTCATTATACTCCCTTGTTACCTCTTGGTTATGTGGAAAATTTAATAAGATAACCTCTTCTCTTTTCTCTTTCTTGATCGCTGAAGGGCCTTCTTCATTTTTTGGTATAAAGATAATATCTCTATGTATTTCCATTCTTTGATTTTCTGGTAGGTATCCTTTCACATCTATACGCTGTATCCTAATATCCCGAACATATTTTCGCATCTACTTTTAGCCTCTTCTGTTTAGGTATATGAATGCTAACTTTAGTTCCAAACTCGTGAAAGAACTTTATGTAGGATCCACAATTGTGTAACATAAAAGTTGTAAATAAATGTTGTCGTGCATGGAAGACTTTAGAAGTTCGAACTTTCCGAAGTCTTTTCGTTGTTGAAAATATGGTCCAGCTTTGCGCCTTGAAACAAAACAGATTTCTATAGAAATCTGTTTCCTATAGAAACAATAGATAACTATAGTCTATCCAAATCCGAGAGGCCAGCGTAAACAAACTGACTAACGCGTGATCTTATTTGAGGTACTCCTCTTATTGGTCAAAGCTTCAGGAACGCCATGTTTGCAGGTGGGAGTAATGCAGAACCGCATTACGTTTGATTCATTGATTGTATGCGAATTGTTGTGCAGAATTGCAGAGGTCATTCATTGCTTTTTCTTTCGTAAATTGGTTTATAGTTGTAGCAAGTTATTCAAGTTACAAGCATTTAAGATAATGTCAAGTACTGATACTGCTGAGGAATCGCGTGTTGACTTAAGTCCTCCAAAAAAGAGACGTCTCAAACGACACTTCAGTGCCGAGATAAAAGAAATGATTTTGAATACTTATAAAATTGAGATAATTCAAAATGCAGGAATGTGTTTAAAGGACGTAGAACTCCAAGTTGCTGAGAGACTTGGCATAAATTCCGGTGTTCTATCACAGCCGGCAACAAATCAAAATCGGACCACCAAATGGGAGTCCTTATCAGATTTCGATTAAAATGTAATACGGCGAAAAGTTCACGAGTTTTTCTTCAGAAATGAACACCCGACTATAGAGAAAGTATTAAAAATAGTTAATGAAGACTCGAACTTGCCAAATTTTAAGAAGAGTACCTTCCCTATAATATTGAGAAAACTTAATTTCAAATATGGACGTCGCCAACGCAACAGTTTTTTTTTATTGGACCGTGACGACATTAAATGTTGGAGAAGAAACAATCTCACGAAAATTAGGGCCTTCCGTGATGAAAACAGGAAGATTTACTACTTGGATGAAACTTGGGTAAATGCCGGTCATACTAAATCAAAAGTGTGGACCGATGAAACAGTTACGTCTTCTCGGCAAGCGTTACTTGCTGGACTATCTACTGGATTCAAAAATCCGTCTGGTAAGGTCTTGAATTTTGAGTTTAACCCTCGTTTAACCCGCGGTTTCATAAAGCTTGATCAGAGAATCAACGATCGATTGACGGATGAAAGTCAATTAGTTTTCAGTCGATAAGTTGGTCATAAGCATTCTGAATATCATTCTTGCACCAAATAATTATCTATACACGCCCATTTAATGATTCTCAACTGCTACTCCTCCAATATATTCGGAAATATGAAAGTTTTAATGATTTCCTTCGGGAAATCAAATGCCAAATCGTTGATCGAGCAATCAAAGTTTTGTGAAACTTGATGTAAGTACCTTTTTGGTGGAAAACAATTTCAACATTCTTTTTCAAATGAAGTGAATATATTTTTCCAGGCAAAGGGCAAAGAATTATAGTGTGTCGTATTGGCAGTGACACTGGTTTTTTAACTGGAGGACTCTGGACTTTCCAATCCAAAAAAACTGGTGACTACCATGAAGAAATGGATGGTCAGTCCTTCGAAAAGTGGTTCGAGGGTATACTTCCTAAATTGGAGGAAAATTCTATAGTAGTTTTAGATAATGCTCCTTACCATTCAAGGAAAATGGAAAAAATTCCTAATTCACAATTCAGAAAAAGTGATATCCAACAATGGTTGAGGGAGAAAAATATTGATTTCACCCCTGACCTCATAAAAGCGCAATTGTTGCAGATAGTCAGGCAGAACAAAGAAAACTTTGAAAAATACATCGTGGATGAAACCGCGAAGGCCCAAAATATTACTGTACTTAGATTACCGCCCTACCACTACGAACTGAACCCTATTGAGTTGATTCGTGCCGATGTCAAGAATTTTGTGGCAGATAAAAACACCACATTTAAAATGACTGACGTCCAAAATCTTTTTCAAGAGGCTCTCTCACGGGTTACTTCCGAAAGATGGAAACATGTGCGTGGAACATGTCAAACAAAAAGTTGAGGTAGACATGTGGAAACTGGATAATATTATGGATGATATAACACCAGTCATCGTCAACTTAGAAGAAAGTTCTGCATCTTCTGACGACACTACGGGCTAGTCACTTTTACAAAAAAATATTGTTACACAATTATATTATACATAGTATGTATTAAAGTGGGAACTTTAGATTAATTGTTCATTACTGAGACTCGTAGATAAGCATACATAATTTTCACCGGAACGGGTACACTCAAAAAGTTTTAAAATATAACGCTCTCGGAATTAAATTTATTAGTACACCTCTGCGTTATCACATTCTTGGCGCGTGATCATTGCATGCTGCAATGTTTACGCTGGCCTCTTGGATTTGGATATACTATAGATTTATCGCCAACCCCTACAGATGTTAAGGGAAAGGTCTAAACTTTATAGCAACAGCATGTGTAACATTAAGTCATTGACGCTGGCGTGAACAAAGCTTCTTTTTAACATTGAGATACGCCAGATGACGTTTGCTGATTGATGGGACAATTTGAAGACGGGGTAAGTACCATCCCAGACTTGGTACTGCTGGAGTCCCATTGGTCCAAAAGTAAAAGAGACATCCCCTAAGTTTTCCAATCAGAAATGTGGGTGGGCCTTGAAGCTTTAAAATCATTACTCTTTCCGGAAAACATTCATTCATTCAGACAGTTAGATTCAGAGATTCAGATTGATTCGCATAAGTGTCGGGTTCAGTTTTGAATATAGACGAAAGACGAATAGACGATTCAATACTTTTAGATGTTTAGGCGATTAGACGATCAGAGTTTTGTTTTGAAGTAAATAGTCAGCAATCGGTCACAATTCACAATATATTTAATATATTGTGTAGAGTGAATCCAACGTGTAGGGGAGAGTTCCTTTGAATCGGACGGCCCATGAACCGGACACTAAAGTTTTCTACTACACTCGATGGTAATTTAGCACCCTTTACGTAAATCCCATTTTTGCAACAAGGCGCGAGCCACAGGGTCGGCCATTTTCCAAGAGATATCGATCAATGTTGCAAAAATAGGATTTACGTAAAGGATGCTAAATTACTATCGAGTGTAGTAGAAAACTGTAGCGTCCGGTTCATGGGCCGTCCGAGTTTTATTAACTACACCATTACGAAGAAGGGAAATATAGGTTTACTTTTGTCTGAAAGAGAATCATACCCTAGACCAGATAAAAAAGCCTACATTTTGGGGGCTCGTCCGGGATATCGAAAGTGAATTTCATCAACGGGAATAAAAGTCCATACATCAACCAGCATTTGAAGAAAGAATTGAAGCTACTTAGACGAAGTGCATCAACGACTGGAGAATTTCTTTCGACGTCCAACCGTAAGCAGCGAAACAGACGACGAGGAGCAACCATCGCAATTGTGAAGTGTGTGATGTGTTTAAAGGCCAATTTGCGAAAATCTAGTGACGTGCAAAACTTTTGGATCACATACGGAAACAAGGTAGGATCTTTCCTTATAGTCGACCAACGGAAAACGAATTGCTTTGTTGTGTGTTAACTCCAATAACTGGACGAAAGTTGCAGCACTTATTTTTTCGAATTGAGACTTCTTTGTTGAAAGACGAATTGGCTTCCAGGAGACATAAGGATTTCTTCGAATTGTTCGAATATTTTGATTGAGATTTTGCGAATAACTTTTGTGTATTCAATTTTTTTTGTTAATTAGACATTTGATCCAGTATTAGACGTTACGCACTAGAAAGAGGAGACGTATTGTTGTTTTGAAGTTTTATATTGCTCATTTTTTTTTTAATTACCATTGTGTAGTATATTTTGGATATTCAGTTTCAAGATAAAGGGATTTTTGAATTAGATATTCAATTATTATTGACCTAGATAAGGGTGAGACGAACGGAATCTGTAGGATTGTGATTCCGATATTTTTTTTTATAGATATTTTGATTTGAATTGTGTTTTTGTTGTTTTTGTGTATTGTGTGAACGATTGCTGATTAACGTTTTCGCGTGACCATTAGGTAGAGAATTTCGGTTCGTTTTATTTTCTTTTTCGTTTCGAGTACTTTTTTCAAAAAGCGATATGTATTTAGGCGAAATAGTCGATATTGAGCGCGGAATCACGAGCGCGAAGATTCCAGCCATAAGGGCTCTTCATATCGTTTGTTTCGGCTCTGAAGGGGAGAATTACAAGAGACGTCGAGCTCTACGTAATTTTGCTGGGTTTTCTTGGGGAATAGAATCTCAAGAACATAAAGAGCATTTAGAGCTGGTCTTAAAGGAGTTGACTGCGGCAGATTTGACAGCTATTTGTGGAATATTGAATTTGTCGTACGATGGGTCGACCGAAGAAGTAGCCAAGAGAATATGTGATTTTCTAGCTTCTCCCACTGAAATCACAAACGATGAGGAGGATAGGGAATCGGAAGATGAGCGGAGCTCCTTGGTTTCCGCTCAAAGCCGAACTGAGCGTAATGGGGGCGAAAATCGAGAAGGTAGAAGTTGCTTTTCGCTTACGTTTAGAGATGTTGAAGACTCTATACGTCCATTCAGCGGAAATGACGACTATTCGGTTTCTAGGTGGATTAACGATTTCGAAGAAATCGCAAGCTTGACGAACTGGACGGATCTTCAGATGTTGCTGTTCGCAAAAAGATCACTTACGGGATTGGCGAAATTGTTTGTGCAATCCCAGTCGGGCGTTAAGACGTGGTCTTCTTTGAAAAAAGAGTTGATCGAAGAATTTGGGATCCGTGTCAGTACGGCTCAGATTCACAAGTTATTGGCCAAGAGGATTAAAAAATCCAATGAGAATGTGCAGGAGTACATTCTCACGATGCGAGAAATTGCCAGTAGGGCTAATATCGAAGATGACGCGGTCATTCAATATATCATTGACGGAATTCTTGGTGATTCTGGAAATAAAGTCGTTCTGTATGGGGCAAGGAACTTCCGAGATTTCAAGGAGAAGGCACGAATATACGAAGAAATCGCCAAAAAGAGGAATCTCCCGGTACAAAGGAGAGAGGTCAATCCAAGTGAGAGACGTAGTACCGAGGGAAAACAGGGAACGGAAGTGAATCGTAGTCGTTCTGGACGAAACGAGACTAATACTAACAACCTTAATAAGTACAATCAAAACTGTTTCAACTGTGGAAAACAAGGACACATGTCGAGGGAATGTCCGGATAAGGCCAAGGGCACGAAATGCTATAAATGCCAGGGGTTCGGGCATATTGCAACGAATTGCACGCGAAAAGAAGCACAGAAGACACCTTCCAACAACGTAGCCATGATGGAATGTGTTCCAAAAAATTCTGTGGAATTGAGCATAGGATCTTTCGTTGTCGAGGCTCTTTTCGATACAGGAAGCGACATCAGTATCATACGAGAAGACGTCTATGAAAAACATTTTAAGGAGTTGCCTTTGTCAGACGATGTCCTCGCGATAAGAGGCTTGGGTCATCATAAGATGAGCACAATGGGGTCGCTTCAGTTAGATGTGAAGATATGCGGTCACTGTTACTCACTCATATTTCATGTGATGTCGAGGGATTCTTCTGGATTCCAGGCGATATTGGGGAGTAACATACTGAAGCAAGCGACGATCCACATTGCGGATGACGGCATTAGAGTCGATCCTAAAGTATCTGAAGACGATACGAGTCGATGGCTTATGAACATTGTTGTTGATGACGAGGAGGACGAAATCGATGTTGGACACATCGAAAACGTCGAGGTGAAAAAGGAAGCCCACGACTTGATGAAGAACTATGCGCCAGAGAAAACGGAAATGACGGATATAAAAATGAAAATAATTCTCAAAACTGAGGAACCTATTTATCAAAGAGCAAGGAGACTTTCTGTACCGGAACAAGAAGAGGTAGACAAGCAGATAGATGAATGGTTACAAGAGGGCGTGATCAGGGAGAGCAGCTCAGATTTCGCCAGTCCAATTGTACTTGTCAGTAAAAAGGATGGCACTAAAAGGTTATGTTGTGATTATAGAAAGCTCAACAAGAATATTATCAAAGACAGGTTTCCGTTACCACTGATCGAGGATGTCATGGATCGACTAGATGGAGCAATTTTTTTCACTACTATAGATCTGAAAAACGGGTTTTTTCATGTCGAGGTCGAGGAGAGTAGTGTAAAGTACACATCTTTCATAACGCCCACAGGGCAATACGAGTTTTTGAAATGCCCTTTCGGTTTATGCAATAGTCCGGCGGTTTTTCAAAGATACATAAGATTCATCTTTCGGCCACTTATAGCTGACGACGTATTGATCTATTATATGGACGACTTGATCATACCTAGTAAAGATGAAAAGGAGGGTTTGGAAAAACTGAAACGGGTACTGGAAGTAGCAAAAAAGTTCGGGTTAGAAATCAAGAGGAAAAAATGCCAACTGTTGAAGAAGAAAGTTCAGTTTTTGGGATATATCGTAGAGGGGGGGAAAATACAACCTTCAGAAGAAAAAACGAAAGCTATAAGACATTTTCCAGAACCACGAACGATCAATCAAGTACAATCTTTTTTGGGATTGACAGGCTACTTCAGAAAATTCATACAGTCGTACTCACTAATTGCTAAAGCACTTAGCGATTTACTAAAGGGTGATCGAGATTTTGAGTTCGGAAATAGGCAGAGGCTTGCATTTCAAAAGTTGAAGGAACTTTTAACAAGTTCACCAGTCCTTCATATTTTCAGAAGGGGCGCTCCCACGGAATTGCACACAGACGCCAGCATGCATGGATACGGTGCCTGTTTAATGCAGATATCCGACAGTGACAATAAACTGCATCCTGTGTACTACTTCAGCAAAAAAACGACTTCGGCAGAAGAAAAATATACCTCATATGAACTCGAAGTTCTCGCAGTCATAACAGCTGTGAAGAAGTTCAGGGTATATTTGTTAGGTTCTCCGTTCAAAATCGTAACGGACTGTTCAGCGTTCCAAAAAACGCTACAGAAGAAGGATTTGACGACACGAGTAGCGAGGTGGGCTTTATTGTTGGAGGAGTATGATTATGAGGTAGAGCACCGAAAAGGAACTGCCATGAAACATGTCGATGCTCTGAGCAGGTATCCAGTGACTGTGATGATACTCGAGGAAAACGGCTGTATAGAAAAAATCAAACGGGCACAAGAAGAAGATGAAAGAGTTAAAGTTATTAAGGAGCTTCTGAGCGTGAAGGGGCAATATGAGGGATACACGATGAAGCACGACTTACTTTACAAGTACGAGCAAGGGAACGAACTACTGGTTGTACCAGCATCAATGCAAACGGAGATAATTAGGAGAATACATGAAGATGGACACTTCGCAGTAAGAAAGACGGAAGAGATAATCAAGAGGGATTTTTATATACCGAAGCTGAAGGAGAAAATTCGGAAAATCGTTACGAACTGCGTAAAATGCATCCTCGTGAATCGAAAGGAAGGTAAGCAGGAAGGACTGCTACATTCCATATCCAAATTGGAGGGACCCTTACACACATTCCACCTGGATCATTTGGGACCAATCCCTTCCACCTGTAAGAACTACCAGCATATTTTTGTCGTGGTAGACGATTTCACGAAGTTCGTTTGGTTATATCCCGTGAAGTCGACAACGTCGAAGGAAACAATTAGTTGTTTGATGCGACAACAGAAGGTGTTTGGGAACCCGAAAAGGTTCATCACCGACAGGGGTACTGCTTTCACTTCCTCTGAATTTAAGGAGTACTGCGAAGAAGAGGGAATTAATCATGTCCTGATTACAACAGGGGTACCGAGAGGAAATGGTCAAGTGGAAAGAATTAACCGATCTATTATTCCGGTATTCGCCAAGCTCAGTATGGATGATCCAACAAAATGGTACAAACATACGGATAGAGTTCAGAGGGCGCTTAATTCGACATACCAGAGGAGCGTAGATACAACTCCTTTCGAAATGCTGATAGGTGTGAAAATGAGAAAAAAAGAAGACATTGTGGTCAACGAAATCATCGAGCAGGAAGTCAGGAAACTGTTCGATGATGAAAGGGAAGAACTGAGGAAGAACGGGAAACAACAGCTTATAAAAGTGCAGGAGGAAAATAAGAGAAGTTACAATTTGCGACGGAAAAGTGCGGCCAATTATAAAGAAGGAGAACTTGTAGCGATCAAAAGAACTCAGTTCGGATCTGGTCTGAAGTTCAGTAGCAAGTTCTTAGGCCCTTACGAAGTGGTTAAGGCTAAAGGCAAAGAAAGGTACGAAGTCGTGAAGATAGGTGCTCACGAGGGTCCTAAGCAGACGACTACCTGTGCGGAGTTCATGAAACCATGGGTCGATTTCGCTGATACCGAGTCCGAGGCGGACTCGTAGTTCAGGATGGCCGAGTTGTAGGATCCACAATTGTGTAACATAAAAGTTGTAAATAAATGTTGTCGTGCATGGAAGACTTTAGAAGTTCGAACTTTCCGAAGTCTTTTCGTTGTTGAAAATATGGTCCAGCTTTGCGCCTTGAAACAAAACAGATTTCTATAGAAATCTGTTTCCTATAGAAACAATAGATAACTAGATTTATCGCCAACCCCTACAGATGTTAAGGGAAAGGTCTAAACTTCATGGCAACAGCATGTGTAACATTAAGTCATTGACGCTGGCGTGAACAAAGCTTCTTTTTAACATTGAGATACGCCAGATGACGTTTGCTGATTGATGGGACAATTTGAAGACGGGGTAAGTACCATCCCAGACTTGGTACTGCTGGAGTCCCATTGGTCCAAAAGTAAAAGAGACATCCCCTAAGTTTTCCAATCAGAAATGTGGGTGGGCCTTGAAGCTTTAAAATCATTACTCTTTCCGGAAAACATTCATTCATTCAGACAGTTAGATTCAGAGATTCAGATTGATTCGCATAAGTGTCGGGTTCAGTTTTGAATATAGACGAAAGACGAATAGACGATTCAATACTTTTAGATGTTTAGGCGATTAGACGATCAGAGTTTTGTTTTGAAGAAAATAGTCAGCAATCGGTTACAATATATTTAATATATTGTGTAGAGTGAATCCAACGTGTACATTTGTTAATAAACTTGTAAATAGAGTTCGAGTTACGGCCCCCCCTGAGATTCTGATCTCCTTATTTTTTTTCAGCACAACACCTTCAATATTATCTTTTGTTTTGTGAAACTCATTGGTTAGCTAGATATAAATCTTTGCGAGTTTTCGCTGAAAACTTTGAAACTATATTCAAAAAGAAATTTCAATGAATTCTTCAACAACAAAAAGAGCTGCTCAGTTATGGGCTGCAATAAACTCTTTCACTTTTGTGGTTTGTTTAACGGTAGCAAGTAAATATTCAAATATATTGGAACCAATAGCAAATACAGTACAATTTTGTAGATGTTCAACGTCACATAAATTTTAGAGATATATGTGGAAAATATCGTACCGATTGTTAAGAATTTACTGAACTTTTATTATTTTCATTTCGATTTGGCAACATGTCATTCCGGTGTCTGCGTACACCTCATCAAGATATGGGAGACATGTGTGTACATTATTATTCTAAAAATTCAATTCAATTCAATTAATTCCTTAGAGAGATTCATAGCGATATATAATAAAACTATAAAACAAATCAGCAATTTTATTCAATACAGTCCACTAGAATCAATCTTGAAAATTAAGAACCAGCAACATAAAAATCAAACATAAGATTTTGATCCATCGTCCGGATATTCAATTCCATTAATATCAAGAAAGAAGCTTAGTGCTCTGCAATTATTGGCTGTACCCAAACTACCACGAACTACCATCTTCAAGATCTTCAAGACTATTCTTCAACTCCGATTATTTCCATTGATCTGCAGCCCAAAGAGGAGTCATAAATCAAGAACAAAAATGCAGATGCTGTTGTCCAGATATTCGAAAAATACGAAGAAGATCTCGGAACCACAGGGTGACTATTAACAATTTGACCATTATTTCCTATTTTCTTTCCATTTTGGTTTATTTGGATCATTCGATATTTTTTTTCTAGATTTGATTTATCAATTTAGATTTATCACTCTTCATTATATTAATCATCAATTACGTAATCATAAATTATTAACAAAATGTCCGAATCAGAAATGAAAGTTTTGATTCGCAAACGTGGTACTATTAAACAAAAACTCACTATATTGGAGAAATTTATAACAACTATTAAAAATTCGACTTCAAATAAGCTTATATCTATTACTGAGGTTGATTTAAGATATAAAGATAGTTCATGTCTTATGTCGGAATTTGATGCTGTTCAATCGATGATAGAATCTATGTGTACAGATGAACAGTTACAGTCGCATTTTTTAGATCGAGAAGTTTTTCAAGAAAGATATTATGCTACTCAGGACTTTTTTATGCAATATTTACAAACTAAATTGCGTCGATCTTACAGTACATCAGCTTTATCTCATCAACCTATCAATTCATATCCTCTACTGAATGTTTTAGTTCCTAAGGTTAAATTACCTACTTTTTCTGGCGAGTTTAAACACTGGATTAATTTCAAAAATAATTTTGAATCTACTGTTTCATCAAGTCAGAATTTGACTGAAAATCAAAAATATCAGTTGTTGAAGGCTTCATTAGAAGGATATGCTTCTAGATATGTAGAAGGTGTAGACAGTTCGGTTAGGCCTTTTGAACTTGCATGGGAACTACTATGCGAGCGATTCGATAAAAAAACAATTTTTAGTTGATAGCCATTTCAAATCACTTTTGAATATAAAAACCTTGCATAAGGAAAATTATTTTGAATTCCGAAAAATTCTCGATGAAATCTGTATGCATTTAACAGCTCTAGATGCATTAAATTTATCAAAGGAAGATATTTATGACTCGTTTATCATTCACGTGTTAGCGAATAAATTGGATAAAAATACTCTTCGTGAATGGAAAGAATTAAAATACGAAAATGATATGCCAACCTTAGATGAGTTCACTAATTTCTTAAAGAATAAATCTGATGTTTTACAATGCTTAAACGATTCCCTCGATTCAAGAGATAACAATAGTCGACCGAAACCCGATTCTTCTTCTCGTAAAAATAATAATTCACATATGTTCTTCTCGGCGAACAACAAAGTTTTTTGTAACTATTGTAAAAAGGAAAACCATACGATTTATAAATGTTCCGAATTCCTAGCGTTACCTGTCGATATTCGAATTCAGAAGGTCAAGGCCTTAAATTTATGCGAAAATTGTCTACGTACGGGACATACGAAGATGCAATGTAAACTTGTTCCATGTACTATTTGTAAGAATAAGAAACACAATACTTTGTTAAATCTTAATATTGATAATAATATTCCTTCATCATCTTTCCACGTAAACACTATGATAAATGCAGATGCTAATTTAATTGCATCACCTAATCAGGTTCTTCTATCTACAATTACTTGTAATGTCTTAGATGACAATGGTAAGTTCACAACTCTGAAAGCATTATTAGATTGTGGTGCACAAACAAATTTAATAACCGAAAATTGCGTTAAAAAACTCAATATTCCTTTATCGTCTACTAATCATAAAATTATTGGAATCAATCAAATAAGTTCACAATTAAGTAAAAAATGTACAATTCGTATTCATTCCAAATTCGCTGAATACAATTCGACCATTTCGTGTTTCGTTGTTCCTGCTATCGCTACTTTGACACCTTCTTTCAATCTCGATATTTTAAAAATGAATTTACCAGCCCATGTTCATTTATCCGATCCAAGAGTTGAAACACCCGCTGAAATAGATTTACTATTAGGTGCTAATGTTTTCTGGGAATTACTCGAAGATGGGAAAATTTCGCTTGGTAAAAATATGCCTACATTTCATAATACGAAATTTGGTTGGATAGTTACAGGTATCATACCTGATACTAAAAATTATTTGTGCAATTTTTCCAAAGTATATATCCCAGAGGATGAACAGTTAAGAAAGTTCTGGGAATTAGAAGATATATCAAATAAGAAACTACTTATGACTTATGACGACGAACAATGCGAAGAACTATTCAAAAAACATACCACAAGAAATAGTGATGGTCAATTCATTGTCAGATATCCTTTAAAGCACTCTCCACAATTGTTAGGTGATTCAAAACGAAATGCCATTAACCGATTCAAGTTATTAGAAAAAAAGTTTAGTAACAACACTTTTAAAAATTTATATGTTGATTTCATTCATGAATATATACGATTAGGTCATATGAGTGAAGTAATAAATCCTTCAAATTCTATACAATATTATCTTCCCCATCATGGCATTTTGAAGGCCGAAAGTATCACTACGAAATTGAGGACGGTTTTTGATGGTAGTTCTAAAAGCTCCTCTGGATGGTCTCTTAACGATTTACAATATAACGGTCCAAAAGTTCAGAATGAAATAGTAGATATTTTGATGAGATTTAGAATTTTTCGGTACGTTGTGTCTGCAGATATTTGTCAAATGTATAGGCAAATTCTCATGCATAATGAACATAGACCTTTACAACAAATAATTTGAAGAGAAAATGTTGGCGAAGAATTTTCAATTTTTCAATTAAATACAGTCACCTATGGTACTAGGTCAGCTCCATATTTAGCAATAAAATGTCTGAAATATTTGGCTGTGATGAATATGAGTGAATACCCAATTGCTTGTGAGACTATTTTGAATGATTTTTTTGTCGATGATCTGCTTTCTGGATCTAACGATAAAGAGGAACTTAAACAAAGATGTAAGGATATTTACAATATTCTGGATTCTGCAAAATTTACGCTTAGGAAATGGGTCTCAAATGACTCAGATATAATTTCACAATTTGAAGAAATACAGATTTCAAATGCCGTGCTTGATTTAGGAAACCAATCAAGCTGTAAAACACTCGGTATTCAATGGATCGTCAAAACCGATTCATTAACTTTCAAAATTAAACAACTTTCGATACCATCAATTTTGTCTAAAAGATATATACTATCAGTTACTGCACAAATCTATGATCCTTTAGGACTTATAAGTCCAGTTACAATTCTGAGTAAAATACTAATTCAAAACTTGTGGTCATTACATATTTCCTGGGACAGCGAAGTTCCTAAAAAACTGAAATCATTTTGGCTCAATTTTCAAGTTAGCTTAGAAACCTTGAATTCTCTATCTATTCCAAGAAGTGCAATTCCTATTACTCAAAAGTTAACTGATATTCATTGTTTTTGCGATGCTTCAAAGGACGCATACGCAAGTTGTATTTATGTTCGAAGTTCAGATGCCTTTCAAAATTTTAATGTTCGATTGTTTTGTGCCAAAACGAAGGTAGCACCTCTAAAATCTATCACTATTCCAAAACTTGAATTGTGCGCTTGCCTGTTAGGTGCAGAGTTGATGAAAAAAGTATCAAGTGCAATAGGTGTAACAATTCCTATTTTTTGTGGTCAGATTCGAAAGTTGCCTTATCTTGGATTCATACTGAGCCAAGTTTATTGCAGATTTTTGTTGCAAATAGAGTAGCTAAAATTCAATCTTTAACCAATAGTTTTATATGGAACTACGTTAGCTCTATTGATAATCCTGCAGACATTGCCTCGAGGGGTTTAATGCCCGACAAACTGATGGAAAATGAATTATTGTGGTATGGACCTGATTTCTTGAAATCTTGTAATGAAAATGGCCTATCTCAACCTTTCATGTCGAAAAGCATGAATTACCTGAGCTCAAAAAAGTTACCACAATTTATAATTGTAATAATGATGAAAGGTCATATCTGTTCTATCAATTTTCTAATTTGAATAAATTACATCGTGTAACAGCACAATGCATTCGATTTATAAACAATATTCAAATCAATAAAAATAAAAGATTTGGACCGCTTTCAGTACAAGAGTTGGAACATGCGAAAATGTTACTGATTAAATTATGTCAGCAAGAAAGTTTCCCTACAGAATTGAAAAGTTTGAAGTGCAGAAAATTTTCAGAATCGAAAAATCGGTTGTCATCATTGACTCCATTTCTAGATGAGTATGGTGTTATAAGGGTTGGAGGTAGACTAAAAGCAACTCATTTACCTTTTCACGTAAAACATCCTATTTTATTATGTTCAAAACACCAATATACAAAATTACTTTTTGAATACAAACACCGCCAACTTTTGCATTCAGGACCTCAATCTTTATTATTTTCAATAAGACAATTTTATTGGCCTATAGGTGGTCTAATTTTAGCAAAGAAAACTGTTAGAAGTTGCTTAAGGTGTTTTAAATATAATCCAGTTCCTTTGTCATGTCCGATGTCGAGTCTGCCTAACGAAAGGGTAAGGCCTCAGTTACCATTTGAAATAGTAGGTATCGATTATGCAGGACCATTTTTTATTTTGAATAAGAAGGGTAGAGGATCTAAATTGACAAAGTGTTACCTTTCAATTTTTGTATGTTTCTGTACGAAATCTATTCACATTGAATGCATTACTGATTTAACAACAGAGAGTTTTTTGGCCTGTTTGAAAAGATTCACCTTTGTTTGCATTTTCATTTTCACCTTTCTTATGCTTCCTGTGTTATAAAGCTCAAAATTGGTGCTTTAAGAACTTTAAGTTGTTAAAGGCCGGAGAGAATTAAAGTGGACTGATTGGACCTCAATCCTCGAGATTTCCGTTGAAAATTCAATAATAGCGAATAGGACCCCTCACAAATCAATAAATTAAATAAATATTGAAACAAAACCAACGATTTACGATTTACCCTTAAAGGGATGGTTCTGCTACTGCTTGAAGGGCCCTTCTTTCTGGAGATGAACACAACACTATGTCCTTTGGTGTGTATTCACGAACTATAGCGGCTTGATTAAGTTTGATCAAGTTAAATAGTTGAAATGCGTCCAAACTTTTGGAAAATAGCGAAAATAGAAAAAATAGAATTTAACTGCGTGGCGGTTTCTTAAGAATTGTCTCTTCCTGTTTTCTGCTTAACCACTACGCACATGCGCCAACAAAAGAGGTAGCTGTACGCAACTCGTTGGCAGAATATTCAAAACTTGAATTTAAAAATAAAGAAAAAACTTGTGAGAAGTCCCCCCATAATGAAAAACAAACAATATATTTTGGTATATATGTATTTCGTGATTACGAAACATACTCCCGCCTCCAAAGGCGACTGTAATGAGCCTTTTGCTCTTAAAATTAATAATTAATTAAAAAATTAAATCTCTACAAGGTGGAGATATAATGAAAAATTTAATACCCACGAATAATAAAAAAAGAAAAAATGTAGCATATGCTTGTTCAGCAGATATCATTTGTGTTGAAAATTATTCAACAGGCAAAGGACATAATTTGTTCAGAGGTCGTTTTATAATACCCGACTGGGTTCAACATCAGCAACTCGTGCAACACCATCTAAACCGGGTGTAAGCTTGAGTATTCGTCCCATATCCCATTTTAAAGGAGGCAGGTTATCATTCTTTATTAAAACTAAAGAACCTTCCTTTGGCATATGAGAAGATTTTAACCATTTATTTCTTTGCTGGAGAGTATGCAAGTATTCGTTTTTCCACCTGCGCCAAAAGTGCTGTTGCATTTGTTGAATAAGTTGCCACCGTTTCAAGTGGCTTATATTTATGTCCTGATAATTTTCATCCGGAACAGAACCTAATGGTTCCAAGGTTAAAAAATGTCCTGGAGTTAATACCGATAAATCATTCGGGTCTGAGCTCATCGGAGTAAGAGGGCGAGAATTGAGTACCGCCTCAATTTGTACTAAGAGCGTATAAAACTCTTCATAGCTTAATATTTGATCACCTATCACTCTTTTGAGGTGAGTTTAGTTGAGGTTTTTACTGACCGTACGCCCGCCTCCCATAATCCGCCCATGTGAGGGGCATTGCCTGGCAGAAAATGATGAGTGAGTAACTCACATTCAGCGCATTTTTTTGCTAAAGCTATTAGCTCCCTATTAGCACCGACGAAATTTGTCCCACGGTCAGAGTATAAATGTGAACATTTTCCACGTCGTGCCACAAATCTGCGTAGGGCAGCTATAAAAACGTCACTACTCATGTCGGACGCCAATTCTAGGTGAATCGCCTTGGTGGACATACACACAAAAACGCACACATAAGCCTTAGAAGATCTAACTCCTCGGTGCCTACTCATTGTGACGAAAAAAGGACCGCAAAAATCTACTCCTGAGTGAGAAAACGGTTTGGCTGGAGAGATTCTGATATTCGGTAAATTTCCCATTATTGGTTGCGACGTAACAGGATTCGTTTTCCAACATTTTAAGCATTTTGATAGGACTGAGCGTATAGCCCTTCGTGCAGATAAAATCCAATATTTTTGAGCAATTAAAAAATGGAGCGTTCCTGTTCCTGCATGCAGATATTTTTTGTGGTAGGAATCAATTAATAATTCAGCAAGTCTGCACCGCTGGGGCAATAATACCGGATGCCTTTTATCAAAAGATAATTTTGAATAAGTGAGTCTACCGCCAACTCTTATGATTCCTTGAGAATCTATAAATGCATTCAATTTCTTAAAAGGTTTAGGGAAATTTTTTGTTTCAAATATTTCATTGAAATATAACTGTTGGGTTCTCTTAATAAATGTCAAGGTAGCACGATTTAATTTCCATAGGGATAAAGCATGATCTTTATGTATATGCTCGGTGGAGCGAAAAATAAATCGTAAAACATAACACAAGATACGTTGAAGAACAGAAAAATTTGAATATTTTATCAATAAATCGTCAATAAAATGTTTTTCTTCAAATGCCAATAAAACAGACTTTCGAAGTTCTTCTTGCGTTTCGAAATTATTAACGATATCGAACTTCTGGTTGATGGAAAGGAGATGTTTAGGTCCTTGAAACCATACTTCATTAGTGATGATTTCCGAGGGAAACATACCACGTGAAGCTAGGTCCGCAGGATTTTCTGTGGATCGGACATGTGACCAGGATGAAGCAGGTATCCTTTCTTGTATGAAAGAAACCCTGTTTCCAACGAAAACCTGCCATCTGTGAGGCGACGAATTCAACCAGGCAAGCACAATTTCAGAATCGGTGTAAGCGTGAATGGAATCGAAACAAATTTTATCGCGGTAAGTAATTGTAACCCATTCTAAAACTTTCGCCAAAAGTACTGCACCGCATAGTTCCAATCGAGGAATACTTAATTTTTTGGAACAAGGGGCCACTTTAGATTTACTACATAAAAAAAATGTATTAATATTTTCAACACTGTCTGTCACTTTACAATAAATAACAGCACTATAACCTCGTTCACTTGCATCACAGAACCCATGTAATTCTGCAATACAATGTTGAGGAATTTTTATGAAACGTGGAATACGTAAGTTGGACAATAATGTCAATTCATTCTTATATTTTGACCAAACTCGTAATATTTCATCAGGCGGACATTCATCCCAATCTAATTTTGCTAACCACATCTTTTGGATCAGGTATTTGCACAAAAAAGTAATAGGTGCAAGAAACCCTAGAGGGTCAAATATTCTTGCCAGCTCGGACAGAATATTGCGTTTGGTACAACTGCGATCAATTGTTTCAACGTTGAATTGAAAGGAGTCATTTTTTGGTTCCCAAATGAGTCCCAATATTTTAATTGAACAACTATCTTGCAAATCAAGTGAATGCGTGCCTGAAGATATCTGATCGGCAGGTATGCTAGACAAAAATTCAGAACTGTTACTAGACCACTTGCGAAGGTGAAATCCACCCTTATTCAAAATATCATTTATATTGTTTTTGAGTTTTAAAGCGTTTTCTAGAGAATCACCACCGCTACAAACGTCGTCTATGTAAGTCTCCTCAATTAACGCAACCGAGGCTGAAGGCATATTTCTACCTTCATCTTCTACTAATTGGTGAATGGTTCGCATCGCCAGATATGGGGCACAATTGAAGCCAAAACATAATGTTTTTATACGTAAATCTAATAATCTTTCATTAGGGGAAAAGCGGAAAATTAAACGCTGATAATCTGTATATGAAGGATCCACCAAAATTTGACGATACATCTGCTTTATATCTGCAGTGAAACATACTGCATGTAACCGGAATTTCAATAATATTGTGCTTATGTCATTCTGTAACTCATTACCAATAAATAAACAATCGTTAACTGATTTATTATTAGGCATTTTTGCGGAAGCGTTAAAAACAATACGCAACTTCGTAGTGGTATGATCTGGTCGTAGAACGGCGTGATGGGGTAAATAGAAAAAATTAGTATTTTCTTGTGGTGGATCAACAATTTCCATTTGTGACAATTGCAGATATTCTTTAATTACAGAACAATATTGCTCATGTAAAATAGGCTGGCGTAGAAGACGCCTTTCTAAAGCGAGAAAACGTTGAATTGCTATCGTGCGACTTTGTGGAAAAGCTGGATTCAGTTCTTCGAATGGAAGAGGAACAATATATCTTCCAGAAGGTGAGCGAGAAACGTTATTTTTGAAAATTTCCTCGCAAGTGTTATGAATATCTAAATTAATTCCAGGTACAGTTTCAATTTCGAAAAACATTCTCATGGTATCGTCCAAATTATTTTCTGAAAGTGTATTAATAAAAGAATTGCATTTTATCTCTACTGGGCTTTTCTCAATTTTTCCAAGTAAAACATACCCAAAAATGGTGCGAAGCGCGTTTGGACCTCCATTTTTTCCATAAATGAGGTCATTTGATAAAATATTTGCGAATATATCTGATCCTAATAAAACATCGATTTCATTAGGAATATAATAATGCGGATCAGCGAGAGGTAAACCGAGTAAATATTTCCAAGATTTGGAATCTAAGGGATAAGGAGGTATTTTATCACATATTTTGGGCAAAATAAGGGCGTCAACAGTTAAACAAATATCAGAATTCCCAATGGGATTCAAAAAAAGTTGAACAATGCCATTGTTCGCAACTTGGGTATTGCCGATGCCGTTAATGACCACGTCTGAATTAATTTTCGGAAGATTCAAAACGTTAAAACTTTTTTGCGATATAATCGAAATTTCTGAACCAGAATCCAGTAACGCACGAAATTTCTTGTGCGTACCATCACGAGCTCGCACTTCAATCAATGCAGTACCCAGCATAACAGTACGGGATCGTTGTTGCGCAGCGAACGAATTATTATTATCGAACGCAATCGAAGAAGATGCGGCAATGGGCCTGTTCCGATATTGCTGAACAGTACTGCGCAGTAAAATTAGTCTCTCGGATTTTACTGATGATATTTTCGCGCCAATTTTAAAGGAACCCTGTTGGAGGCTAATATTTACTGGTGCTGGTGCAACTAATTCCGTACAGTTCCAGTGATAATAAACTTCTGTTCTGTGAATTGAATTTCGGAACAGACGGCCAATCTCCATTTCTTCGTTGTCTCGTTATCTTTGTTAGTTGTGTTAGATGTTAGTTTAATAAAAAATATATATATATTCGTTTGTGTTATTTCAATTTTTAGAAAATTCATACAGACTTTAATCGTTGCGGTTGCGTTGAGGTTTTTTTTAATTTGTTTTAGTTTAAGGTTTTGTGATGTTTCGCGTTATAATGGGAGATTTTAGTGTAGAAGTAGATGAAGAAACTGCTGCTGATTTTCATAAAGGTCCCTTTCCTCCTTTTTCTTCCAAGTATCCAGCTTAATATTGAATTTTTTTGGTTACACCAAATCATAGACAAACAAGTGCACCAAATGAACTGTTCTCGGAGAACAGCCGTTGCTGGCCAGTAACTTATTATTATTCGTTCCGAAAATCATCAGTAACTGTCACTGTAAAGAGTGTCAAGTGTTCCGATATTGCAATGCACTGGCCAGTACTATCAGGAATATCGGAACAGACGGAATGTCAGCACCGGGCGTCGCCGTTTCATTCCGGTATCGATTCGAATTTATAGGAACAGATTTTTCAAAATGTTCATTTTCAAAATGCAAAGTTGTATGATGTTTTCTGCTTCCACATTTTCGGCATGATGACTTTGATTTACATTTATTTAACATATGCATGTCACTCAAACAAGCAAAACAAAGAAATTTACTCTTGGCGTATGAAAACCGGTCGCGGGGCGTTTTATTCAAATATTGTTCACAATTGTAAAGATTATGATTTTCATTACATAATGAACACTGTGCGGCTTTAGAATCTCGGCGTGCAAGAAAATTATTTGAAGATTTATTTGCTAATGGTTTAGTGGATCTAGAAATGGGTTTTTGAATACTGCTTCCAGAAATATTGTTCAAACCATTGCAGTACCTTTCCAGAAATTCAAACAAAGTTTTATATTCCGGAATTTCTGTTGAACCGTATTCGTTCTCAAAAGCTCTAGCAGTATCAGGATCAAGTCGGGATAAGAACATATGAGTCAGGACAAAATGACATTTGATATCTACGTTCATATTTTTCAAACTTTGTTGCTCTGCCTCAGAGCGACCTGTTTACGAAATTTATCAGACATTTTTAAAAGTTTGTATCAATAATAAAAGGAGTGAATTCAATACGCAACTATAATATTGTGTTTGTAAACAATGCGAACCTCTGAATAAATATTAAATATGACGTTGAAGGATGACCACTGATAACGGCTGAACAGAGCATATGATTTCAGGCGATAAATTATCTTCAAGATGGTTGAATTGATAATGAATTAAATCGAATTTTCAGGAAATGAAAAATTTTCGAAATTTTGCGGTAAATCAAAACGAATGTATTGAATAATATATTAAAATTATTCAAAACGTAATTTCGAAGCGATTGGCCTGAAATGACCAGTGAAAAGAGATTTAATTAATTTTTGAAAAAAAAAATGAAAATAAGTATTTAGAGTATATTTTCAACAAAATCAAAGAGGACGAAGGGCCTTAACATCCGGCTCGAAGGACCATGTTATAAAGCTCAAAATTGGTGCTTTAAGAACTTTAAGTTGTTAAAGGCCGGAGAGAATTAAAGTGGACTGATTGGACCTCAATCCTCGAGATTTCCGTTGAAAATTCAATAATAGCGAATAGGACCCCTCACAAATCAATAAATTAAATAAATATTGAAACAAAACCAACGATTTACGACTTACCCTTAAAGGGATGGTTCTGCTGCTGCTTGAAGGGCCCTTCTTTCTGGAGATGAACACAACACTATGTCCTTTGGTGTGTATTCACGAACTATAGCGGCTTGATTAAGTTTGATCAAGTTAAATAGTTGAAATGCGTCCAAACTTTTGGAAAATAGCGAAAATAGAAAAAATAGAATTTAACTGCGTGGCGGTTTCTTAAGAATTGTCTCTTCCTGTTTTCTGCTTAACCACTACGCACATGCGCCAACAAAAGAGGTAGCTGTACGCAACTCGTTGGCAGAATATTCAAAACTTGAATTTAAAAATAAAGAAAAAACTTGTGAGAAGTCCCCCATAATGAAAAACAAACAATATATTTTGGTATATATTTCGTGATTACGAAACATCCTGAACCAACATTTTTTCATCAAATGACCTGGTTTTTTCCAGTAATTGCATACTCTTTCCGTACAGTTTTTCTTCAAATGGTTACCATTGCATACATAACATTTTATGTCTTTCTTTATGTTTCCCACTGCTAGAGCATGAGCATTTTCCAAGCCTTCACGTCTCTTTTCCTCTAGCATCAGTCGTTAGAGTGCTTATCATCGGGGGTAGATTCCCAGGCTGAAATGTTTCATACTTTCAAGCAAGGACATAAGTACTTTGGTTATCATCATTTTATCACTGATTTCTTCCCCCAGGGACTTCAAACTTCCTTTTAGTTCTTTCAATTGAGAGGTGAACTACATTGCTACATTTCCTTCTTTGTATTCTAACGAAAAGAATCTTTGGGTTAACAAATGAACACTTACTTGGCATTGATGTTCATAAATGCTTTTCAGTTTCTTTCACATTTCAGATGACGACTTGCATGTTAAAATGAGAGTGATAACCTTCTCGTCCAATCTAGAAACAATAATCTCTTGAGCTTTTGCATCTTTTTGATGCCAATCTTGAGTAGGTACTAGCTGGAAGTATTGGTTTTGCTACTGTACCTTCCACAATTCCAAAGTAGCACTTCGATTTCAACGCTATTTGCAAATTTCCACATTTCCCAATTTTCTCCATTTACTCTTACAATACTCAGGAGTCCAACTTGTTCTGTCATCTTTCCAGCTTACACAAACCTCTCTTCTGGAGTATTTAATCCTTTCTTCCAAATTTTTTGTGGCCGTTCTAACCTCTTGATTCTTCTTTACTTTTTATAGCTTCTGCGAGTCTGGGCCCATAACCTGATATTGTGTCTAATATGAATTTTACTCATTGGAGTGGGAGTTCTCGGGATGTTTTACGGAAATTAGGAGAAGCTGCTCCTTTAACTAAAGCCCCTTCAAATGTGAATCCAGAACTGATTGCTCGCCAACTTGTAAATGTAGCGAACACAGTTAAAATCTCCCAATCGAAGGTTGAAGACACGAGGAAAAAATTACATAAATTAAGGAAATCGGCTTCTATTGTAGATGTTATTTCTAATCCTTTTAATATGGATGAATTAAAATCTGCAATTAGATGCACGAAATCTCGAAAAGCTGCTGGGTTTGATGGGATTTACCCAGAATTCATAAAACACTTGGGAGTAAAAGCTTTATCTTGGCTATTATCGTTTTATAATGATATTTTGAATTCTGGTAATTTTCCAACTGAATTTAGAAAAGCAAAAGTTATTGCAATTTTGAAGCATGGTAAAAATTCTTCGGATCCGAATAATTATCGTCCTATAAGTTTATTAAGTGTCCCTTTCAAAATTCTTGAGAGATTGATCCAATTTAGGATTGAAACATATGTTGAGGATGTTTTACAAAATTGCCAGGGAGGTTTTAGAAAGAATAGAAATTGTTCTGATCAGGTACTGAGCCTGACTACTTTTATTGAATCGAGTTTCAATAATAAGAAGAAAACAGGAACAGCATTTGTAGATCTATCATCGGTGTACGATACGGTGTGGAAAGATGGTTTGATTTTTAAACTTCACAGTCACTTAAATTGTGGTGAAATGGTTCGTTTGATAGAAAATATATTATCTGATCGAAGACTTCGTGTTTTTGTTAATGATTAAAGCAGTAGTTTCAAAACTTTGAATAATGGACTTCCACAAGGATCGGTATTATCTCCTCTTCTTTTCAATTTATATTTATGTGATATCCCCGATATGTCTTCCGAAAAATTTATTTACGCCGATGATATTGCTCTTGCTTTTCGCCATTCTGATTTCGAAGTAATAGAAAATACTTTAACGCAAGACTTAGAAATCCTAAAAAATTATTTCCTTGAATGGCGGTTATGTCCTAATCCAAATAAAACAGAAGTTTCCTGTTTCCATTTAAATAATCAGCAAAAATATAGAAAATTGAAAGTAACTTTTAATGATGATGTTTTACAACATAATTTCAATCCTAAATATCTCGGAATAAAATTAGATTCTTCATTGAATTTTAAGGTTCATTTGGAAAGTTTACGTTTGAAATTGAAATCGAGGAACAATATAATTCAAAAATTAGCTGGTTCTTCATGGGGTGCTGATGCAATCACACTTCGTACGGCAGCTTTGGCCCTAGTTTTTTCTGCTGCTGAGTACTGTTACTCTGTTTGGTTCAACAGTGCCCACGTCAATAAAATCGACACCATACTCAATGATTCTATGAGGATTGTTACGGGGACTATCAAATCTACACCTTTGCATTGGTTACCCGTTCTGTCAAACATCGTACCACCTCATATTCGCCGACAGGTGGCAGTCTCGAAGTCTTGGAATAAATTTCATTCCTTCCCAAATTCATTTCCAATTTTATCATATTTACCAGATTCTAGAAGTGCCAGATTGAAATCTCGTAAGCTTTCAAAAAAAGTTCCTGGCTTTGATCTTCCAAAAAAAATTTGGTGTACACTAAATCGACTGAGGACTGGCCATGGTCGGTGTAATAGCATGCTCTCTAGGTGGAATGCTGTTGATAGTCCAAGATGTGAGTGTGGTGCAGAAGAAGAAACTATAGACCACTTGGTGAAGAGTTGTAGAATATATCATTTTCAGGGTGGTTTCGAAGGTATTCATTCGGTGACCGATTTTTTTTCGAGATGGGTTACAAATTTCAAAATTATTTAATGAGTAATATAAAATTCAATACACCCCTCTCGTTTTTTCCTTTCTTTTTTGTTTTCAGATTATTCTTCGTCCACCATCATAGTAGAAAGAATGGAAGGAAGTTTTTGGATTTTTTCATATGAGGAAGATGTCCTTCAATATAATAATTTCAGCTTATTCTTTACACAAATACATCATCATTACACTTATACGGGCAAACAGAGAGTTTTTTCTGAGGTTTTTATCTCTGTTTTTTCATGTATCATACGAAGATATGTATGGTACCCCGTTGACATTTTTCCTCTGCTTACACTAAGATCTGGAACGAGGAACAGGTTTTTAAGATCTGTCTCTTGTTGCCATTTCTTTACACCCGCTTCATTGTTTTTCAGATTGTGAAAGTTTGTAACACTCTTTTTCAAAAGAATATATATATACCTGATATTTTCTACGAGTATTCAGTTGGAGATTTGTTCAGATGAATGAAAGACTGGATAAAAAAAAACTGATTTATTCTCAACTTCTGTAATACACCATTATCAACGTCTTGTCTCTACTTCAATTATTCGATTGACTTCTAGAACACAGAATACTTCATCACTGATCTATCTGTCATTCATATGAGACCTACTAACATAATGAACTAATAAAAATGTTTTCATTTTCAATACAACAATTTCCATTCTTCACATTAAATTTTTTTATACAATAAATGCTTCAAAACTTTCAGTAATCAACTATATTTTGCTAGTTCATGCACAAAATTGGTTCTTTTTTTCCAAGTAGACAATGAAAGTAGTCAAACTTCAAATTGCATCCCAAAAGAGGGATATGTAAAAGTATCCTTAAATAGGGTACTTTGGCAAAAAATATTGGGAGTTCCTTATCTAGAGAGTACTTTAGAAGGCTGTGTTTCCATAAAGATTGTGCTTCAAGTTTTATCTACCGAACAGAACCACATAACGACAAAAATTATAGTTGCGAATTGCCTGAATCTTATGAGCTCTTGCGTTTCATCAATTGAAATACAAGTTCATAGTTTATATTTTCTTTTTTGTGTGAAGTGTTTTTTTTACCTGTCTTATTTTTCGGGTTAATTCCATGTTCCTGATTCATTGTTAAGCAAAGTTGGAAGAAGTCGTTTATTTGTGTTCGAATGCGAGCAAAGTAGAATTTTTTAATCTTTTGCCCTTATTGTCTGTTCTACCTTGAAAAAAAACCATTGGTTTAGCAATCTTTGAAGGTACTTTTGAATAAAACTTTTTGTCTTCATCAACTAACGAGTCGGTCGATTATTTCTCAACTTTCTAGACAATTATACAATAGTATTAGGTGCACAACTAAGTTACCGCTGTTTGCCAATAAATGGTTCCAGCAGTAAGTGCTAAATTGGAGGTATTGCTGGATGAGAATCCGTGCCAAACGGCACGTCCTTCAGCATTAGGAGTTACCCGCGAAGCCATTTCTTGGCATAGAGCGACTGTAATAATGCACCCCGTATCTTGATCAATGGAAGAGCGGCTTTCCACTGGTCATGGGGTGATTATTTTTAAGATGTTAAATACACAAATTGAATGCCCTTGAGAGGGGAAAAAATGTGGATTCGGCCCGTCGCACGAAGGACAGGTCTTGAAGTTGATATTAATTCTGGGGAGAAAGTTTAAATGAAACTCATGAAAAACTTTAACAAATAAATCTATTGAAAAATAAAATGAGAACTTCTCTACAAACACGTACTCGGTCGAAGACGACCAACAAAAAAATCTTCAGTTTCTTAAACACATGCAAAGAAGCACGAAACAATAAACCATATTTTTCATAACAAAATCTTGGATTAAAATTCAACTTCCCAACTTAGCGAGCAAAAATAATACATAATCAATGAATTATAGAAGAGCTTTCAGGACTCTGGACAAACAAAAATTGGAACTTTCTACCTTTTTCTGCGACTGCTATTTGTCTGACGCTGCCGATCAAGAACTTTTCGACACCAGACTTTACCCGCACAAATCGGCGAATTCTTTACACTCAACCGAACTTTCCGCACTTTTCCGTCGCAAACGTTTTACGCTTTAAGTTTCGACCCTATCCAAAATTCCAACACAATTCTATATCTGGTCTTACTACAAATCAAAAATAAACGATCACTCCTCGAATACTATTTTACTGGTTCCCGATAAAACTGACTTTAGCTCCAAATTATCTTCATTCTCCTTAACTACCTATTTCCCGATATTCCGTCTCTACTTGAACAAAACCAACAAAAACAAAGGACTGGACTTTTCTTTATACGCAACTTTTCCAAATTTATGAGCCGACCGAGTCTCCGATTCTACTCCGTGATCTACCTATACTTTTCTCTTACTTCGTGCAAACCTATTTATTCTAAGTCCCTTTTCTCTTTCTTTACTGACTGACTCTACAAAAGACTTATAATTTCTCTCCTATTCCGTACCGACTCGAAGGGGTATATTTTTTTGATATTTCACAGATCACGTTCCCGGACCGACTTAAAGGGGTATTCTTTTTGATCACTTTCCTCGGACCGACTGACTAACTTTTCCGAGGTACTTTTTCCCCCGGTCTTTCTCTCCCACGCTATGGGTGGTACCAAAACGTCCCAAAATCGAAATCATTGGACGATCATTCTTGCTGAGTTGAAAAATCAGTGTTCCCAAGCTCGGTGGTTACAAGAAAATTTCGGCTACTTCGAATTCTGAGAACTGTTTTCCTCTCAGGGACTAATAAATCTTTCTTAATCTACATGACTGACCGTTTTCACCGTTCTGAAGTCCTTATCACCGGATATTGGAATCAATTACATATAGGCCGGTGATCGCCGGTTGCTCTCCGAAACGTACATTGTATCAATATCTGCAGATTTTTGACTGTGACACTAACTCTTTCAACTCTTATCGAACTGTTTATTATTTAAATTCCTGCGACTTGATACCGCCTGATCTCAAGCGCCTCAAAGTGTCATATTTCCACCTAATAATCGCCTCTGCAGCATGGCCGCAACAATGTATAAAAATTCTAGCGATACCTCTTTCGAATTATGCCAAATTTATTCGGAATCTCGTATTCCGATTTATTACACTCCATGCGTTGAAAATGGTTCAAAAATAGGGAACTTGGGTTCCTTATGAATTGAACCCAAGGGACGTCGACCGCCGTTCTTTCGCTTGTGAGCAACTGCTTCAGCGGTCAAAAAGGAAGGTTTTTCTTCATCGCATCGTTACGGGCGATGAGAAATGGATCTATAACAGTAACCCAAAGAAAAGAAAGTCATGGGAACTGCCCGGTCGCCTCGACCGAATATTCACGCTGTTAGTCCGGGAGGTGGTGTCACTTTTTTATTAGTGATTTATCTGCACCTCAAATGTGATTAATTAGAGAGTTGCACTATTACTGTACTCGAAATCGAAAGTAAGTCAGCGCGACCGTGGTGGGCGTGGGCGTGGCAGGCTGTGGGTGGAACTCGCCGGAAAAATCTCAAAAAAAAGTGATTGATCTCCACGTGAAACTTTGTAATAATTACTATTGGTTAACAGGAACTAGGAATTCGTGGGTTGATTAACAAACCATAGCTAAGTGCCAACGTTTCGCAAAATATATTTGCTTCTTCAGGGCTATAAAAAGATCGAAAAAACTTAATTAGAACACAAATAAATTGACAAGAGCTTTACAAACAACAACATGATCGCAAATACGATGTTAAAGGCAAAAGACATGAATTTCTTCAAAAATCTATCAATAACTCAGGTATTTATTACTTTCAGTCAATTTTCATTAAGTACAAAAATTCTTCTTTATTTTTTATATGTTGATTCTGAAATTTGAGAAACGTCAAAAAACAACAACAAAAAAGTATCAACTATCATGATAGTACATCAGTGAACAGAGCGAAATATCACAAAGAAACCCACCAGAGCCATAATCATGTTTTCCACAAGTTATTAATATTTTTCACGAACAGACAGTGATGCATTGAAAATTCGAGAATTCAGCTCAGACAGTCTTTAGATTGAAGACACCTTGTTTTACATATTATAACGACTTCGGAATGAAAATAAATTTCCACATGGGACCAGCGCAAGAACTATGACAACCTGTGCGTCGTAGATAAACGGATCACAAAATATCGTCAGGTAATCACGGTTTTAAAAAGTTCTAAAATATTGTTATAAACTAAACTCAAATTTTGTGTGTCCGTCCTATTGTTCACTGTATTATTCAATTATATATATATATCATTTCGCTGATACTTCTTTTGAGTTGATTACATTCATAATCTAGGACGGACACATAGTCAAAATCAAAATTATGATCATTTTGAAAGTGATGATGCGCCAGGGCTGTCTTGTTGTCATCAAATTTAAAATTTCCATTACAATTGTATTTGTGCTGTTTTATCCTTTTCTCCAAGAGTTGCCTCGTCTGGCCCACATAGCACTTTGGGCAATCAATGCATGGGATCTTATATACGAGGTTGCTGCTCTGTAAAATTGATTCCCTACATTTTAACTTAGTGAAAAGTGAATTACAGGAAAACAAACTATAGAAAACCAGTCTGACATCCTCCGAACACTGCCCAACAAGTCCAGAAATCTTTTTGTTGAGACCGGGCAAACAGGGCAACTTTATATATTTTTTGAGCGATCCATCTGTTGTGTCGACTAATGTCGGAGTTCTTATTGGATTATAGTTTTTAATGATTCTGTTGGAAAAAGACGGAGGGTAATTATTTAGTTTCAAGATTTTCTTTATTTTTTCCTATTTTCTTAATGAAATTCTGCATTGCTCAAATTTTCAGATCTATAAATTAAATTCTTCATTGTGGAGATCTTATATGAAAGGGCACAATCAGATGTGAAATTCAAAATCCTTCCAGAATTCGAAGGTTTTGTATACCAGCATGTTGTAAGAGATCCATCTTCTCGTCTGTTTACTAAAAAGTCCAAAAAGGGCAAAGAATTGTTATTCTCAACTTCTATGGTGAATTGCAGTCTGGGGTGGTAGCTGTTAAACACTGTTAGGAGTTCATCACATTTGTCAGTGGGCACTGTTAGAAAACTATCATCCACATAAAGTTTTAGAATAGGTATTATAAATGACAATCTTTCAAGGCTAGTTTCGACGAGATCACACATCACTAAGTTGGCTAAGGACGGACTAGCTGGATTGCCCATGGCTGCGCCTTCAATTTGTTCATGAAATTCATCATTAAAAATGAAGAAACTGGATGAGGAGATGAAATCTATGCATCTCAAAAAAAGGTCTTTAGAAATATCTGTAAACGCTGATATATATCTCCACTTTTTCTTCACAATCTCAAATACAAGGTTCTTCGGAATATTAGTGTACAACGTTCCTGTTAACCAATAGTAGTTATAATACCTGAAGGAAGTAAACCATCATAGACTTTGTAATAATGTAAATTATTCATTATTATGAGTGAAAGTGGGCGTCAGTCACTTTCCCTATGGTGGAAACATCGTCAGTCAGGCGGTTGAAGTGGTCGGAAAAATATGAAAATTGACAAGTGACCCATCTTCACTTGAAATTTTGAAAAATGATTGTTTCAATCAAATTGAACGTGAAAATGGACGTCAGTCACGTTTATAGTGTTGGATTCTGCGTCATTCAGGCTTCCAAAGTCAAGGGTAGTGACCAGCTTCCTTTGGCGCGCTGCACCTTATGCAGTTCGACTGACACATATTCCACCGGCATCGTGCTGGCTGACGATTATTTATCGAGTGTACATAACAATTACTTGTTTATACAGGGTGTTTCATCATAAACTGGAAAAACATATATAGTGGGTAAATGACACCGGGAGAATCACAATGTGTCATATACCCCGTTTTCGAGGCATAAGCGAGAAATAAGGTGTTCAACGTCGTATTTGAGCAATATTCTATTGAGTGTGCTCAGTTATGTATGAACCACGAAGTAACGGTTTCTGGTCACATCGAAGTATTTTTGAGTGCGCAATTCAGAAAAGATGAAGAACTCCGAAAAAAATTCGAAATGGCGGAAAACCTTCGATGTTCGTGATTTTTTTTTTTTGGTTTCCAAATTGAATTTCATTTTCTGAATGAACACAATTTTCGAACAATTTCCTTGTAGTTTCCTACAATCAGGAAACATTTCAACAATTTCGAGTTTTCATTTCTTAGAAACGCGTCATAAGGCTTATATTCAAACTTCGGTCACGTGATTCATGTCGTCCGATTTTCAGGTAGTTTCGTATTCTTCCCTTCCCTTGTAAATTCATCCTTAATTGTCTTGTTTATATCCACCTGAACATCGGAAAATACAGGAAATGCTCTGATTTTCATGGGTACTAAACATGACACCGAGCATGACACACTGTTACTATAGCCTTCCCCAGGCATCATAGAGTCAAATGTCCCCACCGAATTATATAGGTATCAAATTATATAACCATTTGCCCAATCGCTTGAAATCAATGAGTGGAAAATCTTTCAAGAGAGAAGTTAAGTTCCGTGAACCCAAAAAACCATTTACTCGCAGTGATTCCATATCCACCAGGAAATTAGCGGCGAGGTCTTAGATTTTTTTTTTCTTGTTTTTTTGTTGTAGTTGTTGATATATCTTTTTTGTGGTTCTTTCATTTTGTAGAATTTTTTTTTCTGTTAGAGTATGGATAAGTACATTAGAGATTTCGATGTTGACAAGATTGCCACTTATACATTGGACACTGTTGATGAATGTAGTCAGGTGTTAAAAGTGAATGAAAACCATGTAAACTTCAAGGTTCTGCAAATGAATGTAAGAAGTCTAGGTAAGCACCTAGATGAATTTTTAATAGTGTTACAACAATTAGATGTTGATATTGATTGCATTATTTTGAGTGAGACTAGAGAATTGGTTGATTTGAAACTCTTCAATGTTGATGGTTATGACTTAATTTATGACGAAAGTATCAATAACAAGAACGATGGAGTGGTTGCCTATGTAAAATCATGTTATAGTTTCACACACCGGGTAAAAATAATTTCCCCTGAACAAAAGCTTTTACACATTTGCCTTAATTTTGGTATGAAAGAGAAAATTGTAATTGAATCACTTTATAGGTCGCCAAACTCTGACCCGCAGGATTTCAACACTAATTTATTCAGGTATTTAGATGAGCATGTGTCAACTTCTGATGTGTCGCTATTTTTGGGTGATATCAACTTAGACTTGCTGTGTCCTGATGGTGTTCATGTGGCGGAGTACTTGGACACCATGGCTGAGTTCGGCTACTTATCCGCTATCAATGCGCCAACTAGAGTGCAGGGTAACAGCAAGACTTGTCTGGATCACATCTTTTTCAAAGCAAGGGATCCGGCCCTGAAGGACAACATTGTTCCGATAGTTCTAAGGTCGTCAATAACGGATCACTTTATTACAATAATGCAGATGGTGTTCTCTGGACATAAGGCTTGCAGCACAGAGAGGGAGCGGCTTTTACTTGATAGAGAAAGAATTCAGCAGTTGTGTCAGTCTGTTTCCTGGAGTGATGTTTATACTGCACCGAGCCCAGATTCGGCTGCTAGTAGATTTGTTGAAATTCTGGTTGATGCGGTTGATAGAAGCACATATAGGACAAAATTGAGGAGAAAACACAATGGGAAGGCACCATGGATAACCAGCGGGCTGCTAACTTCAATAAATAAAAAAAATAAGATGTATCAGCAGGTGCTCAGACGCCCACTCGATGAAGATGTGATAAGAGAATATAGAAGATATAGAAATCGACTCACTTCACTGATAAACAAGCGAAAGCGAGATTATTATGAGAATGTAATCAATGAAAGTGGTAACAACTCCACTGCATTATGGAAGATAGTTCAGCAGATTACTGGAAGGAAGAAGCAGAGAAGAGTCACAGACCGGATGAAACTACGTGATGGTGGGTATACGACGGATAAAAAAGAGATAGCCAATGCTTTCAATGAGGCATTTGTGGGGATGGGTGAGACTCCTGCATTGGGAAGGGAACATGTTGTAGGTGGATACTCAGAACGGTCGGAGATTTCGAATTCTTTTGCTTTCGGCCCGATAGATCCCATTGAAGTTAAAAATGCGATTTATGATTTGAAGGATGGTAGTGCAATGGGTGTCGATGGTTTGGGAGCGGGAGATTTGAAGCGAGCTGCACCTCACATTTTAGACCCCCTAACACATATATTGAATAGATGCGTTGAGCATGGTCTATACCCTACAGAATTCAAGAAAACGGTGGTCATCCCAGTTTTGAAGGAGGGGGATGAAACTATTGTCGGTAACTACAGACCTATTTCCTTGACCACTCACCTATCAAGAGTTTTTGAGAAGATCATTAAGAAACGACTCGTATCTTTTCTGGATAGATATGGTATAATATCGGAAGCCCAATTTGGTTTCAGAGAGGGCAAGTCTACTCAGGATGCTATCTTGGCATTGACCAATAGGGTTACTGCTGCCTTGAATATGAGTAAACCGTGTCTGAGTTTGTTTGTTGATTTGAGGAAGGCGTTTGATTCAGTGGATCATAGTATTCTTTTGCAGTCCTTGGAAAATGTTGGAGTGAGGGGGGATGTGTTGCGGCTCTTCGGAAGCTATCTGGCCGGTAGATCACAGAGAGTGAGGATTGTTGATGTGGTGAGTGATGAGAAGGAGATGAACTGTGGGGTTCCACAGGGATCCGTCTTGGGACCCATTCTATTCAACATCTATATTAACACACTGTTTTCGCTGGACGTTGGTGGTGATATTGTTGGCTATGCAGATGATACGGCCATATTTTTCATGTCGGAAGACTGGGCAACACTAAGATCTAAGGTAGAAAGGGGATTGCAGGTGTTGAAGGATTGGTTGGATGGAATATTGTTAAGGATGAATATCAAGAAAACTTGTTATATGCCATTCTCCTGCAATGCTGCAGGTTGCCCCACGTTTGACTGCTTACATATGGAAGGAGACACTACATTTGAGATTCTACCTGTGAAGACATATAAATACCTGGGTGTGATAATAGACTGTCACCTAAGATGGGATATACATGTTAACAGTACAGTGAAAAAATTGAGATCCATTTTGTACATTTTTCGACGACTTAAGCCTATTCTTCTGCAGAGATATTTGAGAACTTTGTATTTTGCCTTAGTGGAAAGTCATATTCGTTATGGCATAGCAGTTTGGGGTGGTGCGTTGCATACACATTTGAAGCCGATCGAAATCATGCAAAGGAGATTTCTCAAACTCATTTACTCGAGGGATGGTAGGTACCCCTCGGATGCTCTGTATGAGGAGGCGGACGTTTTGGATGTAAGAAAGTTGTTTTTTTTTACCGCAGTCACTAATTATCATGTTGGTTATAAGGTGCGTTCTGTCCACCGGTATGATACTCGCTGTAAGGATCATTTTGTCGCACCATTAATGGTTAAGAGAACAACCCAGCGATCATACAGTTTTTTTGCTCCTAGGATGTATAACCGGCTGCCTGAGGAGGTTAAATCCTTAAGGGCTCTCCATCTGTTCAAAAAATATGTGAAAAAATATTTGCTAACTACAAATAGGAGAGAAATTCTTAATATCTTTAATTGATGCATTTGGGACAGTGTAAATAGATGATTGTATCTTGATATAGTAACGAAGTGGTGGTCTTGAAAATTGATTGAATTTTTTGTTGCTTTCTTTTTGACTTTGTTTTATTTTTATTGTTCATAAATTAGGCGAGACAAGTGGTTTCACTTGTCGCCTTCTTCTGCTTTATCCGGAACTCTGATTATAGATATAAATTTTTTTGTAATAATAATAATAATAATAATAACTTTATTCATCCTTTGGGACATTACAATGATGTATAGGACATGTCAACAATACAATTACAAGATAATATGAAAAAAAATAATTAAACAAGTAACAGAAGAATTCGTGAATAATTGTCAGTGCTCAATTTAGCGGACACTGAAAAAACTCTTCAGTGCTATAGAAACAATTTTCAATCAAAATATTTTTAACCTCTCTCTTGAAAAGTTTATCATCCAACAATTTGATTCTATTAGGTAAATGATTGTACAAAGTTATACCCGCCAGTCTTGGCGACGACTCGTATTTGGATGTTTTATGTATAGGGACACATATGATATTTTGGTGTCTAGTTTTATAATTATGAAAATCCGAGCACATCGTCAAGCCGGCCAGGTTACAGCGAATGAACATTATACAATTTAACATGTAAACACAGGGAAACGTTAACAATTTGTTGTTCTTAAATACTTCCCTACAAGATTCACGGGGCCTCAGGCCGAACATGAGGCGAATTATCTTCTTCTGTATGATGAATACCCGTTCGCTCTCGGATGAAGAACCCCACAGAACAACATTGTAGGACAAATGGCAATAAACAAGCCCGAAATAGACGTTCTTCAACGTTTCAAGGGGAAGAGAATTCTTTACTCGATGCATGGCGTAGTAAGCTTTATTCAATTTTCCACACAAACCGTCGATTTGACAGTGCCATCTCAAGTTCCTGTCAACGGATAGTCCCAAAAATTTTACACATTCGACAGATTGCAGGTAACCAGTACTCCCATAGATGACAAATGGAGGCACCAAACCAGAATTGCGATGATGGAATTTAATAACTTGAGTTTTATTCAAGTTGATAATGAGGGCATTCGACTTGCACCATTCGGTGAAACGCTTGAGGAGCTCCTCACATAACTTCTTCAACTCTTGAGGACTACTTGCCTTTATCGCCAATGAAGCATCATCGGCAAATAGAATGATGATACATGCAATCAAAAAATCAGGCAAATCATTGATGAAGAGAAGGAACAGGAGTGGTCCTAAGACAGACCCCTGTGGGACACCCATATTGTTCTCGTATTTTCTTGAGGAAAATCCATTATGGCTGACATATATGGAGCGTTGGGATAGGAAACTCGATATCCAATCCAGGAATATGCCCCTGAAGCCAACCTGATATAGTTTATCAACTATGAACTTGTGCTGAAGGCAATCAAATGCACGCGTCAAATCAAAAAATATTCCCGCCACGTGGTCGCCTTTATCCAAAGACTCATAGACAAAATCCATGAATTCAGTACAGGCAGTCTGAGTTGATCTACCAGTTCGGAAGCCGTGTTGATGATCGGACAAGATGGAAAATTTGTTTAAGAATTGATACATTCTCTTGTGAACTATTTTTTCGAATACTTTGGACAACTGACTCAGCAATGAAATCGGGCGATAGTTAGCAATATCATCGGTAGCATCTTTTTTGTGAACCGGTATAACTTTAGCTGTTTTAAGTTGTGCAGGAAAGCATCCAGATGAAATGGAGTGATTGAACAAATGACATAAGTGTTCTGCTATAGACGGCGCAATTGATTTCAAAAGCTTTGCTGAAATGGCGTCTGGACCTGAACAACTACCACCATTCTTGAGACAATGTATGGCTGACACTACCTCATCTGGATCAATGGGAAAAAAAAAGAAATTTTGGTGTCGCAGTTTCTGAGTGGTGCAGGATTTTGAAATATGATGACCATAGAATTCATTCACAGATTTTTCATTCATCTCAGTAAAATACTTGCCGAAGCATTCAACTATCTTCTTCGGGTCGTTAATGTGATCTCCTTGGATATTTAGTGCAATCGAATGTTTCCTTCTGGTCGACCGATTCAATTCCTCATTTACAAGCTTCCAGACTGCCCTGTTAATATTTTCGGATTCCTCCAGTATATTTTTATTGTAGTCTCGTTTAGTTACCCTGAGCAATTGGGAATATTCGATCTTCGAAGCCTTATATCTCTCAGACGCCTCGGGTGTTCTCAAGTTGGTTGCGAGCCAGTGTAAACTCCTCAAATGTTGTCTAGCCTCGACAATCTGGGAATTCACCCATCTAGGTCGACTTGCTGGAGGAGAACGGACAGTTCGCAATGGACAAACCACGTCAATCGAGGATTCCAGAATATCGAGGAAATGCGAAAACTTCTCATCAACCGTATGACTCCGGTATATACTCTGGAAGTCAGTACCTGCAATCATCGTAGCAAGAGTGGCAACATTTTGTCGTGACATAATCCTGGAAACTCCAGAGCACAAGGAGTCAGACTGGATCTCACCTGGTATCGTGTAGTCAAGGACAACTGCCCTGTGATCACTTAGATGTGGTTCGCAGACAAAAACGTTAATGTTTTCAGCTAACCCGTTAGAAGCGATGTAATCAACTTTGGTTGATGTGGTAACTCCATTTTTGTTAGTGAAAACTCTGGTGGGTTTAACAGAGCCTAAAATCAAATTGTAGCGAGTGAACAGACCATCAAGTAGTTGTTTTTTGATATCTACAGTAGAAAGGTAGTTAACGTTAAGATCTCCACATAAAAAAATTATTTTAGATATTGAGGTACAGTAGTTCAGTACATATTCTAAGACATTCAAGAATTCAAAAAAGTCACCTGTTGGAGGTCTGTATACACTCAACACACAAAACGTTACCTCGCCTATCTTAGCCTTGGTCCCACACACTTCACAGACTCTTGCAACTGAAAATCGATTTACATTCAACGCTCGCACCTGAAAATCCGACCGCACATAAAGGACACATCCACCATGCTCTCCCTCGGGTCTGCAGTGATGAGAAACAATTTCATAACCTGTTAAGGCCATAGAATCGATCTTCTCGAAAGAACACCAGTGTTCAGCCACACTTACGAAGACTGGGCGAACCGAACAAAGAAACACCAAAAGACTATCCAACTTGTTTGTAATGCTTTGGATATTTAACTGCAAAATTCTTAACTTATTTCCGGGCGTGCAGCTGCCCCGGAGCCCTCTGTCATCGGTGGTGCAAGGTCTGAGACAGTTGACTACTTCACCTTGGTTGACATCATGAATGGCTTCCGAAAAAATGTACCAACTGTGATACCCTCCGGCCAGAAGGATGGCTCCATGACTCGGGATTTGTGCTCAGATGGAAATGACAACTTGAACGAGGAATATACTTCGGGTTGTTTCGAGTTCAGCTTTTCAATAACAAGACAAGGAATCGTATTATTCAAGAAATTCTTGAGATCCTCTATGGATGTTTCAGGACTCAGTCTCGATACATGAATATAGGTGAGCTGTTTCTTGGGCACACTAGTCAGGGCTGTGGAAGCCGATGACCCAATTATAGGTTTTCTTGTTGTAGAGTTTTTATTTCCAGTAATTGTCGGCATATCGTTTAATTTAGGAGTATTTCTGGGCCTTTTTTTCCTATTTACCTTCCATTCCTCCCTCTCAGGAATAGGAATAGTTTGCACTGATTCATTCACCTCGACGGCAACGACTCCAGAACCCAAGCTAACCTCAGAAGAACCAAGATCATGGGTAGCCACTGCGTCCGCCGTGGAACG
Source organism: Coccinella septempunctata (assembly GCF_907165205.1). Lineage (NCBI taxonomy): Eukaryota > Metazoa > Arthropoda > Insecta > Coleoptera > Coccinellidae > Coccinella > Coccinella septempunctata. The sequence continues at coordinate 37,965,331 of NC_058192.1, read as the reverse complement.
CACATCGGGTAGTTGGCCGCTTAACATAGACGGATCGTTCGTAGACACTCCGGCTACAGACACTTCATCGGTAGAACGCACATCAGGTGGAGAACGGTGTGTAGGTGTCTTATCGCGGAAATTCCGCTCAGCTGTTTTAATATTAGCACGGGTGTTTTTATTCGTTTTCAGGGTCTGGATTTCCTCGATAAGCGATAATATTTGTTTATTCTGAGAATTAATCAGATTTTTCAATTCGAGAATTTCAGATTTCAAGGGGCTTATCATTTCACCCATTAGAGAATTAATGGCAATAATCAGATGATCGGAACTCCTCACCGTTTCATCCAGGGGAGAAGGACTCGAACACCCCGACAATCGGCAACTTTCACACTTCCACTCGTTAATTTGTCCACTTGCACGCATTTCATTGAAACGATCAATAGAAATGTCAATGCAAGTTATATGAAAACAATTTTCACACTTAAAACATTTGATGGGATCATCGTACCTATCAATTTTGTTATTACATTTCGAGCAACTTAATCCGCGTACGCGCGACGCCATGGTTCGACATGCGATAATACAATGTAATAGTCCGAATAAAGTTATTATTATTATTATTTTAACTAACAGGTGTTACTATAGTGTGGAGGAGTTCCTTGAGGACTACATTTGTTGAATTTGTTATTTTTTTTCTCTTGTATTTGTCATAATATATGACTTGTCCTATATATTTCTTAGGGGTCCAAAAAGATCAATAAATTTTATTTATTTATTTACATGATGAAACACCCTGTATAATAAACAAGTAATTGTTATGTACACACGATAAATAAATCGTCAGCCGGCACGATGCCGGTGGAATATGCGTCATTCGAACTGCATAAGGTGCGGTCACTTCAATTTTCAGATTTTTCTGACCACTTCAACCGCCTGACTGACAATGTTTCCACCATCGGGAAAGTGACTGACGCCCGTTTTCACTCATAATCATGAATAATTTCCATTATTACAAAGTTTCACATGGAGATCAATCACTTTTTTTTGAGATTTTTCCAGCGAGTTTCACCGCCTCCCACGCCCACGCCCACCGCTATTGGACTGAAGCGCGGACCTCATATGTACAAGTGGAGAACTACTCATTTTATTTCAAATTGCTTTGAGTAGCATTGGACGAAATATAGCCATCTGATACAATCGGAGGTAACAGAAATACCAACAATCAACACACCGGAAGACCTAGAAAGCGCAGTTGATAAACTAGAAAAGAATATACTAGATGCCTACAAAAAGAGCACAAAGAAAATAACGAGACCAGCACCGATACATCCACACGGTGATACACCCAGAGAAATCAAAGATCTCATCAGGGAAAATCGGAGACTAAGAAAAACATACAGGCTCAACAAAACAGATATAAATAAGAGAAATCTAAACCGACACAGCCAAGTTCTAAAAAATGCCCTGAAGGACATGAGAACAAATAGATGGAACAAAAGAGTTCAAGAACTAAATACTATCGATCATTCTGCATGGAAAATGCAAAAATGTCTGAGAACAGAAAAGACTAAAATACCACCTCTCCACGGAGAAAGAGGAATGGCATATACGAATACCGATAAAGCAGAAGCACTGGCGGACTCGATAGAAAGAGAATCGAGAATAAATTACAGACCTGATGACGATAATGACGAGCTGGAAGATCTTGTAGAGAACAACGAAGAAGAAATGGACGAACCACCAGTAGACGACAAAATAGAAAAACCAACTTCTCCATTTGAAATAAAAGAGATAATCAGAAGCTTGAAAAATAGAAAAGCTCCCGGAAGTGATAAAATAACGAATGCTATGTTGAAGAAATTACCTAGAAAAGGTATAGCTGCTCTCACAAATATTGCAAACGGTATAATGAGGACTGAACACTATCCGGAAAAGTGGAAAACTGCAGAAGTCATAGTGTTCAACAAACCAGGCAAAGATAAGAAATTCCCCCAAAACTACAGGCCGATAAGTTTATTGTCCGCCCTAGGAAAAGTAGTAGAAAGGGTAATCGCTAGGAGGCTTACAGAAGAAACTGAAAATCTGAATCTCATTCCAGCAGAGCAATTCGGATTCAGAAGAGACCACTCAACTGAACAGCAATTACTGAGAATCACAGAATACATAACAGAAGGATTCCAAAATAAACAAGCAACCGGTCTTGTACTACTAGATGTCGCCAGAGCATTCGACAGAGTATGGCATGAAGGATTGATTTACAAAATGAGATATGCTGGATATTCAATGAAACTGTGCAAGTTGATTAGGAATTATTTGAGGAACAGAAGATTCTACGTGAAAGTGGAAGGAGAAAACACCACAACCAGATATATGGAAGCAGGGGTGCCTCAAGGGTCAGTACTTGGGCCGTTACTGTATAACATATATATTCACGATATACCAAAATCTCCAAGGACTATGCTGACACTATATGCCGACGACACAGGAATCGCAATGCGACATCGCAAGCCAGAAATTATAGAAGGAATGTTACAAGAAGCTATAGATGAAATAAATGACTGGTGTATTAAATGGAAAATAAAACTCAACGGACAAAAGAGCCAAGCGATATTACTGCAGAAGAGGAGACTAAGAACTACAACAAATCTAGAGGTAGATGGAGAAGAAATCGAATGGAAAAACGAAGCAAAATATTTAGGTATCACCCTAGACAAAGGTCTAACATGGAGAGGCCATATCAAACAAGCCGTTGACAAAACCAAGGCAGCGATGAATATGCTCTACCCGCTGATAGGTAGAAAGAGCCACATGTCAAATGAGACAAAATTGAAAATAATCAAAGCCGTTGCTAGACCGCAACTGACTTATGGATCAGGTGCTTGGGGATTCGCGGCAAAGAGCCATATACAAAGAATTCAGGCAACAGAAAACAAGCTATTACGATGTGCCATAGATGCGCCTTGGTTTGTCAGGAACAAACAGATATATCGAGATTTGAAGTGGGAAACCATCACCGAATTTATGAAGAGGAAAGCTGAAAATTTATTCGAAACAGCGAAGGAACATCCAAACGAAGAACTCAGGAGACTAGTGGACTACGATCCGGAGGAAGACAGAAGAAGAATGAGAATTTACAAAAGGAGACCGAGAGATCAATTGAGGAGAGATTAAAATGAGTACGACAACTTATTAAAACTATACTAAGAAGAGATATCCGAAATGGACGAACATGAAAACCCTAGCACGACAATGTGCAAGAAGAAATCAACCGATTAAGGGATAAATGGTTTATAGGCAAATGCCCGGAACCAACAAAAAGCAGGTTAGGTTTAGTGGGTCGCGAACTCAGGAGAGTGAGTAACCCCACAGTGTTCCCTAGAAATGGGTTCCTCTGGGCGAGAGATAGAGCCCCGTGTTTTCACGGTCGCAGATTCCCCCTGCTATAAAAAAAAAAAAAAAAAATTTGAGTAGCATAGTAATTAATAATAATAATAATATTTATTGATTCCATTAGATTACATATAAACGTAAAATTGGAATAGGTCAGAAACATGGAATAGAAAAATGGTTAACCTTTACAAAATTCTTTGAAATCACCTATATTGTAGGGCTCACAGTTTAAAATCACAGGATACAAAGCTTTCTTAAATTTTAAAGGGTCGGAAATATTTCTTATTTTAGGAGGCAACATGTTGAATATACTCACTGCCATATATTCTACGTTTTTTTCTCTTAAAGTAGTTTTGTGTGCTAGTACAGTATAAGGAAATATTCTTCTAGTAGCATTTAAATTTTTGTAAGGCTCGAAATAATGTTTGTGTTTACAGAAAAAAATCATTAATCTAAATATATATAAATCATAGATAGTTAGAATATTATTGCCTTTAAAGAATCCCCTACAAGATTCTCTATATCCTAAAATTAACATTGTTCTTAATTAGATTTTAAAATGTCTGACCATTCGGACTGCGATTCCGTAATGGAAGAAGACGCGCTAGGAATCGCAATGTCGTGTCCGAACACGATATTTTGAGAGAGGAGAACGCAAGTTTGAAAGCGAGGGTGAATGAGCTAGATAGATGCGTATCTAGCTTAGTTGCTGAGATTAAAAATCTCAGGGAGAGGCTCGAGTTGCAGGAGGGAAATAAGGAAAGTCTTTACTCCAAAGCACTCAAAAAGAACATTGTTTTGAAAAATGTCCAAGAAGTGACCTTACCGGTTCAAAAACAGAAGATGGAGGTGGTCAAAACCTCTCAAAACAAAATTTCCCCACCCGCCAAAAGAGTGAGAAAGGCTAGCTCCTCGCCCAATGAAGACTCGAACAAAAAAAGAGTCTTGGAAACCCCAGCTCAACAGAAAACCACTCCAGTGGAGGAGAGGAAAGAAAAAATCCCCCCAGTCACCCTGAGAGGTACGTCCGAATGGACTGCAATTTCAAACGCCTTGATTCGGAACGGTATTAAATACCAAAGAGCGACGACAGTAAAGGACGGTATAAGAATCGTCCCACAAACCGCCGATGATCATAGAAGGATGACGGACTTCCTTCATAAAATAAATAGGGAGTTTTACACTCTTCAACGGGAGGAAGAAAAAAAAATCTACGCGGTAGTGAGATACCTACCGCTGGATGCAGATATCCCGACGATCCTTGACGACCTCAAGGATCAAGGGATCGTCGATGCTGAGGTCATAAGGATGACCTCAAATATAACAAAAAAGCCGATGCCCTTATTGCTGGTTAAAACCCAGAATAAGGGTATCTTCGAGGTGAGAAGGCTCTACAACATGAACTGTGTTGTTGAACCTAAGAGAAGGACGACCGGGCCTGGACAATGTTATCGCTGTCAGCGATATGGACATGCCCAAAGTAAGTGCACTTTTCCATGGAGGTGCGTGAAATGCTCCGGTAATCACAGCTCCAAGGAGTGTACGCTTACCAGGGAGAACTAGGAGCGAAATGCTTCTTGTGTTCTCTGTGGAGAGCAAGGACATCCAGCCAGCTACAAGGGATGTAGTGAATGGAAATTGGTCACTAAAAAGGCCAAGAGATCGCCAAGATCAAACCAAACCAGCTCGAGGCCAACACAAAATACTCCGAAGCCAGCCCAAAACTCTTCGGAAGTGAAGAAACCCCAGGAAACTGCAACCAAAGCAGTCAAAGAGACGAAGAAACCAGAGAAAAAGACGGAAAAGGCAAAAACCGTCAAAAAAGCCGAAACCAGAAAAGGAATTTCTGGAATCACTGAGGAACTGGATAAGTTCACGAAAAACCTCCTCAGCACGATGATGCAGAATCTGGAGAAAGAGATTGAGAAGAAGATGCAGCAAATTATTAAGAATATTTAATGGCTGATACGACGAAAAAGAACAATCTCATAATCGTCTCTTGGAACGTCGAAGGATTGAGAGCCCGCAGACCAGAATTCGAAGAACTGATTCATGAGAAGAGACCGGATGTCATAGCTCTCCAAGAAACAAGACTTAACCCCAACGTTCGGATAGCATTTCCCAATTACGATATCTATAGAAATGATAGACCTAACAGCACAGGTGGCGTTGCTATACGCCACATGCTACTAGAAGGAAGACACCCGAAAATCATAATTGGTGATCTTAACTGCAAATCGCAGGAATGGAACAGTAGGGTGGAAAATACCAACGGGAGAAGACTGAAGATTTATGCTGAAAAACTTAATGCAGTTGTGATAGGACCTGATATACCGACCTACATACCAAGAGTAAATGGACTACCCGATGTACTGGACATTGTCGTAATAAAAGACATCACTGAAGAAATCAGCATTGATACAATAGAAGACGGAACTTCAAAGCACAATCCCATAGAATTCATAGTGGGACATGGCCCAAGAAACGAAGAAGAGACACAAACCAAGGATCGCACAGACTGGGAGAAATATAAGAATTTACTTCAGGAGAAAATCACGGAAATTCCCCAAATAAACACCCGGGATGAATTAGATGAAGCAGTTGAAAAATTGGAAAATCAAATTAAAGAAGCCTATGAAGAAAGCACCAAGAGAATAAGGAAACCAATTCCGAAACATTCACATGGAGATACGCCAAGGCATATAAAGGAACTTATAAAAAAGAACAGAAGACTCAGAAAAATCTACAGAACAACAAAAAGAGAAGAAGACAAGAAGACAAGAAGAAACTGAATAAGCATTGTCAGATATTGAAAAATGCTTTAACAGAACTGCGTAATAACAGATGGCACCAGAGATTAAGGGAACTGAATACAATAGATCACTCGGCTTGGAAAATGCAAAAACGCTTGCATGGAGCAAACGGAATGGTATATACGAGACTTGAAAAAGCACTTGCCGACTCAATTGAGAGAGAAGCCAGAATAAATTACAGAAATGATGATGACAATGAAGATCTAGAAGAAGAAGTGGAGGCAAACGAAGAGTTGATGATGGAACCACCGGAAACCGAAATCATTCCAAAACAGGCTTCACCAACAGAAATCAAAGAGATCATAATGAAACTGAAAAACCGGAAAGCACCGGGAGAAGATAGGATAACGAATTATATGTTGAAGAAATTGCATAGAAAAGGAATAGCAGCCTTGACGAATATATCAAACGGAGTGATGAGGACCGAATACTACCCAAAGAGATGAAAAACTGCAGAAATGATAGTTTTCAACAAGCCTGAAAAGGAACGGAAATTTCCTCAAAATTATAGACCAATCAGCCTACTATCAGCACTAGGAAAAGTCGTCGAGAGGGTTATCGCCAAAAGGCTGAATGAGAGGAAACAGAAATGTTGAAGATAATTCCACCCGAACAATTTGGATTTCGACGAGAACACTCGACTGAACTCTAATTACTACGGCTCATAGAATACGTCACCGAAGGAATGCAGACCAAACAGGCCACAGGATTAGTTCTGATGGATATCGAGAGAGCTTTTGATTTTCTTTGATTGAGTATGGCACGAAGGCCTAATCTACAAGATGAAAAAAGCAGGATATTCGACCAAGCTATGCAAGATTATAAGGAACTATCTGAGGAATAGAAACTTTTATGTGAAGATAGATGGAGCAACCTCTCAAATCAGACAATTGGAAGCGGGGTGCCTCAAGGATCGGTACTTGGACCTCTGCTTTACGTAATATACGTTTATGATATCCCGAAGAATGCTAGAAATATGCTCACCTTGTACGCAGATGACACAGGAATAGCGTTCAGACATCGACGCCCAGAGATCATACACCGGAGACTGCAGGAAGCCATACATGAATTACTCAAATGGTGCATCAAATGGAAAATCCAAATCAATGGAAGAAAGACTCAAGCAATATTACTGCAAAAGAGAAGATTGAGGATGGAAGAAAACCTTGAAGTTGATGGAGAAGAGGTTGAATGGAAAAATGAAGCAACATAACTAGGAGTGACGCTTGACAGAGGACTCACATGGGAAAACCACATCAAATGTGCTGTTGATAAAACAAAAGCCGCAATGAGTAAACTTTATCCACTCATAGGCAGAAGAAGTCATATGAATAAGAACATCAAGTTGACGATGATTAAAACTATTGCGCGACCACAACTCACATATGGATCGGCGGCATAGGGCTTCGCAGCCAAGACCCACATCAAGAGAATACAGGCCACTGAGAATAAACTCCTTAGAATGGCGATGGACGTACCCTGGTTTGTTAGGAACAAACAAATCTACAAGGACTTGGAATGGGAACCAGTTACAGAATTTATGAAGAGAAAGGCGGAAAGGATATTCGACAAAGCCAAACAACATCCAAATGAGGAACTACGAAGATTAGTCGACTACGATCCAACGGAAGAAGCTAGAAGGTCAAGAACCTACCACCGAAGACCGAGAGATTTAAATGTAACCAAAGAAGAGCTTAACCTATAAGAGCTATAGGCAGCATACAACTATCAACACGACTATGATCGTGTGAGAGTCCAGAAACCATAAGAGTCAACTGGTTAATAGGCAAAATGCCCGGAACCTATGAAGAAGCAGTTAAGGGTTTTTAGTGGGTCTCGAGCTCAGAAAGTGAGAATCCCCACACTGTTCCCTCTCAGCAGAGGGTGTGTTCGTCTGTTTTGCAGATTTTTCCCCTGCTACACCAAAAAAAAAAAAAAACTCATCTTAAAAAATTCGTGTGAAGATCGATCACTAGTTCAAAAGTGACGCCACCTCCCGGACTATGCGAAAGTTATGCTGTGTATTTGGTGAGACCAGGTCGGTGTTATTTACTATGAGCTATTGGAACCGTGGTATGCCTACCAGAAAGGCAAATCCACAGATCTTGCCCTCAATAATCTTGTCGGCAGGATCAATGAATCTCTCAACTCCAGGGAGATTGCAGTGGCTGCCTTTCTGGACATTGAGGGAGCCTTTAATGCTGCCCTTACTGAATCTCTAGTGAGGGCCGCCAAGGTTAGAGGTGTCCCTCCTACCATATCGAATTGGATCAGCACAATGCTGAGCTCCAGAAACATCATAACCACGCTTTGTGGCGAAGCACTTAGATTCAAAGCAGGCAGAGGTTGTCCGCAAGGAGGTGTACTATCACCCCTTCTCTGGTCACTTCTGGTTGATGATCTAATTGCAATTATCAGCTCGCTTGACGTATATGTCCAGGCTTACGCTGACGACATAGTTGTTTTACTGGAGGGCAATGACGATGCAACCATCTCAGATGCTCTTCAGGAAACACTAACAGTAATTCAGGGTTGGTGTGATGGGGAGCAGTTAGGGGTTAACCCCTCCAAGACCCTGATTGTCCCCTTTACCAGGAGAAGGAAATTTCAAATCTTTCCTCCAACTCTCTACGGTAAGACCATTCCACTCGTAGAGGAAGCCAAATATCTAGGCATTACCCTGGATAGGAAGCTTCTATGGAACTCCCATGTGGAAAAAGTCGTCCACAAAGCCAGGCACTCCCTATGGGCCTGCCAAAGGATCTGTGGAAGGACATGGGGGATAGCGCCGAAGCAGCTCCGCTGGCTATACGTCACGGTGATCAGACCATTGGTCACCTATGGCTGTGTCGCCTGGTGGTCCTGCACTGAACGCGTTCTAACCCAAAACAAACTTACCAAACTCCAAAGAACGGCTTGCCTCATGATTTCGGGGGCATTCCGCTCTACTCCAACTTCGTCCATGGAGATGCTATTAGACCTCCCTCCCCTTCACATTTTTGTCCAGGGAGAGGCAAGACTAGCAACCCACAGGCTCCACCACCTCACCGTGAACGAGCCTGACAAACTCACTTTTGTGCCCAGTCGTCTGTCGGCCCAACTGGAGGCTGACGAGGTGATGGGCATGAGAACTGATCAAATAATCACAAGAACCAGTACCGAGGGAACATTCGTTTCTGTGATTCCAAGCAGGGACGAATGGCTCCATCACAAGGATTTCTATTTACAAGGACCTTGCTGGTTTACTGATGGCTCCAGAACCAGTCAGGGATCTGGAGCCGGAGTCTACAGCCGTAGACCGCTGACCAAACTCAGTGCTAGTCTGGGAAAGTCGGCGACAGCTTTTCAGGCAGAAATCTTCGCCATTGATCTGTGCGCAGGCCATTTACTTGACAGTGGCTGGGCGGGCAGATCGATAAAAATCCTTACGGATAGTCAAGCTGCGATCAAATCTCTCGCGGCTGACAAATGCAACTCGGCACAGGTATTTGAGTGCAGATCTAAACTCACCAAATTGGGAAGTTTAAACAGACTGCAACTGATTTGGATACCTGGACACTCTGGCTTCAGTGGAAACGATGTATCGGATGCTCTGGCCAGAGAAGGCGCGACATCAACGCTTATTGGCCCGGAACCCAGTATAGGAATTCCCAATTCCTTAATCAGGGACCGAAACAACAGCTGGATAAGGCAAAAGGTCCTAGAGCACTGGCGCAACCGTCCTGGATTGCGTCACTCGCATAGGGCTATTTCAGTGCCTCCCAGCCCATACACCAGTCGCTGGCTAGAATTTTCTAGAACTAATCTGAGATCCATAATAGCGGTTTTTACAGGACACTGCAGACTCAGAGCCCACCTCAAAAAACTCAAGATCGTCAACGACCCACTCTGCAGACTCTGCTTAGAGGAAGACGAAACAATTGAGCATATCCTCTGTGACTGCCCGGCGGCAGACAGGGTCAGACTCGGAGTTTTCGGCTCTCCGAAGATGATCCTAGAGGAACTCAAGAATCACTCCCCCTCCGACATCATCTCCTTTTTGGGTAGGATGGGACTAGAGGGAGAGATTTAGCTCTTTGAGCATGCTTGTGTGCTACAATAGACCGTTGGTCGCGGTGGCAGGTTTGGGTTAGTCCGTCCAACACACCCAGCAATCAGTAATCAGTAATCAGTATTGGAACCGAGTGAAATCATAACTGGGGAATGATATCGACATCAATTGACGGGATTGTACTGAGTACTGCGCGAAAAACGGCCACAATCAGGTCGATTCTATTCGCATCTTGTTATAACATTGCTAAATCTACAACATTGTTATAATTATAAAATATAGCAATATGACTGAGCGAACGAATATTCTGTTTCACCGTTTTACGCAAGATTGGTTATGAGTTTTGGCCATAGCAATATTGTTGAAAAATAATCGAATGTTTGAGCTGACAACACTGCGCTGAAGGGTAAGATTCTCATTTCATAGAAAAGAACATGTTATTCCGAGTGTTATTCTATAATTGTTCTATGGAAAAGAAGAATAATTTGTGTTTAATCAAAGAGTATCATCAATTGATACTCTTTGGTTTAATCTTTTATTCGGTATTTGGATTGTGAGTTTTTGGTTGAACTGTGCATCATGTCTGGAAATAAGAAAACAACAAAAAATCAGATGGAATTGATTTGATAATCAATCTCCTAGAAATTCTCTATGGATTTTCACCCACTTGTAGGTAAAAGGGAACTGTATTTTTACTGGTCGGTTCCTCAACCAATCCATTCAACTCTTCTTCCCTTATTCAATCGAAACAGTTCCAGAAACTTTTCATCGGGCAATTCAAATGGATTACTGGTGTCGGTGTCCCTAATATATCGAAATTGTAGTCTCATATTTTCGCTATAAATGAAAAGTTCAAGTGAAGGTTTCCAAAAAGTTACTGAAACGAAGCATGTTTATAATTACTTGCCTATTTTCTAAATTTCTAACGCTTGGAAGAAATGTAAAAACAAGAGATCCACTGCCATTTACAACTTTGTTATGAAATGGCAAGTACTTAAATGATGTTGCTGATATAGCAAACTGAAATAACAAGATCTTCTAGAAATTGACAGATCATATTGCTCAAAATCAATGATTAGAATACCAGTTTTTCAAACTTTGCTGTGATAGCAATATCTTTTCTATAACCATATTACTATTTTCAAACAGAATCGACCTGAATACGAGAAGAGGCACTACAAGGTGTTTCTACAGCATGACAACGCTCGGCCTCACGTTGCTAAACCTGTTAAAACCTATCTGAAAACGCTCAAATGGGAAGTCCTACCCCACCCGCCTTATTCCCCAGATATTCCACCGTCAGATTATCATTTGTTTCGGTCAATGGCACATGGTCTGGCTCATCAGCAGTTCCACTCATATGAAGACATCAAAAAATAGCTTGATTCTTGGAAAGTCTCAAAAGATGAACACTTTTATAGCAACGGTAATCGAGCTCTACAAGAAAGATGGAAAAAAGTTGTAGCTAACAATGGACAATACTTTGAATGATTCATTTGTATCCATTTTTCACAGTGAAGCTCTATTTTCATCGAAAAAACAGCGGGAACTTAGTTGCGCGTCTAATATTTTGGTAATTGTATGAATATACCTTGAGTAGTTCTCCGTATAATTTCGGGTAGCGTTAAGACAGAATGCGTAGTTATCTGAACTTGAAAATGTTGATTAAACTTCATTTAATTGATTGGTAGCGAATAAACGAGCTCAAACCAGTCAAACCGCTACATTTGGTCAGTTTATAATTATGATGATGATAGACATTTTAGGAAAGGGGCTATGAAACCAACTAATTTAATAGAATGAAAACTTCGCTTGGGAATAGAACAGCAAATTCATATTATTGCTGATAAGGGAATGATAAGAGTTTCCTTTTGTAGATAAACCAACATAACTATTCATATGTTCAAATATCGTCATCCGAGTGCAATCAAAATCTTGGCTTTCTCTGGAACGTATCGGTTGTGAATAAGAATTCAATACATTTGTAGTTGTTGAGACTAAAAGTGTCAGTGTTTGGCTGGTCAGAATAAGTGGTAAGAACGAATTTTTATAGTCACGCCCATTTAATATCTCGTCCGATTAAACGTATCATCTTAATGCAAATGAAATTCTGGAATCTTTCCCAAGTAAATGTCGAAATGGATAAAAGAAATATTGTAGGTAACAATCTGAACGACAATGTGGATTTTTTCTTATGAGTTGATAGTGAAACATTGAAAAATTTTGCATTTGTTATGTTGTAATGTAAGATATAATAATCTAAAATATTTCACAACTGTGCTGATTCTCATCCCCGAAAGTTACCCATCAAGAACATTGCGGTGGAGACGGGGATAACAGCATTGATTAAATAATATAATTTCTGTATTTATTGATCTTGTATTTATTGATCGAAAAATTCGTTGTGAAAAACTGGGCTGGGTACATAACAGCAACAGAACTTTGCATCGTAACAAGTTTTGTTACATAAATATCTACACAGCATTCAGGAAAGAATGACGCAACGGTCATTCACGGCCACGGGGGTTGAAGATCAGTGTTTCGAACTGGGCACTCTTTAAAGTTCTGGCTACAAATTCCTTTGCAGAGAATAAAATCACAGACCACGAAATAAACAGGGTCACGGGTTATATTTCTTAGCTATTGTATTGAAAGTTTTAACCACCCTCTGAATATTTTGTGTATTCCAAATAAATCACAAGATGAGAATTTTACTGTTTTACTGAAAATATTTTTTGTTTATTTGACAAATTTACAAGATTTAACAGTAACACCTAGTATAACAAAATGTAACAAAATATTCTCTTTCCACAATTATAATAAACAAAAGGACAAATTGTATGACAAAACCTGCAACAACTGCTTATGCTGAACCGTGTCGAAGGCTCCGCAAAGGTCCAAGAACACTGCCGTCGTTTTTTTCCCTCTCAAGGCTTTGGTATCTTTTTGCAGTCAAAAACACTGCAACATCCTGTGTGGACAAAACTTTTCTAATCCCAAACGGTGGAGAAACTGACTGGTACTTTTCCAAATAGCTATTCGATTTTTAATATATTTTCAGAAACCTTCGCTACTGAGCTTATCTGTAGTAATACCCCTAGGGCCTTGATGAAACAGAGATAATGCTGTCATAGAGAATGCTATGTCTATGACAAAATTTTGAGGATTTATCTAGGCCCGAGGGGTATTCGATAGGATAATTTTTTACTTGGTAGATTTCAAAGATTGATTGTCAATCTGACGTTTAATATTTATTCATTTTTATTCAACAAAACTACAGTTATGAAAAGTACAATTCGTAAATGTTAAATTGGAATAAGAGTTTGCTGGATTGACGGATTGTTAATTTCCACTGTTGAGGAAATTCCTCGCATGGTGTTGATTATTTCACCGTGGCCTCCTTGGTCATTATTTAAGTACGGTTTTATTAAATTGGAGCTGCTATGCCCGGTTATGTTTATTAATTGCTGTTCAGTAATTCCTTTATTCGCCAAATGGCTAGATGCACTTGATCAGTTCGAATAATTTATACTCAGTGATCAAAGCAATGGATGATTTGGTCCACATACTGATTGTTTTCCTGCCTACCGGAATATTGTCAAACCATGTGTCACTTTCAGATTTTCAGAAACGATTTGGTCTCGAGAAAAGGCGACTGGAAGTAATATTTTTCCCTCGTTTGGACAATAATTCATGGAACAACCGAACAGGACATGCATTTTCGTTTACAATATTGGGAACAAGCCACTTACTATTTGTACAACTTTTCTATCCTCTTCGGCATCATTGAATCTCGGATTGTATTCAATTCAAGGGCGGTCCTACGGGGGTGGGGTAAAGGGGGTAATTAACCCCCCCCCAGAGCCCATATCGAATTCGATTTTTTGAATTTTTCATATGGAAAAACTAAGAAAAAACAATATTATAATGCAAATCTGAAGCAGTGATCCAAAAATTTTCATTCAAAATAGGTTGATGGTGTGAGGATCAATAATAAGCAGGAGAATGATACTCTGTCAGTTCGCCGACGTTTCGGAAATGTGTTTTTCCATCTTCAGGGCTCTACAAAAGTTATGAGAAGACAATTTTCAGGCTGTGTACATGTTTCTTATATTTTCAAGTTATCATATAGATATATTATACCATACCATCGTTTTCTTGTGATATTTTTCTAGTCCACAAATTATAATGTAGCTCGTCTTTGCTTTTTTTCATTTAAATTTTTTTGGTGTTCAAAATTGTCTTCTCATAACTTTTGTAGAGCCCTGAAGACGGAAAAATACATTTCCGAAACGTCGGCGAACTGACAGAGTATCATTCTCCTGCTTATTTTTTATCCTTACACCATCAACCTATTTTGAATTTTATAATGAAATGAAAAGGTGAGATTCCTTGTAAAGTGCATCCCATTTTGGGTGAGAGAGCCAGGTTTCTCGATTGTTATTTAAGATAGAGCCTTGCGGTTTCCACATTCCTGTCCTACTTTTTTTTGAAACTCAAGTTATCCTAATCAGATTTTGCATAACTTTCCGTTTAGAGATACAGGGCGATATTAGAAAGTGATACTTTTCGGACCCCCCCTTTATCTCCAAAATTATAAGAAATAATGCTGAGCTGGAAACTACGTCTGATACAAAATTCTGCGTAGAATAAGGTGGCGTACTCAATTCTTTTTTCGGGATATTGTCTTAAATATACGACACAAACCTATATTTTTTTCAATAGAATATTTATCATTGATACAAATTTTCAACATTGCATAATAACTTACTAATAAAACTATTCAAATTGCTGTCCATTTTTCCTAAGACATAATTGACAAACCTTTTCAATACGCCTCAGTGCATTTAATATTATACAAAGGCGGTTTTGTAAATCCTGGAAAGCTGATGCACGAAGTTCTTCGGGACGGTTGTGTCTGAAACACAATAACAATTCATAGCAATGACAGCTATATCAGATTTGTTTTTTTCTCTCTCTCTTCTCTTGATTAAACAATGCTTCCAAATACATAGTGGCCATAATAACAACAAGGATGTTTGTATCATCTATGAATTACTACTTTTAATAATCAAAAGTAATAATCCTCTTATTGAAAAAACTTGGGAAATTCATGGCTCACTAACAAAAAATCATCATTATGTGATGTTTTAGTGTTATTTAGCATTTCTGAACATCCTACCTCTATAATGTTATATATCATTTTGAAGGGAAAAAAATAACGAATTCAACGTAATGAAATACAGGGTGTTCTATTGAAAGAAATATAGGTTTGTGTCGTATCTTTAAAACCATACTCCGAAAAAAAATTGAGTACGCCACTGGATTTCACGCAGAATTTTGTATCAGACGTAGTTTTCAGCTCAGCATTATTTCTTATAATTTTGGAGATAAAGGGGGGGTCCAAAAAGTATCACTTTCTAATATCGCCCTGTATCTCTAAACGGAAACAGTTATGCAAAATCTGATCAGGCCAACTAGGGTTTCACAAAAATGTAGGACAGGAACGTGAAACCCGCAAGGCTCTATCTAAATAACAATCGAGAAACCTGGCTGCCTCACCCAAGCTAACTCGACAGCTACTATATGGTAAAAAAATTTCTGTAAACCTTCTGGTGTACTTTCAACCCATAATTCAATGATTCTAGCCAAATCACTTGAACTCAAATTTGCTGAACTGCATTTTCCCTTGTTTGGATCCTGCTGTAATCTTTTACGCATTTTTGAATATCACACTGGTAAAGGGGTCGAATACAATTTTGAAGTCATTGTATTTTTCTTGGAGTAGCTTACTCGTAGTATTCCAAATTGTTTTTACAGTCGCTTCTTTATATTCAGTTCCATCAGCTTTTCTCATATTTACTGCATAATCTGTCAATATATTAGTAGTCCAGTTCGTGGAGCTCAAAAAGAGGTGTTTGAATAAAAAAGTGGGGTAGTAGCGATTTTGTGGCATATTGTTAGACTTGGGACCCAAATGAAATATCCAAATTTTTGACCTCGAGGCGTATGCGCTCGAGCCGCCATCTTGGATTTTAGGTACAAAAATTTGGTGTTTGGATAATAACTCAAAAACAGTGGCATTCACGACAAAACAAAATCTATACAAAGTTAAAGAAGGACAAAATTTCCTACATTTTTTGTGTGAAAAATTTTTTTGTAGCACACATATGTGTGAGATAGAGCTCCGTGAAAAGTCACTATTTGAAAAAAAAAGTATTATATTTTGTTATTTGGCTAAAAATAAAAAGTTAAACAAATGCTAATTATATTGAAATCACTTTGAAAAAGACTCTACTTTGATTTTGTATGAATAGGTTGTCCTAAACGTTAACCCATAGGCCGGTAGCGAGAGCACAGCTGCTGTCTAGTAGGATTTGAGAAAAGGACGAAAGGGTCATAGATGACCGAAAGATCATAGAGTTAGGTAACTCTATAATCTTTGAAATGACCAACCAAGCACATTCTTTCTTGCGCGCTTTCAGTGGTCATCCCTATTCAATCAGGGAAAATCTAAATTTTGTACGCTGATAGAAAACAACAGAGCGGTTCATGAAATAATAAAAAACCTTGAAGACTGGTGTTGGAAGCAAAGCGCTTACAGGCTCACTCCCAAAACAAAGGCGGAAAAACAAGCTCCCGATTCTGGAATCTTGTAGCTGTAAAAACAGCTGTGGTGGGTGTTCGTGAAGTTAGCACCCACTTTTTCGAAAATGCAGAAACATTTTTTGCCGTTCGTTAGTAACTCGTTAGTAACTATTTGAAGCACCAAAATTTTCGTTTGTACCTCAAAGATACTGATAGAAAAACACCGCATTTCGCTGGGTGCTAATTTCACGGGCACCTACTGTTCGATATTTCGCGAAAAATAAAGTACAGTTGGAAAGTCCATCGTTAGTAGCTATTTGTAACACAAAAATTTTTGTTTGTAACCTAACCTATAATGGAAAAATAACACCCTCAGAATGCGAAGTTAGAATCCACATTTTCGAAAATGAAGATTTGTAATATTTTGTGCATGTTTGAATATGAGAAGATGAAGATTATAAATCTATGACATGTCATGACCATAGAATAAGATATAGGCCAGATGACATTGGGGTAACCTCAAATATATGTAAGCCGAGCTAAGTGAATGTTTGTATGTATGTAAATGTTAAATCAATAAATCTACTTATAAAATATAAGTGTGTAAGTTATCTTCAGAACATGGCGCAGTCGTTTCAATAAAAATTCACGAGAAAACACAAAGGTTATTGTGTTTCGCCTGTATAAAATACACCCAGAACACGTGCAGCGTGATTTTACATACAGAGGAAATTTACCCTGACCGAAAATGTTACATGGACCAGTAAAACTACCACCCGACTTTGATCTGCAAAGTGCTAACGCATGCACAGAATGGAAATTTTGGAAGATCACATTCAACGATTACCTGGTAGCCACAGGTCAAAACACTAGTGCTGATAGTGTAAAACTATCAATTCTGAGAAATATAATAGGCACTGAATCTGCCAGGATAATGTCAACGTTTGATGCCCCATCAAGTACCGAAAATACTTATGAATCTACACTAAAACAGATCGAAGAGTATGTCAATCCGAGGGTGAACGAAGTATTTGAAAGATAGAACTTCTCAAGAAGATGCCAAAAGGAAGGGGAAAATTTCGACCATTTCCTTACGGACATCAAACACATGGTTAAAACTTGCAATTATAACGAGGTGGACTCAGAGCAAACAATGGAAGAAAAAGCTCTGAGAGACAGAATTGTTATGGGTATACGTGATCCCACAACTCGAGAGGCCCTGCTGAGGATCGAGAAATTGAAGCTGTCCAAAGCCATAGAGGTATGCAGAACAAGCGAGATGTCAAAGAACCTATGATGCCACACACAATTCCCAAATTGAGGTTTAACAAAGTAGCATGCGATATTTTCGAATATGGCAGCAAACCTTATTTAGTCACCGTCGACTACTTTTCCCATTGGATGGAGCTTGTACCTCTTCAGGACAAAACCTCAAGGGCAGTAATTGATGCATTTCAGAATGTCTTCACCAAGTTTGGATACCCACAATTTTTAATCACAGATAACCTGCCCTTTATTTCCCAAAGATGTCTAAACTACTACAGAGAGAAAGACATCACAGGATCAACGTGTACTCCAGAATGGCATCAAAGCAACGGGCTTGCCGAGAAAGCTGTACATACAGCAAAACAAATTTTGAGAAAAGCAACAGAGAAAAAGGTTGACTTTCGCGATTTTCTTTTCGAATATAACAACTCAGAAATTACAAGCCCCAAATCATCTCCTGCGGAAATACTCCAAAGCAGAACACTGCCTGATCAACTACCAAGCAGTAGTTTGGAACCCAGAATCCAAAATCACATTTTTGAAACTCTGGGTCAACAACAAAAAAAGGTCAAGGCAAATTATGATAAACGAGCTCACAAAAAGCCTGCCACTTTTCAAGAGGGGGTTAGAGTCGTTATCAAAACCAGTAAAGATCCCATTTGGCACAAAGCAATTGTTATTGAGAAAGCTACTGAACCCAAGTCGTACTGGGTAAGAAAAGAAAGCAATAATAAAATAGTTAGACGTAATACAAACCAAATGAAATTATCGTTAACCAAAACTGACATTAGTGAATACATATTAGACCCAGATTTGTATTCCGACCATGAAAATTGTAAAGATAAAAACATTGTAAAAAATAATAACCATACTAACATATCCACTTCTGTAAATTGTAAAAATGATAGCACTGTAATAAATAGAAACCATTATAATAGTTCCACTTCCGTGGATATAAGTATTGACCAACATCACGATAATGGTCCAAAATGTGGAATAAATGTAAGGTCCAAAGCACCCGAAAATAGAGTTGACAATCTCAAGCCCTCAAAAGACAATACCGGTCGATCAAGATCTGGACGTCCAATTAAGAAACCCTCCAGGTATAATAACGTGCGTTCAAAAAAATTCGTCGTCAAGTAGGCTTTGAAATTTTGAAGGCTGATGTTCGGTGGCTGAACGTATGTCTTTCCTTGAATTACTTCATCTTCCCAAAATGTAAACAATGATGACATTAACCTATATTTCGTAATTTTGTACGAAAAGGCACTTTTTAGAAAAATAACCTGTAAATTTCACCCAACCTTCGAAAAGCATTTCTTTCATCGAGGCCCGGTACTTTCACCTTCGAATAAATTTTATTCAACGAATAATGACGTACCGACATTCGATCTATTACAAATAAACTCTCCTAATTAAGTTTCAATGACAGATTTATTCGATGAATAACACTATCTGAAAGTGAAAAGACTGCATTTTACTAATCTTACGAATAAGACTTAATAAATGCGAATAAATTTATTTATTCGCACGTGAAAGTACCGGGCCTGAGTAAGATGACGAGAATCCAAACAATCGGAGGCGGTTAGAAAAATTCTTCGTAAAAATTTTAACCTTCCACTATTTTCATACGTAAGAGACATGAATCTTGAAGCGATCGTGGTATTATGTTTTTTTTGTAAGAAGGTTCTAGCTACTTGAGTCATATGAATAAATCACAGTAAGAATCTCAATAACATGTTTATTAATTCTCTATAAATATTGAATTGATTCAGTCATTACTGAAAATCCATGACTAAACTAAAAGAACTGAATTACATGAAAATAGCTTTTGGACAATTTATTAAAATTCAATTCAGCTATAAAAGGCATGATGCTTTCTCCTTCATAACGTTTTGCTATTAAAGTTCCATAAAAGAAAGTAGGTCCACATTTTGCTTTGACTGATGCATACTAAACTCCAATTTTTCTTGGATGCTACAAGGTTAGGTAATCACAACCTTTTCAGTTTTCTGATAACATGTCAATCTTTATGGAAACAAGTGGATATCTTTTTTTCAAAATCGGGTGGCATATGCCAACGGATACTCCAGCCACTTTAGATAAAACCTGAACAGAGGTTTTTCGAGCTTCTGTCATGATGTTTTCATTATTGCTGAACTCTGGAGTTTTCTTCTTTGATCGACCACTTCCTTTTTTGTTTGAACATACCTGTTTCGTCAACACATCGCAAAACAGTCCAATGGAAAAATTCATACTTAATAATCTACAGTAACATAGGCTTCTATGAAGTCGCCGGAACAGAATATTTCCATTCTCCTTCAATTTTCTTTCCAATTTTGAAGTAGGATTCAACAGTGAAAGCCTTTCACACGTCCGTAAAAACCATCTTTATAATTTGCTGATAATTTTAATTCAACAACAATCCAAAATGCTAAAATGACAGTACACCTGGAAAATAGTATAGCACGTGCTAAGAATTACGTTTAGGCACGAAATATCGACGTTCAAAATTCCATAGCCTACTTGACGACGAATTTTTTTGAACGCACGTTACTTAAGGGGAAGGTGTTTGAATATGAGAAGATGAAGATTATAAATCTATGACATGTCATGACCATATAATAAGATATAGGCCAGATGACATTGGGGTAACCTCAAATATATGTAAGCCGAGCTAAGTAAATGTTTGTATGTATGTAAATGTTAAATCAATAAATCTACTTATAAAATATAAGTGTGTAAGTTATCTTCTGAACAGTGCATTCGTTCGTAACTCTTTAGTAACTATTTGCAACATAAAAATTTTCATTTGTAACCAAACCTGTGATGGGAAAATGACACCATCATAATACGAATTTAGCACCCACTTTTTCGAAAATGAAGAAAATCTTTTTTGCATTCGTTAGTTACATGTTAGTAACTATTCGTAACACCAAAATTTTCGTTTGTACCTCAGAGATTCTGATAGAAAAACACCGCATTCCGCTAGGGGCTAACTTCACGGGCACTGATTCACTGTTCGATTATACGCGAATAAAGAATACAGTTGAAAAGGTCATCGTTAGTCACTATTTGAAACACGAAAATTTTTATTTTTAACCTAACCTATAATGAGACAATGACACGCTCAAAATGCGGAGTCAGCACCTATATTCTTGAAAAATCTCCATTTTTTTTCTGCTTCCAATAGCACTTCGTTAGTAACTATTTGCTAGCAGTTAGCATTTCGCTGGGTGCTAGCTCAAAATCAAAGATCAATCGAATATAGAATATAATGCATCTCGGAAATACTGGATATTGTCAAAATAAATTAAACGTGGAATATGTATCGATACAAATACAAAGATACTCGAAACACAAACATCGGGTCCCAGACGAAATTTTCCATGAAAAAAAAATACTTGAAACGAAAAAGAAATGCGTGTCACAAATATGTAGTTACAGAATTCTCATTTTACGGAAGCAATAAACTAATTCAAAATTTTCCGAAATGTATATATATGCTAATTTTTCACTTTAGGAGTGTTATTTTGTCAATTGCAGAATAGGTTACTGACGAAAAATTTTGTGTGTCGTACATTAAGTAACAGGTTACTATCGAAAGCAAAAGCGAAATCTAGAATTTTCCAACATATTGGTTCTTACTCACACTCTTCACTATTTCAGGGTACAATTTTTCCATTAGTGATTGCGTTGAAAAAAAAATTTGTCCCGCAAATAATTACTATCGAAGTTCTATTGGGAACAAAACAGAAATATGAAATTTTTGAAGATAAGGGTGTTATCTCCGCATTTTCGGGATGGCATTATCCCAATATATGTTAGGCTACCAGTAACAATTTTTGTGATTCAAATAGTTACTAACGATGGACAATTGAACTTTATTTATTTTTCAGTGCCCGGTAAGTAAGCAATCAGCGTACCTAATTCTACTGTAATTTTCTTTCATTACTTTTGAGATACAAGCGAAAATTTTAGTTTTACAAATAGTTACTAACGAGTAACGAATGCAAAAAAAAATATCTTAATTTTTGAAAAACCCGGTGCTCACGTCGCATAGCAAAAAATGTAGAATTTTCGAAGAATTTGGGTGCTGAAGTTGTGTTGGCGTCATTTATTGTGTTCAAAATAGTTACTAACGATGGTCTTTCCGACGGTATTCTTTTTTCGCGAAAAATCGAACAGTGGGCGCCCGTGAATTTAGCAACCAGCGGAATGCGGTGTTTTTCTAGCAGTATCATTGAGGTATAAACGAAAATTTTTGTGTTGAAAATAATTACTAACATGTTACGAATGAATAAAAAAAATTATCTTCATTTTCGAAAATGTGGGTGCTAACCTTGCATTTTGGGGGTGTCATTTTCCCATCATAGGTTAGGTCGAGGTGTAATATAATATCCCAAGATGAAATATGGGTCTTTCATGAGAAGATAGGAGGATTCTAATATGTAACTAGTGCTTTATACATTTAAAACCAATTACGTATGTAATGTTTCTCCGAAGATCTCTCTATGAATTTAAACAATAAATCTTGTCGGACATAAGTAGTTGTTAAAATTTTGTTTTTATATGTATCCATGTTTGTTATGTATTTTTAGCATCCTGAAGAAGAACCATAAGAGGTTCGAAATATAGATGTTATGACACCTGATTGTTGATAATTGCCCAAACAATACTTGCCGAGTACCCAAATTAGTTGTTTTTCCCTGTTTTCTCCGGCAAACGATCAATTACAATATATACAGGGTTACTGATACTGGGAAAGTCATACTGAATATTGACTGTCTGTTACGATGTCTCTTAATCATTGTGTATTTAAACTGTTGGAAGGCATAGGATAACTCCGAACATTCGATTGTACTTGTAAATTCTTCTATTAGTGTGACCATTATTGTATTAGGAAATGAAAGCACACTAAATTTTTTATTTACAAGTACAATCGAAAGTTCGGAGTTATCCTATGCCTTCCAACAGTTGAAATACACAATGATTAAGAGACATCGTAACAGACAGCATATAGAATAAAAGGTAGTAATTCTATATCCTAGAATTGTTGAGTATAATTATCGCCAGATTTTTATAGTAATTGTTAAAACACCCAACGATGTATCTCATTTTTATTGTTGTTTCATAACATGACGCTGGCCTGATGATGGCCGACGGCCGAAATCGATAGCCAATAGACTATTATTAAAAAATTTAGTGTGCTTTCATTTCCTTATAAAATATTGGTCACACTTATAGAAGAATTTACAAGTACAATCGAAAGTTCGGAGTTATCCTATGCCTTCCAACAGTTGAAATACACAATGATTAAGAAACATCGTAACAGACAGCATATAGAATAAAAGGTAGTAATTCTATATCCTAGAATTGTTGAGTATAATTATCGCCAGATTTTTATAGTAATTGTTAAAACACCCAACGATGTATCTCATTTTTATTGTTGTTTCATAACATGACGCTGGCCTGATGATGGCCGACGGCCGAAATCGATAGCCAATAGACTATTATTAAAAAATTTAGTGTGCTTTCATTTCCTTATAAAATATTGGTCACACTTATAGAAGAATTTACAAGTACAATCGAAAGTTCGGAGTTATCCTATGCCTTCCAACAGTTGAAATACACAATGATTAAGAGACATCGTAACAGACAGCATATAGAATAAAAGGTAGTAATTCTATATCCTAGAATTGTTGAGTATAATTATCGCCAGATTTTTATAGTAATTGTTAAAACACCCAACGATGTATCTCATTTTTATTGTTGTTTCATAACATGACGCTGGCCTGATGATGGCCAACGGCCGAAATCGATAGCCAATAGACTATTATTGAAAAATGTAGTGTGCTTTCATTTCCTAATAAAATATTGGTCACATTAATAGAAGAATTTACAAGTACAATCGAAAGTTCGGAGTTATCCTATGCGTTCCAACAGTTGAAATACACAATGATTAAGAAACATCGTAACAGACAGCATATAGAATAAAAGGTAGTAATTCTATATCCTAGAATTGTTGAGTATAATTATCGCCAGATTTTTATAGTAATTGTTAAAACACCCAACGATGTATCTCATTTTTATTGTTGTTTCATAACATGACGCTGGCCTGATGATGGCCAACGGCCGAAATCAAGAGCCAATAGACTTTTATTGAAAAATTTAGTGTGCTTTCATTTCCAAATAAAATAATGGTCACACTAATAGAAGAATTTACAAGTACAATCGAAAGTTCGGAGTTATCCTATGCCTTCCAACAGTTGAAATACACAATGATTAAGAGACATCGTAACAGACAGCATATAGAATAAAAGGTAGTAATTCTATATCCTAGAATTGTTGAGTATAATTATCGCCAGATTTTTATAGTAATTGTTAAAACACCCAACGATGTATCTCATTTTTATTGTTGTTTCATAACATGACGCTGGCCTGATGATGGCCAACGGCCGAAATCGATAGCCAATAGACTATTATTAAAAAATTTAGTGTGCTTCATTTCCTTATAAAATATTGGTCACACTTATAGAAGAATTTACAAGTACAATCGAAAGTTCGGAGTTATCCTATGCCTTCCAACAGTTGAAATACACAATGATTAAGAGACATCGTAACAGACAGCATATAGAATAAAAGGTAGTAATTCTATATCCTAGAATTGTTGAGTATAATTATCGCCAGATTTTTATAGTAATTGTTAAAACACCCAACGATGTATCTCATTTTTATTGTTGTTTCATAACATAACGCTGGCCTGATGATGGCCAACGGACGAAATCGATAGCCAATAGACTATTATTGAAAAATTTAGTGTGCTTTCATTTCCTAATAAAATAATGGTCACACTAATAGAAGAATTTACAAGTACAATCGAAAGTTCGGAGTTATCCTATGCCTTCCAACAGTTGAAATACACAATGATTAAGAGACATCGTAACAGACAGCATATAGAATGAAAGGTAGTAATTCTATATCCTAGAATTGTTGAGTATAATTATCGCCAGATTTTTATAGTAATTGTTAAAACACCCAACGATGTATCTCATTTTTATTGTTGTTTCATAACATAACGCTGGCCTGATGATGGCCAACGGACGAAATCGATAGCCAATAGACTATTATTGAAAAATTTAGTGTGCTTTCATTTCCTAATAAAATAATGGTCACACTAATAGAAGAATTTACAAGTACAATCGAAAGTTCGGAGTTATACTATGCCTTCCAACAGTTGAAATACACAATGATTAAGGGACATCGTAACAGACAGCATATAGAATGAAAGGTAGTAATTCTATATCCTAGAATTGTTGAGTATAATTATCGCCAGATTTTTATAGTAATTGTTAAAACACTCAACGATGTATCTCATTTTTATTGTTGTTTCATAACATAACGCTGGCCTGATGATGGCCAACGGACGAAATCGATAGCCAATAGACTATTATTGAAAAATTTAGTGTGCTTTCATTTCCTAATAAAATAATGGTCACACTAATAGAAGAATTTACAAGTACAATCGAAAGTTCGGAGTTAATCTATGCCTTCCAACAGTTGAAATACACAATGATTAAGAGACATCGTAACAGACAGCATATAGAATAAAAGGTAGTAATTCTATATCCTAGAATTGTTGAGTATAATTATCGCCAGATTTTTATAGTAATTGTTAAAACACCCAACGATGTATCTCATTTTTATTGTTGTTTCATAACATGACGCTGGCCTGATGATGGCCGACGGCCGAAATCGATAGCCAATAGATTATTATTAAAAAATTTAGTGTGCTTTCATTTCCTAATAAAATATTGGTCACACAAATAAAAGAATTTACAAGTACAATCGAAAGTTCGGAGTTATCCTATGCCTTCCAACAGTTGAATAGTTGAAATACACAATGATTAAGAGACATCGTAACAGACAGCATATAGAATAAAAGGTAGTAATCCTATATCCTAGAATTGTTGAATATAATTATCGCCAGATTTTTATAGTAATTGTTAAAACACCCAACGATGTATCTCATTTTTATTGTTGTTTCATAACATGACGCTGGCCTGATGATGGCCAACGGCCGAAATCGATAGCCAAGCCAATAGACTATTATTAAAAAATTTAGTGTGCTTTCATTTCCTGATACAATAATGGTCACACTAATAGAAAAAATTACAAGTACAATGGACTGTAATAATTAATGAACTTACTAAGTTTTGTGGAGTTCAAGCTAATTTCAGGTGTGTTATTGCCTTATTCACCTTCGATTAAAGGGAATAAATAAGGGTGAAAGTAAAATAGGATAAATAAAGATAAATTTTAAACCTGAACAGCACTCCCACTGTATACTCGGGATGAAGATGGTAATCCCGACCTTCCTTGGGCAGAATGAAAATGCGGGGGTTGCTATAATCCTAATGCAGCGGGTTGAACTATGAATGTATGCGGGTTGAACTATGACTGAATGCGGGTTGATCTATAACTTTGATGCACTAAACACCAATGTGCACAATAATCACTGCGGTTTTAGTACGATGCGGCAATTTTCAGCGAATGAAAAACTAAGAGACAAAAGGCTAAGCGAAATTCTACAACGTTCTCTAATCGGCGGCGTCGAATTCGAACTGAACTGTCGATAGAATAAAATGTAAAAACATGTGGTGTCACATGTGAGATGAATTGACATAAAAATGGTAAACAAATACATACATACTATTGGGGAAACTACGAAAACGCCCCAACATATTGTAACGTGGTCACCTCGGAGAATACTTATCTCGAGCACCAGCTATTCTTTTCACTAGGAAGAATAGCAAACCTACCAGAGTAGCTGCTAGTCTGAGACAGAGTTCGCTGTTATCTAGGGTGGTAGCGATAACGATATAGTCAAAATCAAATTGTGTAAAAGTTTATTCACACCTTCGGAAACTGATTATATGTACAAGGGAGATATGTGTAGGTATGAAATATGAGTGATTCTATAAGCGAAAATACATTCGGGAAATCCTATCCGGTCACGAGTACTTTATAAAATTTATACCGGGTGCAGTGAAAAAATCAAAGGTTCAATAAAAATGCGCCAACCAGAACTAATGGAATGAATACTAAGGACTTGCTATACGGTATCGGGATGTAATTGTATTTCTCCAGAAATGAAACACAACCAGGGCGGGTCTATTCGAGACTTCTATTCGCTACCCCAAGGGCTATAACGCACCATGACTGATAGCGAAGAAAAGGTCTATTCTTAGCGCAACTACGGGATTTCACTGACAACGAGCGGTATCTCTTATTCTCTACCCCAAGGGCTATAACGCGCCATGACTGATAGAAAAGAAGAGATTTCGGATTCAACACTTATGACGCGGAACGCGGACAGCGGGGTTGACGGGACTTTCCCTTCAGTACCCCAAGGGCTTGCGCACCATGACTGATAGCGAAGGGAAAAGTCAGACTCGCGAAACAGGGTAAAGAACGATAAAATATAACAGAAAGCGATACAGTACAGCAGTGTCAAAGTCAAAGAAGTAACCGGTGTAGGTCTAACAAAGAAACTGAACGGTAAAGACGGGGACCTACCTCCTTTGTTTCAGGCACTCGCGAAAATCAAAGGATAGAAAAAAAAACTAAAAATCAATTCTCAATAGCACTGATGCAACACAAAATTATTCTTAAACGGCTAAACTCAGAAAATACGGAGCATAAAGTAACTGAAGTAAAAAAAGAACATAATCAAAAGTAGAAGTCACCACGTTAAAGACTGAAGTTAAAGAGCAAAATGCCCGTCGCGGGGGAAAATTTGCTTTTATAGGCAATTCCCCCCACACGTTAAAAATCTGAAAATTCCAGAATGCGACAAGAATGAAAAACGTCGTCAGCTCCGGTTTATCGCATATCAACAGATGAAAAACGTCGAAATCTTCAACGGCATGCAAGAAAAAACAACGTTAAACACAGATAAACGGTTTTTCTTACATTTACTCTGCCTATCGGAATAAACGTACTGAATATTTGAGAATTAAAATATTTTCAGAGACGGAAATGTAAAACGAAAGGAATGCACTAAAATGAACTCCAATTTTCCCCAGAAAACTGGGGTTCATTACAATATATCATCTCATAAATTTACGTAAATCCAAGAATCCGAAAAAGCCGTTGAATCTCTCATTATTTATTTATATAAATATTTATTATAGATGACAGTTAATATGGAGATTTACTGAGTCCGAGGACTTCTCTGAGACCAATCTTCTTATCTCTGTGTTTTAATCACAAAATTGTTGCAAGCAAATTAAATGGAAGACTTGACTTGAAGACTGATATGAATTATTGCATGTGAATGCTTAGGATATATGTTATTGTTTGGATTTATACAAAAACACCCTTTGTGTAAAAATCTTTTTTGTTTATTCCCAGTTTCGACTGACAACTTGTTTCCATCAATATTTTTTTTCTACTGTCAACTACTCAAAAAATACTTGATTTGAACATTCAAAACAATAAATAATGTAACGAAAATTAATCTTCAACATTTTCTCCTCCTCGTGAAGAACCTATTTCTTCACCCATCTCTAAACACTCTACCTTACATAGCTGGATACTAGTCTACGATAAATACCACTTTTTAATTTAATGTCTACAACTCTAACTTTGCCATCCTTTCCTGGGTACGTCTTGTACACTACTCCTTTAGGCCAATTGTTTCTTGACAGCTTACTATCCATCAAAACTATTAAATCACCTTCTTTCAAATTTTGATTCAGTTCGAACCATTTCGTGCGTTTTGTCAAGGTAGGTATGTATTCCTTGACCCACCTGTTCCAAAAATGTTCGTTTAAATTTTCAGCTATGAGCCACTGTTTTCTCACGTTCCATTTTGTTCCATCGAAAAGTCCAGGTGGTTTCAAAATACTAGAACTCCCAATTAGAAAATGATTGGGAGTAAGGCTTTCTTCGTCTTCCGGAGATGAAGATATGTAGGTGAGAGGGCGGCTATTCACTATGTGTTCAGCTTCTATCATAACTGTGTGAAAAACTTCTTGTCGTGGTGATCTATCCTTAAGAATTATACTTAAAGTGGTTTTCACAGATCGAACCATCCTCTCCCATGCTCCTCCCATATGTGGACTACCTGGAGGTATAAACTTCCACTCTATACTTTCAGCGCATAAACCTTGTCTTATTACTTCCAAATTCACATCTTCATAAGCTTTTTTAAGTTCCTTCTCTGCAGCGTGAAAATTTGTTTCATTTTCTGTAAGAAACATCTGCGGTTTTCCTCTCCTCGACATGAAACGTTTTATCGCCAGAAGAGTTGAATCAGTGTTTAGTGTCTCAGCAATCTCAATGTGTATAGCTCTTACTGACATACAGGTAAATAGTACACCATACCTTTTTTCCCTTCGCCTACCAATAGTTACTTCAATATGTCCGAAAAAATCTATACCTGTGTACACAAAGGCTCTTTGTGGTTGTGGTTTCTTCAACCTGAAATCAGGCAATTGTCCCATTTGTGTAACTCTGGGAATTGCTCTCCTCAGGCTGCAAATTGGACAATATCTCATCGCTCTTTTTATTGCCTTCCTTGCTTGTAGTATCCAAAATCTTTGACGAAGTTCATTGAGGATCACTTCTACACCTTGGTGTCCCATTATCACATGATATTGTAGAATCAATAATTTCACTGCAAAATGACGGCTATCAAAAATTAATGGGCTTTTTGCTGTATCAGGTAAGTCTGTGGAATAATTTGTTCGACCTCCTACACATAAATATTGGTTTTTCATATACGGTGATAACTGATATAATAGAAGACTTCGATGATTTGTAAGGAGTCAACGTTCGTACAAAATTAACTGCTTCTGCTTCACTAAAAATCCAACTTTGAAAATTTTCTAAACAATTTGTAGATTGCTTACTGACTAATCTCTTTCCCCAAGATACTTGCATAGCATATGGCAGTTTACACAAAAGATCTTCCAAAAGCTGTGGACACGTCAGATAATTTTTCATATTGAGATTCTTCAAAGTTGACACCAAATTTTGAAGTTTGTCTGAGAATAATGCCAATGCATTGAAATCGTGGGTTTTTATGGATGGCAAAGATTTAACCTCTTGGATTAATACCTTCACGATTAATTCAGGTCTGCCGAATCTATTTTGCAGAATACGCATTATTTCTTCAGTACCCGTGCAAGATACTAGTAATCCCTCTACGGAACGTCTAGCTTCACCAACCAAGCATCTCCTTAAACGACAAATATTCTCGGAATCATTAAAACCTAATAAATCAGTTGTGTTACGAAACTGCATATAAAAATTAATCCATTCTTTTATATCTCCCGAAAATTTAGGTAAATCCTTATCAACACATTGTCGAGCTAAGAATATTTTGAGAGTATCAGTATCCCTATTTACTTCGTTTCCCTGAGGATTACTTTTTTTTTCCGAATGAGAATTCCTATTGAAAACTGCTACAGAATGGACAGAACTCACAGATTTAGATTTTACAGAAGTATTATCATCTAACCATTGCTCTACCTTTGCTTTTCCACCAATAGATTTTTGTAGAACATTCAAATCAATTGTACTCAAATCATTCGATTCATCAACACTCCTTTCCTCGAGATGAAGTTGCTATAAGTCTAATCTGCTTTCTACTAATTTCTTTTTTAAATCTATCTTCCTTCTAGCGATTTCTTGTTCTTCTATTGCCAGTTGTAACAATTCATTATTGGCCTCTATTTGACTCTCAAGCTCTCTACGTGATGTACATTTAGAGTGTTTAGAGTGGGACTTACCAGTTGAAGCTGATACCTTGTGCTGCTTCCTCTTTGTTGATCGGCTTGATATTCCTGATTTCTGCTCCGAAATATTCCTCACAACACTGGTCGATGAAAGAGGTGGAACCATCGCTCTGGATATTACTTCAGACCTGTTTTCTGTAGTATTCTGCGCGACCCTGGATTCCAATACTATTCCATCTTCTTTCCCCTCCACACAACAAGGTTGGGTATGAAGAGCTTGTAAAGATTTGCTTTTACTTCTTGTAACTACACCGTACTGCTCCATATTTTAGTAACTCTTATGCCGAAGGACCACTAATGTTTGGGTTTATACAAAAACACCTTTTGTGTAAAAATCTTTTTTATTTATTCCCAGTTTCGACTGACAACTTGTTTCCATCAATATTTTTTTTCTACTGTCAACTACTCAAAAAATACTTGATTTGAACCATCGAGATAGAATAATAGAGAGAAGTCATCATTCGACTAAAATGGTATCAGATCCGCCATATTGGTACGAGACTCTGACATTCATGAATTTTCTGTCAGTTTTGCGTTTTTTAGAGTTCAATTCTGGTCACATTTACAAAATTGCGTTCATGTTTCCGATTCATATTGGACAATAAAATGGTGTCATGTGCTCTACGCAGTTTTTCCGGCAGAGACGAGGTAGATAAAAAGAAAATCACAGGAATAACATTTCATAGGTGAGAATGAGTAATAAACAGATCCGTATTCGTAATTCTTTCATTTCTATCTTGATAATCTGATAGTAATGTATATTATTATCGTCTGAAAAAAAATTGCTTATTTGATATTCGATTAACTTTATTTTAACAGATTTCCTAAAGACCCACTAAGACGGGTGAAATTTGTTAACCGAGGAATCTGGCAACCTTCGAATTATGAGGTGTTTTGTTCCAAATATTTTACAGCAGAATGTTTTGATCGGACATCACAAAGCTTAGTTCGTTTGCAACGAAATGCGGTTCCCACAATATATGAAGTAGGTATGAAAAATACCTACACGTTTATATGATGATTGATTTTGAGAAAGTAATTTGTTGTTGTGAAATTTCAATTTTTCCTGAAGCCTGAAAGCAAGGAAAATGAGGAATTTAACCTTTTTTTGTGAAGGCTATTACTACTATTTCACTTAGATATACTAGCTTTTGTATAGGAATATACTTAAAACTCTTTGCATTATAGGAGGAAGCAGTTCGACCACCAAAAATAAGAATTCTTTCTGATATTGTGATTTCACCACAAACGGAGATTATTGACGCAGTAGTAAATACATCTGCTCTACCAACTTCTGAAACTAGTCCACAAAAAACTGACGATTTACCAAGAATTTCAAATCAAGTGAGCTCGCTTATAGAGAATTCTCCCAGGAAAAGAAAATTACTCATAATATCCATCTAAAGATGTTATTTGGATTTGCACGCAGACGGAGAAGGAATTGAAAAATTATTTTTCCTCTGCTGGTTTGAACATCTTACTTGATGTTTTGACCAATAGAATACTCAGAGAATTCACCAATACAAATGTATTCTTAGATTTAGTTGTACATAGTTTAAACCAATCTGTATTTGATAGTCACAGATATTTATTAATAAAAAGCGTTGTTTATAAATAAATTTATGTAAGAATGACATATTTAATGAAAAGAAAGCGAAATGAAAAACTTAGTATGAGACACTATAATAATAAAATTATTTTGTTTAAAGGCCAATGAATCATTTACTTTCACAAATCTATATTGTTTCCCTCTTGTTCATCTGGGTATAATACTAGTAAATATTGTCAAATTTTATTCAGATTTCTCAAAAACCGAGTCAACAACTTTGTTTGGGTCCTCACTTTCAAGAATATACCTATACATCTCATTGAATTTTTTTTTTTTTTTTTTTTTTTTTTTTTGATTTTTTTTTTGGTGTAGCAGGGGGAAAATCTGCAAACAGACGAACACACCCTCTGCTGAGGGGGAACAGTGTGGGGATTCTCACTCTCTGAGCTCGAGACCCACTAAAAACCCTTAACTGCTTCTTCATAGGTTCCGGGCATTTTGCCTATTAACCAGTTGACTCTTATGGTTTCTGGACTCTCACACGATCATAGTCGTGTTGATAGTTGTATGCTGCCTATAGCTTTTATAGGTTAAGCTCTTCTTTGGTTACATTTAAATCCTTAACTGATCTCTCGGTCTTCGGTGGTAGGTTCTTGACCTTCTAGCTTCTTCTGTTGGATCGTAGTCGACTAATCTTCGTAGTTCCTCATTTGGATGTTGTTTGGCTTTGTCGAATATCCTTTCCGCCTTTCTCTTCATAAATTCTGTAACTGGTTCCCATTCCAAGTCCTTGTAGATTTGTTTGTTCCTAACAAACCAGGGTACGTCCATCGCCATTCTAAGGAGTTTATTCTCAGTGGCCTGTATTCTCTTGATGTGGGTCTTGGCTGCGAAGCCCCATGCCGCCGATCCATATGTGAGTTGTGGTCGCGCAATAGTTTTAATCATCGTCAACTTGATGTTCTTATTCATATGACTTCTTCTGCCTATGAGTGGATAAAGTTTACTCATTGCGGCTTTTGTTTTATCAACAGCACATTTGATGTGGTTTTTCCATGTAAGTCCTCTGTCAAGCGTCACTCCTAGGTATGTTGCTTCATTTTTCCATTCAACCTCTTGTCCATCAACTTCAAGGTTTTCTTCCATCCTCAATCTTCTCTTTTGCAGTAATATTGCTTGAGTCTTTCTTCCATTGATTTGGATTTTCCATTTGATGCACCATTTGAGTAATTCATCTATGGCTTCCTGCAGTCTCCGGTGTATGATCTCTGGGCGTCGATGTCTGAACGCTATTCCTGTGTCATCTGCGTACAGGGTGAGCATATTCCTAGCATTCTTCGGGATATCATAAACGTATATTACGTAAAGCAGAGGTCCAAGTACCGATCCTTGAGGCACTCCCGCTTCCAATTGTCTGGTTTGAGAGGTTGCTCCATCTATCTTCACATAAAAGTTTCTATTCCTCAGATAATTCCTTATAATCTTGCATAGCTTGGTCGAATATCCTGCTCTTTTCATCTTGTAGATTAGGCCTTCGTGCCATACTCTATCAAAAGCTCTCTCGATATCCATCAGAACTAATCCTGTGGCCTGTTTGGTCTGCATTCCTTCGGTGACGTATTCTATGAGCCGTAGTAATTGGAGTTCAGTCGAGTGTTCTCGTCGAAATCCAAATTGTTCGGGTGGGATTATCTTCAACATTTCTGTTTCCTCATTCAGCCTTTTGGCGATAACCCTCTCGACGACTTTTCCTAGTGCTGATAGTAGGCTGATTGGTCTATAATTTTGAGGAAATTTCCGTTCCTTTCCAGGCTTGTTGAAAACTATCATTTCTGCAGTTTTCCATCTCTTTGGGTAGTATTCGGTCCTCATCACTCCGTTTGTTATATTCGTCAAGGCTGCTATTCCTTTTCTAGGCAATTTCTTCAACATATAATTCGTTATCCTATCTTCTCCCGGTGCTTTCCGGTTTTTCAGTTTCATTATGATCTCTTTGATTTCTGTTGGTGAAGCCGGTTTTGGAATGATTTCGGTTTCCGGTGGTTCCATCATCAACTCTTCGTTTGCCTCCACTTATTCTTCTAGATCTTTATTGTCATCATCATTTCTGTAGTTCATTCTGGCTTCTCTCTCAATTGAGTCGGCAAGTGCTTCGGCTTTTTCAAGTCTCGTATATACCATTCCGTTTGCTCCATGCAGTGGAGGTATAACTGTCTGTTCTCGTCGTAAGCGTTTTTGCATTTTCCAAGCCGAGTGATCTATTGTATTCAGTTCCCTTAATCTCTGGTGCCATCTGTTATTACGCAGTTCTGTTAAAGCATTTTTCAATATCTGACTATGCTTATTCAGTTTCTTCTTGTCTTCTTCTCTTTTTGTTGTTCTGTAGATTTTCCTGAGTCTTCTGTTCTTTTTTATAAGTTCCTTTATATCCCTTGGCGTATCTCCATGTGAATGTTTCGGAATTGGTTTCCTTATTCTCTTGGTGCTTTCTTCATAGGCTTCTTTTATATGATTTTCCAATTTTTCAACTGCTTCATCTAATTCATCCTGGGTGTTTATTTGGGGAATTTCTCTGATTTTCTCCTGAAGTAAATTCTTATATTTCTCCCAGTCTGTGCGTTCCTTGGTTTGTGTCTCTTCTTCGTTTCTTGGGCCATGTCCCACTATGAATTCTATGGGATTGTGGTCTGAAGTTCCGTCTTCTATTGTATCAATGCTGATTTCTTCAGTGATGTCTTTCATTACGACAATGTCCAGTACATCGGGTAGTCCATTTACTCTTGGTATGTAGGTCGGTATATCAGGTCCTATCACAACTGCATTAAGTTTTTCAGCATAAATCTTCAGTCTTCTCCCGTTTGTATTTTCCACCCTACTGTTCCATTCCTGCGATTTGCAGTTAAGATCACCAATTATGATTTTCGGGTGTCTTCCTTCTAGTAGCATTTTTAGATCCTCTTCCAGCATGTCCTTATCCGGTGATTTATAAGTTATTTTATTTATAAGTTTTATCTCATTGAAAGTTTACTTAATCCGACTCTGTTCTATCCGCCATAATGGTCCCAGACTTAGCCACGCCTAGTGGTACCGTTTTTTTCTAGCACTATTGAATCTCATAGCGTCTCCTCTCTATTCTATCTCGATGATTTGAACATTCAAAACAATAAATAATGTAACGAAAATAAATCTTCAACAGTTATTAATTAAAATATAAAATTATTAGTTTTAATATTTATCAGAAAAGTATGATTCATACATCATATTTTCAGTCTGATACTATCATTTTAATGAATGACACCAAGCTCTCATAGTTCTTCCAACAAAAATTGTACTTTCTCAGACGAGAATATTACTTAATAACAACTTAATAAGTACTGCCTCGTATACACGCGTTTTGCTGTAGCTCTCAATTACCTGTAGTAGATAGGTGGTTTTAAGTGTTCTACATTGATATTTTTGTGTTGAATGATACAGTTTTTGTGCTTCCTCAGGTAGGACTAACAATTTTCCTATTTGCATGAATAAATTCGATCCGTTTTTTCATCACTGATCGTTGTTTACATCTCTAAGGTCTATATTGGCGACATTGGCGTATCCCAACCCAACCGCGCAGAAAATTGTTGAAAGTGGCGTTCTTGTCCCCCTCCCCGTTGAACGCTTGTACTGGTTTGCGGTTTGCTGTTTTCGATTCTCCACATTTCACGATCTTCGCGTTCTTCACGCATCGCATTGTCGCAGCTCTTACCGCTGTCATAGTAATCGCACAGACCGCACTGGATTATAATATTTAATTTCAGCAGTCCGATAATCGTAGCGAATCATTTCGCGGCCTGATCGACATTTCCTATCATTCCGTGGTCTTCCCCATCTGTAATAGTCTCTTGTAAAGACCCACAAGAGTGAATTAACCTTTAGTTTCCTAATAAAACTAATATTTTTCTGCTAATCATGCCCTCGAATTGCTTTAAATGCTCGAAAAAAGTTTGCGAGTCTGATAAAAATGTGTTACAGTGCTCTTGCTGCCGCATACCTACTATTTCATTCTTCGTGTGTTGATATTTCGCCCGTCGACTCCGAGTTTTTGAAGGAGTAGAAGGGTAAATGGAACTGTCCACCGTGCCTGAGTGGCAAAAGGTTGCTACGCAGTAACTCTCAATCTGATCAGCCTGTAATACTCGAACATTTTTCTCTCCTAATGAGCAAAATGAATTCATTATCGGAGGACATGAAATCAATCAAATCCGATCATTCTCTAATTCTGGCCGAGTTAGGTAAATGCAGATCAACTCTCGACGAAAATACCTCACAGTTGAATAGCCATAGCTCTATTATCAACGAGTGTCAAAATAAATTGTCTCTTGTAGAGTCATCACAAAGCGCTGTGGTTTCGAGAGTTGCTCAGATGACGAACGATATAGTACAAATTAAATCTACTTTATCCGCTGCTCCTGATGGGGCGCCATCTCCACATTCTCTGGATTCCGCTGAGATCTTAGAGCTAGGCAAACGTTCTTACAACATTTTGCTCAGAAATGTACCTGAATCTGAAACAGAGGAAGGTGACGCCGATGTGGCCGTCAAGATACTGGAGTGTATTGATAAGTCAATCAAGGGAGTGATTGTGAAGGTTTCCCGGATTGGAAGGCGTAATCCACCCCACCCGCGTATGCTTAGGGTTTCCTTTTCGAACAACGAAGTAGTCGGAACCATAGATTTAATAGATGGAGCATAAGCTATTTCCCAGACTGTTCATTTTTCTCGAAATTCCCACTCCAACAAACTCCCAATGAAATTAATTTTTGCTTGTATTCCCCTCCTAATCGCGTTTAAATTTTTAAGACGGCTTGTGCTTTTGTAATTGTCAAAATATTATTTCAATCGTTTACGTCGTAATATTTTGGAAAATATGCCACGATGTGCAGTGAAAGACTGTATTTACTATAAAAGTGCAATTTGTGCACGAGACAGGAAAGCGATTCACTTATTCCGGTAAGTTTTTGATATTTTATTCGTGTTTAAGTACCTACATCATATCATGAAATTAGGGGAGGGAGTCAGGGGACTCCAGGGCCGAATTCTTTTTGAATGCTTTCTAATGATTTATACATTGAAATGTTGGGATTATATATCAAGCGTTGAAATAATTGTTTTGAATTTTAGTTTTCCCAAAAATGAGATAAGACGAGAGCAGTGGAGAGTTGCACTGGGTCTTGAAAAGACAGAAATATATACTTACTCTAGTATTTGCAATTTGCACTTTAGTAAAGCGGCATATGATTTGGAGAAATCGCCTTTTTCTGTTAATTTGAAAAAAGATGCCGTTCCGAGTGAGGTAAGATATTTTACCACTTTTAAAGACTTCGCTTTCTTGTCTAGATGTCAATTTGTTTGTAATCTTGTTAGCGATCTTTCATGAACTTCTTGAAATTTGGCAGATTAGCTAATTTTTATAATATATCATGCCTTTTTGTATAAACCTCCATAGATTCCAAGATGAACAAAAAAACGAGATTCTGAATGCTTTAACAATCTTATATTTCTATAGAATGTTAGCACATACTGTGCTAGACCTCTCAGCAGTACTGGGGTTTGTGAAGAAATTGTGAACAATATCGATCTGCCACCAGAAATGAATTGCAGTTCAGAATTCGAAGGAGTGAAAACACCTTATAGTACGAGGAGAAAACAAGTAAGATACATAGCTATACAGGGTCCAAAAAAAGTATCGCCAAACGCTACGCATTGCGTAGCCCTCATAAGAATGTACCGTGTGATGAATTTGAATAATTTACTTCCAATCTACTAACTCGTTAAATTATCTTCAGCATGTCCAATGGCATAGTAATCAATTTCTTCAAAGACAGTTGGATAAAACAGGGAAATACGGCAATGAACTCAAACAATTCGCCCTCACTCTTCATTACTACTCGGTTAAAGCCTACAATTTTGTAAGAAGAACTTTTAATTCTGCTCTTCCCCACCCGAAAACGCTTGCGAGGTGGTATAAAAATTTGAATGGGGAGGCAGGTTTCACATCAGAAATATTTGACTTGCTAAAACTAAAAGTTCGAAACACCTCTTATAAATTGATTTGCAATATAACTATAGACGAAATGGCGATCCGTCAGCAAATTCAGTGGGATGGAAAAAAAACTCATGGCCATGTAGACTTTGGAATTGAAAGTCAAAACGATTACAATGCTGTTGCTAAGGAGGCATATGTTTTCATGCTTGTATGCATAAACCAATCCTGGAAGCTTCCTTTAGGGTATTTTTTGATCGATAGTTTAACGGGTATACAAAAGCAAAATTTAATTGTTCAGTGTCTTAATTTCATACATGAAACGGGTATAGGTATTCGTTACATCGGTAACATTTGATGGAGCAGCAAATAATGTAACGATGGCAAAAGGATTAGGTTGTGATTTGGCTACTAATAATATGAAATCTATATTTATTGATCCTACTTCACGGCGAGAAATAGCGGTATTCTTTGATCCCTGTCACATGATCAAATTAATACGAAATACTTTAGGGGATAAAAAAATTTTAATAGATGAAAATGGTGAGAAGATTAAGTGGGAGTATATTTTAAAATTAAATGAACTTCAGGAGAAGGAAGGTGTTCATTTGAGCAATAAATTAAGAAAATCACATGTGTTGTATAAAAATCAAAAGATGAAAGTTCGATTGGCAACGCAACTATTCAGTGGCTCTGTAGCACATGCGTTAGAATTCTTGAATGAAACCTTAAAGATCGAAGAATTCAAAGGTTCTGCAGCTACCGTTAAATTCATCAGAATAATAAATAATTTGTTCGATATTCTCAATTCAAGAAATATGCATCAGAAATATTATAAAGAGCCTTTGAATGCAAGAAATTATGAGTACATTGAAAATACTTTAACAGAAACCTCATATTATTTGAAATCGTTGAAATTAGCAGATAACAAACCTCTCATCGAAAGTAGAAAAAGGATGGGCATTCTTGGATTTTTATTTTGTATCGAAAGTTTGAAACATTTGCACAAACAATTGGTTGTAACAAATTTATTAGTGCATATTCCAACATATAAACTGAGCCAAGATCATGTGGAATTATTTTTCGGCTTGATTAGATCTATGGAGGGTTATAACAATAATCCTACGTCTATTCAGTTCAAATCTGCCTATAAAAAAATGATGCTCCACCTAGAATTAAGGGATTCTTTTATGGGTAATTGTATACCATTAGAAATGATTTCGGTTATGCAACCATATGAAGTAATTAATAAATCATGTGGCAGGGAAAGGATCGCTGAAGAAGAGGACGAAAATGTATCACAACACGTTTACAACTTTTCGCAAAATTTTTGTACAAGTTTGTCTGAATACAAAGAAGCAGTAATTATATATATATCCGGATTTGTTGTATATAAAATCATGCGACGTTTAAAATGTGAAGAGTGCATTGGGGGTCTTGTAGGTGATAGGGCTGATTATTTAATCTCATTTATTTACCAAAAAGAAAGACAAAATTCTTTAACCTATCCCTCAGAGGATGTAATTCTGATATGTAGAGCTGCAGAAAAACATTTACAGCATACGCTAAGCAGAAATGTTCCCACAAATATTGGTACATTACTAACACAAGTGTTACAAAACTTTTTTAATCATCAAAATCTGTTTGAAAAACTTGAGGATCATTTCAAGGAACAAACTGCCTTAGATTCCCATTTTACCAATTTAATCAAATTAGTTGCTTCTACATATATCGATCTGAGACTTCACCATCATAATAAGAACTTGTTTGATAAAAGTCATAGCAAGAGAAATTTTTATAACAAGCTTACATTATTTTCTGGTTTTTAGTATATAGTTATTAGTGTATTATTTAGGTAGTGATTAGTAAGTAGTCATGTATATATGTATAGTGAAAACAATTTTGAATCTGTTTGTAGGCTAGATTTATGTTGCAATCGACAATAATAACTATAAGATTGTACCATTGTTGATGAAATAAATTGTTTTTCCATCAAGTGTTTTTGTATTATCAGGTATAACTCCCTATAATTAGTGGGTACAAGATAGGTACTTCAAAATCCTTTCCTTGAAACATATTTTATTTTCATTCGATATGAAATTATTGGTGACTAATTGAAATATTCACAATGTCCCGTCTCTAATGCTTAATCCGCCCCTGTCCACTTCCCCCAACCAATAAATCCAAATTGATATTGGCAGGATTTCGTGAACGCTTTTTTCCACAGATGCTCTATCTCCTGTTTCATTTATCTATGGTCGGAACATTACTAAGGAATAAGAAGAAACTTCTCAATTCTGGAGATTTTAGGCGCGTACTAGTTTCTGACGACAAGACTCCTCACCAGTTGTCAACTCTGAGTCAACTTCGCCTTGAGCTGAAGGACCGCGAGAAGTCAGGAGAGAGGGACCTGACAATAAAGTACACTAAGGGAACGCCAACTATTGTAACCCAGACTCCAAAAAATTGAGTGGTAGTATGCACGAGTGGAGCTTTATTTACACGAACATCCAATCTCTCCATTCGAAATATGCCGAGCTCCTCTCTTCTGTTGGAGTTGGAGTACATAATCCATCGCTTATTTTCATTGCTGAATCTTGGTTGCAACCTGATATTTCTGATTCTTTGATCCACATTCCGAATTACCAATTATTTAGGGGGGATAGTATAACTACGAAAGGCTATGGTGGTGTTTGTGTGTACATTAGACTTGACATCTCGGATAGATCTACTGTCGTGTCCCATCAGATTGATGCACCGGGTATAGATAATATTTTTCTCCAAGTCACATTTTGTAATTGTAAATTTGTATTCGGCTGCGTTTATCGCCCAAGAGCTTGCAGTGGTGAAAACGCCCTCTATCGCTATATATCTGATCTATCCCTCTCATCAAGTAATATTCTAGTAGTTGGTGATTTTAATTTACCTCATTTACCCTGGCCTCACATATCTGGACAGCAAGCTGAATCCGCAAATTGCAATTTTACTGACATGTTTCTGAATTCCAATTATTTCCAGCTAATTGATAAGACGACGAGGTAACGCTCAGGTCAAACTCCATCATTACTCGATTTAGTAATGGTAAACGATCGTGGTCTTTTAACTGATATTGAATATCTTCCTCCGTTTGGGAAATCTGACCACGTGACGCTTCGATCGTCTATTCAGTTTCATTCTCAAATACCTGAAGTAACTCAAAAAAATATGTTACTGTGACTGATGAAGTTGCTCTCAATGAGGATCTGGCTGCTCTGGAATGGAATCATCTCTTGCAGGGTTTGGATATTGACGAGATGTGGAATAAGTTTGTCGATGTTCTCAACGAGTATATTTCATCCAACTCTTTTCGAAGGGAAGTTCTCAATAACCCTTCTAAACCATGGATCACTCGAAATATTTTCAGCATGATTCGTCAGAAGAGGGGACTCTGGAGAAGGTATCTGGCTAGTCGTAGACAGGAAGATTACATAGTCCACCGCAAGTTCTCCAACATGCTTTCTGCTACCATTGATGACACTAAGAAATAACACGAGCTCAATATTGCATCGTCTAATGACCCAAAAAAATTTTATAAGTATGTTCGAACATTTTTTGATACTAAAGTCTCCACTCCTGTCATAAAAAACACTTCAGGTACTATTTGTCAGAGTTATCTGGAGAGTGCTGAAGTTTTTGCCGATTCGTTTCTCAGCGCTTTCACAACCGAGCCGCCGGGAGCCCTGCCTAGAGTTTCAACACCCAGGCAATCCGTTTCACTTAGCGGCGTTTCTTTTCCTGTTGATGTTGTCGAGGAGAACCTTAAGAGGCTCAGTAGCAATTCTGCCCCTGGTTTGGATGGGCTGACTACAAAGCTCCTGAAAGCTTGCGCTCCCTCCCTTTCCAACCCATTGAGTATGATTTACACGCGTTCTCTCGAATCGAGGAGAGTACCTACTGCATGGAAGAGGGCAATCGTCACACCAATCTTCAAGAAGGGTGACAAGTTTTCAGCTAGTAATTACCGTCCTATTAGTCTGACATCGGTTGTCTCCAAGGTGTGTGAAAGGATGGTGGTTGATCAACTGCAGAATTTTCTCCTTACCAACAACATTTTGCCGCCCTGCCAGCATGGGTTTTTACCGGGAAGATCCGTGTTGACATGCCTGATGAAGTGCGTCGATGATTGGAGTAAGTCTGTCGATTCTGGTATACCAGTCGACATAATCTACCTTGATTTCTCTAGGGCCTTCGATAGGGTACCACTTCGTCGACTCGCTCACAAACTTGAACACTTTGGTGTACGTGGTGACTTGTTGCATTGGATTGTGTCATTTCTTGGTGACAGAGAATTTCAGGTTCGTATTCGTGATCAGTTGTCCTCTCCCAGATCTATCAATAGTGGTGTGCCGCAGGGATCTGTCTTGGGGCCTCTACTTTTTCTCTTGTATGTTTCCGATTTACCTTCTCTTCTGACTTCAATCTGCTCCCAATATGCTGACGATCTTAAACTGTATGCCAATCCGCTTCTGCATCATGACATCCTACAGAAAGATCTCGAGTCGATTTGGCATTGGTGTAATGAGTGGCTGCTCCCCCTGAACGTTGAAAAATGCGTAGTCTTGCATGTCGGCAAAAATAACCCAAGACATACCTATGTTTCGAAAAATATTGTTTTGAGAACAACAGACAGCCATAATGACTTGGGAGTGATAGTGACAGAGGATCTTTCGTGGTCCAAACATGTTGAGTATGTGGTATCAAAGGCGAGACGATCTACCTACCTGATGAGCAAAGCTTTCCATGGATGTCACCCAGAAGTTTGTGCGAAGATCTATACCACTTATATTCGACCTATTCTGGAGTTTTCCGGTCCAGCATGGAGCCCCCACCTGGTGCGGGATGTCGAGGCTCTTGAGAGGGTACAGAGATGGGTAACAAGGATACCATATGGTCGGTCTAGACCCACATATGAAGAACGACTCAAACTACTCCATCTACCAACATTAGCAGAGCGTCGCTTGAGAGGAGATCTAATAATTACATATAGAGCCACACACCAAATGCTCTACGGACTCGATCATCATAACACCTTCTTCCTCAATTTAAAGCACCTACGGGGTCATGAATACAAGATTCTGAAGCAAAACTTCAGAACGACTACAAGACAGCAGTTTTTGCCAAATCGGCTGTGCAACGTCTGGAAAAATCTGGCTGCGGATATTGTTGGAGCCCCTTCTGTGAACGCGTTCAAGTCGAGATACGACAGGTGGTGTGCTCGGCGGTGACTGTGTTTGTGTGATTTGCCTTTGTGCTTGTTGGTTTTTTATGCTCTAGTTTCTCTTTCTGGTGTACTTATATTTGAATTTTATTTTTTATTTCTGAGCTTTTATAGGTTCCAAACCTCAGCTCTCATGTCATTTAATAATAATAATAATTATTATTATTTTTTCTATGCAGTGTACGCAGCTCATCGACTATATTATTTATTTCGGTAAAATACCACTACTAACTTCATGAGAA
This sequence comes from Coccinella septempunctata, assembly GCF_907165205.1. Taxonomy (NCBI): domain Eukaryota; kingdom Metazoa; phylum Arthropoda; class Insecta; order Coleoptera; family Coccinellidae; genus Coccinella; species Coccinella septempunctata. Next base: position 37,921,365 of record NC_058192.1, on the reverse strand, counting down.
CATCTGGTATTCGATTTTGGATAACTACCTTCTACATCCTGCGGCCTACCACACTTATATTTCTAATAGATCTTTTCATAGTTTTCTCTCAGAGTATCATGAATTGCGTCATGTTTCTTGCGGAGGTGTTTTTTCAAAGTATTGTTCCTAGTGATTTTTTTTCCTGTATACAAGACAAGAGAGGTCAATTGTTTATATACATTCAGATGCCTGCTCAAGTTATGTGGTAGACTGAATTCTTTTCTATATATTCCACAAGTATCCACTTTATATCTGCTTATACCCTTCATAACAGCTGTCATCTTAGCTGTCTGGAGCTGTGTTGAAGCTGTCTGGAGCTGTGCTGAAGCTGTCTGCTCAGCTGTCTGTCTGAAGCTGTTTTGAAGATGCTTGCTCAGCTGCCTGAAACTGTATTGCACAGCTTAACTGTGTTGTGTACTCGCTTTATATTCACTTCGTATCCGCTTTATATCCGTTTTTGTGTACGTTTTGTATCTTCGGTAATCTTTGACTATCTTCGGAAATCTGCGGCTATGTTCGGAAATCTTCGGCTATTTTCGTGTGTTGTATCCGATTTTGAGAATATTCAAAATGTTGACATGGATATTTTGTTTCAGTTGTATCTAAAATGTTCAACATAGAGAATTGTCTTCGACTAATAAAGTCGTTAGTGGCTTTATTTATCACTACATCTGAAAATGAGCATGCAATAAAAGCTATAAAGGAATGTACGAGAGCAATAAGAAAACTGTATCGGGAATTGCCAGGTTGTACTTCTATTGGAACACCCTACACCCAATGGGTAGAAAGGGTCAAAATGACTATATATATATACTTCTATTGGAGGAAGCTCATACATAGAACTTCCTCCTCAAATGAAACGAAAAGAGGCCTGTGTCAATGTGAAAAACGATGATGAAGCATGTTTCACATGGTCTGTGATGGCTGCATTACAACCTGTTGAGAAGGACCCCCAACGATTATCCAAGTATCCTCATTATTTCAAAATTTTAAAATTGAATTTCCGATGACAATGAAACAGATACCCAACTTTGAAAAACAAAACCAGATATCCATTAATGTTTATATTCTGAAGAAGGAAAAGAAGAACTTCACTACATTGCCAACATACTTAACAAAAAATAAAATGAATAGACATATCAACTTACTCCTTATACAAGATCACTATTCAAACGATGATACTCCAGTGCGATACCATTATGTATGGATCGAAAATCTCTCTCGTCTGGTATCGAGTCAATTGAGCAAGGAACTTGGACAGAAATTTATATGTGATAGATGTCTCCGGTAGTTACGATCTGATGAAAAACTAAAAGTCTTTCAGAGGATTGTGGAAACATGAATGAAACAGAAGATGTCTGAGATAGGAAACAATACACTCAAGTTCAAAAATCATAAAAAGAGGGAGAAGGTACCTTCTATTATTTATGCAGATCTGGAGAGCATACTAAAACCTACTAACACTAAAAACAACTATCAAGAACATAAAGCTGCAGCTGTAGGATACTATGTAAAGTGCTTATATGATGATTCTCTGAGTTTTATAATAATAATAATAATAACTTTATTGTTCGTATCACCCAAAATTTATACAATTATATCTGTAACATAAAAGCATATCCCATATAGAGTGTAGAACAAAAGGCCCAATATCAGAATTCCATAGGATTCTGTTCCGGCCTCAATTTCTTCTCTTTCTTCTTTATTATCAACACAATACAAAACTCCTGAATTGTACACAATATCATGATATATTTATGATTTTTTTTTTTTTAACTCTTTATTGCATATTTACAATCTACTTAACAGTAATCAGTAAATGTTATGAAATAGTTCATAGCTTGAGTTGGGTACCATCCATCAATGGTTCACCACACAATTATTCCTCCAAGAGGTCTTCGGGCCAGGTTCTTTTCAATCTCTTCTCCATGAGGGGTTCGGTGAAAAGATTGCTTATCATAATATTTTCGTGATTTGTGGTTCGGTCCTTGTATTTGTTGATTCTTGGCTTTATTGTATCTTTTATAGATTTTATTCCCAGATCATTTTGTAGACTTTGGTTTGTGACATACCATGGTGCTCCTGCTATCATACGCAGTGTTTTCGACTGGAATGACTCAAGTATTCTTGTGTTGGACGGCTTAGAACATCCCCACAGTTCTTTTCCGTAAGTCCACACTGGTTTAAGGATACATTTATAGATTGTCACTTTATTTTCAAGAGACAGCTTCGATTTTTTGTTCAATAGCCAGTACATTTTCTTCACTTTAATGTCGAGTTGTCGCCGTTTCATTTTTATATGAGTTCTCCATGTTAATTTTTCATCCAAATGTAGTCCAAGGTACTTGATCTCTGTCTGGATTGGTATGGGTGTGTTTAGTAGTTTTACTTGTGGTGGTTTTCCTTTTTTATTTGTGAAAGTTACCTGGGCCGACTTGTTGGTGTTAATTTCAATCTTCCATTTTTTAAGCCACTCAGAGAGAGCATCCAGATGATTTTGTAGTTTTTGAGATGATAACAATGGGTCTGCATCTGAGGTTATAATTGCTGTGTCGTCTGCAAATGTTGCTATGGTAGACTGGTCTGTTTGTGGGATATCCGAGGTATAGATCAGGTAGAGTATAGGCCCGAGTACGCTACCCTGTGGGACGCCAGATCTTATGGCCTTATAATCGGATAACGAGTCCTCTATTTTAACCTGCAAGTAGCGGTCATTCAAGTATGACTTCAATAATTTGTAAAGTCGGTCAGGTAAGATTTTTTTTAGTTTGTATAGTAGTCCTGTAACGTTAAATATCATGAATTCCAGGCGGTAATTGAACGCCCCTGTAGGCTTCGAAACTAGGCAATTAATAAACCATCTTCAATGTAACAAAAAAAGTTGTCCTCAAGTCCCCACTTCCGTGCGCCATATGAGTTCGAGAATTTTCAATTGTATTCACGTCTTCTTCTGAAACAAGTGTTTGAAATTTGACATTCAAGTTTGTGAAATTATAATCACACGATTCTTTCGGATATTTTGAATTGTTGAATTCATTGAATTCTGTTGATTTAATTTGGATTTTTTGGGAATCAAACAGAATTTCCGTTTCATACGGGATAGATATTCACTTACTGAAGAACATTCTAGAAAGCCGACCACCATCTTAGGTAACGTTATGAAAGTTATCGATTATATTCAAAATCGTTCAACAACTGACTCGATTTTAGGCTTTTATTAATATAGACCTTCAACATTTGGGCGTTTGGTATATGCAACGAGAACAATTAACGGAAAACAAGGACACGAACAACAACCATTTTTCAACATCTTCGAAAATCCAGTGACTTCAAGAATTTGAACAACCCTTGCCTTCGTTTGGGAGATCACCCCTTGGAATTGACCTTGAGGCCTCTTCAGGGCAAGAATTGACACTGGATGAGTACAAATTTCTTTTCATTCTCTCCAGACGTTTTTTTTCTTAAATTACAGTTACCAAATTTCAAGAACACTTATAATTGATATATTAAGAACTGGACCACCTATTAGTAAAATCTATCAAATTCATTATTTTCAATTCAAGTAGCAAATATTGGATTATTATCACCTTGAAATAATTTCACCTGATTATTTTCATTCATTGTACTCAATACCTGTAAATAAAAGCCGGCCTTCATCTCCTCAGCTGAAATTGTCAGGTTGACTAATAATAACTAATAGTTTAACTTGATTATGAGATTCGTTTCTTGATAAATATTATTTCAATCATAAACTTTTGAATAAATACCAAAGATCTAATTTAAGAAGAAAAAAAAGACTTTCATTGAACAGCTTTTTCTATTTTGTTAGTTTTGATCTTGAGTGAAAGTAACCAATTCGAAAGTAAATTTTAAAACTATCTGGCGCCCTCTATTTTTCAAGAAACCCACCCCCTTCTCCACTCAGAGCTAAATCGCGAGCCCAGCCAATTTAATTTGTGTTACTGTTTTCGATAAAATTATCCGTAAATCAAAATCAATACGTAACAGGCCCTCATGCCAGACTTTGTCAAAGGCTTGTTTTACATCTAGGAACACTGAGTTGCAGTATTCTCCTGTTTCTAGGCAAGTTTTGATTTTGTTGACAATTCGATGGCATTGTTGAATGCTTGCTTCGGAATCCAAATTGATGATCTGGTATATGATTTTTCAGTGTTGTTGTTTCTTCTAGTCTTTTTAGTAGGAGTTTTTCGAATAGCTTAGACATGATAGGTAGCAGACTAATCGGGCGGTAGGATTCACAGTTTGTTGGTGTCTTGCCGGGTTTAAGTACCATGATGACTTGTGCGAGTTTCCACTGCATTGGGTAGTAGCCTATTTCTAAAATTCTATTGTATATTGTAGTGAGAAGAACTATGGCTTTCCGTGGCAGGTTTTTCAGTACGTCTCCTACTATAAGATCGTGTCCAGGTGCTTTGCGCGAATTCAATAATTTAATTTCACTGAATACTTCCTTTGGTGTAAAGGGCTCAATTGGAGGAGATGGCTGGTTAGGAGCTTTTAGAAAATCTTTTATTTCACTGTCAGAGTTACCTTGTTGTTGGTTGGGACTATATACTTCGGCTAGGTATTCGGCAAAAACTGTTGATTTGTCAGAGTTTGTCCGAGCCCAAGTTCCATCAGATTTTTTGATGGGTGAGTTGCTTACTATGGGCTGTTTCAGCTTTTATTTTGTTGCTTTCCACAAAGAATGGTCGTCAGGGGAGAGCTGGGTTATGTAGTTATGGAAACTGTTGTTCTTTATCTCCTGTAAGGTTTTCGTGATTTCGTGGGTCAGTCTGTTTAGGTTCCTTTTGACTGATGGGTTTCTACTACTTTGCCATAGTCGTCTTACTCTTCGTTTTTCAGATATCATTTGCCTAATGTGTAGTGGTGTATTTTGAATTTCCACTTTTTCACCTGCATCTGGTGTAGCAGTCCAGGACGCGTATTGTATGATTTCTGTCAGGTATTTAGTAACTTCTTCTATTTCTTCATCATTACTTATTCGATGGTTCAGAGTTATGGCTTCATCAATTGTTTTCCGAAATAGTTCCCAGTCTGTTTTTGCGGTGCATAATTTTGGTATAGACTTCTTCTGGATCGGTTGAGTGCTAAGGTTGATTATTATGGGAATATGATCGGATGAAAGATCGTAACAGGATTCAATATTGTTGTGTACATCACCAATGCCTTTAGTTATTCCAAAATCAAGCAGGTCGGGGATTTTATTCAAGTCAGTGGGCCAATAAGTGGGTTCTCCTGTAGAAAGGATATTGAGGTTATTGTTTAATATCGTTCTGTATAGAGCTCGTCCTTTGTGGGTGGTTAATCTAGATCCAAATGCAGTATGTTTCGCGTTCCAATCGCCTGCAGTAAGGAAACGAGGGCCTAGTGTGAGTATGAAGTCGTTGTATTCTTCAGTTGTTACAGTATGGCCTGGAGGACTATATATTGCTGCTATACACAGGGGCCAATGGAAGGTTTCCAGATTCAGTACAGTTGCTTGGATTTTGTTAGTGATATAAGGCCTTTCTTCATGGTGTTTAATTGTATTTTTTATTATGATTGCTGATCCGGCATGAGCTGTTCCATCTGGGTGGTTATTATAATATATGTTGTATCGTGGTATTTTGATATTAGTATAATAGGTTGCATGACTTTCTGAGATCAGAAGGATGTCGATTTTGTTGATGTTAAGAAAATATTCTATTTCCAGGATATGGTTTTTTAGGCCATTGGCGTCCCATGCAGCTATTCGTAATGATGTAGCCATTAGTTCGTTAGTTTGTTGATAACAGTAGTGAGCATGCTTAGGATCATGCTGTTTCGGTTGAGCAGTTGTGTAAATAAGTTTTTCAATTCCTCGAGGAAGCCTGTTAATTTTTCTGATAGTTGATCTATGCCATCTGTGTCTTGGGTGTTTAGGGCTTGGTCGTAGGTTTTATCCGATTTACCAATATTCCTTGGTTGAGTTGGTTGCGGTAGTGTTTGGACTTGGGGAGTATTGGTTGTTGGTTGGTTTTGTGTGTTAGCTCTGTTTCCTTTAATTCTGTGTTTCATATTTATCAGGTCGTGGTAAACAGTGCATCCTTTATAATTTGCAGGGTGAGCACCTTGGCAAAGTGCACATGTGGCTGGGGTATCTTTTTGTTTCCGGCAATTCTTACTGTCATGGTCTTGTCCACATTTAACACAGTTATAGGGTTTTCTGCAATATGTTTTGCTGTGTCCATAATCTTGACATCGCATGCATTGAACAATATTGTTTTTAAATCTTGGTGGTTCAACTCTGATTTTAATTTGTCCAAGAAATTCCAGATTGAATATCTCTTTATTGTTTTTTTGAGGCTCTAGATCTATGAAGTGAAGTGAGAGTGGATCTTTACTCACCCTGTGCTTGGCATTGATGATATTTCTCACTTTATGGCCTTTCGTTTCGAGCTCCTGTTTAATTTCGGGTATTGGTATTGAGTGGTGCAATCCACGTATAACTACTCTATAAGCCCTTTCTTCCTTCAATTGATAGGTGTGATGTATGATATCTTCAGATCTCAGGTGATGTATTAATTTTCTATACGTTTCTGAATTGACTGGGTTGACTTTGATTATATTGTTTGCCATGCTTTTAACGACATATGATTCAGGAGGGGTCGCTGTTGTTAAGTTTGCTATCATATCCTTATAGTTTGACACGCCATAAATATATATGGGTGGTGGTTTGTGGATTACTTCTCTTCCGTTATTTTTCCTGCCTTTCCCTTGCTCATCAGGTAAAGTATTTCCGCCATCATCGTTTTGGAGTTGTTCAAATCTGTTGTTTGTTTCTATTTGTTCTGCACTTTCTTCTGAAGTTTGGCGACTAACTCTTTTCCTTTTGTTGTTGGTGACTACTTGCCATGTGTGAGTTTTAGGGACTCGATAAACTGGATTTCCATGTTGGTCAAATCCAATCATGTTTCCTGAAAGGGAGCTATTATTTTGTGATCGATTATCTTGTGTGGTGTCTTTCATCTGGACATCCTGTGTATCATTCTGATTAGGGTTTATCAGATTCCCAGGCGTGGAACTCATGTTTATTTCCTCGCTATCAGCGGTTATCTGATTCTTGGGACATCTGGTCAACTTTATCGCGTTTGTGTATCAATTCTTCTGAATGAATGCAATCCAATAATATATTAATACTGGTAGAAAAAACGGAATAATTATGAGATTTTTCTATTTTTTTTTCCACTCAGTAAGAGCAGCAAATGTCTTATTCACTGCCCCAAACTTTTATGAAAATGAACACTTTCTTTTTCGAAGTTATCAGCCAAATTCGAGAATCGTTTTCTAACACGTGAGCACTGTATCGCGGTCCGAATATATTTATGATATATAAACTCGAGTATAAACTAAAAAAAAAATCACATTTCGAATATAAGACAAAACAAAATGAAACAAATGAGAGACAGAAGGCAGCGAAAATTGGACCACATACGCATACATACATACACACATACCCACACACATACATACACACATACATTCATACATCCATACATACATACATACATACATCCATACATACATACACACATACATACATTCCCCTTTTTTTCAACTAGACGTGTTGACACTGACTGAGATATATCATCGACCTTATTCTCGCTGTGAAAGAAGAAACGGACCAATCCAACTCCAGTCTATCCAGAGCATTGATGCACTCAACAATATTAAGCCGCGTACACATCTGAGCAAAACAGCCGAATGAGCACATCGCGCTCATGTTGCGCGGTGCCGATCCGCAATTTGTCGGTCCATCAAAGGAAATTCGTGCTCAGTGTGGACGGGTTTATTTGACATCTTTTCCTCGAACCGAACGCACACATTTAAATATAGATTTCTCGTTTCCATCGTTTACGTTCGTAAGCACTGAACTGACACATCCGTTGGAGCGGCTCCGAACACATGCTCATGCTGTTCGTGCGTCGGAAAGAAAAATTATCCGCATAAACGCTCATTCGGTGCGGCGTGCTCATTCGGCTATTTTGCTCAGATGTATACGCGCCTTTAAATTCAACGTGTGAACATCAGTCCGAAACCTGATCCTGTTGTACAAGTAGGGAGGTGTCTTAAACTTCAAGATTTGGAAGTAAAAACAGTTCATACACAATTTTGCTCTATTCAGCATGCTAAGCCAGCCTGACCTATTTAAATAAGGGGATATATGATCTCTCCTTCTCACGCCATAAAGAAGTGGAAGGCAAGAATTCTGGACCTTTTGTATTCGGTAAAGACTGTTGAAATCCAAACAAGGTGCATACACTGAACAACAGAAATTGAAATGAGAGAGCACCAGGGCGCCAAGAAGAACTTTTTTAGTTTTTACAGGTAGATAATGCCTATGTGCAAAAATACTCTTTAACCCACCATATGCCAATCTGATCTTTTATGTAACATGCTCTCTGAATCGCAATTTCGAATGCAATATGTGCTTGGAGAAGTGTGTGTGGCCTAGAGTGTTCAAGGAGGCTATAGTTGTGCCAATATTCAAGGGGGGCGATGATAAACTGGTAACAAATTATAGACCAATCACTCTAATAACGCATCTGGCAAAAATAATGGAGAAGATTATCAAAAAAAGGTTATCAGCTTATATAGATAAATACAATATTTGGTCCGACAGACAGTTTGGGTTCAGGGAGGGGGTGTCCACGGAGGATGCTCTGCTGGCGCTTACTTCGATGGTGTCCGCGGCTTTGGATGCGGGCAGGCCCAGTCTGTGCGTGTTCATCGATTTGTCCAAGGCGTTCGATACCGTTAGCCATGAGTTGCTGCTGCGGACGCTGGGGGATATCGGTGTCAGGAGTGGTCCCTTGGAGTTGTTCAGAAGTTACCTGGAAGGCAGAAACCAGTCTGTGAGGGTGGGTGGCGAGCTGAGCATATTGTTTATTCTTTGGTTGTGATATTGCTGTTGTGTATGTTTATGCGAATTTATGCGAATAAACTTATTATTATTATTTTTTTTTCCTTCGTGTGAGGGGAAAACCCTTTATGGGCGCCCAGAGGGTCCGCACTCTAGGTAGTGTAAGACTCCGAAATCTTGTTTGGCTACTCACTAAAAACCCTTCACACATTCCACGGAGAAGTTCTTCGTCCAGCCCTTGCAGCGTCCCTTAACAAAAGAGATGAGCTGCAAGTGGCATCTAGAGTTCATGGGATCTGATGATATGCAGTGACCCAAGCAACACCGCCTTCTGCATTCTGTGCGCTAGTATCTCGGCCCAAGATCTGCAGGCCGGAATAATCTTCAATTCGTCCACGTAGTTGGCTCTCATTCCTCCGAGACATCCTATGATCAGTACAACCATCCTGACTTTATGACCCGGGTACATAGTTCCAAGCTCGAAAACAAGATCTCTGTATTTTTGACTTTTCTGCTCTTCCTTCATCACCATGTTGTTTTCTGTAGGGGATGAGAATTCCACGACGAACAATTCCTTCAGCTCTTTGTCCAAAAGAAGTATGTCTGGCTTTATTGCATTGATCTGCCGTGTTGTTGAGACAGGATAGTTCCAGTATATTCGTGCTTTCTCGTTCTGGACCACCGCTTCAATCTCCAGAGGCACATATGGTAGCACCGGTTCTTTGTCTATCTCATATGCCGCCCTCAGATGGAAGTAGAAAACTCGGAGTGCCGCGTTGTGTCTCTCTATATACCCCGATGGAGCATGGACTCTGCAGGCGGAAAGAATGTGCATAATCGTTTCTTGTTGACTATGGCACGCTCTGCACGTTGTTGGGGTGTCCATTTTCATGATGTTCTTTTTATACCATCTGGTATTTATTACTCCATCCTGACACGCCATCACAAATCCCTCCGTCTCTGACTTAAGGCTAGCCGACTTTAGAAAGGCGAAAGACAATTCTTCCGACAGATCTTGGTCTTTTAAACTCCTGAAAAATATGGAGTGCAGGCTCTTACCCATATGATGTTCGAGTAATGTATTCGACTGAGACTTCCGGATTAGTCTTGCTAGCCTTCTTTGGTCCGCTTGAGTGATCGGTGCTCCAGCACGCTCAGGATCGATCGACACGCCGGTTATACCGAGCTTCTCCAAGGCTCTCTGTCCAGCTCGGAATAGGAAGGCTCCGTGGTTCTCGAGTTCATGCTGAGCTACAAACTTCAGAAGCGGATCTTCACTTCTTAGGACCCTCACTGCTGTTTCCAATGTTTGTTGATAGTGTTGATATTCCAAACATTGCAATCCTCTACCCCCCTGGCTTCGGGGAAGGTATATCCTCTGAATCGAGCTATTAGGGTGAAGGCTACGATTCATATTCATCGTTTTTTTTGTTGACCTATCAAGATCGAGGAGTTCGTTCACCGTCCAGTTTACCACCCCGAAAGAGTAGGTAAGTATCGGGATGGCTAGCATATTTGTAGCTGATACTTTGTTCTTTCCTGACAGCTGTGATTTCCAGATGTCTCTCAGCTTCTTCTTGTAGCTGGCTGATAAGGCGTCCTTTATCTGGGTTGTCTCCAGTACTCCCCTCTGTTTCATCCCGAGAAACTTGTAAGTTTCTCCCTCTTCCAAACGTCGAAAAGTCATTCCATCTTCCAGTTGGATATCTTCTCCTGGATCATCAACCCTTCCCCTGCGGAGATGAAAAACAGCACACTTGTCCAAACCAAATGACATTCCCATTGCAGAGGTGTATTCGGAAACGATATTCAATAGTTGCTGTAGTGCGGTCCTGGAGGGAGCGTAGAGTTTCAAGTCGTCCACCCATCCCTTATAAACGGTTCGTCCCTCTGCTCGAATGGCAAACTTCGTTTTCCACAACGCAATGATGCTTTCTATCGCATGGATGATGTTAGGGTGCACTTTCAGCATTTTTAATAGCCGTATGATCAGGTCGTGCGGCGAGGTGTCAAATGCTTTCGCGTAGTCTAACCATGATGTATGTAGGTCGCGCTTGTAATGTCTGGCGTCTAGGCATACGCTCTTGTCGATCAGCAAGTTGTCTTTGCATCCTTGCACTCCTTTCTTTGCTCCCCTTTGTTCGTAGATACTGTCCCATACTGGTCCAATAACCCTCAGAATTCGATCTTGAATAACACTTGTGAGTATCTTGTACAGTGTATTGAGGCAAGTGATTGGGCGATAGTTCTTGGGTTGCCCCAAGTCCCCTGATTTTGGTATCAGCACTGTCCTACCCTCCACCAACCATGAAGGAATGGGCTCACGGCGAATCAGCATTCCGCTGAATAATCTTGCCAGGTGTTTATGTGTAGCCGGAAAGCTCTTCCACCAGTAGTTCTGAATACCGTCTGGTCCGGGTGCTGTGAAATCATTCTTGTTCTTAAGGGCTTGTCTAATATCTTCGGCTGATATTTCAGAAAGTTCGTCGTTCTGCTGTAGGGTTTGATCACACATCTGCTGGAATCTGGGAAGTGCTGGAGTATCCCTGGTTTTTGCTGGTTGTTCGTACAGTCTTTTCCAAAACTCTTCGACGTCCTGAGGTGATGGTGGGTTTTGCACCTCTTGCTGTTGAGGTTGAAATAATTTCGATGGTTCCGCGGTGAAGGTGTTGTTATCTTCGATCCATCTTTTTCTCCTTATGAATTTCTTTCGTGCTGCTGCAAGTGATCTTATTTTATCTAAAGCTTTCTGCTTCAGTAAATGGACTGTGGGCAAGTTAACGGTACCATGTATAGCACGAAGCTCCTCAATCATCTCCCTCATTCTCTTGCTCGGTTTAGTTTTTCCTTTCAGAACATCTATGACACATTGGTACCAAGATGCCTGCTGCCTCATTGATTTTATTTTGATATCAAGTCGATTTAGCCTTTTCCTATGCTTATTATTATTATTCGCAGCTGTACTTTTCGGTGGACATAGTAGATAAGCGGCTGCTCTCACTGCAGCCTCCACCTCTTCCAGTGAACAGGTCTCGTTAAGATGATCTTGAATGATGCTATTCAAAACGGCTAGATCTTCAGCCTTGTGTCTGGATTTTATCCGGGTGGGTTTGATCAGTGGGTCTCCAACGGCAACCTCAAATGCCTCTTTTGTATTGTCGATTAACTCTGATGAATCTCTCACTGTCCTTGGCCTTTGTTGCTGTCGGTCTGGAGCATCTGTCACCTGCTCTCCAGCTAGTTCTATCTCCGGAACTTCTCTCACTTGTTCCGTTCTTGGCCTTGCTTCTAGGGCTACAGCTTCACTTCTGTGAGTCATCGCTTGGTGTTGTTGGTCTGGAGCATCTGTCACCTGCTCTTCAGCGCGTTCTATATCTGGAACATCTCTCACATGTTCCGTTATTGGCCTGTTGGAGCGTGTACCAGTCCTGGTTCGGCCCGCGATATCACTCAAAAGGGCTACAGCTTGTTCTTGAGTTATGTCAACCGTCAATTGCTGATGTTGGCTCAAAGCATCTGTCACCTGCTCCTCAGCTTGTTGTTCCAACCTTCCTTGCTCTCGAGACCGCTGCAAGATTCCTCTTCTTTTGAGATGACTGATCTGATCTCTCAGGTTTTGCTGCGTCATGTAGTTGAGGTCTGGACAATTTTCGCACCACAGACCATGCAGCCTATTCATGTATCCCCTTCTGTCGGGTCCTGATCTTCTGTATAGCGCAGACAGCAGGCTATGCTGCTCGGGCGTCCACTTGTGGCGTCCCCTTTGTGCTGTCCTGTTTCGGCTGCCGGTTCCGACTACGGGGTGCTCTTGCGAGCTTTGAACCCCTATGCGACCGACAACCTGAACTCTCTCCTCGTCGATGTCCTCCTCGTCTAGAGGCGTAGCTTTTTGTGTGGCAGGCGCCCGCCTTCTTAGCGTTCTGCCGTTGGTGCCCCGCATGCTGTCACGTCCAGCACCAACTCCAGACGTGCCCTGACGATCCCCAGGCAGAGACTGTTTTCCGAGGCTTAGCTGATTTCTTTCCGACATCGGCTGAGAGTGACCGGGGTCCGCGGGATTGTCACACCCGTATACTACTAAGTAGTACCCCCGTGCGGGATTATTATTATGACTTTAGCCTTGCGGCTTTCACACTCCTCTCCAGAGGAAAATTCACTTATCCCAGATATCTCAGATATCAAAAGGATTAAGCTCTGTTGGAGCCTTTTCCAGGTTTTCGGGCTCGTGGTGGTGGTCGGGTCCGGGTCGCTCCTCGGCTCCCTGCTGTAGGTTGGATTCCTGCTCCACCCGCACTTCCTGTCGGAGCAGACGGTGTTCCTCTGCATTCCCCATGTACTTGCGTACAGTTCTCGCCGTTCCGAGCAGTACCACCTTCTGCATGACTTTATAAATATTTTCGTCCAACTGAAGTTTTTTCAAGTTCTCTAGTAGTTTCTTCGGTATCAGGCCTGTAGATGAAATGACAATAGGTATGGTCTTTATATCTTTCAGCTTCCACTGTCTTCTGGTTTGTTCCTCAAGATCTCTGTATTTTGAAATTTTTTCAGTGTGTCTATCTAGAAGATTGTTATTATTTGGAATTGCCACGTCGATGAATAGTGCTGTGTCCTCATCCTTATTGAGCAATATGAGGTCTGGTCTATTGTGGGTTATTTTTTGGTCTGTGAGAACAGTGCGATCCCAGTAGAGCTTGTGATGTTCGTTTTCCAGCACAGCATCTGGATGGTTATTGTAATAAGGAACCTTTTTCGAACTTAGAAGTTGGTGTTTTTTAGTGCCAATTCTTGGTGAAGAATCTTCGCAACGGCATCATGTCTATTTTTGTACTCCGTGCCCGCGAACTTCTGACATCCCCCGGTGATGTGCTGGATAGTTTCATGTGTCGCACAGCCATAACGACAGCTATCGTCCGCCACTGAGGCATCCTTGGCGATGTACTTCATGTAATTTCTTGTTGAAATCACCTGATCCTGGATGGCGAGCATGAAGCCCTCTGTCTCAGGAAACAACCTTCCGGAAGTCAACCAGTAGTTCGACGCAGATATGTCGACGTAATCATGGTTGACCTCGTTCTGGTGCCTCCCATGCAAAGGTTTGCCAATCAGTTTCTGCATTTTACTTTCTGTAGAGTGTTCGACGGTTTCCAAGTGATCCTGTTGTAGCTTTAATGGTGTAGAACTATCAGCAACACAAACTACTCGATGGAGTTCTGATGAAGCTGCCTTGCTCAAGAAATATTTTCGAAGTCCTTCAATTTCCTGGGACATACGGTTGGACAAATCAACAATTCCTCTACCCCCAAGATGTCGTGGCAGCTCTGTCCGTTCTATGGAGCTTTTGGGGTGATGTTTATTGTGTTTAGTCAGCATCGTCCTTATTTTTCTCTGTAAAGCTGCTAAATCGGTGTTCGTCCAAGAGATAATACCAAATGAATAGCTCAGCGCCGAGCAAGCATAGGTGTTGATCGCTTTTATCAGATTCTTGCTGTTAAGACCAGTTCTCATTATCCTCCTCAATCTTCGGGTTAACTCCTCCGTTAATTCTTTCTTATTATTATAATTATTATTATTATTATTATTTTTTTTTTTTTACTTTCCCTTTATGGGCGACCAGAAGGTCCGCACTCTAGGTAGTGTGAGACTCCGAGATCTTGTTTGGCTACTCACTAAAAACCCCTCACACTTTCGACGGAGAAGTTCTTCGTCCGGCCCTTGCAGCGTCCCTTAACAAAAGAGATGAGCTGCAAGTGGCATCTAGAGTTCATGGGATCTGATGATATGCAGTGACCCAAGCAACACCGCCTTCTGCATTCTTTGCGCTAATATCTCGGCCCAAGATCTGCAGGCCGGAATAATCTTCAATTCTTCCACGTAGTTGGCTCTCATTCCTCCGAGACATCCTATGATCAGTACAACCATCCTGACTTTATGACCCGGGTACATAGTTCCAAGCTCGAAAACAAGATCTTTGTATTTTTGCCTTTTCTGCTCTTCCTTCATCACCATGTTGTTTTCTGCAGGGGATGAGAATTCCACGACGAACAATTCCTTCAGCTCTTTGTCCAAAAGAAGTATGTCTGGCTTTATTGCATTGTTGTATTATTATTATTATTATTATTATTATTATTATTATTATTATTATGACTTTAGCCCTGCGGCTTTCACACTCCTCTCCAGAGGAAAATTCACTTATCCCAGATATCTTAGATATCAAAAGGATTAAGCTCTGTTGGAACCCTTTCCAGGTTTTCGGGCTCGTGGTGGTGGTCGGGTCCGGGTCGCTCCTCGCCTCCCTGCTGTAGGTTGGATTCCTGCTCCACCCGCACTTCCTGTCGGAGCAGACGGTGTTCCTCTGCATTCCCCATGTACTTGCGTACAGTTCTCGCCGTTCCGAGCAGTACCGCCTTCTGCATGACTCTATAGATATTTTCGTCCAACTGAAGTTTCCTCAAGTTCTCTAGTAGTTTCTTCGGTATCAGGCCTGTAGATGAAATGACAATAGGGATGGTCTTGATATCTTTCAGCTTCCACTGTCTTCTGGTTTGTTCCTCGAGATCTCTGTATTTTGAAATTTTTTCAGTGTGCCTATCTAGAAGATTGGTATTATTTGGAATTGCCACGTCTATGAATAGTGCTCTGTCCTCATCCTTATTGAGCAATATGAGGTCTGGTCTATTGTGGGTTATTTTTCGGTCTGTGAGAACCGTGCGATCCCAGTAGAGCTTGTGATGTTCGTTTTCCAGCACAGCATCCGGATGGTAATTGTAATAAGGAACCTTTTTCGAAGTTAGAAGTTGGTGTTTTAGTGCCAATTCTTGGTGAAGAATCTTGGCAACAGCATCATGTCTATTTTTGTACTCCGTGCCCGCGAACTTCTGACATCCGCCGGTGATGTGCTGGATAGTTTCATGTGTCGCACAGCCATAACGACAGCTATCGTCCGCCACTGAGGCATCCTTGGCGATGTACTTCATGTAATTTCTTGTTGGAATCACCTGATCCTGGATGGCGAGCATGAAGCCCTCTGTCTCAGGAAACAACCTTCCGGAAGTCAACCAGTAGTTCGACGCAGATATGTCGACGTAATCATGGTTGACCTCGTTCTGGTGCCTCCCATGCAAAGGTTTGCCAATCAGTTTCTGCATTTTACTTTCTGCAGAGTGTTCGACGGTTTCCAAGTGATCCTGTTGTAGCTTTAATGGTGTAGAACTATCAGCAACACAAACTACTCGATGGAGTTCTGACGAAGCTGCCTTGCTCAAGAAATATTTTTATTTTATTATTATTATTATGACTTTAGCCTTGCGGCTTTCACACTCCTCTCCAGAGGAAAATTCACTTATCCCAGATATCTCAGATATCAAAAGGATTAAGCTCTGTTGGAGCCCTTTCCAGGTTGTCGGGCTCGTGGTGGTGGTCGGGTCCGGGTCGCTCCTCGCCTCCCTGCCGTAGGCTGGATTCCTGCTCCACCCGCACTTCCTGTCGGAGCAGACGGTGTTCCTCTGCATTCCCCATGTACTTGCGTACAGTTCTCGCCGTTCCGAGCAGTACCGCCTTCTGCATGACTCTATAGATATTTTCGTCCAACTGAAGTTTCCTCAAGTTCTCTAGTAGTTTCTTCGGTATCAGGCCTGTAGATGAAATGACAATAGGGATGGTCTTGATATCTTTCAGCTTCCACTGTCTTCTGGTCTGTTCCTCGAGATCTCTGTATTTTGAAATTTATTATTATTATTATTATCATTATTATTATTTTTTTTTTTTTTTTTTTTTTTTTTTTTTTTTTTTTTTTTTATCTTTCGTGTGAGGGGAAAACCCTTTATGGGCACCCAGAGGGTCCGCACTCTAGGTAGTGTGAGACTCCGAGATCTTGTTTGGCTACTCACTAAAAACCCCTCACACTTTCGACGGAGAAGTTCTTCGTCCGGCCCTTGCAGCGTCCCTTAACAAAAGAGATGAGCTGCAAGTGGCATCTAGAGTTCATGGGATCTGATGATATGCAGTGACCCAAGCAACACCGCCTTCTGCATTCTGTGCGCTAGTATCTCGGCCCAAGATCTGCAGGCCGGAATAATCTTCAATTCTTCCACGTAGTTGGCTCTCATTCCTCCGAGACATCCTATGATCAGTACAACCATCCTAACTTTATGACCCGGGTACATAGTTCCAAGCTCGAAAACAAGATCTTTGTATTTTTGCCTTTTCTGCTCTTCCTTCATCACCATGTTGTTTTCTGCAGGGGATGAGAATTCCACGACGAACAATTCCTTCAGCTCTTTGTCCAAAAGAAGTATGTCTGGCTTTATTGCATTGATCTGCCGTGTTGTTGAGACAGGATAGTTCCAGTATATTCGAGCTTTCTCGTTCTGGACCACCGCTTCAATCTCCAGAGGCACATATGGTAGCACCGGTTCTTTGTCTATCTCATATGCCGCCCTCAGATGGAAGTAGAGAACTCGGAGTGCCGCGTTGTGTCTCTCTATATACCCCGATGGAGCATGGACTCTGCAGGCGGAAAGAATGTGCATAATCGTTTCTTGTTGACTATGGCACGCTCTGCACGTTGTTGGGGTGTCCATTTTCATGATGTTCTTTTTATACCATCTGGTATTTATTACTCCATCCTGACACGCCATCACAAATCCCTCCGTCTCTGACTTAAGGCTAGCCGACTTTAGAAAGGCGAAAGACAATTCTTCCGACAGATCTTGGTCTTTTAAACTCCTGAAAAATATGGAGTGCAGGGTCTTACTCATATGATGTTCGAGTAATGTATTCGACTGAGACTTCCGGATCAGTCTTGCTAGCCTTCTTTGGTCCGCTTGAGTGATCGGTGCTCCAGCACGCTCAGGATCGATCGACACGCCGGTTATACCGAGCTTCTCCAAGGCTCTCTGTGCAGCTCGGAATAGGAAGGCTCCGTGGTTCGCGAGTTCATGCTGAGCTACAAACTTCAGAAGCGGATCTTCACTTCTTAGGACCCTTACTGCTGTTTCCAATGTTTGTTGATAGTGTTGATATTCCAAACATTGCAATCCTCTACCCCCCTGGCTTCGGGGAAGATATATCCTCTGAATCGAGCTATTTGGGTGAAGGCTACGATTCATGTTCATCGTTTTTCTTGTTGACCTATCAAGATCGAGGAGTTCGTTCACCGTCCAGTTTACCACCCCGAAAGAGTAGGTAAGTATCGGGATGGCTAGCATATTTGTAGCTGATACTTTGTTCTTTCCTGACAGCTGTGATTTCCAGATGTCTCTCAGCTTCTTCTTGTAGCTGGCTGATAAGGCGTCCTTTATCTGGGTTGTCTCCAGTACTCCCCTCTGTTTCATCCCGAGAAACTTATAAGTTTCTCCGTCTTCCAGACGTCGAAAAGTCATTCCATCTTCCAGTTGGATATCTTCTCCTGGATCATCAACCCTTCCCCTGCGGAGATGAAAAACAGCACACTTGTCCAAACCAAATGACATTCCCACTGCAGAGGTGTACTCGGAAACGATATTCAATAGTTGCTGTAGTGCGGTCCTGGAGGGAGCGTAGAGTTTCAAGTCGTCCACGTACATTAGATGGGAGATCAGGTGGTTCCTTCTGCCTGGTGGACCGGCCTTGTATCCTATTCTGCTTGCCCTCAGCTCAATTGATAGTGGCATGAGTGTTATGCAGAATAATAACGGGCT
Organism: Coccinella septempunctata; assembly: GCF_907165205.1. Classification (NCBI taxonomy): domain Eukaryota; kingdom Metazoa; phylum Arthropoda; class Insecta; order Coleoptera; family Coccinellidae; genus Coccinella; species Coccinella septempunctata. The sequence goes on along the minus strand of NC_058192.1, from coordinate 37,902,762 downwards.
TAGCGAATCTCCCTGGAACACTCCTCTTCTGTACCTCACCCATCCCGTATAAACGGTTCGTCCCTCTGCTCGGATGGCAAACTTCGTTTTCCACAACGCAATGATGCTTTCTATCGCATGGATGATGTTAGGGTGGACTTTCAGCATTTTTAATAGCCGTATGATCAGGTCGTGCGGCGAGGTGTCAAATGCTTTCGCGTAGTCTAACCATGATGTATGTAGGTCGCGCTTGTAATGTCTGGCGTCTAGGCATACGCTCTTGTCGATCAGCAAGTTGTCCTTGCATCCTTGCACTCCTTTCTTTGCTCCCCTCTGTTCGTAGATACTGTCCCACACTGGTCCAATAACCCTCAGAATTCGATCTTGAATAACACTTGTGAGTATCTTGTACAGTGTATTGAGGCAAGTGATTGGGCGATAGTTCTTGGGTTGCCCTAAGTCCCCTGATTTTGGTATCAGCACTGTCCTACCCTCCATCAACCATGAAGGAATGGGCTCACGGCGAATCAGCATTCCGCTGAATAATCTTGCCAGGTGTTTATGTGTAGCCGGAAAGCTCTTCCACCAGTAGTTCTGAATACCGTCTGGTCCGGGTGCTGTGAAATCATTCTTGTTCTTAAGGGCTTGTCTAATATCTTCGGCTGATATTTCAGAAAGTTCGTCGTTCTGCTGTAGGGTTTGATCACACATCTGCTGGAATCTGGGAAGTGCTGGAGTATCCCTGGTTTTTGCTGGTGTGATAGACTTTTCGTACTCTGGCAGCTCCTTACGGTTGCTCGGGCGCCAGTGGGGCAATCAGTCAAACCCCACGTCTCTCACAGAATCCCCAAAGAATTGGAGAGCCCGGGTAGACTTGAGTATCAGTGGAGAAGGGTATCGATGAAGACTAAGGCGGTAGCGTCTTCTAAGTGTCTGCTTTTCAACGTTCTTTAGGCGTCAGAAAGAGTACTTACCTCTTCTAACTAAACTCTTAGATGAAACTGATTTAATAAATAGACTCTCACTGGCAAAATAATTGGCAACAAAAATAAATGTTCAACTATTTATTTCTATTAAAATAAACTGTACACAAAAGAAAAAAAACAGGTACACTAAATCGTGGACGTCAACGGCTGTGTCTGGTCGGCGCAGGACGGCTGGCAAACTTTCACTTCAGGAAAATGGACGGTTTCGGAAATATACGGAAGTAAGTCAAGTCTCAATTAAACTAAGTGCAAAGAAACATGCACGGTTTCGGAAAAATATTTCAACTAAGGCAAGACACAATTGAATGAAAAGTACGAACGGTTTTAAAAATAATAAACGGAATTCAGTCAGGCCAAAATTTAAAAACACCAGTTCACCGGGGTACGCCCTCTATCTCTGTCTCGGTGGTTTGTCTATGATCCGGTGTCTTTCGGTCTCTCTCTCTCTCGGTGACCTCAAGCTGGCTGACTGTCAAACAGCGGCCACAGAGTCCGGCGGTGAGGGTATTTGACGGTTATGGAATCCCAACTCTATGCTCGGCGAATCTAACCTATAACTATAATTCAAACGGTTGGAAATCGGGATGAAACGGTCAAATATTCAGGAATCGGAAAAATCAGGGGGCCCAACGTCCTCCTGGGACCCAAATGCTACCCTACGGTAACGGAAAGCTATATACAGCAGGAAATGGTTAGCTCACGGTTTTCAGCCAAGCACAAGTCTAGAGAGAATATTATTCCATAAAGGTGCAATGAAGCGGTAATAATTTCAAATATCACTTGCCTTAGAAATTCCTTTGTGTCTCGTAAGTACGGTTTTCACTTGACAATCACCTCACTCGTTCAACTCTCAACAACGATTCATACTGATCTTGACCTTCAGCGACGGAACTCGAAGAAGTAGGTACCCCGGAAAATTGTCCCCACCATGGGTAACTCAGTCCCCCATTGGATAAACTCAAATTGTTCGGTAAATCAACGGGCTCGGAAAGAGACAGAAACAATTGAAGAGAAGGAAAAACGGAACAAGTTGAAAGACCTTTTTCGAGTCAGAAAAAGTACGGTTCAACGGAAAGAATTCTGAAATATATGAATTCTGAAAACAAGATATATTCGGTCTCCGCTACAAATATGGGACTGGTCGGAGGAAAACAATGACATGAAATCAATCGGTAAATCCCCCCTATGATAATTTAACGGTTTTCTTCCGAAATACTTCGATTGTCAGGTCCTATTAAGAAAGTATCGGTAGAGAAATTTCCTTTTCGTGGCGGGGTAAAATCTGCCTCGTCACATCCCCCTCCTTCGTCGGCAAAAAAAAAAAATAAAACGAAGTTTTATTCTTTTTTTTTTCAACCCCCCTGGGTATCGTTGCGGTATTTCTAAATGTCGGTTTCAGCCTGTGAAAGCTGCGGGGTTATTGAACTCGGCGTCATTTCATGACCTGATGAACTCAAACGGTAATTAAAAAAAACTGTCGGTTGGCGTATCCACCATGTCGGTAAGAAGACTTAGCCTTCTCGGATTTTCAAATTGGAAAATTATTCGGTCAGGTTCTTAACGGCATATACCTTTCAATCCCAGGGGATTTCAGGTCGTTTATGTGGATGTGTCTTACAACCTTACCACTGCCATCCTTGATGTCATACACCACAGGAGAGACTATGCCTACAACGGTATACGGTCCGGAGTATTTCGGAGCCAACTTGGCGGCAACTCCTTCTACTGCAGAAGATAAGGAATGCCCTCTTCGGTACACTTGGTCTCCTATCCTATGACGCCAGTCCTTACGACGTAGGTTATAGTGACTTTGCTGGACGAAGGCTCGTGTTAATCTAGTTCGGACAAATTTAGTTTCGGTAAATCGGTTACGGTTATTTACATGGTAAGCAACTTGCGGTTCGGTATCCGGTTCGGTGTGATTCTCTCCCTCCTTGATAGCAATCTCGGTAGAAAATTTGGCGTTCGGTGAACGCATTTCCCTATCAAAGTTCAAGAATGCTCTGGGGTCTTCGGTTGACTCCTGCTTTGGGGAATTCACTTCATCTTCCTTGGAAGCCTGGTACACACCTCTTTGGACAGTTGTTCTCATGGGCCTAAATTCCATCCGTTTGGAGAATCTGTCCTTTTTACAAGGTTCTTCCACCACATAGGAATGATTCCTTGCCGGTTTTTGCTGTGAAACCTTGTATCGGTGACACTTGCTACATTTTCGGACATATTGGGCAATTTCTCGGAACATTCCTGGCCAATAGTAGCTACGGGCTATGCGAAATTTGGTTTCTGCTATTCCCAAGTGTCCAGCGGTCGGTCGGTCGTGGTTTTCGAGAAGGACTTCTTTTCGGTCATCTTTCGGAACACATAACTTCCAGGGATTTCCCAATTCTGGCTCTGTAAAATCATCGGAATCGCAAAAATGGCGGTATAATTTTCCTGACACTATCCTGTAGTCAGGAAACGCTGTAGGATTCGATTTTACTTCTGCCAATTTCCTCCTGTACCAAGAGCAACTTACATTGTCCTCGGTCAGGCATATGGTTCCTTCGGTCGGTAACGGTAGCGGTAACGGTGACGGTAACGGTAACGGTAACGGTGACGGTAACGGTAACGGTGACGGTAACGGTGACGGTAACTGATTCTGCTCTTCCTGCGTCATGGGCTTGTCCTTTAGGGACCTGCCATTCAGAAAGCATTCGGCGGTTTGGAGATTGATGGAGAAGTCGTGTGCTCTCAGTACATCCATTCCCAGTACTACACTGATCGGTAAATCTGAAACTAACAACCACGTAGCCTCAATATTTTCGGATCCAACCTGAACCTGTGCTGTGTACATTTCCTTAATCGGGATAGAACTTCCGTTAGCGACGGTGGTGGTAACGTCCCTAACATAATTCGGTTTTATTCCAGCGGCCTTGCAGTGAGCAGCCACTTCACTGCTGATGAAGGACCTGGTTGATCCGGTGTCCAATAGTGCCCGGAACTCCTTGTCTCCTATAAGAACATTAGTTATAGGACGGTTATCAGAAAGGATTTTCTTCGGAATAACCGGGGTTCTCGGTAACGGACACTGACAATCTTTGGACATTATACCCTTCTTACCACATCGAGAGCAGAAAAGTATCGGTTTCGATGTACACTGTACTCGTAGATGGCCCTTACCACCACATCTCCAGCACTGGGTTTCGGTTGGCGGTCGGACGGTATTCTTCGGTTCATCTTGTCTCTGACGTGCTGTAGAGTTTTGTACAAGTTTCGGTTTATCGGACGGTTCGGACAGTGTGCTGAGGTGCATTCCGATCGGTTGGACGTTCGGTGAGGGATTTCGGAAGGTAAGATGCGGTTCGTTGATGAGACTCTTTTGGATCGGTGGCAAAGCATAGTTAGAAGTTTGCCATTTGACCAATTCAAAAACTTTTCCTTTTCGGAGCAGTTCTTCTATGGTTGAAGTCGGTTGGAAGGCCAGGGCGGTTTGCAGTTCTGGCAGTAAACGTCGTCGGATGATATTCACCTGTTCTTCCTCGGTCGGTCGCTTTACGGTCAGCTTCTGAAACAGGTTTTGCATTCGAGTTACATACAACAAGAGTCGTTCATCGGTTCCTTGAGTGCGTTTCTTGATTTCCTCCAAAAGGATGTCCTCGTAGTCGGGAGGAAGAAAGGCCTCTCGGAGTTGTTCTTTGAAATCGGTCCAGTCGGTGAAGGTGCCTCTCCGGGGAATGTACCAGTCTCTTGCATCCCTACGTAACAGCTCGTATATTGACTCGAATAACTGTTCGTGGCTCACCTTTCTAGCCTCGGCAAGATACTCAGCCTCCTCCAGGAATGAGGTCACACTGGTTGACCCATCGAACGTCAGGTTCCATTTCCACACAGGAACGGTAGGAACGATGGAATGGTCGGTGGTTTTCGGCGGTTTCATCGGCGGGTATTCGGTCGTCAGTTCGGCTTCCTTGGTCGTCGGTACTTCGCTTCTTACTTCTCTCATCCCAGCGGTATCGGTAGGAGATGAGGCAAATGAAACTCTCCTGGTTGATTCGGCAAACTCCCTCGCTAATCGCCTTGACTCAGGAGATGTTATTAGCGGTCTGTTTTCCTCACTGGTTCGGTCGGTTGGCAGTGCTTGTTCAACGGTAAATGGGAGGATGTCGGCGGGCGGTCGGTGGTATGAAGGTTGTTTCTGCAAAAAAGTACGTTCAATTTGTTCGGTTAATAATCTGCAAACTTCTTGTCGGTTTTGCTGCAGCCGGTCATCATGAGTGGTCGGTCGGGAAATGTCACAATCCTCTCCTAAGTTCAACAGGTCTGCTTCTCCAACGGTGGTTGAGCACGGAATCAGACCTGGACCAAGTCTAGATGCGCAGTCCGGTAATTCCTGGTCAATCAGCGACGGTGTGCCGGCTGACAGGTTCTCTGGAATACCACCTAACCAGTGAGTATTCTCCAGCAATCTCATAGCCATCTTCAGAGAGTGCTCCAGCTCGGTTTTCTTGTGAAGCAGACTGACAGCTTCCGGAGATAGACTTCTCAGTCGGCCTTGAACGTGCAGTAGCCGGCTCCTAATGCGCTGCAACTCATTGTCTCTATTATTAAAATCGAACTCACATATCTCTCCCATCAAGTCGAACAACTTGGCACCACAAACCCCAATTTCCTGTGCCTGGTCAATTTCATCTCTTGAAATGAACGGTATGTCGGAATGGATGGCCCTTCTCAGTTGAGCTCTTTTCTCCTGAACGGTGTGTCCCACGGTGCAGCCTCTTGCCTCTAACTCCCACGTAAGTTCGTCGCTTTTCAGTCGGTTGACATCCATTTTTACGGCACCAAAAACTCGGAAGAAATATTTACAATATGTACTATATGAATATATACAAGAAATAAAGAACTGTTACCAATTTGCCATTGTAGAGTATTTTGGTTCGAAAAGAAAAAAAAATAAAGAAACGGTACGGACGGTAACGGTAACAGGAACTACTCACAGACAGCAGAAGTCCCTGCTCGGGCGCCAGATGTGTTAGACTTTTCGTACTCTGGCAGCTCCTTACGGTTGCTCGGGCGCCAGTGGGGCAATCAGTCAAACCCCACGTCTCTCACAGAATCCCCAAAGAATTGGAGAGCCCGGGTAGACTTGAGTATCAGTGGAGAAGGGTATCGATGAAGACTAAGGCGGTAGCGTCTTCTAAGTGTCTGCTTTTCAACGTTCTTTAGGCGTCAGAAAGAGTACTTACCTCTTCTAACTAAACTCTTAGATGAAACTGATTTAATAAATAGACTCTCACTGGCAAAATAATTGGCAACAAAAATAAATGTTCAACTATTTATTTCTATTAAAATAGTACACTGTACACAAAAGAAAAAAAACAGGTACACTAAATCGTGGACGTCAACGGCTGTGTCTGGTCGGCGCAGGACGGCTGGCAAACTTTCACTTCAGGAAAATGGACGGTTTCGGAAATATACGGAAGTAAGTCAAGTCTCAATTAAACTAAGTGCAAAGAAACATGCACGGTTTCGGAAAAATATTTCAACTAAGGCAAGACACAATTGAATGAAAAGTACGAACGGTTTTAAAAATAATAAACGGAATTCAGTCAGGCCAAAATTTAAAAACACCAGTTCACCGGGGTACGCCCTCTATCTCTGTCTCGGTGGTTTGTCTATGATCCGGTGTCTTTCGGTCTCTCTCTCTCTCGGTGACCTCAAGCTGGCTGACTGTCAAACAGCGGCCACAGAGTCCGGCGGTGAGGGTATTTGACGGTTATGGAATCCCAACTCTATGCTCGGCGAATCTAACCTATAACTATAATTCAAACGGTTGGAAATCGGGATGAAACGGTCAAATATTCAGGAATCGGAAAAATCAGGGGGCCCAACGTCCTCCTGGGACCCAAATGCTACCCTACGGTAACGGAAAGCTATATACAGCAGGAAATGGTTAGCTCACGGTTTTCAGCCAAGCACAAGTCTAGAGAGAATATTATTCCATAAAGGTGCAATGAAGCGGTAATAATTTCAAATATCACTTGCCTTAGAAATTCCTTTGTGTCTCGTAAGTACGGTTTTCACTTGACAATCACCTCACTCGTTCAACTCTCAACAACGATTCATACTGATCTTGACCTTCAGCGACGGAACTCGAAGAAGTAGGTACCCCGGAAAATTGTCCCCACCATGGGTAACTCAGTCCCCCATTGGATAAACTCAAATTGTTCGGTAAATCAACGGGCTCGGAAAGAGACAGAAACAATTGAAGAGAAGGAAAAACGGAACAAGTTGAAAGACCTTTTTCGAGTCAGAAAAAGTACGGTTCAACGGAAAGAATTCTGAAATATATGAATTCTGAAAACAAGATATATTCGGTCTCCGCTACAAATATGGGACTGGTCGGAGGAAAACAATGACATGAAATCAATCGGTAAATCCCCCCTATGATAATTTAACGGTTTTCTTCCGAAATACTTCGATTGTCAGGTCCTATTAAGAAAGTATCGGTAGAGAAATTTCCTTTTCGTGGCGGGGTAAAATCTGCCTCGTCACACTGGTTGTTCGTACAGGCTTTTCCAAAACTCTTCGACGTCCTGAGGTGATGGTGGGTTTTGCACCTCTTGCTGTTGAGGTTGAAATAATTTCGATGGTTCCGCGGTGAAGGTGTTGTTATCTTCGATCCATCTTTTTCTCCTTATCAATTTCTTTCGTGCTGCTGCAAGTGATCTTATTTTATCTACAGCTTTCTGCTTCAGTAGATGGACTGTGGGCAAGTTAACAGTACCATGTATAGCACGAAGCTCCTCAATCATCTCCCTCATTCTCTTGCTCGGTTTAGTTTTTCCTTTCATAACATCTATGACACATTGGTACCAAGATGCCTGCTGCCTCATTGATTTTATTTTGATGTCAAGTCGATTCAGCCTTTTCCTATGCTTATTATTATTATTATTCGCAGCTGTACTTTTCGGTGGACATAGTAGATAAGCGGCTGCTCTCACTGCAGCCTCCACCTCTTCCAGTGAACAGGTCTCGTTAAGATGATCTTGAATGATGCTATTCAAAACGGCTAGATCTTCAGCCTTGTGTCTTGATTTTATCCGGGTGGGTTTGATCAGTGGGTCTCCACGGCAGCCTCAAATGCCTCTTTTGTATTGTCGACTAACTCTGATGAATCTCTCACTGTCCTTGGCCTTTGTTGCTGTCGGTCTGGAGCATCTGTCACCTGCTCTCCAGCTAGTTCTATCTCTGGAACTTCTCTCACTTGTTCCGTTCTTGGCCTTGCTTCCAGGGCTGCAGCTTCACTTCTGTGAGTCATCGCTTGGTGTTGTTGGTCCGGAGCATCTGTCACCTGCTCTTCAGCGCGTTCTATATCTGGAACATCTCTCACATGTTCCGTTATTGGCCTGTTGGGGCGTGTACCAGTCCTGGTTCGGCCCGCGATATCACTCAAAAGGGCTACAGCTTGTTCTTGAGTTATGTCAACCGTCAATTGCTGATGTTGGCTCAAAGCATCTGTCACCTGCTCCTCAGCTTGTTGTTCCAACCTTCCTTGCTCTCGAGACCGCTGCAAGATTCCTCTTCTTTTGAGATGACTGATCTGATCTCTCAGGTTTTGCTGCGTCATGTAGTTGAGGTCTGGACAATTTTCGCACCACAGACCATGCAGCCTATTCATGTATCCCCTTCTGTCGGGTCCTGATCTTCTGTATAGCGCAGACAGCAGGCTATGCTGCTCGGGCGTCCACTTGTGGCGTCCCCTTTGTGCTGTCCTGTTTCGGCTGCCGGTTCCGACTACGGGGTGCTCTTGCGAGCTTTGAATCCCTATGCGACCGACAACCTGAACTCTCTCCTCGTCGATGTCCTCCTCGTCTAAAGGCGTAGCTTTTTGTGTGGCAGGCGCCCGCCTTCTCAGCGTTCTGCCGTTGGTGTCCCGCATGCTGTCACGTCCAGCACCAACTCCAGACGTGCCCTGACGATCCCCAGGCAGCGACTGTTTTCCGAGGCTTAGCTGATTTCTTTCCGACATCGGCTGAGAGTGACCGGGGTCCGCGGGGTTGTCACACCCGTATACTACTAAGTAGTACCCCCGTGCGGGGAAAAATTGTGGAACGCTTCACGATTTTGCGTGTCATCCTTATTATTATTATTATTATTATCATTATTATTATTATTATTATTATTATGACTTTAGCCTTGCGGCTTTCACACTCCTCTCCAGAGGAAAATTCACTTATCCCAGATATCTCAGATATCAAAAGGATTAAGCTCTGTTGGAGCCCTTTCCAGGTTTTCGGGCTCGTGGTGGTGGTCGGGTCCGGGTCGCTCCTCGCCTCCCTGCTGTAGGTTGGATTCCTGCTCCACCCGTACTTCCTGTCGGCGCAGACGGTGTTCCTCTGCATTCCCCATGTACTTGCGTACAGTTCTCGCCGTTCCGAGCAGTACCGCCTTCTGCATGACTTTATAAATATTTTCGTCCAACTGAAGTTTTCTCAAGTTCTCCAGTAGTTTCTTCGGTATCAGGCCTGTAGATGAAATGACAATAGGGATGGTCTTTATATCTTTCAGCTTCCACTGTCTTCTGGTTTGTTCCTCGAGATCTCTGTATTTTGAAATTTTTTCAGTGTGTCTATCTAGAAGATTGTTATTATTTGGAATTGCCACGTCGATGAATAGTGCTGTGTCCTCATCCTTATTGAGCAATATGAGGTCTGGTCTATTGTGGGCTATTTTCCGGTCTGTGAGAACAGTGCGATCCCAGTAGAGCTTGTGATGTTCGTTTTCCAGCACAGCATCCGGATGGTAATTGTAATAAGGAATCCTTTTCGAAGTTAGAAGTTGGTGTTTTAGTGCCAATTCTTGGTGAAGAATCTTGGCAACAGCATCATGTCTATTTTTGTACTCCGTGCCCGCGAACTTCTGACATCCCCCGGTGATGTGCTGGATAGTTTCATGTGTCGCACAGCCATAACGACAGCTATCGTCCGCCACTGAGGCATCCTTGGCGATGTATCTCATGTAATTTCTTGTTGGAATCACCTGATCCTGGATGGCGAGCATGAAGCCCTCTGTCTCAGGAAACAACCTTCCGGAAGTCAGCCAGTAGTTCGACGCAGATATGTCGACGTAATCATGGTTGACCTCATTCTGGTGCCTCCCATGCAAAGGTTTGCCAATCAGTTTCTGCATTTTACTTTCTGCAGAGTGTTCGACGGTTTCCAAGTGATCCTGGTGTAGCTTTAACGGTGTAGATGTATCAGCAACACAAACTACTCGATGGAGTTCTGACGAAGCTGCCTTGCTCAAGAAATAGTTTCGAAGTCCTTCAATTTCCTGGGACATACGGTTGGACAAATCAACAATTCCTCTACCCCCAAGATGTCGTGGCAGCTCTGTCCGTTCTATTGAGCTTTTGGGGTGATGTTTATTGTGTTTAGTCAGCATCGTCCTTATTTTTCTCTGTAAAGCTGCTAAATCGGTGGTCGTCCAAGAGATAATACCAAATGAATAGCTCAGCGCCGAGCAAGCGTAGGTGTTAATCGCTTTTATCAGATTCTTGCTGTTAAGACCAGTTCTCATTATCCTCCTCAATCTTCGGGTAAACTCCTCCGTTAATTCTTTCTTCATCTGAGTCTGATTGATTTTTCTTGCCTGTTTTATGCCTAGATACTTGTATGTGTCTCCTTCCTTTAATGCTTCAATTTCTGCACCTTCCTTGAGTTTGAACGTACCATCTTCTATTTTCCCTCTCGTTATGTTTAGCAGTCGACATTTTTCTAGTCCAAACTTCATTTTGATGTCTTCCGAGAATCCTTCCACCATTTTCAGCATCAGTTGCATTTGTTTTTTGGTAGATGCGAAGAGTTTCAAATCGTCCATGTAAAGGAGATGATTCAGTTTCATCATAGTTCTACTGCCGCTCTTGATGGAAAATCCGTAGTCCGTAGAATTCAATCTATGAGACAAGGGATTCAGGGCCATGCAGAACCACAGAGGGCTCAGCGAGTCTCCTTGGAAAATTCCGCGTCTTATTGGAATAGGTCCTGTTGTAATGGAGCAATCTGCTGCTTTCATTTGGAGACTAGTACGCCAGGTTGACATGGCGTTTTTCAGGAACTTAACAATATTGGGATCCACCTTGTAAATCTTCAAGATCGTCAAGAGCCATTCGTGAGGTATAGAATCGAATGCTTTTTTGTAGTCTATGTAGGCAGCGTAAAGATTCCTTCGCTTGGAGAACGCTTGATTGCAGATAACTGAATCTATTATTAGTTGTTCTCTGCACCCTCGGCTGTCTTTGGTGCATCCTTTCTGTTGCATGGCGATGATGTTATTTCTTTCGCAATGGTTGTGAATTCGGTTTGATATGCACGATGTGATTAATTTGTACATCGTTGGAAGACATGTGATCGGTCGGTACTTGGATGGGTCTTCTGTCTTTAGGTAACAGGTATGTTGTGCCATGTGTAAGGAATACTGGCATTCTTTCAGGATTTTCAATGACATCATTTATTGCGGAGGTCAATTTGTCATGCATGATCCAAAGTTTCTTGATCCAGAAGTTCTGTAATCCATCAGGCCCAGGTGCTTTCCAGTTGTGCAGTCCTCTGATAGCTGATTTTACTTCTTCAATTGTGATCATGTCATGCTGCATCGGCTCATATTTTATAGCTTCAGATTTTTCATCTTCAATCCATCCGGTATCTCCATTGAACTGAGGTTTTGTTGATAATTGTTCGGTCCAGAATTGTTCAATGGCTTCCTTTGGTGGTAACTTTCCATTTTCTCCATCCGACGATGTGAGTGACCGGTAGAAAGATTCTTCCGACTTTTAGAATGAATTATTGTCTCTTTTCCGGCTATAATTGCTTTTATATCTCCTCAAGCGTTCTGCATACAGACTTAATTTTTGCTTCAGAGTGTCGAGGCAATGGTGAGCTGTAGCATTCTCCGTCTCTCGTTCTGTGTGTGTCCTGTTTCTATCCATGATTTCTTTGGCAGCTTTCACAACCTTTCTTCCTCGATTCCCGTTCAAGTACTCCGTCAGTCGTCCAATGTCTCTTCTTAGCCTTTCTGTTTTGTGTTGAAGACGTTTCTGCCATGCTGGCGCGTGTAATTTGTGTAATTTTGGACCATCGTTGTTCGTTTGGCGAATTTTTGCCCCCATGGTTTTCGCTGTCGTCAGCGCTGCACAGTGAAAAACTAGATGCAGATATTCCAATGAACTTCCGTTCTGTAGGTATTCAGGTAAAACGTCCTTATTCAAGATGTCGATTATAAGTGACAGTTTTTTGGATGTATTGAGTCGTGGAGGTGCTACTCGATGAAGAGGATCTGTTCCTTCCAGTTCGGCAAAGTATCTCCTCATGTCAGAGTCAACTTGTCGGTGGAGCTCTTCCCTATCGTCCTGGTGTTCAGGCTCATTTGCTTTGCAAGAAGGACTTTCAGTATCAATGTCTTCTGGGTGTTGTTGCCCAGGTATGTGAACTTCATCAGAGGTGTTGGTGTTATTCTCCATTGCTAGCGGACGCTGAAGTTCTCGTTTAATTGCGTCGATTCGGGCATTATTATTATTATTATTATTATATGAGACCCAAACTTTTACCAGTGTCAGAAAATGAGAGTGAGACTCCACCTAGTCTTATTGATGCCGTATTCTTCACTTTATCTATTTGTGAATCATTTCTAAAAATCAAGACAGTCGACTTGTCCGGGTTCAACATAAGAGAATGATCACAAACTCACCTACAAAATGACTCCAACTCACGATTGAGAATCTCCATAGCAGACCCTACCTCGTTCTCAGGGAAAGAATAATAAATCTGCGTATCGTCAGCTACCGACATCGACTCAATGAATTAGGAGATCTCGATGTATATATCGTGTACATTATTGGCCCCAAAATACTCCCCTGAACAACCCCAGCATGCAAATCCAACCAATCTCTTCCCCATAAACCACCCGCTGAACACGATTACTCAAAAAATACTTAATCATTGTACATGCCTCAGCACTGAATCCACTGTAATGCAAAACGGACAATAGAATTTGGTGGTTTATTAGGTCGAAGGCCTTACTGAAGTCAAGTAGCACTAATACTGAAATTTCATTACGATCCCGAGCAGCAAGAAGATCATCCACAACATTTGCTAAAGCAGTTTCACAACTATACCCCTTTCTAAAACCTGACTGATTCTGCGGTAATATATTATTCGCCCTAAGATACTGTTTTATTTGTGTTGCCATTATTCGTTCTTTGGTTTATCTTGTGGTAATAAATTATTTTGATAAAAGGTTAAGATTTCCGGCTTTGGTGAGCTAGATCTGGCGGAAGCGCTCACAAAATGCTTGTTTATCTCTTCTACATTATTGAAGTTTGATGGGATTCCATATTTTTTCTTTTTTACTAAGTTAAGTTTTCTCAGCTCAGACCAACCCTGCGCTGCATTACAAGATGCAAACTTTTGAGCCATATAGGCTTTTTTCTCACATCTCACCGCATTGGTTGTAAAGTTCCGTAATTCTCTGTAATATTCGTACGAGCCAGGACTTCTTGTCTCCCTGAAAACCCTTAGTGCCCTCCCTCTTAGTCTTTGCAATAGCTTTATGTTATCAGTTATCCACGGAGCATATGAACGGTCTCTAATTTTCTTATTTTTCCTCACTGGTGCATGCTTATTAAAAATATTCAAAATACAAGAATTCATTAAATTCACTTTGTCATCTATACTGGATAAATAAAATATATCGTCGAGTGGAAGCCGCTCGAGATCCCTCTGAAATCTCTCTAAATCGATTCTCTTCAGATCCCTGGAAAAAAAGAACTCAGGCTGCGTTACGGACTCATTGATAGAAAACTTGAAACATACTGTGAAATGATCCGAAATAGCACCATCGATTACATTCACATCGCTAACATCTTCTAGATTCGTGAAAATTAAGTCCAACAATGACACACAACTAACCGAAACTCGCGTAGGAGCCCTGATCAGCTGATTCATATCGAATGAAAGAAAAATATTGTCCAAACTTACAGACGAGCTTGCATTCACATCCAACATATTGATATTAAAGTCACCCAAGCATACTATATTATCATATTCTGTAAAAGTATTACTTACGATATCCTCCAGATGGGAGAAAAACTGCTGTATATCTGACCTCGGGGGCCTATAAACAACACCAATGATATAAGATTGATTTTCGATGACAGCTTTAATCCATATACGTATACTCAATGTAGTCACAAAATCGTACCCTCAATGCCATCTCTGAGATAGACACCCACTCCACCTCCTCGACGACCGTCTCTATTGTGCTCGAAGAATCTATAATCTCCCATACCAACAGAGTCAACCAAAACATCGTCGCTCAACCATGTCTCTGTAACAGCCACAATATCAAAAATTCTGATGCAAAGTTTGATCTCGAAATGGTCCAAAATTCGCTACCAACGATCTCACATTTATATGAGCAATATGTATCTTCATCCCCTAGTTGCGATTCAACAAAAAATAGAATAATAAGCAAAACGAGCAGAGAATTTCTCCTTATATAGCTATAAGAAAGCATTTAAAATAAATCAATAACAACTGTGAAAGATCAAAAGCCCATGAACCCCACACGTCCCGTCAATCATCAATTTCAACCTCTTCACAATGTGCAAAGAAATCTAATGAATGTAAAATTTAGGAAAGTAGTCAGCAACAACAACAAAAATAGCAATATAACAATCATTAGAACTCAGCATCAAGTACATACAATCACGACTCCCCCACTGAAATAGGAATATCACCCTTGTTCAGATCAAAATACTTATACTGAACTTATACTGAACTTATCGTTTTATTATTTCAAAATATTATGACAAATTGATAAATTATTAATTGACAACTATATATTGTTTTCATATGCTACTATTTCCTAGTTCCGACCACAACATTTCTCCAGCCCAGCATAAAATTATCATTGAATTTCCAAACGACAAATTTTATGTACTGGTCGACGATATTCCTGGGTGGCCGTCTTCACATCTACCACTCTTATCCTGTTGTCGATGCCATGATGCGTTCTGATAACTTTTCCTAATTTCCAATTGAATCGAGACATTGAATCATCTACTATCAATACTATATCTCCGATTTCAATTGGTTTTCGATCGTTTATCCATTTGCTTCTTTTCGTAAGAGTTGGCAGGTATTCTTTAACCCAACGATTCCAAAATGACTCTGTCAGGGCTCGTGATTTTTCCCATTCCTTTCGAATTATTCTTCCATCCATCATCTGTGGTAGTGGGGGTCCTAAACCATCAGAAGATCCAAAAAGAAAATGATTTGGTGTAATTGATTCCAAATCGTCTGGATCTGAAGATACTCTCGTCAAGGGTCTTGAGTTCACAATATATTCAGCTTCTGCGAGGAATGTGAGCAAAGTTTCTTCTCTTAAATTTTGCTGATATAAAATTTTGCCTATAACTCTTTTTACTGATCCAACTAATCTTTCCCACACGCCACCCATGTGGGGCGCAGCAGGTGAATTGAACTTGAACGTGATACCTTTCGATAATGATATTTCTTCTATCTCATTTATATTCAATTTCTCCAGTTCTTTTTTCAATTCTCGAGAAGCACCTTTCAAGTTAGTTCCATTATCGCAGATTACCATTTCCGGAGTTCCTCTTCTCGCCGTGGACCTCATGATAGCTTGTATAGTAGAACTACTTGTCATGGTGTGTGCTAACTCCAGATGAATGGCTCGCACGGCGAGACATGTAAATAACACACCCCAACGTTTTTCAGTTCGTCTTCCAATCTTGACCATGATTGGACCGAAATAGTCCATTCCAGTATTCACGAAAGCTCTGTTCCCTTTTGTTAATCTAACGTCTGGAATTTGTCACATCAACGGTGGCGCAGGTTTAGATCTTTCTCGTTTGCATTTATTACACGTCTTCAGAACTGATTTCAATGCTGATCTTGCATTTAAAATCCAGTATTTCTGTCGCAGTTCATTCAAGATGGTTTCGATTCCTTGATGGTTATATTTTTCATGATAATGTTCTATCAATAAGCGAGTGAATCTGTGTTTTGCAGATAAAATAATCGGTTCCTTGGTATTTTCATTCAACTCTGGTGATAAATTGGTCCGCCCCCGCAGGAGTAACAAATCATGTTTTACTTGTACGGAGAGCGAATTTAGTACACTTTTTTTATCAATTTTCTTCCCTTTTTCAAGTCCTCAATTTCTTTCCCAAAACAATCGAACTGTGATTTCTTGATGAATAATTCCAAAGCTTTTTTCATATCTTCATTCGTAATATTTTTCTCCTTTGATATATTTGCCGAATTAATTTTTGAGATCGAATATCTAAAAATTTCCACTGCCCTGAGAACTGTTGCTGTACTCTTTATTAAACGATTGAATTTCGAAAATCTTTGAACATCTGGAAGAACTGTCGTTTCTATAGGTTGTTTGATTACCATGCATCTGGAAGGTAAGCATTCTTCATTCATAACTGATGAATTTTCGATTTCAATATCAATTTTTACACCATGAACCTCCCAAGTGTCTTCAGATGATTTCAAAAAACTAGGTCCCTGTAGCCAGAGGTCTAAATTTTGTGTTGAGTTTTCTCTTGTAGCTAAGTCAGCTGGATTTTGTTCTGATCCACTGGATCCAATTCCAATCTTTGGAACAACTTTTTTCTCTTATCTCCCCTATACGTTGAGCCACAAATTGTTTAAACTTTTTTCCATCACTTCTTATCAGTCCCAAAACACAAGTTGAATATGTCCAGAAGTAGGTTCTATGTATAGGAATCTCCAAAGATTTTGAAATGGTTGTTGATAATCTGCAACCTAAAACTGCACCCTGAAGTTCTAGCCTTGGTATTGATATGGGTTTTAATGGAGCTACTCTTGTTTTAGAACTAACTAACGAAATCTCAATTTTTTCTTCAGACTTAATTCTCAGATAAGTTACAGCTGCAAAGGCTTCTTTGCTGCTGTCAGAGAAAGTGTGCAGTTCAATCATATCTGCCTGAGGTATCAATAGGCTATAACATCTTGGTATCCGAACTTCTGAAACTTTACTGATTTGAACCAAAAATTTTTTCCATCTTTCTCCAAAACTATGGGCAATTTCTTCGTCCCAGCTAACTCCGGCTTGCCAAATGTGCTGCATCAAAATCTTCCCTTTTACTACAATGTAAGAGCAGATCATACCAAGAGGGTCAAATATAGACATTACTGATTTCAAAATATTTCTTTTAGTTGGTTTAATCCCATGAAATTTCTCCATTTCGATTTTGAAGGACAGTTCATCGGTTTGTGTGTTCCACCAAATTCCTAAAACTCTTTGAATTGTTACTTCTTCAGAAATATTCTTATCTTCATCCGCATCATTAGAAATGTTCTGAACCAATTTAGAATTTGATAACCAATTGACAACCTCAAAACCAGCTAAGCTCATTGTTCCTTTTACTTTTTCAATTATTTCTATAGCTTCTGTCTCTGTATCTTTCGACTCAACAAAGTCATCTACATAAAATTTTTGTATTATTGTATCTTGGACCTCTTGTTCAGCGTATCTCTGTGCATTGTAATTTTTTACAAATTGAGCACAAGCTGGTGAGCATTCCGCTCCGAAAGTCATAACATTGAGTTCAAACACTTCAGGATTTTTACCTGTTTCTAAATTTCTCCATAATATTCTCTGAGGACTTCTATCTTGCTCTCGAACCATTATTCTGTGGAACATCTCAGGAACATCACCACAAAAGGCAATTCTTCTTTGTCGAAAGGTCCACAAAATCTTCACTAGCGATTGTAGTTGGTCAGGGCCTGCTAAAAGTACGTCGTTCAGACTCAATCCATGCGATTTAGATGCAGCATCAAACACAATTCTGACCTTTTACTTCATAGGATTTACTACTGAAAAATGAGGTAAATACCAAGTTTTAGGTCCTTCTACTTCTTTTCCACATCATTTGTCAGCATAAGACCAGATACAGCATGCTTAGCAGCTCCCTTGAGACAGTTTCTTAATTTGAGCACTATTTCCACATCTGTATATTTGCACAATGATATAACATTTCGAAAATGTCTAATGAAAATGGGCCAGTCTTCCATCAAAGTATGGAAAATCTCTGTCAGAGATATTTTTATGTGTAAGAACATCACCACAACAATTTTCTTTACGTTGGTTATTAGATATTCCAACCGATTGTAATACATCTGTTAAGGTTTGACAAAGTAATTTTATGTCTTCACTAGGTTTTCCATAACCTTGTGATATTACTGATAAGTTTTCTATTTCATCGAATTTTTCTGGCAAATTATCAACCCATTGAGCAGTTGATTTTTTAACGGATTTCTCATATTTTTCTTCTATTTCATTTCCACTGTGGATAATTCCAGAAATTGTTGACTTTTCAGTTAATGATTTCATTTCATCTCGTCTCAAATCTTCTTCCATATTTATCAATTTAATCTCATTTTCTTTTCGCTTCATTTCAGACTTCATTTGATCAATTTCCATCTCTAACTGTTGGCGCTTTTTTTCTGCTTCTATTGACAATCTCCTAGAAGTTAAACTCGTCCTAGTTTTCTTAGAAATGTTCGATAAACATGTTTTTTCCGAAGAGGGTGACATTTCTTTCTTCTCTTCTTGTCTGTCATGAGTGACACTTGTCACAAGCCGATTTTCTGAATACTTATTTTCATTTAAAGACTTTCCATTCATGGGCTTACTGAAACAATTATCGTCGACTGATTGCAGGAACAGGCAGCAAGCCTGTTCCTGCAGAGGCACCTTTTTCTTTCCAAATTTCTTGGGCCATACAAAATCTTGCGATAAACTTTCATTTAAACCAGCACTACTTCTCTGGGTTCTTTTCTTGGTATCCATAATAGTCGGGGTCACCAAATGTTCAGATCAAAATACTTATACTGAACTTATCGTTTTATTATTTCAACATATTATGACAAATTGATAAATTATTAATTGACAACTATATATTGTTTTCATATGCTACTATTTCCTAGTTCCGACCACAACAACCCTCCTTTTCAATACGACGAGAGTGTCCATCAATTCTACCATAAATGTTTCCATTGAGGCACCAGACATTTTTTCCACCGAGCTCCTTCACGGCAACTTTATAAAGCCTCAGTCTGAATTGAGTAAGATCTTCTTTCATAGTGACCCCAGTATTCTTCAAAAGTCTCCGTTGTTTTAGTAAACAAAGCCGTGTGTTTACGTTTCGAAACTGCATAAGAACTGCTGGCGGTCTACCGTCCTTATCACCTTTAGGGAGATCGGCCACCGAATGCGAAGTTGCGCGAAGCTGTGCTTTTTCAATGCTAAATCACGAGGTACGTCACTCGATTCGTAGCTTGTCAATTATATTAGTACTGAAAATGCTCAGCTTCGCGCAACTTCGCATTCGGTGGCCGATCTCCCTCAGAAGAGACTCGGTGACAGATTTCAACATCAAAACTGTTTATTTCCACGTTCAATTTCTCAATGAAAATTTTTTGAATTCTTGAAAACAGATTTTCATCCTTTTCTTGTTTTAATCCGAATATACGGATGTTACGATTTCTGCAGTATTGTTCCTGGGCGTCGAGACTTCTTTTCAAATTGTCATTTTCATATCTTAACGACTCGACCTCAGCGTTTAGATTTCTGACATTATCCTCAATTTTCTTGTATCGATCATCAAATTTTTCCTCAATCTTCATTAAAAGAGACTCGATGAGTTTATTCTGGAATTCTTCACTGAGAACTGCGAGTTGGATTTGTTTCGACACATTCTTGCGGATTTCATCAAGGTCACCTCGAAGTAGAACCATTTTACTATTTCTGATCTGAATAATTTTTATATGTGTCGACGATGTAAGTGAAACTGTAGTTCATTCAAAAATCACTGACAGCAATTATTTACTTGAATTCTGCACAATAATTAATATTCTAAGGACAGTGAGGAAAACACGTCTTACTCGTTCGACATATGTTGATCATATGTTTTATCGTTCTCATCGAGGTCCTAATTAAATTGCATGAAATGGTTTGCAGATGAGATCAATCAATTTGCCGGAGACGTTGACTAAGTTTTCCTATGTCCCTACGATATCGGTATGACGCCAAAACAGGAAGTCGAATTTCGGAAGGCAACTCACTGTCATATTTGTGAAGAAATGTTCAAACTTGAAGATAAAAAAAGTAAGAGATCATAATCATCTTATCCCCGAAAGTAATTACCGTGGAGCAGCACATGAGATGTGTAAAATAAATTATAAGAATAGTCACATGATTCCTGTAGTATTTCACAACCTGAGTGTTTATGACGCTAATTTTCTGATACAACATATTGCCACAAGAATGGAAGGAAAAATCGATTTGTTACCGATAACTAAGGAGAAATATATCAGTTTCACCAAACACTATGATGATTATCACATTAATTTCCGATTCATTGATAGTTTCCGATTCATGGCTTCCTCTTTAGACAAACCAGCGTCCTATTTAGAAGAGTTTCCGAATTTGAAATCATAATTTCCTGAGAAATCTGAAGAACATATCAGTCTTCTTACGAACAAAGAGGTAATGCCATATGATTATATCGATTCCTATGTCCGATTCGATGAAACTTCTCTTCCACCTATTGAAGCATTCTATAACAAATTGGATGGTAGGAAATGTCCACGAAGAAAATATGAGAGAGCACAACTTGTGTGGAGTAAATTCAAATGTCAGAATTTGGGCGAATACAGCGATCTCTACATGAAAACATTCTATTGCTGGCTGACGTATTTGAACAATTTCGATCGAGCTGCTATAACACTTATGGATTAGATCCTGCACATTATTTCATTTTACCAGGATATACGTGGGATGCAATAGTAAATATATGTGTATAAAGTTATATAACTCACTTCCAGAGAGTCTGAGAACTATTGAAGAACTCAATGCCTATAAGAAGAAAGTATACCAGTTCCTAGTTAGCATCGAACCTTATTCACTAGATGGATTTTTTATAGGTTGTAGGAACTTTAAATAGCTTACTATATCTATCTGATTTGACCTCATTCCTTATTTATTATTTGTAATAACCTTTGAAATGCAAATAAAATACTATGACTTTAGCCTTGCGGCTTTCACACTCCTCTCCAGAGGAAAATTCACTTATCCCAGATATCTCAGATATCGAAAGGATTAAGCTCTGTTGGAGCCCTTTCCAGGTTTTCGGGCTCGTGGTGGTGGTCGGGTCCGGGTCGCTCCTCACCTCCCTGCTGTAGGTTGGATTCCTGCTCCACCCGCACTTCCTGTCGGAGCAGACGGTGTTCCTCTGCATTCCCCATGTACTTGCGTACAGTTCTCGCCGTTCCGAGCAGTACCGCCTTCTGCATGACTTTATAAACATTTTCGTCCAACTGAAGTCTCCTCAAGTTCTCTAGTAGTTTCTTCGGTATCAGGCCTGTAGATGAAATGACAATAGGGATGGTCTTTATATCTTTTGGCGATGTATTTCATGTAATTTCTTGTTGGAATCACCTGATCCTGGATGGCGAGCATGAAGACCTCTGTCTCAAGAAACAACCTTCCGGAAGTCAACCAGTAGTTCGACGCAGATATGTCGACGTAATCATGGTTGACCTCATTCTGGTGCCTCCCATGCAAAGGTTTGCCAATCAGTTTCTGCATTTTACTTTCTGTAGAGTGTTCGACGGTTTCCAAGTGATCCTGGTGTGGCTTTAACGGTGTAGAAGTATCAGCAACACAAACTACTCGATGGAGTTCTGACGAAGCTGCCTTGCCCAAGAAATATTTTCGAAGTCCTTCAATTTCCTGGAACATAGCAATCTGCTGCTTTCATTTGAAGACTAGTACGCCAGGTTGACATGGCGTTTTTCAGGAACTTAACAATATTGGGATCCACCTTGTAAATCTTCAAGATCGTCAAGAGCCATTCGTGAGGTATAGAATCGAATGCTTTTTTGTAGTCTATGTACGCAGCGTAAAGATTCCTTCGCTTGGAGAACGCTTGATTGCAGATTACTGAATCTATTATTAGTTGTTCTTTGCACCCTCGGCTGTCTTTTGTGCATCCTTTCTGTTGCATGGCAATGATGTTATTCCTTTCGCAATGGTTGTGAATTCGATTTGAAATGCACGATGTGATTAATTTGTACATAGTTGGAAGACATGTGATTGGTCGGTACTTGGATGGGTCTTCTGTATTCCTTTGGTCTTTAGGTAACAGGTATGTTGTGCTATGTGTAAGGAATATTGGCATTTTTTCAGGATTTGCAATGACATCATTTATTGCGGAGGTCAATTTGTCATGCATGATCCAAAGTTTCTTGATCCAGAAGTTCTGTAATCCATCAGGCCCAGGTGCTTTCCAGTTGTGCAGTCCTCTGATAGCTGATTTTACTTCTTCAATTGTGATAATGTCATGCTGCATCGGCTCATATTTTATAGCTTCAGATTTTTCATCTTCAATCCATCCGGTATCTCCATTGAACTGAGGTTTCGTCGATAATTGTTCGGTCCAGAATTGTTCAATGGCTTCCTTTGGTGGTGACTTTCCATTTTCTCCATCGGATGATGTAAGTGACCGGTAGAAAGATTCTTCCGACTTTTCGAATGAATTATTGTCTCTTTTCCGGCTATAATTGCTTTTATATCTCCTCAGGCGTTCTGCATACAGACTTAATTTTTGCTTCAGAGTGTCGAGGCAATGGTGAGCTGTAGCATTCTCCGTCTCTCCTTCTGTGTGTGTCTTGTTTCTATCCATGATCTCTTAGGCAGCTTATTATTATTATTATTATTATTATTATTATTATTATTATTATTATTATATCCAACTATGATTCAACTAAACCAGAAAATTACCTCATGTACTTTGATTTCAACAATCAATATGAATGGGCTATGTCACAATGTCTACCATGGTTTTCAATGGTGTGATAAAAATATCGATGTGACCCAAATCCCGGATGATGCTCCAAAAGGATATATTTTAGAAGTTGACCTCGAATATCCCAGAGAAGTGCATGAAAAACACAAAGATATACCTTTCTGCCCAGAACATTATAATTCTAAAACTCAAACACCATGTTATGCATCTCAGCAAAATTCAATACATATGGTCACATTACATCAAGAGAAGAAATATGTCATCCATTATAGAAATCTGAAAGAAGCATTGAAGAATGGCTTGATTATAACAAAAATACATCGAGTGCTCAAGTTCAAGCAATCTACATGGCTCAAGTCTTATATCAATCTCAATACGGATCTGAGAAAAATGCCGAAAATGAGATCGAGAAGAATCTCTTTAAACTTAAACTGATGAACAACGCTGTTTTTGGTAAGTTGTTATATCCATTCAAATTACATTCATTTGACTTCCTATACAGATATCTACATATTCTTTTCTATTGTTACAGGAAAAACGATGGAGAAAAGGGTTAATGTCCACCTTCTAAGTACGATATGGGGCGGAAACTTACTCTATTATTTTCAATGAGAACTTTGTAGCTTTTGAAATGCGAAAGCTGCAGATCTATTTAAACAAATCAATTTATGTGGGAATGAGTATCTTGGATTTGGCTGAAACTACTATTTATGACTTCCATTACCACTACTTGAATGAAGCTTGCAGTGCTGGCTGTACCATCTTATATACTGATACCGATTCTGTCATTTATGAGGTCTCTGAAGATCCTTATGAAAGAATGAAACTTGACTGTTATGAAAGATTTGATACCTCAGATTATCCCAAGAATTATACTTACGGTATTCCTCAAGTTAATAAAAAGGTATTAGGAATGATGAAGGATGAAAACAATGGAATACCTATGACCGATTATGTTGGTCTCAGATCTAAACTGTATGCTGTGAAAACTTCTAAGGATGATCTCAATGTGAAAAAACAACAATGGGTGGAGGAAGAGTATGAAGCTGGTGGAATTGAATCCATGTGTAGAAATTATGGTACCACTAAGAAAGCTAAGGGTATTAAAAAATCAATCGTTAAGGACAGAATATGTTTCGATGATTACATTGAATGTTTAGAAACATGGAAACATAAAATTATTTCTCAAAATTTAATTCAGGCGAAGGAACATCATGTGTATCCACTGACACAGAAAAACATAGCTTTAAGTCCTGAAGACGATAAACGATGTTTGGTGCCCGGAACATTCAACACTCTACCGTGGGGTCATTAGTCACTAAATAAACGCAAGATTGAGGAATATGATGAACCAAGGAAGAAGATTTCAATGTTGGAAAAATTGTTGACTATATGATTTAAATTTTTTTTTAGCGATCACTCTGTTTTCATCAAACAAATATCAATGTTACTGTGAATAAAATAAATGATTTTTCTTGCACAAGGTTTCAATCAATGAATCTAGATCTATTATTGTTCTCAAGTTAATCTTTCAATTTTGTATATATTTTTTCTCAGACGTTTGACATTTTTAATCGCAATTTTGAATTTTTCTCTAGGTACTAATACTTTGATTCTATTAGTAAGTTGTTCATGGAAAGGTAAAACTAGATAATTACGTTCTTCTTCAACCAAATCTTGTTCTATATGTAAATATTTTAGGTTATTGGGTATATTGAAAAGAATTTTGTTCAACCATTTTTTGGGATAACCATTTTTCAGTAATAGGTCTTCTAAGATTTTTTAATTTTTGTAACTAAATCAACAACTAACTGCGGAGAAAGCGTTGTTCCCATCGGAGTACTATGTTTTTTTCATGATAAATACCTTTAAAAGAGAAAATAGTAGTTTCAAAAATAAATTTTATAATTTTAATTAATTTTGTTTTTTTGTTAACCGGACAATTTTCTTGGGTTCTAATCCAATTATTGTTCATACAATAATTACAAAAAAGAATTCATTAAAATTATAATATAATTTTAAAGATATCTTAAAAAAATTTTAGAATGAAATGATTCTATACCCTTTCTCGATATATTGGTAATCAGGGAAAGAAATAGAATTACAGATTGGCGCAGAAATCCAATATCTTCGGGTAGGTATATTCATTGGCAGTCTTTTCAACCAATAACACCAAAAATTAATATGATTCGTAATTTGAAAACAAGAATATCTAGAATTTCACATAATAAAGTCCAATTGAAAAATTTTAAAATCCTAGAGGACCTATTAATAAAAAATGGGTATCCTAAGAAACGGTTGAACAAAATTCTTTTGAATATAATTCCCAATAACCAAGAAGATTTACATATAAAATAAGAATTGGTTGAAGAAGAACGTTATTATCTAGTTTTACCTTTCTATGAATAACTTACTAATAGAATCAAAGTATTAGTACCTAGAGAAAAATTCAAAATTGCGATTAAAAATGTCAAACCTCTGAGGAAAATATGTACAAAATTGAAAGATAAACTGAAGAACAAAAATAAAAATTAATTGTGATCAATGTTATATCGGCCAAACTACAACAAAATTACGCCAAAGCATTGTTCTACATAAAAGTAATATAAGGACTGACAAGAATACATGTGCTCTTGCTGTTCATTATCTAGAGGAACAACATGAACCAAATTTTGATGATATCAAAATATTAGATTCTGAAAGAAATCCAACAAAGAGAAACTTTCTTGAAATGGTTAGAATTGCACAAAATTCAAATACTATGAACTCAAGAAGAGATATAGGTGGTCTCAGTTCCATGTTTTCTTATTTAATTCATTTCTATTCAACACGCTCAAATATGCCAATATTCGCAGGGAGCTCACCGCAAATCTACTCACAACATTTATTGGTTACACCAAAGAGTAAAAACTCTAACTTTTTGGTTAAACCTTGTAGAATACAATAATTAATGAATCTCTGCTTTCTCTCCAAGGTCGAATAATACATCACCATAATGACAATATACCTACTTAGTATGCAGGTGACATACCTATAGAATAGGTACATAATTAGATTCAAATATTAGCCGAACCCTCCTTTCAATACTATAGGTATCTATATATTAGAAGAATAATCGCAATTGTTCGTGAAGACTGCAGTCGTTCGTTTCATCGAAGATCACTGATTACCTAAATTCTTTATTTTGCAGAAAATGACGACAAATGTAAAAATCACTGTGGTGGGGGACGGTATTGTGGGAAAAACGTGTCTCCTAATTTCCTACACTCAGAATAGGTTTCCAGTTGAGTATGTTCCGACTGTGTAAGTATTCTTCTTTTTATATAAGACCTATATACAGGGTGAGTCAAAAATATGTACCGAGCTTTGTGGAGGTGATAGTACATTGAAAAATAAGTATAGTTTGATGAATAGACTCATGGCCCAAAATGCATTATAAAGGAGATATATCCTTCCAAAGTTAATAAAATTTTTTAAAAATTTCCCGATAATTTCTAAACGATGAATGCCACCAGATTGAAATTTCGTGCATAGATGTATGTTGTTGAAATACATTTTTTTATTACACTTCTTTATTTTACGAAAGCGTTGAAGTGCCACACAGAAAAAAAATGTTCCGACTTGCAAGTAAGAATTCTGTGATAAAACTCATAATTCTAACTTGCAAGTCGGAATTCTGAGATACAAGTCAGAATTCTGAGATGCAAGTCAGAATTCTAACTTGTAAGTAGGAATTCTGAGTCGCAAGTCGGAATTCCGAGATGAAAGTCAGAATTCCGAGATGCGAGTTAAATGCTGAAACAAAAAAAAACATTTCAAATGCATCCATTCGCATCCATGCTAAAGACCGAGTGTTAAAATGACATTTCGGAGATAACTGTAGATACCAGATAACTGTAGACACTAGGTTAGTATTGTCTCGGTCCATACATACGCCTACCCTTTCTCTTTTCTTTCAAGAGTTTTAACTGACGTTATTGATTCTGTCAAGCTCAAAGAGCTTCTGAATTGTTCGTCGGTACCTACGGGGAATAAGAATAATATAATAATATATAATATATATTTATCTGTAGTATCCATACATGATCATAGTGTGACAATAACTCGATCGCTTATTCGTCTTTTGACACCATTTCCGAAGGACCCTCGCGAGCACTTTAGGGATTGCTAAGGACTAATAATAATAATATAATAATAATTGATTATGAAACTGGATGTAGGAATTTAGATAAAGTGCTCGAATCACTAAGCACAAAGCAAAGATAAAAGTACCCAAGAGCATAATTCTTTGGAGCACAAAAAGACAAGTGCTTTCACAAGCACTGAGCACCATGATTTGGCACAGCTCTGCTTTGGTGCAACCCAAGAGAAAAATAGAATATCATTTTATTTATCCAAAATTCCTCCAAGAAGCAAAAAACACATTCACGGATCAAATGCAAAAAAACAAAAGTCATTAGACCTATTTTTGCCCTCTTCAAGTCCCGCATCTCAGAATTCCCACTTGTATTTCAGAATTCCGACTTGTATCTCAGAATTCCGACTTGTATCTCAGAATTCCGACTTGTATCTCACAATTCCAACTTGCATGTCAGAATTCTGACTTGTATCTCAGAATTCCGACTTGCAAGTCAGACATTTTTGAATCACTCTGTATAACCGACAATAAAATAATTGATCCTTAGCTCCCCTTTTTATTTGCTTCTGGTTATATTTGAAGAGTATACCAAATTTATTTATTCTGACTGTATCTAGTACTTCTAGATTTCTATATAGATAAGTAAAAACTTTGAGAAGACTACTAAGCTCAATTTTTGTGAAAAGTCCTTTAGTGAAAACCGCTTGACGATATCTTCATTTGTCTTGAAGATATAACCAGATTTTTATATTTTGTCGATTCAGAAAATGTGCTTTTTGTTTTCTAAAATATCTAGAAACGATAAAAACAGGACCTATTATTCACAGGGAATAATTTATTAAATATAATTTTATAATATAATTAATTAATATTAAATTTTTTATCTATTGTGGAAGAAACAACTTCGTTATTTCGATTACAAATGCAATTTTTTCTTGATCTCATATTGTTCGGGAACGAGAACGTCCTCCTTTTCTTTTTTTTTATTTTCATTTGAGGGATCTTGTTATATTAATGTAATAAAACTGGCCTTCAAGAGCTTCTCTTGGAGATTCCTTTAAAATCGTCTAGTGACGGAAATTATTCAATTTTTCACTCCGTTACTATGAAAGCAAGTATCGTTTCATCAACAGTTGCAAAACATTTTACTTTGCGTAACTGGTTGCGAAAAGTAATACGTTTCAAAACGTCGAATGAGTTTTAAAAAGAGTCACTTTTAATTCGTTTACATGTGCGAAAAAGCGATCTCATGACATACCCGCTATTAATGTAGAGGGTGTGCAGTATGATAGTCCTTCAGAACTTGTCGAATTGTTTGCCCGTTATTTCACAACTAAAGCTGAAAGTCAATTGAAAGTACGATATGGTGGTGACTTATCTGTTTCCTGCACTTTGACGCCAATTTCTGAGAGGACCTTTTTTTTCTATTCTGTCACAAAATTTGAAGTCTTGGATGCTATCAATAATTTGAAAAACAAAAAAAGCATTGGAATCCATTCCATTTCCACCAAAATCGTGAAAACAACAGCTCACCTGATAAGTGAGCATTTCGCCCATCTCATAAACTTGTCGGTGTCCTTGGGAAAATTTCCCAATATATTAAAGGAATCCATTGTAATTCCGGTACCCAAATATGGTAACTCGGAAGAAATTGCGAACTATCGTCCGATTTCAATTTTGACTGTTGTTGAAAAAATCTCTCCACTAAGATGTTGAATTTTCTGAACAAATACAATCTTCTCAATAACGCCCAGCACGGCTTCAGAAGTGGCCGTTCAACTCTTTCAGCTGCACTCAAGTTTGTTGAGTCGGTATATCATGGCATTGATTGAGGTGGCTGGATTATTTTTCGATCTTTCCTGTGCGTTTGAAACACTTTCTTCGATTTTATTTTGAGTAAATGCTACAGTTTAGCTTTCAGGGGAGTGTTTACCCAGTCAACCAGAAATGTAACAGTAAGTCGCAGGGAGTACCCAAAAATATCACATGGAAGCACTTCTTTGAGAAGTTTCATGGATGTACTTTCACATTGTGGACATTAACGTCCGCATATTGTTAAGTTTGCGAATTCCCAACTTTAGATCCCTAGTGGTTGCATGTAACATCATATCGAGATGTTCCGATGAAGTGAACATAGCTACTATTATGCGACTTCTCTCTGTTGATATTTTTGAAATATTGAATCTGTGATATTTTTAGAACATGAAATGATTGGTTGTGAATAAATTACGATGAACTCTACCCAGCGACTTCTCTAAGAAAAACTTTCAGTAACTGTCTGAAATGTTCTATTTATCAGCACGTGGTCTCGAAGTTAACTCATAACCTAAATCCCGCTATGCAAAACGTGGTGTGACGTGTTTCGTTCTGTGACTGCGTTGTGTTGAGAGAATGAACAAACAAAATCTTTATGAATGAATTTTTAGAATAATTTTTTTAACCGAGCTGTTCTATTATTAAATTTCGTTTTAGTTAAGTGTTACTTGACGTTGATTGATTAATTAACGTGCAGTAAAAGGTGAGTAGTTATATAACCTATTGAAATAATGACTACATCATGATCACTTCTTGGCCCTCTTATCCTCCCCATTTTTGCACCTTTGTAACGTTCAACTTTCAACATACCTCATATGAATTTAGGTGATAAGTAACATTCACAACCTTCAAAATCAAACTTGGAATTGATTTGAATCATCGAGAGAACTCCAAATTATTATTTTAGATACTGTGCTGGAAAAAATCACCTTCTACTGTTGTTAGATTTTTCATGATACTCAATTTATTACTATCAATACAGCTCTGATTTTTTCTTCTTCAGCTGGACCATGCCGTTCCTGAAGTGAAATGAAGATTTATAACAAGATATATGTTCTTTATTTTATATATTTGGATTTGTATGAAACATATTAATCTTGAATAAAAAGATATCAGTAATTCATATAGTTGTTCAATTTCCCTTTTGGGGATGAGAGCAGAATGCGAAATATATCTAGGTAAGAGTAAAGAGTAAACACAGGGTACAAATGAGGCGTTCAGAGCTGAAGAGGCCCAAGATACATTTTTTCTAAAATTGAGTTTACGAGTATATAAAATTTTGATTCATTTTCAGGCAGTTCTTACTGTAAATACAATTTCAGAAAAATTGTAGCTTGGGTCACTTTTCCTCGGAACGCCTCGAATATAGCGTGCAAATTGATTGCCACGATGGTAATTATCAAATTGATCATGAATATAACTTCAATAGAGGATACACTTTGGTAGTTTATTCTGTCAAAATAATCGTTCCAAAAACCTCCAAAATGAGAAGTCGCAAAGTTGCTGTCTAGGGTGCTTTTTTTACACCTACTATGTGATGTACTGGGTAATTACCCGCGATATGCGATGTTGCGGACATTAAGCACTCTCCAGTAAGTACTGGTGGCCTTTTTTTTAAATCAACATTGTGAAGTCGCATTTCCACAGTGGTAATTCCCAACAACTTCCCTGTGACTGAAACTGGTTGACTGGGTATGGACTGGTTGCGTAGCTGCCTTAACCGGAGGTTTCTGCGTTTAAAAATTGACGATACATATTCCGCTCGATTCCCAATAGATTGTGGGGTTCCCAAGGCTCCGTGCTGGAACCACTACCTTTTCTATTATTTATTAATGATTTAATAATATAATATAATAATAATAATAGAGTTTATTAATATAAATATTAATAATATACAATTTCCACAACAATAAACTCTTGAAAACAACTGTGAGTTACCTACCCTAAGGTGATATGTGTATACAGTTATTTAACAAAAATACAATTCTCTACCCCAGTCTTTGGAAATATGAAAATGCATAGACCTCACATTACAATTCAATCCCCCCCAAAAACAAAAAAAAAACAAAAAAAAAAATTCATGTGATAAAAAAAAACTTTCATTTTTATCTTTCCTCTGTCTCAGTCGGTGGAATTTAATGTCTCTTGATTGGTGAAAAGTTTCGTAGTCGATGAAAAGTATAGGTCCCAATAACGGTGAAAACTGATTCTGTCGGTGATCAATATTATTTATTTAACAAATTTTTTCCCCTTTTTCGTTCTCTCCCTCTGTCCTCCATCAAATTGAATTTATTATTTTGTGGATTCTAATCCTATCCTCCTCGAGAAGCCATTTCTTTGATTCGCTTTTAAACCTATTTTTATTTTTTATTTCTTTGATATGTCTAGGGACGATTTTGTACATCCTCGGAGCAATATATTCATTATATCTTTGTCCTAGTCTTTTTTCTGCTCTCGGGGTCTCATAGTTAGTTCCTCTGCTTCTAGTTCGGTAACTATGTTCTCTCGTAGTAATGGGAATTTTTCCTTGGTGAATGCTCATTACAATTCTCTGCGCGTAAATTTGTCTTATATCTAGAGCTTCAGACATCCTGTAGATAATCTCAGATGAGAATCTTACTCCTTTCCTATTCATAACTTTCAGAATACACCTTTGCAAAACATCAAGACCCCTTCTGTGACAGTCAAAGACACCACCCCATGCTATTATACCATACGAAAGTTGAGGTAGAACCAATGCATGATAAAAAATGCGTAGATGTTTAATTGATCTTATATATCGGGTTATATATCTGAATCTGCACAGAATTCCTCGGAGCTTTCTCGAAAGGAACGTCACATGATCGTGCCATCTCAAATTCTCATCAATGACGATACCCAGATATTTTACTGAACTTGTTTTAGTAATCGTCAAATCTGTTTCGATATCCAGATCTCCTAAATTCGGGATTCCCGTCTTAGTTGAGGCAAATGTCAAGTATTTGGTTTTCTTCTGACTTATGGTTAACTTGTTTACTTGAAACCACTTCATCAATGTCCCAAAATCCCTGATCACCTTGTCTCTAAGATTTTGCCACGTTATATCTTGGTATAATACAATAGTATCATCAGCGTATTCACTTGAGATTATTTCTTGTGGTGTTATTTGCCGATGATACATCGGTTGTGGTCTCAGCGAGTTACGAGGAACTTGCCAGTGCTTGCGAGGAAATTATGGTCCAATTCGTCAATTGCTGTCGGTTCAACAGAGTTGTTGTGAATGTCAATAAAACTGTTCACATTCATTTCGGTATTAGGAAAAACAACGTAGAGACTGCTGTACTAAATTACTCCAACTTCAATTTTAAATCTGCTGAAGAATGTAAATTTTTGGAAGTCTATGTTGACAGGAATTTAACCTGGTCTACTCATATAAGTTTTCTCTGTAAAAAGCTCAATAACTCTTATTATGCCATCAATAGAGTGAAAGACGTGCTCCCTGTCAGCTCATTAATGCAGACCTACTACTAGTTTAGTATATAGTCAACTCTCTTATAACATCTTACTCTGGGGAAACTGTGTAGAATTTAACAGAGCTTTCATAGCTCAAAAACGGATCATTCGTTTGATATTAAACGGATCATTCGTTTGATATTCAAAATAAGTACTCGTACATCATGCAGACCAGTTTTCGTTGAAAATAATTTGCTCTCTCTACCATGTATACAGGGTGAATCCTGTTGAACTTTACATACTTCACACAGAGGTAGAGGGAACTTAGCCGGTTCCAAAAATACCCCACATGCTAGGTCTTCGGCCACTCGTTTGGATTGTATAGGGCGATTTCCTGTTTTGGGTCATATTTTGAAAATGCTCTAGTGTACGAACGAATGATCATAAACCCATCAAATTTGATGAGTGGGAGGACTACATTAATCCCCATATAGCAGATGTAACAGTTCATCAGTTTCCTGAACCGGACTCTCTATTTTTTTCATATTATCGGAAATCATATAGAAATTCACCCTGTAGATGAAAAAGTTTATAAACCTGTTATGGCAATTCAAACTACACTTAATACATTCTAAATAAGATTCATAAAATCTCGTGGCACACCAACAGATTTAGAGAAAAAAAATATTGAAAATGCGTACTCAGAGATACATTTTTTAGACATCTTGATTTTCATGGAATAACCATACCAAGATATATCAAAAAAAGGACACTGAAAAATATTATCAGTTTATATCCACTCGATGTGCAAGTACATATTGCAATATTCAGGGACGGACTGCCATTTCAGATTGGGTTTTTTAATAGTAATTTTTTTTTAAGCGGCCAAAGTTCTATGGAAAAATTATACCTGAATGTATAAGAAGTTTAATATTACAAGGTTATATTCACTCACTATTCAATTATTCCGTTTTTCAAGCATTAGTCTTTCATTTCATTCATTTTCCAAATTTACACTATTTTCATTTCCAATAGATTTCATTGAATATTGGTTTTAAGAATAATGAATTGATTGGACCACATTTTTCCGATAGTACGTTGAATTCACAAAGTTATTCAGATTTTTTAAATCATCCTTACCTGAATTATTAGGAAATGACAACCAACGTAGGATTTATTTTCAACAGGACGGGGCTCCGCCTCATTACAATCTGCAGGTCCCTGAATTCTTGCACAACCGCTATGATGGTCGTGTTATAGGTCGAGGGAGTACTATCCCATGGCCAGCAAGATTGCCCGACCTTACGCCCCTAGATTATTGCTTATGGGGTTACATGCGAGAATTAGTTTACAAAGTTGAAATAAATTCCAATGAACAACTCAGAGAAAGGATTGACGCAGCTTGTATCAAGATTAGGAGTAATCCCGTAGAGATAAGGAAATCAACCCATCATATTTATGTCAGAGCTCGAAAATGTATTGAGATGGAAGGAAGACATTTCGAGCATCTTTTATAAATCTTTCACTTTGATTTTTTCGTTTTGTAATAGTGCAGTTCTCTTTCTATCAATAGAAATTGATTTAATAGATTCCGATGCACTGACAAAAATTACCTGTCGATATCAATAATTTCGGAATAGGCCTTCCGTGCCGAATAACTAAAGTGATTTGTACGAAGTAGTTATTCAAAAGAATTTTATTTTTTCTGTATCAAATAACTGAAAGTGAGCGCCTCTAAATGAAAAATGTGTGAACGATATTCAGAATTGTTTATTGAATTGTTTTAGCTGTCAATATACATGGCGATTTTTTTGACCTATCCGCTATTGAAAAACACAATCTGAAATAAGAGTCCGTCCCTGAATATTGCAATACTTGCACATCGAGTGGATCTAAACTGATAATATTCTTCTGTGCCCACTTTTTGATACATCTCGGTATGGTTTTTCCATGAAAATCAAGCCGTCCAAAAAATTTATCTCCGTGTACACATTTTCAATATTTTTTTCTCTAAATCTGTAGGTGTGCCACGAGATTTTATGAATCCTATTTAGAATGTATTCAGTGTAGTCTGAAATACCATAACAGGTTTGAAAACTTTTCCATCTACAGGGTGATTTTCTATATGATTCCCGATATAATATGAAAAAAATATAGTTCGGTTCTGGAAACTGTTACATCTGCTGTTGTATGTATGCTTGGGGATTAGTGTAGTCCTTCCAACTACCAAATTTGATGTGTTTGTGATCATTTGATCGTCCACTAGAGCATTTTCAATATATTACCCGAATCTGGAAATCGTCCTGTATAATCCAAACGAATGGCTGAAGACTCAGCATATGGGGTATTTTTGGAACCAGCTAAGTACCCACTACCTTTGTGTAAAGTATGTACAGTTCAACAGGATTCACCCTGTATATACATTCAATTGTTTACTATATGCTAAAGAAAATTTTCTGAATTGGACCAAATTATGTGACAACCATGAATATAGTAAAAGGAGCCAAGAAATTCTGCTTATACCAAAGTATAGAACAAAAAAAATTGAGTATTTTCCCATGTACCAGAGTATAAGATTTTATAATTGTTTTCCTAAAACCTTGAAGGCACTCAAATTGCAAACATTCAAAAAAAAATCAAGGATTTGTTAATTAATAAATGTTACTTTTCTGTTGTTGAATTTTGTAATGATTGTCCGTCACTTATCATAGATTAATGAATTTTTTATAAGTGTGCCTATCTAGAAGATTGTTATTATTTGGAATCGCCACATTGATGAATAGTGCTCTGTCCTCATCCTTTTTAATCAATCTGAGGTCTGGTCTATTGTGGGTTATTTTCCGGTCAGGGAGAACCGTGCGATCCCAGTAGAGCTTATGGGTGCATTTTCCAATACAGCATCAGGATGGTAATTGTAATAAGGAACCTTTTTCGAACTTAGAAGTTGGTGTTTCAGTGCCAATTCTTGGTGAAGAATCTTGGCAACGGCATCACGTCTATTTTTGTACTCCATACCCGCGAACTTCTGACATCCCCCGGTGATGTGCTGGATAGTTACATGTATCGAACAGCCACAACGACAGCTATCATCCGCCACTCTGAGGCATCCTTGGCGATATATTTCATGTAGTTTCTTGTTGGAATTACCATTATCATCATATTATTATTATTATTATGACTTTAGCCTTGCAGCTTTCACACTGGAGCTCTTTCCAGGTTTTTGGGTTCGTGGTAGTGGTCGGGTCCGGGTCGCTCCTTGGCTCCCTGCCACCGGTTGGATTCCTGCTCCACCCGCACTTCCTGTCGGGGCAGACGGTGTTCTTCTGAATTTCCCATGTACTTGCGTACAGTTCTCGCCGTTTCCATTAGTACCGCCTTCTGCATGATTCTATAGATATTTTCGTCCAACTGAAGTTTCCTCAAGTTCTCTAGTAGACAATAGGGATGGTCTTGATATCTTTCAGCTTCCACTGTCTCCTGGTTTGTTCCTCGAGATCTATCTACTTTGAAATTTTTTCAGTGTGCCTATCTAGAAGATTGTTATTATTTGGAATCGCCACATCGATGAGCAATATGAGGTCTGGTCTATTGTGGGTAATTTTCCGGTCTGTGAGAACCGTGCGATCCCAGTAGAGCTTGTGATGTTCATTTTTCAATACAGCATCCGTATGGTAATTGTAATAAGGAACCTTTTTCGAACTAAGAAGTAGGTGTTTCAGTGCCAATTCTTGGTGAAGAATCTTGGCAACGGCATCATGTCTATTTTTGTACTCCGTGCCCGCAAACTTCTGACATCCCCCAGTGATGTGCTGGATAGTTTCATGTGTCGCACAGCCATAACGACAGCTATCATCCGCCACTGAGGCATCCTTGGCGATATATTTCATGTAGTTCCTTGTTAGAATCACCTCATCCTGGATGGCGAGCATGAAGCCCTCTGTCTCAGGAAACAACCTTTCGAGAGTCAAACAGTAGTTCGACGCAGGTATAATAATAATAATAATAATAAAAATACAGAGATCTCGAGGAACAAACCAGAAGACAGTGGAAGCTGAAAGATATAAAGACCATCCCTATTGTCATTTCATCTACAGGCCTGATACCGAAGAAACTACTAGAGAACTTGAGGAGACTTCAGTTGGACGAAAATGTTTATAAAGTCATGCAGAAGGCGGTACTGCTCGGAACGGCGAGAACTGTACGCGAGTACATGGGGAATGCAGAGGAACACCGTCTGCTCCGACAGGAAGTGCGGGTGGAGCAGGAATCCAACTTACAGCAGGGAGCCGAGGAGCGACCCGGACCCGACCACCACCACGAGCCCGAAAACCTATAAAGGGCTCCAACAGAGCTTAATCCTTTTGATATCTGAGATATCTGGGATAAGTGAATTTTCCTCTGGAGAGGAGTGTGAAAGCCGCAAGGCTAAAGTCATAATAATAATAACTCTCAGCCGATGTCGGAAAGAAATCAGCTAAGCCTCGGAAAACAGTCGCTGCCTGGGGATCGTCAGGGCACGTCTGGAGTTGGTGCTGGACGTGACAGCATGCGGGACACCAACGGCTGAACGCTAAGAGGGCGCCTGCCACACAAAAAGCTACGCCTCTAGACGAGGAGGACATCGACGAGGAGAGAGTTCAGGTAGTCGGTCGCATAGGGATTCAAATCTCGCAAGAGCACCACGTAGTCGGAACCGGCAGCCAAAATAGGACAGCACAAAGGGGACGCCACAAGTGGACGCCCGAGCAGCATAGCCTGCTGTCTGCGCTATACAGAAGATCAGGACCCGACAGAAGGGGATACATACATGAATAGGCTGCATGGTCTGTGGTGCGAAAATTGTCCAGACCTCAACTACATGACGCAGCAAAACCTGAGAGATCAGATCAGTCATCTCAAAAGAAGAGGAATCTTGCAGCGGTCTCGAGAGCAAGGAAGGTTGGAACAACAAGCTGAGGAGCAGGTGACAGATGCTTTGAGCCAACATCAGCAATTGACGGTTGACATAACTCAAGAACAAGCTGTAGCCCTTTTGAGTGATATCGCGGGCCGAACCAGGACTGGTACACGCTCCAACAGGCCAATAACGGAACATGTGAGAGATGTTCCAGATATAGAACGCGCTGAAGAGCAGGTGACAGATGCTCCAGACCAACAACACCAAGCGATGACTCACAGAAGTGAAGCTGTAGCCCTAGAAGCAAGGCCAAGAACGGAACAAGTGAGAGAAGTTCCGGAGATAGAACTAGCTGGAGAGCAGGTGACAGATGCTCCAGACCGACAGCAACAAAGGCCGAGGACAGTGAGAGATTCATCAGAGTTAATCGACAATACAAACGAGGCATTTGAGGCTGCCGTTGGAGACCCACTGATCAAACCCACCCGGATAAAATCCAGACACAAGGCTGAAGATCTAGCCGTTTTGAATAGCATCATTCAAGATCATCTTAACGAGACCTGTTCACTGGAAGAGGTGGAGGCTGCAGTGAGAGCAGCCGCTTATCTACTATGTCCACCGAAAAGTACAGCTGCGAATAATAATAATAAGCATAGGAAAAGACTAAATCGACTTGACATCAAAATAAAATCAATGAGGCAGCAGGCATCTTGGTACCAATGTGTCATAGATGTTCTGAAAGGAAAAACTAAACCGAGCAAGAGAATGAGGGATTTGATTGAGGAGCTTCGTGCTATACATGGTACCGTTAACTTGCCCACAGTCCATCTACTGAAGCAGAAAGCTGTAGATAAAATAAAATCACTTGCAGCAGCACGAAAGAAATTCATAAGGAGAAAAAGATGGATCGAAGATAACAACACCTTCACCGCGGAACCATCGAAATTATTTCAACCTCAACAGCAAGAGGTGCAAAACCCACCATCACCTCAGGACGTCGAAGAGTTTTGGAAAAGCCTGTATGAACAACCAGCAAAAACCAGGGATACTCCAGCACTTCCCAGATTCCAGCAGATGTGTGATCAAACCCTACAGCAGAACGACGAACTTTCTGAAATATCAGTCGAAGATATTAGACAAGCCCTTAAGAACAAGAACGATTTCACAGCACCCGGACCAGACGGTATTCGGAACTGCTGGTGGAAGAGCTTTCCGGCTACACATAAACACCTGGCAAGATTATTCAGCGGAATGCTGATTCGCCGTGAGCCCATTCCTTCATGGTTGGTGGAGGGTAGGACAGTGCTGATACCAAAATCAGGGGACTTGGGGCAACCCAAGAACTATCGCCCAATCACGCGGCGAGGTGTCAAATCACATTTGACACCTCGCCGCACGACCTGATCATACGACTATTAAAAATGCTGAAAGTCCACCCTAACATCATCCATGCGATAGAAAGCATCATTGCGTTGTGGAAAACGAAGTTTGCCATCCGAGCAGAGGGACGAACCGTTTATACGGGATGGGTGAGGTACAGAAGAGGAGTGTTCCAGGGAGATTCGCTAAGCCCGTTATTATTCTGCATAACACTCATGCCACTATCAATTGAGCTGAGGGCAAGCAAAATAGGATACAAGGCCGGTCCACCAGGCAGAAGGAACCACCTGATCTCCCATCTTATGTACGTGGACGACTTGAAACTCTACGCTCCCTCCAGGACCGCACTACAGCAACTATTGAATATCGTTTCCGACTACACCTCTGCAATGGAAATGTCATTTGGTTTGGACAAGTGTGCTGTTTTTCATCTCCGCAGGGGAAGGGTTGATGATCCAGGAGAAGATATCCAACTGGAAGATGGAATGACTTTTCGACGTCTGGAAGACGGAGAAACTTATAAGTTTCTCGGGATGAAACAGAGGGGAGTACTGGAGACAACCCAGATAAAGGACGCCTCATCAGCCAGCTACAAGAAGAAGCTGAGAGACATCTGGAAATCACAGCTGTCAGGAAAGAACAAAGTATCAGCTACAAATATGCTAGCCATCCCGATACTTACCTACTCTTTCGGGGTGGTAAACTGGACGGTGAACGAACTCCTCGATCTTGATAGGTCAACAAGAAAAACGATGAACATGAATCGTAGCCTTCACCCAAATAGCTCGATTCAGAGGATATACCTTCCCCGAAGCCAGGGGGGTAGAGGATTGCAATGTTTGGAATATCAACACTATCAACAAACATTGGAAACAGCAGTAAGGGTCCTAAGAAGTGAAGATCCGCTTCTGAAGTTTGTAGCTCAGCATGAACTCGCGAACCACGGAGCCTTCCTATTCCGAGCTGCACAGAGAGCCTTGGAGAAGCTCGGTATAACCGGCGTGTCGATCGATCCTGAGCGTGCTGGAGCACCGATC
Source organism: Coccinella septempunctata (assembly GCF_907165205.1). NCBI lineage: Eukaryota > Metazoa > Arthropoda > Insecta > Coleoptera > Coccinellidae > Coccinella > Coccinella septempunctata. The sequence goes on along the minus strand of NC_058192.1, from coordinate 37,863,194 downwards.
ACTCAAGCGGACCAAAGAAGGCTAGCAAGACTGATCCGGAAGTCTCAGTCGAATACATTACTCGAACATCATATGGGTAAGAGCCTGCACTCCATATTTTTCAGGAGTTTAAAAGACCAAGATCTGTCGGAAGAATTGTCTTTCGCCTTTCTAAAGTCGGCTAGCCTTAAGTCAGAGACGGAGGGATTTGTGATGGCGTGTCAGGATGGAGTAATAAATACCAGATGGTATAAAAAGAACATCATGAAAATGGACACCCCAACAACGTGCAGAGCGTGCCATAGTCAACAAGAAACGATTATGCACATTCTTTCCGCCTGCAGAGTCCATGCTCCATCGGGGTATATAGAGAGACACAACGCGGCACTCCGAGTTCTCTACTTCCATCTGAGGACGGCATATGAGATAGACAAAGAACCGGTGCTACCATATGTGCCTCTGGAGATTGAAGCGGTGGTCCAGAACGAGAAAGCTCGAATATACTGGAACTATCCAGTCTCAACAACACGGCAGATCAATGCAATAAAGCCAGACATACTTCTTTTGGACAAAGAGCTGAAGGAATTGTTCGTCGTGGAATTCTCATCCCCTGCAGAAAACAACATGGTGATGAAGGAAGAGCAGAAAAGGCAAAAATACAAAGATCTTGTTTTCGAGCTTGGAACTATGTACCCAGGTCATAAAGTCAGGATGGTTGTACTAATCATAGGATGTCTCGGAGGAATGAGAGCCAACTACGTGGAAGAATTGAAGATTATTCCGGCCTGCAGATCTTGGGCCGAGATACTAGCGCACAGAATGCAGAAGGCGGTGTTGCTTGGGTCACTGCATATCATCAGATCCCATGAACTCTAGATGCCACTTGCAGCTCATCTCTTTTGTTAAGGGACGCTGCAAGGGCCGGACGAAGAACTTTTCCGTCGAAAGTGTGAGGGGTTTTTAGAGAGTAGCCAAACAAGATCTCGGAGTCTCACACCACCTAGAGTGCGGACCCTCTGGGCGCCCATAAAGGGTTTTTCCCTCACACGAAGGAAAAAAAAAAATAATAATAATAATATATGTTTATTCAAAAGTGTACATCGACGATCTTGCAGAAAAAAAAAATACACTCAAACAAGCCATTCTGAAATAACACAGGAAAAATGACACAATACAATCCAATCCAATGTCAATAAGAGAGAAAAAAAACTGGTCTTGAATGAACATGGTTTTCCTCCAAGAATTTTTTCATTTGAACATCTGTGAAGCGGTGTAATCAAGTCGACAGCTCCATAATTAGACTCGATATACTCGAAAATTACGAGCGAGAAATTTTCAAAAGTGAACACAATTCTTATTAAAAATACACTAGTTGAGACCAAGTTGGAGATTAGTGGTTTTGAAATCAATATTGAACATGTAAAGTAGTAAACAACAGCGAACAATTCGGGGTGAAAATTCAATATCTGAGTGGAAAAACAGCTGTCGAGAGAGATAACAAACGCTATCGCCGACGATAAACAATTTTGAAACTGGCATTGGAGACAGAGTTGTACTCAGATATATTTTGAAGATTGCCGAAAGAGGGAAATAGCAAGATGAGGAATGAGGAAGAGTATACAAGTGACGAAGGAAAAAGAAGAAGGGATGAGGGGGATGAGGGGGACATATTTGTAAAAAGTAAGAGAATACTTCGAACACCACAAAAACCAAAATCAAGTATCCAAGATGATAAAATAGATAAAATGATGGAGATGATGCAGACTCTGATGCAGGAAATGAGGGAGATAAGAGTTAAACAGCGAAATTACCAAGAAGAGATGAAAAAGCTGAAGAAGCAAAATGAAGATATTAAGGATGAAAATGAAAAACTCACAACCGAAGTAAAGATTATACGTTCTAAACTAGAGATTATGGATATAGATAAAAGGAGAAATAATATAATCATAAGTGGACTGGATATGAGTGAGATCCAACAGAATAGGCGTGAAACCGAAATGATGAATTTTTTCAGAAAAAACTTGGAGATGGAAACTAAGATGAAAACATCGAGGAAAATAGGGGTGAAAACCCATCTTGTTGAATGAAGAGTGAATCTGAGAAAACTAAGGTAATGAGAAATGAGAATAAATTGAAAAAATGTGAAGGAGAAATAGTATATATCAACGACGATATGACGAAAGCACAAAGGGAGATACAGAGAAAACTGAGAGTATTTGGGAAAGAGGAGAAGAAAGCAGGCAAGAATGTCAAGGAGGGTTTTCAGAAACTGATCATAGACAACGTGAAGTATATTTGGAATGAAGAAAGAGGAAAGATAGTAAGTAAGTAAGTAAGTATTTATTAATCCCTTAAGACATATATAAATGTATGGGACAAGTCAGAAAAAAATATTTACAAATTCCTAATTATATCATAGTAGATGATACAACTTAAAATTTTTACAAGAAAGAGACATAGACGTAGACATAGAAAAATCAACTCCAAAAAACTAGAAACAACAATACAAGCAGGGATCACAAAGAAGAAAAGGACAAGGCGTGAAAAAGGACAAGAGAACGAAAAATCGAAGGAGGCAAAATGGAAGGCTATGTGAAAGATAGCAACTTGAAATGTGAGGAGTTTGCAGAGAAAGGGAGTTGAACTGGACGCTGAATTTGAGGATATGGGACTGGAATTACTGGCAATAACAGAAACGAATAAAAAAGGACAAAGATCAATGAGAACAAAAAATGGACATCTATTAATCTATAGTGGAGTGCAGAAAAACACAAGGGCCAAATCTGGGGTAGGATGTCTGATAAGTGGGAGAATATCTGAAAGTGTATATGGATGGAGAGGTTGGTCAGAGCGGATTTTATCGGTAGAAATCAAGGACCTGAATGATAGAATAAAGACTATAATAGTGGTTTATGGACCTAATGAAGATGACAAAAAGGAAACTAAAGAGAAATTTTGGGAGGAACTAACAACGATCACTGAGGAAGCGAAGGAAACAATAATTATCTTGGGCGACTTCAATGGTAGAGTAGGTAGAGGAGACAGGGTGTATAAGGAAGTAATGGGACCGTTTGGAGAAACGGTTAGGAATGATAATGGTGAGCGACTGCTTAATTTTTGTCTACTCAATAGTATGTTAATAACCAATTCCTTATTTGAACACAAGGACATACATAGATACACAAGAGAGTTTAGAAGTCGTGGGGAGAAATCAATAATAGATTATGTTCTACTACAAAGAAAACAAAGGTCGAATGTTATAGATACAAGAGTGAGAAGAGGACCAGAAATTGGGAGCGATCATAACGTGGTAAGATGAAAGTGGATATGAATAGAAGCATTAAGAAATATGAAAGCAAAGAAAGGAAAATAGAACACGACTGCCTGAGAGCATATAGACTATCAAACAGAGAAGTGGTAACAATGTACAAAAAAGAGACGGAAATAAAATTTGAGAGGGAAAGATATCAGATAATGACTCAACAATGAATAGCATGTGGAACAAATTTAAAAATATAGTCATAGAATCGGCAAGAGAGGTTTGTGGAAGCTATAAAAAATCTAATATGAAGAAGAAAACAGCATGGTGGAATAAAGAAGTGAAAGCGGAATTAAAGTTGAAGAGGGAAAAATGGAAGAAGTATCTAAGCAACAGAACCACAGACTATTATGAAGAATATAAGAAACAGAGAAAGAATGTTAAGGCCTTTATACTATCGCTGAAGAAAGAAAATTGGAAAGAGTTTGGGGAGAAAATGGAAAACAGCTATAGGACAAATCAAAAACTATTCTACAGAACTCTAGAAGCACAAAGAAGCGAAAGAAAGAATGAAAATGTGAATATAAGGGGTAAAAATGGAATTCCGTTAAAGGGTGATGAGGAAATAATGGAGAGATGGAGAGAATATTTTTGGAACTGCTGAATGATAGTCAGAACGAAATAGAAGATCGATACGAACCACCGGAAAATGTTGAAGTTGGTAAAGAAGGAAGGATACCACTTGAGTGGCTGAAGCAGGCCATAGAAACATTGAAGAATGGAAAGGCGCCTGGAAGTGACAAGATAACCTCGGAAATGATCAAGAACTTAGGACAGAATGGATTGGAAAGTCTACTGAGGATTTTCAATAAAGTTTGGAAGGATGAAATAATCCCAGAAGATTGGCAAACAGCCCTAATAGTTCCGATATATAAAAAAGGTGACAAACAAGATTGCAGTAATTATCGGGGAATAACTTTGTTGAGCACTGCTATGAAAATATATGAGAAAATATTGGACAGAAAGATCAGATAGAAAATCGAAACAACACTAGAAGAAACACAGAGCGGCTTCAGGAGAGGAGCATCCAAGATCATGTTTTTACTATGAAGATACTCTTCGAGAAAGCAAAAATGGAAAACAGAAAACTATATATAGGCTTTATAGACCTAGTGAAAGCCTTTGATAAGGTGAAAAGAGAAAAACTATGGGCTATACTTGAAGAAAGAGGTCCGGTGCTGTTCCTAATATTTATGGATGAAATTCTGAAGGAATGCACGAAGAGAACTAAGAAGTTTCAGGTTGGACACAAACATATGGAGAGGGTGGAAATATCGGAATGCGCTTTTGTAGATGACATCATCGTAATCACTGAACGGGAAAAAGATCTACAGAGAAACATGGAAATATGGGATGAAGTCATCAGAGACTTTGGAATGGAAATCAACAAGACCAAGACGAAAGTTATGGTTATAGGAGATCCTGAACAACTGAACATTGGATTGGACGGAACAGATCGCACAGGTGAAGACGTTTAGATACTTGGGAGTAGAACTAAGCGAGGGCGGAAAGCAAGAAGTAGAAATTAATCGAAGGATAGAAAGTACAATGAGGTTATACAATATGATGAACAACAGCTTTATAAGTAAGAAGGAGATTTCCAAAAGCACAAATGAAGGTATACAAGGCAATCTATAGACCGACACTAACCTTCTTAGCGAGTCATGGGCCCTCAATAGAAAACAGAAAAGCAGGATCAAGGCTGTGGAAATGAAACACCTCAGAAGAGCGAAGGGCGTGACTAGAATGCATAAAATAAGAAATGAAAAAATTTGTCAAGACCTAGAGATAGAGCCGATAAAGGATTTTGTAGAAAAAAGACAACTCAGCTTGTGGGGACATTTGAACCGAATGAACAAGGAAAGACCCGTAAAACGAATATGGGAAGCCAAAATCCAAAAGAAGAGGAAAAGAAGAAGACCAGAGCAATCATGGAATAACACCCTGACTGAAATCATCAATGAGAAAGGAAAAACCTGGAATGTAGCAAAAGCTATGGCTTTGAACAAGAGAGTGTAGACCAAGTTTGTGCATGGAAATGAAGCCCAAGTATAAGAATTTATAACTGAAATGTAGGGAAATTAGAGTAATAATTTCGATTTGTAGTATAACACCCTACACCATTGTATGGTATTTGGGTTTTTTGATAATATATATATTGCACGGAGGATAAGTCCCTCAGAATCTGAACGCGAATTTTGTGGTTGCAGTGTGGTCGCAGTTTTATGAGCGAGTCATGACGCTTCAGATGTTCGACATTATCATCTCTGGTTGATTATATCTGCTATTTTGTTTCTATCAGTCTTCTTCAGATAGTTTTTAACATACTTACTAAATAACCTGTACGAGTTCAATGAATAAAACCTATATCTCAGTTCGCCTGTCAGTATAAGTTGAAAATTCGTGGCATGATGTAAGTATATGTACGCTGTCCGATAGTCTTTTTAGTTCTGTTTGTATGAACTCTTCGCCATTCTGTTCCACGAGTTGTATATCCATGATCAAGGTTATCCAATGAATTTTTGTTTTTGAAGCAGTGTATAAGTGAGGTGTGGTAATATGTTCCCCTCACGTCCAGAACTTCTGCTTCCATAAAGAGCCTGACCGTAGAGTACAATCTCTCCTTGCCCAACATGATTCTCAGGAAACAATTCTGTAGCACCTGCAACTTCTTCAGATGTACATCATATAGGCCACCCCAAGCCCGAATACCATACTGGAGGCGGGATTCTATGAGTGCATGGTATCATTTTCATATGCTTCATCTCCAATATTTGGCTAAGGAAGCGGAATCGATAGAGAAATCGTCTCAGTGTATTTACCATATTACGGGTATGTGCATCCCACCTGAGATGCCGATCGAAATGTATGCCTAAATATCCAATGGAAGAAACCCGTGAAATCTTGAATTTTGCGTCACCATCACATATCGAGAGATCATCAAAAGTTGGTAGTCCATTTTTGCAAAGTGAAAATGGTAAGTATTTAGTTTTCTCTTCATTTATTGTCAAGTATCTGCACTTGAAAGCCTGCAATACATTTTCCATGTCTTTTTCAACTTTCACTTTCAAATCTTCCCATTTCAGGTCCTTGTAAAAAATGGCTGTATCATCCCCAAAACAGACTACTTTTCCCATAGAGTTTATTCCCAGTTTGTCATTCATATCGATAGAGAATAAAACCGGTCCAAGTACCGTGCCTTGCGGCACGCCACATTGTATGTTCAACATATCACTGAGCATGTCATCAACCTGCACCATCTGTGATCTGCCCCTCAAATATATACTGAAAAGTTGAAGGGGTACCCCACGTACACCGATATTCTCCAAGACACTCAGCATCTCATCATGGTTCACCGAGTCAAATGCCTTTGAGAGGTCCAAGAACACACAAAGAGCCACCTCATCAGCATCCAAAATCTTGTACACCATATCAGACAGGTACGAAACAGCATCCGTAGTAGATTTCCCATCACGAAATCCAAACTGAGCGTTCGATATGATCTTATACTTTTTCAAATAGAGTCTTTCAATCTTCTTCCGATAATTTTCTCGAATACTTTAGAAAACGAGGTAATAAGTGATATAGGCCTATAATTTGATGGTGAATCTCTTTTTCCCTTCTTATATACTGGTTTCACAATTGAAACCTTGAATTCTTTCGGACAACAACCAGACTGCATCACATCATTCAATATATGTGCCAATGGAACAGATATTTCGCTGCCAACTTTCCTCAGAACCTCACCCGTAATGCCATCGTATCCTGGGCATTTATTTTTCTTTAAGTCATTTATTATTGTTTCAACTTCCGCTGGGGTGGTTGGGTTAAAAAAAAATGAGTGATCAGTTTGTTTCAGTTTAAATGGTGGTTTTCCTCCAATGGTTATTCTCTTTGCCAGATCTGGTCCAACGTTAATGAAATAATCATTGAAAATATTAGCAGTTGTTTTTTTATCTTCAGTTATTGAGCCATCTCCCTTTTGAATTCCCTGCACTGAAACCTGGTTTCTGTCCTTGTATTCTTCATTTATTATTTTCCATAAATTCCTCGAGTTTCCCCTATTTTCCTCTATCCTCGCACTGTAATAATTGTATTTTGCTGCTCTTATTATTCGATTAGATGTTTTCGATACTCAACAAATTCCTCTCTATATTTCTCCGGCTCTAATATATACAATGTCATGCTGGAAAGTGTAACATGTCTTCAAATAAACAACTACTTCATCGTTTTTATTGATCTCACCCTGGTTATAGACTATATTATATGTCAAAACTTCTATCACCCAATACTGTGAAGGTTTCTGACAAAATTAAGGAATCAGACAGAGTAGTAAGCTTCCTGAGGAGTATCAGCAATTCATCAAAATTTTTATGGATGCTTCTGATGTTCTGATGCAGTAATCTGAAAACATTATTTCCCACACCCGAAGTCCTCCTGTACTCGTCCACATCATGACATTCCACAGTAATTACTGGTGAAAAATTGACATCTCTAATACATGGATCCATTCAATAATCAAAAATTGAAGACAACAAAAAAAAAACGAAAACAGAAAATCAAAAAAAATGAGGAATAATTTGACAAACCAACCAGATCACGCCTTTATTTTTTAGAACGTGTCTTCATTCGCTTTTTCGCAATATATGATAGAGAATTCCCGGTTGGCGTCCCAGAAGACCCCGCCGAAGTTGACTTGTGTCGAATCCTATCTGCTGTTCCCCCCGTAGCCCTCCCGAACAAGGCTTCATCACTGCCCTGAATAGATCTTGAAGCCAATTGACTATCCTGCTGAATAGCACTCTGTTCGTTTGGTGTTCCCTGAGGCTGCTCCTGATTTCCCTTTATGTTGGGAGTTGGTGGTGCGCTATTGGGGCGTTTTAAAGGGATCTCTTGCAATCCTTCAAGCTCTTTCAAGGTATATGCAGTATTCTCTTTGTATATTTTATTTCCTTTAATGCGGCAATTCGATATATTCTGGCTTCTCAGGTCGGAAAGATATCCACGCAGCTGATTGTACTCTACACGTTGATGTCTCGTTAAATCGTGAGTGAAATAAGGTCTGTCAAGTTAGCCCGGAAGTTGTGGCATTTCGAAAAGAAATTTTTTCCAATGAAAATGCTGGCAAAATGCTGGCGAATGCTGAAGAAAAAACTGAAAAATCTCATATAGATTTGAGACAATTGAAGTTTGAATTTTCCGGGCCAACTTATGTGCAGCCCGGAAAACCCAGCATTTTTCATCGATATTGCGAAAATAGTAAATGCTAGCAAAATGCTGGCGAATGCTGAAGAAAAAACTGAAAAATCTCATATAGATTTGTGAAAAATGGACATTGAATTTTCCGGTCGAACTTATATGTAGCCCAGAAAAGTCAGCATTTTTCATCGTTATTTTGAAAAAATGAAATGCTAGCGAAGAAAAAAAGTGCTGTCAAGTGCTGAAGAAAAAACTGAAAAATTTCATACAGGTTTGGAAAAATTGGAAATTGAATTTTCTTGGCCCCCTTATGTGCACCACGTAAAAGTCAGCAATTTTCATTTCAGTACCGCTAGAAAAATGGGTGATTAAATTGGTCAGGGCACTGTGCTCGAAAAAAAACCATTTTGATGAACAGCTTTATTCTTCCAGCAGTAAGACAATCCCTCCTTTTGTTATTAGTTGGCTGTAAAGCCGGCCACAGACACAGAGAGAAGACGGCGTGCAACGTGCAACATGCAAAGAATGACAACCATCAACTTTCGCACTTATTGCCCACACACATGAGAGAAAAGAACGCGGAATAATGCGAGAATTCGTCAGTTCGTAAATGTCATCAGTGGAAGATGAGGAATATTTTCTGATGGCAGTGGCGTACGCTTGTTTGGTGAAAAAGAAGCAATTGAAGTCGCTTCGAGAGAGGAAACTTCATCCTCTCCTGTGCCTGATCGTTTGGATTCCAATACCTACTTTTTTGAATTCCCGTCGGATACCACCACGAAGGGTGTTAATTTTTGATTTTACCGATTCAACTGTTGCGGATTTTTCAACATCTTTCAACTAAGCAAGTAAGACATTATATATGCGTAATTCTTCTCCGATCTGTCCATATATTCTTTCGATTTTGTTTTCCTCAAAGATGGAAAGGACCTATACAGTTCTATGAACTCCGTTAGGAATTTGCGGGAGAGATTTCTCAGGTCCGACATCGTCCTTGGTGCCTTTCGAGCCGAAACAGTTCGAAGACTGAAGCTGCAGCTGCTCGATTTGATTTGCTGTATACCTATTGCCTACTGCACTGGTGTACAAGTCCGTTCGTGCATAAAATCGGCCACACACGGACGTTAATGCTACGCGCAACATGCAAGTTTTCAGGATGGTTCGGAAGAGATGAATGACGGACAACATGCAACATTCATGGCCACACATGAGCGTTGATGGTTGTCATTCTTTGCATGTTGCATGTTGCACGCCGTCTTCTCTCTGTGTCTGTGGCCGGCTTAACTAAACGAAATGATTCATTCATTCTTCCGCTATTGATGTTAACTCCAAAATATGACATTTTTAGTCATCGAACAATATAGCATATGTATGAGTTGCTCAGTGTAACAGGGTACCATACAATTGGGCGTATGTTACAAGAGCTTAGGGAACAACCTCCGTAAAAAACCCTGTCTCCCCGTGAATAGTGTAGGGATGAAAAATTGGTTCACAGAATAAGCTTTTAATACTGAAGGTTTTCTTTCCATTGACATAAAAATTTCTCACAAAACACTTCCATTGTATATTCAATGATGATTTCTAAATATAGTAGATTTTCACACACCTTTTCACTATGCATTAGTTGCTTCACTATATTCTCTCTCCATCTCGAAATTATGTCTGAAACAAAAAAACCAGAGCAGAAAGAAAATGTTAATAATACAGCCTTCATCAAACTGATTCGAAGACTTGATCATAACTGAGGAAAAAATAATCAATCATAGGTACATAACTTGTTCCCCAATTTCCCTGTGAAGAATATCATCTCTGCGTCGTCTGTTGTCGTCGTTAGAAATCCATTCAGTACTGTTATTAATAATATTCCGAATTCAACATATTCATAATGATGATTTAATAATAATAATAATATTTTATTTACAAATGCATACATAGGTAAGTACCCCTAATACACTTATAAATTTTTGTCGTCAAAATTACACGACTTGTCAAAAAAGGCATGTATAAACAGCTCAAAATAGTACAACAACAACATTCAAAGACTAACATAAGGCACACCACAAAATAGGTCAAGACATGAATTCTTCCAGGCTATATAATGTCCGCTCCAGTAGCAGTTTTTTCACCATTTTGCTGAATTTTGATTCGTTGAAGCTTTTAACATCTTCAGGCAGTCTATTATAAAGTTTAAGCGCTGTATAGTTTGTTCCCTGTTGTGTTCTCTTTATCCTAGCCAGTGGAACTGTGAATTGGTTTCTTTTCCTTGTACCGTATGAGTGAACCTGTGAGTTGGTCGGAAATTTATGTCGATTCCGGTGAACGTACTTCACAGCGGCGAGGATGAAAGCTGATATACACGTAAGTATTCCCTCTCTCCTGAAGATGTCTCGACAACTCTCTCTTTGGCCCATGCCAAATATAGCTCTTATGGCTTTTTTCTGTTTTATTAGAATTTTCTGAGCCGCGCTGCTGTGTCCCCATACGATTATCCCATAAGTCATCTGTGAATGGAACGTAGAGTAGTAGGTCAGTTTGGCTATCTTCACAGTGGAAATCATTTTCATTCTCTTAATCAGATATATAGAAGATGACAGTTTACCGCACAGCTCCTCAATATGGTCGTTCCAACTTAAAGAAGATTGAAAAGTTACGCCAAGATAAGAGAGGAATCATTGTTATGTTCCCTACTACTCAATAGTAATCTTTGTGTTTTATTTTCGTTCAGCAGTAGACCATTTGACGCGAACCATGTCCGAGCCTCCGAGAGTGTTGCCGCTGTCTTAAGCTCAAGTTGGTCCTTAGTTCTTGAACTATTCATGAAAGCAATATCGTCAGCATAACTGCATTCTTTATCCGATGTAAGATTTACGTGTAAGTCGTTTGTATATATTATAAATAATATTGGGCCAAGAATGGAACCTTGAGGTACTCCCGTAGTAATTTCTTTCATGTTAGAAATAACATTGTCCCATTTTACTACTTGATATCTCTGCTTCAGGTATGAGGTTAAAATGTTGTACGCCTTGCCTCGCACACCGAAATACCAAAGCTTACTCAGCAGAATCTCATGACAGACGCTGTCAAAATATATCCAAATACCAATCATAAATATATCCAAGAATTTTTTTCTCATTCTTCAATATAGGTATGTACCTACATATATTTATCCTTGGATTATTATATGCCCCATAACTCGTGTGAACTCAACAGTTTATCAGTTATTCGCATTCTCATGAAAAAAGTAAAAACAAAGGGGACTATTTTTTTGATATTTCGACAGAGGAGGTTTCTTTCCGAAAAAATCATTTCGATGTCGACCAAGATGTATTATTAAAACTCTGCATAAGCAGAACTGGGTATCCACTTTGTGCATGATAACATCATCAAGTTGGACAAATCGAATTCATCACAAGTCAATATTTTGAAATTCCAGTTTCATTTTTGATTTTTCACTGGTGAAAAGGAGGAAATTTTTCGTAGAAGAATCCTTCACTTTTAATGAAAACGAACTTTAAGAGGCATCGAGGCAGAATTTAATATACGAGAACAATGAAATTTCGAACTGCGTCAGAAGTCCGGAAATCACAGCACTGGTCTGAAATTAGGTAGGTGTTTTTTTATAACATTTTCTACGGTTTCCGGATATCACACACTTTTCACATAATATATCGAGTATATGGTATTTTTACTTTAAGGCGCAGTTCTCACTTAAGAAACCCTCTTCTCTTCTGTAGAATTGACAGCAAGAATGAAAAATATTCCGATTTGAAAACTTCGAGTACAGATTAATTTTGATTATTCCACTCTGATGATATTTTTATGAACATTCGGTACAAGCAAGCAGTGTTATTATACTACCATCCTAATATTTACCTTTGTCACCAATTTTTCTGGAAAAATGACTGCCCTAGTTTATGAATTCAGATGTAAGCAGTTCAAGAAGAACAAAGTTTACCTAATAATTTGAAGGTAATATCGTGTGTCACGACCCTTACAGAACTGCTAACAAATCTTATGATAACCAATTTTTTACCTTGGTGTAAAACTGCTAGGGTTTTCTGTCATGGTTGTAACTATGAAGAAATAATTCGTACAGCTTCTATACCAGTCAGTGGTTAGGATGATATCGAAAAAAGTGTTCAAACTTCCCTTTCGAACAGAAAAATATTTTGCCATAATAAATGTAGGAGGATGTCGAGAGAAGTAGGATATACGTGGATCAGATCAATGTTGTAAATTGTCGGAAGTTAGAAGTTGCATTTCTCTTTTTCAAAGAACTTACAATTTGAGAGGCATAATAGAAATAATTGGGGGCGACCAGGATTCTATAGGACATTTTCTGCAAAAAGATTACGAGGAAAGTGAAAAACATACGATGATTTAAGCAAGAAAGCTGAAAGTTCATGAGAATACGAAAGTGTCAACCACCCTCCTGATACATACTTGCTGAGGATATCTATTTTTGTTGCTCACTTTTTTCGAAATTATTCATTTTTGTTTGTGTTATATAGGGGAAAGAAGGGTAAGATGACTACAGTAAGCTTAAAAAATTAAAAAAACTGTCATCTGCTCCTCTATCGAAATAAATGCATCGACACGGTCATTGGCTGATATCAGTTCTTCATATTTTCAATTTGGATTATATAATGGTTAATATTCTAAATAAAAAAATAGAGATATATCTCCTTGCGTCATATTCGCCATCTTACCCTCCATGGAGGATAAGATGAAGAAATGCGAGAACATGGGCGCCCGCAGGGAGGGGCATGGTCCCCCCTGAGATTCTGATTGCCTTATTTTTTTTCAGCACAACACCTTCAATATTATCCTTCGTTTTGTGAAACTCATTGGTCAGCTAGATATAAATCTTTGCGAGTTTTCGCTGAAAACTTTGAGACTATCTTCAAAAAGAAATTTCAATGAATTCTTCAACAACAAAAAGAGTTGCTCAATTATCGGCTGCAATAAACTCTTTCACTCTTGTGGATTGTTCAACAGTAGCAAGTAAATATTCAAATATATTGGAACCAATAGCAAATAGACTACAAGATGTTTTTATCAATTTTGTAGATGTTCAACGTCACATAAATTTTATTATAGATATATGTGGAAAATATCGTTCCGATGATGCATGCTTCACAAAAAATTTTTCCAAAGCATCATCTATTGCTCAGAGTCTCAAATATAGAGATTGCGGTAGACAAATTTATATCTAATTATGAAGCATTTTCAGCTGAAGATTACTTCAAAAAATCTTTATTCATCCAATATTTAGATCATCTGATTTCAGCCCTTGAAACGACATTCTCAAAAGAACTTGAAATGCTTTTTTCTTTGTTCAATATTTTGCCCAAGAATTCAAAATTACTAGATATTGAATCTTTCGCATCTAGGGTCGGCCATATTTATAACATTGAAGATTTCATGGAGCTCGATGCAGCCGTTCGGTCTTGACGATCATTTAATTGATTCCATCTTTTTGAAAATTTTTCGATAGTCACGGTTAGAGTAATTCTTCTCTCAATAAATCTAACCGTAGTTAGAAATGTTGTACATATTCTGAAAGAGCAACTCCTCTAGTTGAAAATCTGACAATGACGGCTCGTCCGGGTATGCAGGGTCGGCCCGGCCGACCCAAAAATAATCGAGAAATGGAAAATAATTATAATTATTTTATTCTTCAAAACTTATTCCAAATGATTAATTTCGATATTAAATTCTTGATTAATTCCCTAGTAGTACGACAACTTATTTCGATCAACGTGACGCCCCTGTCGCCCTGAGTTAGTTTATTTCGAAGTTCTCTTTCCTTACGATAAACACGCTACACGCTAGGTCGGCCAGCCGTAGTAGCCTAGCGAAACGCTTCAAGTTATGGTACTATACAGCACCTACGTCGCACGCAGTTATCACCAAGTTGAACATCGTATTACGTCGCTGCTATAGATACATACACGGTCGGCCAGCACGAGTTGGGCCTACCTTGCTATGGTTTGGGCGTTTAGTTTTCATATTTCTAGATTCCCTCATTGTCTATTCTAAGATATTATATTATCAAATGAATAGTTAGGGGAGAGTTCCTTTGAACTGGACAGCCCATGAACCGGACGCTACAGTTTTCTTCTACACTAGATAGCAATTTAGCATCCCTTACGTATATCCCATTTTCGCAACATCGATCGAGATCTCTTGTAAAATGGCTGACCCTGTGGCTCGCGCCTTGTTGCAAAAATGGGATTTACGTAAAAGATGCCGAATCACCATCGAGTGTTTTAAAAAATTGTAGCGTCTGGTTCATGGGCCGTCCAATTCAACTCTCCCCTAATCATTAAATATTATGTCTATTTTAGAAAAGAGCGTATTCGCACCTTTTAAGAGTAGTTTAGTCAATGAAAATATAATATATCCCTAATTATAGTTAGATTTTTTTATTATTAAGTGAATAGTTTATTTTTGAAAAAGGGTATTCCGACCGTATAAGAGTAGTTTAGTGATTTTTTGATCATAAAAATTCGTAGTTCCTAGTGAATTTATAAGGGTACGATGATTTCGAAGCTTCTTGAATACGCGTAGATCGGCCGGCCGAGCCTCGGAGTGGGGATATATAAGAATCCCATCCGCATCGCTGTTCCCATCAAAGATTATAGACTATAATCTTTGGTTCCCATATTATGAATTGAATTAGGTCAGTGTCGTAGAATAAAAGAAAGGGGTGCAGTTTTCTTCGATTCATTTCGTAAATTTTGATAATCTGAGTGGATTCTAAATTTCTTTAATTGTTGAATAATTGGAGTAGTAGCAAATCGAAACAAACTTTGCATCCTGTCACAAGGTCATGTGACAGTAGAAGGAAGAATGGTGAAATGAAGAAAGGAAAAATTAGTACATTTTCACTTAAAATCAAAATTGTAGATGTGTTTCAGTGAACTTAAAATTTTGATTCGTATTGACGTTGATGTTTTGTGTTGTAATAAATTTGTTATCGGTATTTACAGAGAGACCCCGAAGAAAAATAAAACTATTATTCAAAAGCTGGGCAAAAACAAGTGTAGTACATTCTTTCTCCAAAAAACAAGCCTTTATATCGCATTGAAAACGAAACTTTTATACACTGTTGTTTAAAAAAAATCAGACTATATCTACAGGATGGAGCATAAGTCTGGAATAAAATTAATATTACTTCAATATTAATCAACCACTCAAAATGAAGACGCTGAAACCCATCAATTGCTTTTCAATTGCCTTCTTCTATCAATGAGTAGTTTCTCAACCAATTACTTAACATCAAGATGATGAAAAACATGTCAATTGATTTCTGATTGCATTTATTTTTGGAAAATAAAATTATATTTTTTTCCACCCCTTAGCCGCAACCCTATCCAACTTATCTTTAGAAACTTAATCGACAAAAATATATCAATATTTAATTTTAGAAAAACAGAGATTGTGGTGGGATTCCGCGTTTTCATTTTCAGTTATTGGTTGAAAAAATAGATATTAATTTTATTTCAGGATATTCCCCTGTATATCCTGGGTCTGGCCGACCCACACCTTATGGGCACGAGCCGTCACTGAAATCTGAAGATTTTATGGAGCTCGTTGCAGTCGTTCGGTCTTGACGATCATTTAATTGATTCCATATTTTTGGAAATTTTTCGAAAGTCACCGTAAAAGTCTAGACGATCATTTAATTTATTCCATCTTCTTGGAAATTTTTCGAGTCACCGTTAGAGTAATTTTTCTTTCAATAAAACTAACCGTAGATGATGGAAATGTGATACATAGTCTGAAAGAGCAACTCTACTTGAAAATCAGAAGATTTTATGGAGCAAGTTGCAGCAGTTCGGTCTTGACGATTGCTGACAATATTCAATCAATTGACAATTGATTCCATATTTATGGAAATTTTTCGAAAGTCACCGTAAGAGTAATTTTTCTTTCAATAAAACTAAGCGTAGATGGATATGTGATACATATTCCGAAAGAGCAACTCCTCTAGTTGAAAATCTGAAGATTTTATGGAGCTCGATGCAGCTCCTCGTTCGGTCTAGACGATCATTCAATGTATTCCATCTTCTTGGAAATTTTTCGATATTCACCGTTAGAGTTATTTTTCTTTCAATAAAACTAACCGTAGTTGGAAATGTGATACACATTCTGAAAGAGCAACTATTCTAGTAAGAAATCTGAAAATTTTATGGAGCTCGATGCAGCCGTTCGGTCTTGACGATTATTTAATTGATTCCATCTTTTTGAAAATTTTTCGATAGTTACCGTTAAAGTAATTTTTCTGTCAATAAAACTAACCGTAGATGATGGAAATGTGATACATATTCTGAAAGAGCAACTCCTCTAGTTGAAAATCTGAAGATTTCATGGAGCTCGTTACAGCAGGTCGGTCTTGACGATCATTTAATTGATTCCATATTTTTGAAAATTTTTTGAGAGTCACCGTAAGAGTATTTTTTCTTTCAATAAAACTAACCGTAAATGGAAATGTGATACATATTCTGAAAGAGCAACTCCTCTAGTTGAAAATCTGAAGATTTTATGGAGCTCGATGCAGCCGTTCGGTCTTGACGATCATTTAATTGATTCCATCTTTTTGGAAATTTTTCGATAGTCACCGTTAGAGTAATTTTTCTTCCAATAAAACTTACCGTTGTTGGAAATGTGATACATATTCTGAAAGAGCAACTCCTCTAGTTCAAAATCTGTAGATTTTATGGAGCTTGATGCAGCCGGTCGGTCTTGACGATCATTTAATTGATTCCATCCTTTTGGAAATTTTTCGATAGTCACCGTTAGAGTAATTTTTCTTCCAATAAAACTTACCGTTGTTGGAAATGTGATACATATTCTGAAAGAGCAACTCCTCTAGTTCAAAATCTGTAGATTTTATGGAGCTTGATGCAGCCGGTCGGTCTTGACGATCATTTAATTGATTCCATCCTTTTGGAAATTTTTCGATAGTCACCGTTAGAGTAATTTTTCTTCCAATAAAACTTACCGTTGTTGGAAATGTGATACATATTCTGAAAGAGCAACTCCTCTAGTTCAAAATCTGTAGATTTTATGGAGCTTGATGCAGCCGGTCGGTCTTGACGATCATTTAATTGATTCCATCTTTTTGGAAATTTTTCGATAGTCACCGTTAGAGTAATTTTTCTTCCAATAAAACTTACCGTTGTTGGAAATGTGATACATATTCTGAAAGAGCAACTCCTCTAGTTCAAAATCTGTAGATTTTATGGAGCTTGATGCAGCCGGTCGGTCTTGACGATCATTTAATTGATTCCATCCTTTTGGAAATTTTTCGATAGTCACCGTTAGAGTAATTTTTCTTCCAATAAAACTTACCGTTGTTGGAAATGTGATACATATTCTGAAAGAGCAACTCCTCTAGTTCAAAATCTGTAGATTTTATGGAGCTTGATGCAGCCGGTCGGTCTTGACGATCATTTAATTGATTCCATCCTTTTGGAAATTTTTCGATAGTCACCGTTAGAGTAATTTTTTTTCCAATAAAACTTACCGTTGTTGGAAATGTGATACATATTCTGAAAGAGCAACTCCTCTAGTTCAAAATCTGTAGATTTTATGGAGCTTGATGCAGCCGGTCGGTCTTGACGATCATTTAATTGATTCCATCTTTTTGGAAATTTTTCGATAGTCACCGTTAGAGAAATTTATCTTTTAAATCTAACCGTAGATGATATTTTGCCCCCCCTGAGAAAAATTTCTGCGGGCTCCCATGTGCGAGAAGTGAGATGACGAAGGGTATTTTAAGAAAAAAGGTAGTTAGGTATATGGCAAAATAAACAAATAAAAGTAAAATATATTTATTCTTCAAATAAGGCAACATTAATAACCTACATTTTTACATGCACCAATCACATTGTTTCACCTTTGCTTCTCGATGGTCCATACCAGTGCATTTCACTGCAGATGATGCAATCTCTTTCAACTTCTGAATCATTTATCAGTGTCAGCATAGTCGATATCTATTGACGAGTCCGAAGAGTCAAACTTTATTTTTCTCCTGATGGTTTTCTCTTTATTCACAGTTGGTTTCTTATTTTGTCGAAGGGGAAAGTCTTCGTTTCTGTACTGTTTTTCCCCTTTTTTCTGATCTCTTATATTCCGTTTCCTCTCCTTTTCTGTTTTTTCAGCCTCCTTTTCTTCTAAGACTTTTATGACTGGTGAACTGGAAATAATAAGAGACGGCAATTTTTTTCTGGGTCAGTTTAATTTGAGCAGCATTAACAGTCAACGCTTCTATTCTAACTTTAGTCATTGCTCTCTTCAGATTATCCTTCGACCATGATTGCCTGTCAGTTTTTCTTTGATAAATTTTACCTATTTTACCCACTCGCCATCTTACCCGCTGGCGCCATTTTTATTTCAAAAATCATTACATAAAATTTATAATTCACAACGAAAGTTTTCATTAATAAAATTATTCGCGAAGTATATAGGTTTCGAAAAAAAATTATAACACTTGACCAATACTTACATAAAACACTAAAAATAGTATTTTCCGGAGCACAAATATTGTTTGAGTCAACACGCAAAGGTTATCAGCGCTCGTATCTTTCTAAACTCGCGGCGTATTCAGCTCGTAGTCAATTGCTGAACAGATAGCACTACGTCTTCGGTTCTGATAGAAGCCGGTGTTGTCAAATTCGTACATTCAGGAAATATTGGGAATTCGTCATCCGTTGGAATAAAACAATAAAATCTATTTAACACCTTTATTCACCATTAAGCACAATCGTAAAAAAAAGGGGGAGAGCTCATCATGCTCGTCGCCTTATATATACAGAACCATAGAACTAAAAATCATCTTCTTTGAAGGTCTCTCCATAGATATTCCGTCGCTCCCTTCTTGGTCAGTTCGAAAACTTCGGACTGGACAACATCACCTCATGAATGTCTCCTTACCTACCTATAAAAAAGAAAATCTCCTCCTAACTCTTCTTATCTCACATAAACTGATATACTCCATATACTTTTTATCAACTTTATTATCAGATATATCAACGTAAATGCCAACATAACATTTCATCGTTAACCACTTAACTCCCTTCATTTTCAAACATAGTACATATTATATTTGTATAAAAAATAAACTTCTTGAAACATAACAACTGAAATCTTATTCTTCTGTCCTCTTTTCCTTATCTCTTCTTCATCTCCTTTTCTTCACCTTTTATTCAAAGACATCACACGTTTCACCTGTAAAATTTAAGGAAAATTAGTCATCATATTTTGCTATAAGTGAATTTCTTAATTTCTCGAATACGGAATAACCAAGAGCTTTTGTTAATATATCCGCTAACTGTTCTTTCGTGCTCACCCACTTTATAATGAGATTTTTATTTGCTACTTCAAGTCTCACATAATGATAGCATAGTTTTACAATATGCTTCAAGGCTTTTGATTCTTCAGATTTAGCTAATTTAATTGCAGCATTGCTATCTTCGTATAGTGTTGGGACAACTTCAAATTTAATCAGCCTTCTACACATTTCCCTATAGCAAGTTAATTCTTTGCAGGCTAATGACATAGCTATGTACTCTGCCTCTGATGAGGACAAAGCAACATGACTTTGTTTCTTTGATCTCCAATAGATAACATCCCCAAAAAGCATTATAACCAGACCACTTTTGGATTTTCCGGCTTCGTCATTCATACCCAATGAAGCATCCACATAACATTCTAAATCGTTCTTTTCACTTTTGTACTTCAGTCCATAATCTAATGTCCCTTTTAAATATCTGAAGACTCTCTTAACTTGAACCCAATCATTGAGATCAAAATTTACTTGTTTTCTACTTAAAACATTCACTGCATATGTAATGTCTGGTCTTGTTCCATTAGACAAATAAAGTAAACTACCAATAGCTTGTCTGTATGGATGTGTTTTATTTTTATTCGTCTCACTCACATCACCTGAGTAATTCACACTCACCATAGGAGTCCTCACAGGTTTGCTTTCATTCATTCCAAAACGTTCAAGCATTTTCAACGTAAAATCTCTCTGACTTAAAAATATAGTTTTATTCTTTATATCTCTCCTAACTTCTATCCCTAAGAATTTCTTAGGGCACCCTAGATACACCATTTCAAATTCTTTAGACAAACTGTATCTTATTTGATTTATTTTGTTATTGCAATTCCCAACTATCAAAATATCATCAACATATAGAAGTAATATTACAAATTTTTCAATTTTTCTCCATGTGAAAATACATGGCTGAAATTCGTAAGTTTCAAAATGTAATTTTTTCATTACCACTCTGAATCTTTCATACCATCTCCTAGGGCTTATTTTCAACCCATATAAAGCACCAATCAACTTGCATACATACTTTTCTTCCAAATTCTCTTTACCCTTATATCCCTCAGGAATCTCCATATATACAGGTTTTTCTAACTTTCCATTAAGAAAAGCTGTTTTAACATCCATTTGATGGATATCTCAATCATATTTATTAGCCACTGACAGAATGAATTTTACATCTGATAGTCTAGCCACAGGTGCAAAGGTTTCTGTTAAATCATACTTATTTCTGTCTGCAAAACCTTTGATTACTAGTCGAGCTTTATATTTTGTTCCAACATTACTCTCATCTTTTCTTTTAAACACCCACCTTGATTTTAAAACATTATGATTATTTGGTACTTCATTTCTTTCAATCAACACCCATGTTTCATTTTTAATCAGAGAATTAAACTCATCTTCAATAGCCTTTTTCCACTCTTTCCATTCCTTACTTTCTTTTGCCTCCTTATAACTACTTGGTTCATTTTCAACATAAGCCATAAAAGCTTCAATATCACCATCATTATCAAATGGAGTTTCATTCATACATTCTCCACTTTCACTTACAAATTTTTCACACATAAGACCAAAATGTTCTCTTACTACATTAATGCCTATGTTTTCTTTATTGGTCAAACTTAATTTATCTTCGCAAATCAACCAGTGTGACATATTACCAACTTCATTTGGATCTGAAAGGACTGAACTTTTATCTCCCTTAACAAACACATTGCCATATGTTTTTGATTCTATAAAGTTAACATTTTTACTTCTATAAACTTTACCAGTTTCAGGTTCAATTACATAATAACTAGTCTCACCACAAGCAACAAGGAATCCACGTACACTTCTTTCATTAAATTTTCCTCTGGTTTTAGTGTTCAAAACATAACTCAAACATCCAAATCGTCTGAAATATTTAATTGAACAAGATCTTTTATGAATTATTTCATAAGGTATTTTATAACCCAATGTTCTTTTTGGAGTTTTATTGTATACATTTACTGCAAAGTTTAAAGCATAACCCCATAACTGCAAAGGAAAGCCAGAGTCAAACAACAAACTTCGTATCTTTTGTTGAATATCTAAATTAAATCGTTCTGCAGTAACATTTAAGTTTGGTGTATATGGGGGTGCCTCTCTAAATGTTATTTTCTCTTTTTCAACTAACAACTTCATATTCTCCGTAAGGTATTCTGTACCATTATCTAACCTTAGAAATGTAATTTTAGCTTCTTTTCCTAAAATTGTTCTAGCATTTTCTAACATAGAACTAAGAGCAATATGGACCATTGATTTATTGGCCATTGGATAAGCCCACGCATATCTTGTAAAATCATCAATAAATGTAACTACATAAGTATTGCCAAATTTGAATGTACTTGGTGTGATTGGTCCCATTACATCTGTGTGTACCAATCGTAAAGGTTCATCATATTTATATCGTACAGATTTACAAGGTTCTCTAACTATTTTAGCTCTTTTACAGACTTCACACTCTAGAATATCATTCGTAAATTTTACATTGTGCAATGATACGTTTATTTTCGCCATCTGTTCCAAATAGGATTTAGAAACATGGCCCAGACGATAATGCCATAAAAGACCTATGTTGCTCTTCAAACTTTCAACTTTTCTTTTATTCATTTCTTCAAGGTCAGACTTATTCATTTCACTCACACGCAACATATCGCTCCAATTTCCCTTCATCACTTATCTCCTTATAACTAAAATCATTTTCCAAATTATAATTATGTTCCTCATTGTATTCTTGTTCAGCAGTTTTATGATAATTGTGATCAATTTCCATCACATTCAGTTCTCCATTCACACCTTGCTCATCATGCATTTCAACATTAGATTCTGAATTGAATGAATATTTTGTTTGGTTAGCTAGTTCAAAGTTCAGCCACCAGAACCTTCCATCGTATTTACCACTTTTAACTAGTTTATTAGATTTGCCATCAATAATATTTATCCCATTTTCAGATAGATTGACTAAAGCTCCTTTATTTACTAGTTTCCTCAATGAAAATAGATTTTTGGATAAATGTTTTGAATATAACACATTCCTCAATTTTTCTACTCTACCACTTGAAAGTTTGACATCAATAGCACCTTTATATTTAATCTTCAAATCAGCACCTTTATCTGAATTTACCCCCTTTATTTTAATTTCATTTTTAATTTCCTCTAAATCAGTCAGATAGTTTAAATTGTTTACTAAATGTTCATTTGCACCTGAGTCTGCCAAAAACGTTATATTTTTGGAAATACACTCACCTTCAATTTCTGCTGCGTTTGCCTCTCCTTCTTCCTGCAAGTTCTCTGCATACGATGCATCAAAATCTTCCATTGCGACAAAGGCAAATTTAGATTTTTCACCTTCCTCCCCGCTTAGTTTTACTTTCTTGTACAAACCTCTTCTATTATTATTATCCTCTTTCATTTGTGAACCTTCAGTATTTCTTCTGTTTCCAACATTTTTATACATTCTTCTCTCTAGATATCCACCTCTCTGCTCCTTTCTATAATTGTAACCTACACGATTCTTTCCGATTACTTTCCTCTTTTTGCATGATTTTGCATCATGATTTGTAGTTAGTTCCTTGCAATTGTAGCAAATGATAGCTCTACTCTTACATTCAAAACTCATATGATTCGGCTTTCCACATCGATAGCATACCTTCACCTTCCCTATATTGAATTTCTTTGAATCTCTACTTCCAACAGAGGCATTAAGAGCAACTGTTGTCTCCATTTCTTCGCACCTCGCTTTTGCTTCCGCTTCTGTTGCCTCAGTGTTTAACATCATAGATTTTATTTCATTCAGTGAGATTTTCCCACCAGAGGCATCATTCCTTCTAATTACTTCTGGTACGGAATTGTAAATCGCCATAAGAAAATTTTCAAGAATATCTTCTTCTTTCATTTCACCTTCAGTAACCCTCATAAGATTTCGTATAGCTTCTTCGAATCTAGTAATAAATTGAGTAGCTGTTTCTTTACCTTTTAGGTATGTCAAATTAGACCATGACCTTTTCAGAACAAATTTAGTCGATGGGATTTTTGGATGTTTTAATGAATCCAATTTTTCTAGTATTGCCATAGGCTCATTTATATCACATACTAATCTTTTGTATTCATCATCTAGTCTACTTATTAGATACCCCATAGCGAAACCACTTCTACTGGTTTCTTCATCGGCAGAAAGTGTAGGTTTTGTTTCGTTTTTGTCAATTAAATATAAATAGCCGAAGGTTCTGAAATCGTTTTCCACAATTTTCCTCCATACATCATATGAAGTATCCTTTTGTAAAATGCAGGCAGGATTCTGTATCTTTGGTACTTGCCTCAATTTATTTCTCATTTCGGTGAGTTGAGTTTTCAGCCTTTCTAATTCTTCACCAATATTGACATTGGAGATGCTCTCTGAGCTGTTTTCTTCCATTTTATTCTGAAAAATCACCACTTATGAATTTTGTGTCTTCTAGATATCTGATATCAAACTTCTCTCGCATGAAACTCCTTACCTCTCATACTGGGTACCCATTTGATAAATATTAAAAATTGTTTCGTCTATAAAAAATGTAACAGCCTCCATACCCTTCAAGTTTTCATTTAATTCATTCAACATAGTTACATTTTTGTCTCTTTACTATTCACCATCATTTTGTTTCTCACGTAAAGTTTGATATCAGTGTTCTCTACGTATAACTCAACTCAATTTTTGGGCAATACCTTTTAATTCAAAATTGAATTTTTATTACTCACCTAGCTTTATACACCACTTTTTCAACTTTAACTATTTTGGTGCCGAATTGTGCCCGGCTTACCTCCACCACGTTGGAATAAAACAATAAAATCTATTTAACACCTTTATTCACCATTAAGCACAATCGTAAAAAAAAAGGGGGAGAGCTCATCATGCTCGTCGCCTTATATATACAGAACCATAGAACTAAAAATCATCTTCTTTGAAGGTCTCTCCATAGATATTCCGTCGTCATCTTACCCGATTCGCCATCTTAACCTCCTTTCCCATACTACAAATGTACTTAAACACTGTTAAGCACTGTACGTTCATCAATTGTTTGAATCAATTGTTGGAATATTTATTATGACTATTATGACAAAAACTTGAAAGTTGTAATTATTTTTTTTTTCGGATAATGGGATATTCAGATCGCTGCATCTTTTCTTAAGGCTACAAATAACCTCATCACGTGTTTCAAACATTTTTATTTCAACGTTAGTCATCTATCAGCTATATTCACTTCCTTCTAGATCACGATGAAGAATCAAATGCAGTTTTATCACTACTATCCAATTTTCCTCCATTCTCATCAATTTTACTTCAATGATAAAGCGTGACTAGAATTTACAAACATCAAGATTTATACAGGGTGGCCATTTGAAAACGAAACAGACGAGATTACAGACGAAATAAATTTTTTCGATAGAAATGCTCGGACAGGTCGATTTCTGTTTCGAGGGGGACAACTTAAGATGTAGGTTACGGACGCTTAGCGCTTCAACCCTTGCTACTACAACCCTCACCCCCAATTTTTGAATAGGGAAGATGGGGTGAGTGATACCTCATTTGAAAGGTATTTTTATACTGATTTCAGCACAGTAATTGTTTTTTCATTTTATGCATTAGTTCTCGAAATATTCTTAACTAAGTATTTGAAAATGAAGTGGTGTTTTCATGGCACTTGTAGTGTTTTTTTGTGAAAAATCGACATTTTGAGCTTCAAAACAACCATGACTGTGGCTTCCTTCCTCCAATCCACTGACATAGAAATCTTTAATCAAGATGTCGAACAAACAAAGCGTATTGCGAAGGAGCTCAATCTTGCTGAAACTCAATCTAAATTATCTTCGATATAATTTGCAGTATTTCCAATAACATGCGGTAACACTTGATCGATAGAAATCTTCAAAAAGTCCAAATACGTACATATCTCTAATCAGATTACCAGGTAAGAAAATCAAATCATTAATGATGCCACAGAAATATTCCAGTTCCAATTCGTGAAACGATTTCCGACTTAATTATGAAGTGTTTTCTCAGTTGGCTTCAATAATGTTTTCATTTTTTTGATTATTGAATTCATATCTTTTTCAAAAAAATGAGAATCGATAATTTTTTTATTTATCACGAACAGATCATTAAGTTGGCTTACTGGTTCTTTGACATGTGAATTATTCTTAGTTTTGAATCGAGACTTGTATGTGTTCTAATTCATTGTTCGACATGGTTTATTCAATTGCAGAGCGGGTGGAAATAATTTCACTTTTTTTTGCAAACAATCAATGTGCGAATAGAACCGCAGAATTCTTCAATCAACGACATTTAGATAAACATGTTAATAGGAAGTATGTTTTGAAGCTCAAAATGTCGATTTTTCACAAAAAAACACTACAAGTGCCATGAAAACACCACTTCATTTTCAAATACTTAGTTAAGAATATTTCGAGAACTAATGCATAAAATGAAAAAACAATTACTGTGCTGAAATCAGTATAAAAATACCTTTCAAATGAAGTATCACTCACCCCATCTTCCCTATTCAAAAATTGGGGGTGAGGGTTGTAGTAGCAAGGGTTAAAGCGCTATGAGTCCGTAACCTACATCTTAAGTTGTCCCCCTCGAAACAGAAATCGACCTGTCCGAGCATATCTATCGAAAAAATTTATTTCGTCTGTAATCTCGTCTGTTTCGTTTTCAAATGGCCACCCTGTATATAGAATGCTGCTTTTTCCTCACAAGATATTATTGTTCTTAGAATAATGGTAGTCTCACTCCTTGTTTCGAAACGTTTTTAATGTTTTGTTCTTCATACATTCAGCTCCAACTCTCCATAACATCAATAACCTTGTTGATTTTGCGGGGTGCAAATTTATATACAGGGTGAGTTTTTGACTCGTACAAATATTTTAACAGTATCTAGATTCTCTCATTCTCATTTCCTTCAATATTTTGTTCTGATTCGGCCATTTTTAGTTTTTATAATGAGCTATGCCACCCCTGGAGAAACATAATTTCCCGCAGGATAACAAGCTGAATCTATGACACTACACATCTGTGGATCTTTCAAACAGATTGCTCTCGATTGCCTCCAGCATCAATTCATAATTGATAAAATGTACCAAATGGGTTTTAGGGGTGTGTTCCTTGATTGGATAAGGTCCTACCTGTCGAAACGTAGGATTTTTGTACGAATAGATGATTGCGAGTCACAGGAATATGTCACTGATCTTGGCGTCCCTCAGGGCTCAGTCCTGGGACCACTTCTTTTTTTACTATTCATAAATGACTTACCAGAATATATTGTTGCTTATATATTGATCCTCTTTGCGGATGATATTTCCGTTGCAGTTAAGGCTTGCAGTGCTGACGAGCATCGTGAAATCTACGAGTACATTGTTCAAGCATTCACGAATTGGTGTCGTAAAAATACACTCATTCCCAACATGGCTAAGACTGAAATTATCAGATTCCAAATTCGCCATAATGAAGTACCACTCACCTTAAACTATCAAGGAGAGGAATAACAGTCTATAGACTGTGTTAAATTTCTGGGACTATTTCTTGATAGTAATCTGAGATGGGAACATCACTTAGACCATCTTCGTAAAAAACTTAATAAGTCCTATTATGCAATATCCCGACTCAAGAACACTTTTCAGACAGATGCCCTGCTTCGAATTTACTATGGTATGGTTTATAGTCATCTTTGCTATAATGTGGTTTTGTGGGGGTCGTCAACGGTCAGTGGTCGTGTGTTTATCACCCAGAAAAAAATCCTACGAATGATTTTCAAATTGAAACCTCAAGATTCCTGTAAGCCGATTTTCAAACAGTACAAGATTTTGACTTTGCCATCTATTTTCATTTTGAATACTTTGATTTATATCCGACAAAGTATCCACCTTTTGAACAGGTGTACTGATTTTCATGCATATAATATTAGAAATGATGATTTACTCTGCATTCCAATGCACAGAACCACAAAGTTCACTTCATCACCAATGTTCATTGGCACCAAGCTCTATAATCACTTAAACAAAAAATTTAAGAGTATGACTGACAAGCAATTTAAAAGTCAGATCAAATTACTTTTGATCAACAAAGTGATGCTATTATAGTGTTGAAGAATTTTTAGAAGATAAGTTATGTTAAGATCAAAAATTTCTTTTTTCTTTTGTTTTTGTTCTTTACTATGTTAATTTTTTTTTCAGAAATTGTCTTGACGTGTCTTATACAATTTTATTAATGTCTGGAAGGATCAATAAATGTATTCTATTCTATTCTATTCAGCCAAAGTACCTAATGTCCCAACCTTCACAGATATTCTTCAATATTTGAACATCAAATCACGACGTAGTATACGAGAAAATATGAAGAAAACTTTTATTTTAGAAAAAATTCATCCATTCATTCATTAGATAGCGTCCAACTTAGATTCAAGAGTTGGGTTCTTTGAATTGTTGGTAATTTTATGGTAGACGTAATGGTCATAATGAGAAAAAAAAACTGACGTAGGGGATATTTTGTGTCCCAAAAAGAAAATCGGAACTATATCCCGAATTTCACCTTTTGTGAGTTAGAAACAAGGATACATTTTTTATGCTTTTTGAACAGCCTGTATATTTTAAACAGGGTCGATTCAGAAAAAAATTGTGAAGAAAAAAGTATTTCTTTTGACCTCAAGAATCCACTGTTAAAATATGGGATTGGCCATAGCATAAGTACCTACACGGAAAAATATTATAATATTAGGTACGATAGAAATTACGATGATATGAGGTATGAGCTACATAAATCTTATTTCTTCAGATATTTGTAACGATTTACTGCTTCTGGATGTGCATAAAGTGAATATCAACTTTCTCACTTCGAATGAAACGTACCAAACCAGTATATTGTTGCATCGTTCGATAGTTCATTGGATGACCTTTCCATGAATATGCTTTACTTGGAGAAAACAGAATGATTTCTGTTGGATTCCTTCTGGAAAAAGTGGTGACAAAGGTAAATATTAGGATGGTAGTATAATAACACTGCTTGCTAGAGATGATATTCTTCACAGGGCAATTGGAGAACAAGTTATGTACCTATGATTAATTTATTTTTTCCTCAGTTATGATCAAGTCTTCGAATAAGTTTGATGAAGGCTGTATTATTAACTTTTTCTTTCTGCTCTGGTTTTTTGTTTCACACATAATTTCGAGATGGAGAGAGAATATAGTAAAGCAACTAATGCATAGTGAAAAGGTGTATGACAATGTACTATATTTAGAAATCATCATTGAATATACAATGGAGGTATTTTGTGACTTGTATCAAACGCCCAATTGTATGGTACCCCGTTACACTGACCTCTGTTAGAACTCATACATATTGTATATTGTTCGATGACTAAAAATGTCTTATTTTGGAGTTAACAGAAAAAATATCAATAGCGGAAAAATTAATAGACACGGCGGCCAACTTATAACTAAAGGACGGATTGTCTTACTGCTGGAACAATAAAGCTGTTCATCAAAATGTTTTTTTTTTCGAACAAAGTGCCCTGGCAGATTTAATCACCCATTTATCTAGTGGTACTGGTCATTCGCCCGCACATAGCTAGATATCAATGAAAATTGCTGACTTTTACGTGGTGCACATAAGGGGGCCAAGAAAATTCAATTTCCAATTTTTCCAAACCTATATGAGATTTTTCAAAATCTATATGGGATTTTTCAGTTTTTTTTTCAGCATTCGCCAGCATTTCGCTAGAATCTACTATCTTCGAAATATCGATGAAAAATGCTGGGTTTTCCGGGCTGCACATAAGTTGGCCCGGAAAATTCAAACTTCAATTTTTCCAAATCTATATGAGATTTTTCAGTTTTTTCTTCAGCATTCGCCAGCATTCGCCAGCATTCCGCTAGCATTTAATATTTTCGAAATATCAATGAAAAATGCTGGGTTTTCCGGGCTGCACATAAGTTGGCCCGGAAAATTCAAACTTCAATTTTTCCAAATCTATACGAGATTTTTCAGTTTTTTCTTCGGCATTCGCCAGCATTTCGCTAGAATTCACTATTTTCGAAATATCGATGAAAAATGCTGGGTTTTCATTCAATTTCCAATTTTTCCGAATCTATATGAGATTTTTCAGTTTTCCCTTCAGCATTCGCCAGCACTTTGCTAGCATTTTCATTGGAAAAATTTTCTTTTCGAAATGCCACAACTTCCGGGCTAACCTCCTTCCCCTTCAGCCTCCGCAGATTCTGAAATATTTTTTCCTTTACTCGGTAAGACAATAACTCAACTTTGATTGGACTTTTTTCATATTTTTCCAGGTGGTAAAGATCATTGATGTCTGACTCAGTGAGTTTTAGTCCTAGGAGTCTATTTAGTAGTTACCTGGCAAATAAAATTTGCGCTCAGTCTCTCCCGTACGTCCGAACTTAGGCCATATATAACGAAGTTATTCTTTCCTACTTTACTTTCCAAATTCCGAACAGTCCCCTTCAGCTCAGCGTTCTCCTTCTCCTCAGTTCATCTCTACTTCTTATAATTTCATCATGCAAACTCTTTAGAGTGATTTCATGCTCGGACATTGTTCAATTTAGAACGGGAGTTATGAGGATGGAAAGGATTCAACGCTCTTCACTCCAATGGGCCAGTAAAGGAGGTTAACCGATGATAAGGAAGGCCACGGATAGATCGGGAAAATGATTGGGCCAAGAAAATCCCAGATCTGAGTTTCTCGATAAATTCAAAATACGCATACAGGAATCAACGCGACCGCAATATTCGCCCACACATGAACAAACAGATGCTATGCATCGACACCGATTTAATTTTTGTTATCAAGTACAATATGTCAGGTTTCAGCCGCGAAATATGTGTAGGTACACATGCACTTTCATGAATATGAAAGTATTTTTGAACGAATTACGAATTACGATTAATAAAAAAACAGGCTCACCCAAGCCGGAAAACCTAGGCAATTCAGAGTCCTCTGTGACTACCCAACACACCAAACGTGTTGTAGGATTGAATTAAAGTGGACTTAAAGCCTTCAAATCCTACCTTTTCCGTTGCACTGATCTGGTCTCTCTTGAGTGGTTCGTGGTTGAAGTGGTGCACAAGTCGGATTCTAACCAAAAGGCTCTCGGCTTTGATGTTCCGCTTTGCAGAAATTGTAGAAATTCTTGTTGGTTGTGGAGAAATCGTGAAAATTGATGAAAATCGTGTGGAAATTATTGATACGTCTTGCTTATGCGTAGATGTCAATTTACTGGTCGGTTTTAATTGCGTTGATCCATGTGTGCGTCGAAGACGTAAAGATAGATTTGAAGGTACGGGGAAAATACGAAAAATGATTGGTCATGAAAAATGAAGTTTGTGAAAAAAATAACAAATATAAAACATAAAGAAAATGCGGTTTGAACATGCCGCCCACCTTTAACACGTAGTGTTTAATTGTCTTCTATAGGAAGAGGACGAAGTTTTACAATAGGGCGTTTTAGAACATTATATTTGGTTCTGACAGACACAACTCTTGTCTGACCGTCAGCACCTGGATGCAATTGAATTATTCGTCCTAATTGCCAATGACAGGGTGGAAGGTTGTCAGATTTTATTAAAACCAAGGTGTTTTCTTCAATAGGAGTTTCAGAAGTGGTCCATTTACTTCGTTGATGTAAATGGTGCAAGTATTCTTTAGACCAACGTGTCCAGAAATCACGATGCATTCGTTCGATCATTTGCCACCGTGTAAGCCTATTGTAACCAGTCCGGCCCTTGCGGTCGGTCCTTTCGAGAACCAGAGCGGTCGAAAGCTTCCAGAATAACCGCGAAGGTACCTGAATGTTTGCGGCGCCTATATAAGCCCAGCGGAGGAGCAGGTAGCGAAGTACAAGTACAAGTACAAGTACAGTTATAGTTCGCAGTGCAAGCGACTAGTGGAAATAAATACGAGTGGAAATAAATAGTTGTGAAATAGTTAGTTTGTGAGTTATAAGTGTATTAAGTGTAAATAAATAATTTTAATCAGTTGGACGTTTTAATCAAGCGAAGAGAACGTTACATTGGTGTCACGTGTGAGGTTCAACATCGCTCGAATTAAATAAATATTTTCGGTTATTTGTTAATGCCAGTGACCACAAGATTACAGAACGCAATGGAGACTCAAGCGGTAATGGACTTTTTGAGTAAGATGAACGAAAGAATGGAAGAAAATTCTCGAAAATTGAATGAGAAAATGGACGAGAACTCTTGTAAGTTGAATGAGAAAATGGACGAGAACTCTTGTAAGTTGAATGAGAAAATGGACGAGAACTCATGTAAGTTGAATGAACAAATGGAAGAAAATTCCAGAAAATTAAATGAGAAAATTGATGAGAAATTGAATGAGAAAATGGACCAGATTAGGGAAAATTGTAACGATGTGGTGAGTCAACTATCAGATAAATTGGATGAGAAACTGGAAACCATAAATGAAAAATTCGATAAAGTGGACGAGAGATTCGATATAGTGAGTGGAAAATTTGACGAAGTTGATGAAAAGTTTGACAAGGTTAACGGCAAGTTTGAAGAAATGGCAGGAATAATTGAACATCATTCCAAGTTGATAGATTCCTTGAAAAGAATGTCAAACAGAACAGATTTTCTGGCTTCAACACCCTACAGCACAGCGAAAGCGGAAAATGACGGCGAAGGTAGTAGAATGAAGATCAAGCCTCCAACTTTTGATGGAAAAATACCCTGGTCGACATATCAAAAACAGTTTGAAGCTGCTGCCCTGGTGAACAATTGGGACGACAACGAAAAAGCCACGGCATTAATTATAGCTCTACGAGGAGAGGCACTGAACATTCTGCAGACGATCCCGGAGAGTCAACAAGCCTGTTACGAAATTCTTAGATCGAAACTTCAGATGAGATATGGTGATGCTCATCTACAACAAGTATACCATGCACAAATAAAGAATCGAGTGCAGAAAACAGGGGAAAATCTCCAAGAGTTTGAAGCTGATGTGGCGAGATTAGTGAGGCTGGCTTATCCATCTGCTCCAGATAGCTTCCTGGAACAGCTATCAATCCAGACATTCGTGGATGGGATAAGGGATAGCGAAATACAACAAGCCCTGAGACTAGCACGCCCTAGAACCATAGATGATGCCTTAGCCCAGGCTTTGGAAATTGAGGCAGCGAAGCAAGCGTCGCATAGAGGACACCTTCGTGTAAGACAAGAGCAAGAAACAGATCGATCTGTTGAGGAGATTGTCAGAGAAAAAGTCCGCAGAATATTGCTTGCTAGGAAAAAGGAAGCTGTGTGCTGGAACTGCAACAAAAGGAGGTATTTCAAGCAAAATCGTCCAGAATTTGAAAGGGCTACAGCTGGGAAAATAAGAGGAGTCGCTGTGGTAGACAATGGCTCGACCAAAACCATCGAGTGTCCCCAGAATTCCAGCCATTGTTCGCGCCTGGAAGAAAAGATCGATTTAAGGCGGACCACCGTAATCGAAGACGACTGGTTACCTGAAGAAATTCAAAGAGCACAAGAGGAAGATAACGACTTGAAAGTAATCCTGAGTTGGAAGAAGAGCGGTAGACGACCTACTTGGGAAGAAGTATCCAGACTGAGCCAGAATATGAAGTCGTATTGGGCACAATGGTAAACGCTGAAGATTGATGGAGGTCTTCTGAAACGTTGTTGGGAAAATGAAGATGGAACTGAGCAAAGACTTCAGTTGATTGTGCCGAAGAGCCGTGTGACAGACATTCTGACCAGACTACATAATGGAACTTCAGGTGGACATTTCGGGATAACTAAGACGTTGGAAAAAGTCAGGCAGCGATTCTATTGGCCAAATTGTAAGAGGGACGTTAAAGATTGGTGTAGAAGATGCAAGGTTTGCGCTGCTGCTAACGGACCTTATGGTAGAGGAAAAGCACCAATGAAGCAATATAACGTCGGATCTCCCATGGAACGAGTAGCTATCGACATCGCTGGCCCCTTTCCCGAAACAGACCATGGAAACAAGTACATTTTGGTAGCGATGGACTATTTCACGAAATGGGTGGAAGCCTACGGTATTCCTAATCAAGGGGCAAGTACGGTAGCTGATAAATTGGTCAGAGAATTCTTCTGCAGATTTGGAATACCTCTGGAGCTGCATTGTGATCAAGGCCGAAATTTTGAGTCGAAGTTATTCCAAGAAGTATGCAGCAAATAGGGAATTCACAAAACAAGGACTACACCTCTTCATCCACAATCAAACGGCATGGTCGAACGAATGAATCGGACCATGGGAAAACATCTAGCAAAAGTAGTTTCTGATCACCAGCGGGATTGGGATGAATATTTACATCTATTCACCATGGCATATAGATCTTCGATTCAAGAATCTACCAAGGAAACTCCATCCAGTATAATGTTCGGCCGAGAAATAAGGCTGCCTTGCGACTTAGAGTTTGGATGTAAGCCTGGAGAAGACGTAGCTGGGGAGGACTACGTTAGTAAATTAAGGAACAAGCTGGATTACATTCATGACAAGGTACGCAATCAAATGCAGCAAGCAAGTGACCGAATGAAAATGCGCTACGACATCAAGGCCATTGAAGGTGGATTCACCACTGGAGATCTGGTGTGGCTACATAATCCACAAAGGAGGAAAGGTTTTTCACCAAAGCTGCAGAGACAGTGGGAGGGACCGTATGAAATAATCAAGAGGATGAATGATGTAGTTTACCGGATAAGGAAGCCCCCCAGAGGGTGTCCATTTCAACCGAAGAGCCCCGTACGCGCAGGACAAAGAAGAAGTACGTCTTGTGGAAGCCCCGATGCAAGGTAGCAGCGATTACCAGAAGTTTATGGATAGCTATGGTGAGACACGCGTTGCACGGTTCGGCGTTACTCAGGAAGTACATCAAGATCTCTTTACCGTGTCTGAGGAATACTCTCTCGCTCATTGCGTAGCGAAGGACCTTCGTATGAGCAATGGATTAGCAAGAGTATTCAGAAATAAATTTGGACGTCAGGAAGAACTATTGCGACAGCAGCCAATAATCGGACAAGCTTTGAAATTGAAGGCTGAAGGTCGGTTCATTTATTACCTAGTCACCAAGCAACATTCCTATCAGAAGCCAACCTATCAGAATCTATGGACGGCACTGCATAGCTTGAAAGAAGACCTTCAACGCTTTGGAGTTAGGAAATTAGCTGTTCCCAAGCTCGGTTGTGGATTGGACCAGCTAAATTGGCGAGTTGTGCGAAGCATGCTGGAGGTGGTATTTCAGGGGACTGGTATACGGATCCTGGTGTGCAGTTTCAACCCAAAGCAGGCCAGGGAGTCTGGAAAAACTGTGGAGTGCTACTTCCATCAGAATGGCTACTGTAGGAATGGTGATGAGTGCAAGTTTCGCCACGGTCCTCGGAGAAATTCACTAAATCTGTTCTGGTGCAGAACAGGCTTAAGGAGGGGACAGTGTAACCAGTCCGGCCCTTGCGGTCGGTCCTTTCGAGAACCAGAGCGGTCGAAAGCTTCCAGAATAACCGCGAAGGTACCTGAATGTTTCCGGCGCCTATATAAGCCCAGCGGAGGAGCAGGTAGCGAAGTACAAGTACAAGTACAGTTATAGTTCGCAGTGCAAGCGACTAGTGGAAATAAATACGAGTGGAAATAAATAGTTGTGAAATAGTTAGTTTGTGAGTTATAAGTGTATTAAGTGTAAATAAATAATTTTAATCAGTTGGACGTTTTAATCAAGCGAAGAAAACGTTACACTATTTATATGCTGGCTAGAATGATCAGGTTCAGGTAGAGCAGTTCCAAGATGAGAAAGTGACCCGGAGTTAAAGCAGTAAAATCATTCGGATCATTACTGAATGGAGGAACTTTGAATTCCCGGAGAAGTGGAATCTCCATAAATTGATTACCTTCGAAAGGGGTGACATCCCAATCAATCTTGAAAATCCAAATCACTTGAATTAAATATTTCAGAAAACAAGTGATTAGTGATAAGATACCAAGGGGATAGATTATTCGAGCTAGGTGAGAAAGAATGTTTCGTTTGGTGCAGTCAGTATTCTGAACGTCGTAAGAAAACTCGAAAGAATCAGACCTCGGCTCCCATTGCAACCCCAGAACCTTGACGGACGTTCGATCATCAAACTAAAGAGGTGTATAGCTGAGATCAGCTGGCAGTAAATGCATCAGTAATTCAGTAGAATTACTGGTCCATTTTCTCAAGTGAAATCCCCCTAGATGTAAAAGCTCTATGAGCTCGGTCTGCAAAAGTAGAGCTGGCTCCAGAGAAGAGGCACCATGAACGACATCATCCACATATGTGTGAGTTTGAACAGCCTTAGCAGCCAAAGGTAATTTGTTTCCTTCTACTTCGGCTAATTTCGTCAAAGTACGAAGAGCTAAATATGGGGATGAGGCCAAACCATAGGTGACCGTGAGTAGTCGATATTCCTGAATAGGATCATCAGGTGAAAATCGCCAGAAAATTTTCTGATAGTTACAGTGATTAGGGTGAACCAAAATTTGTCTGTACAGGGTGGGCAAATTTCGATGTTTTAGCACTACAGTTTTTAAACCAGAGGAGATACACAAAATCTGATACCCCATTCTCCTTCTCTTTTTCTGAGAAACTAACAATAGTAGTAGTCATTTTTGGCCACTTTCTTTTGTTTTCGAGTTATAAGCAAAAATTGGAAAAGTGGCGGTATCGAAATTAATTTATATCTCCGCTAATACTGATGATAGAGCTCTAAAATTGAAACATTATACAGGCACTTTTTTACGTAGAATCCAGTGGCGTGCTCGCCTTTTTAGCAGGATTTTTAATTACGAAGCTATGACCCAAAGTTATGTTTTTTTCAATGGGAACACTACTTTTCTGTGCAATTTTTTGAAAGATTAATTTTTACTGATTTCAAAAATATATAACATCATATGGTTTGTATCAATATAAATAATAGAAAATGGTTAAAAACCTTTTTTCTCAATATTTCTATGGTTTCAACTTTTGAAGAGCATAGAAAAATATAGCATCGTATGATTACCAGTGTCTCCTTCTATAAGTCCTTTCATTATTATGAAAATTTATGAAATATATCTTGATTCAAATTTTGTGAATATTGGTAACTTTTTACCAATATTCATAGAAAGAATGACATTGCCGGAAGGAGACTGCTTTTGTTATAGGAAACTCTATTATTCTGTGCTCGTCAAAAGTTGAAACCATAGAAATATTGGGAAAAAGTGGATTTGACCATTTTCTATTATTTATATTGATACAAACCATATGATGTTATATATTTTTGAAATCAGTAAAAATTAAGCATTCAGAAAATCGCATAGAAATCTAATGTTCCCATTTAAAAAAACATAACTTTGGGTCATAGCTTCGTAATTAAAAATACTGCTAAAAATGCGAGCACGCCACTGGATTCTACGTAAAAAAGTGCCTGTATAATGTTTTAATTTCAGAGCTCTATCATCAGTATTAGCGGAGATATAAATTTATTTCGATATCGCCATTTTTCCAATTTTTGCTTATAACTCGAAAACAAAAGAAAGTGGCCAAAAATGACTACTACTATTGTTAGTTTCTCGGAAAAAGAGAACGAGAATGGGGTATCAGATTTTGTCTATCTCCTCTGATTCAAAAGCTGTAGTGCTAAAACATCGAAATTTGCCCACCCTGTACATCATCTGAATATCTGCGGTGCATACAATTGCATGTAAACGAAATAGCAACAATATTGAAACTATATCGCGTTGAAGCTTAGGGCCTATCAAAAGAGTTTCATTCAGTGAAGGTTGATGTGGTAGATGAGCGGAGGCATTGAAGACCACCCTCAGTTTAGTCGTGCAACTATCGGGTCGCAATCGCAAAACGGGATGATGTGGAATATAGTAATGAAACTCATCCTCACATGGCGTACTGAGTTCCATGTGACCTAGATCTAAGTACTCTTTCATGAAAGTGCAGTATTGCTCATGAAGGAGGGGATCTCGTATTAATCTCTTTTCCAGCGCATTCATCTCTTTTCCAGCGCAATCTCTTTAATTCCAGGAAATTCTGGTAGACATGGAAATTGTTTGAAAGGAAGGTAAACAGTAAAACGACCTTCGAAATTTCGATAACATGTTTCTGAAAACATCTGTTCACACAGCAAGTCATCTTCCGTGATAGCAGATTGACTTGGGATTTCGTCAACTTCCCACAGCCTTTTGAGGTCATGAGCGATGTCTTCCATAGAAGAATGACACAAAAATGACGAAATTGAATTACTTGAGGTTGCGAACCCAATTTTACCCATCAAAACATATCCCAAATGGGTATTAACAGCATCTGGCTCCCCGCAAGATCCGTGGATATGTCCGTTTAGTAGAATTTTGGAGAAAAGATCAGCTCCTAAGAGCATGTCTATAGCTCCTGGTTTTGCAAAATTGGGATCAGCCAATACTAAATTTGAACTGTTCGGTAAACTACATGAAACAGGAGCAGAAGGGAGGTTGTCACAAATTTTCCTCAGAACGATAGCTTCAATATTGAATATAGTGTCGGTGTCAAAATGAGGAGTTATTGAAAGTGATACACAACCTAGTCTTGAAGCCGTGCTCATCGATTCTAATCCGTTAAGATTAATGCTCAAATCGTTACTACGAAAACCTAACTTCTGAAGAAAACGTTGGGAAATGAAAGAGGTACTGCTCCCCGAGTCTATAACGCATCGACATGGTTGAAAACGGTGAAAACTATCCAAAACATTTATCTTGGCTGTTCCGAGTAAAACACTTGAGGTTGAAAAAAGAAAACCAGCATGTATAGAAGAGTGAGGTTTAGGTTGTTGTGCGCTTTGCGAGTGTCCTACAGTTGGATTTTTTTGAACTGCAGGAGGGTCTGAATGTAGGAGTGTATGATGTAGTTGACCACATTTGAAACATGAGTTTTTGGACTGACAAACAGAACTGAATGTTTATTGAGACAATGAATGCATAATTTTTCGCCTTGAATTAGTTTGAATCGTTGTTGGGGACTCAATTCAATTAACTTAGGACGTCGATAAACTAAATGATGTGATTTACACGAATGACATGTAATAGATGATTTGCCTGATGTTTGTGAAATGAATGAATTGCTCGTGATAGGCCTTTTCATCTGTGTGTTCTTCCGTAGGTTCTTTGAAGAAGTGCCTAAATTAACATTGTTTAAGGCATGACATTGTTTCGAGAGAAAATCGTGAAGTTTTTGGTAGGTAGGAATTTCTGAAGAATTATGAAACAATTCAAACCGCGAGGCTACAGAAATATGTAATCGATTAAGTAACATTTGCATAGTAACAAAATCCCAAAAATTGTCGATTTTCAAATTGAGCAATGCACGCTTATTTTCCTCTAAAGTATCTAGAAGTACTTGCAATTCATTTGAATTGTCTGATGACATGCTTGGGCTGTTTTCAATTTTAGACCAATACGCCACAGCTAAATGACGAGTATTCTTATATCTGTCTTTCAAAGTGTCATATGCTATTTTATGTTCGACTGCATCATAAACACTTTATTTATGAATTCGTTTAGAGTCCATAATATACTACTTTATTGGACACCACTTTATTGGACATCACTTTATTGGACTCAACTGTCAATATCATTCTGTCAAGTAAATATACTAAATGCAAAAAACACTTTATTCAAGGAAGAAGAATTTAACTTCGACCTGAAAACAAAATTATGAATAACTATTCTAAGCATTAACGTGGTAGTGAATATTAAAAACACATTCTTTGTTATTATAAAAATGCATGCCTGAGGAAGTCGAGCCCGAAGTGGAAGCACAGTTTTCGATCTGCAATACTCTTGTACTTCCTGGCCCAATATTCTGGTGGCAACACTTATTTTAGTACTTTCCGATTCATCTATGTAGTCCATAGCGAGCTTTCCATTCACTATTGAAGTAAGCCAGACTACTGTCTTCTGTTGATTTCCCAATTTTCTTCGCTTCACACCACTTGTTAAAGGCCGCATGCATATTTTCATAAGCACTTTTAGATTTAGTTGGTAAGAGAGATTCTTTGGCGCTTACGGCTAAATTTTCTACGCTTTCTTCTCCAGCACTATCCATTTTTTGGATTATTATGACGTTTGTCACAAAATTAAGGAAGTAAACAACTGTGTTTACTGAGGTTGCTAAGGTCGCTGGTTACTAAGGTAAGAAAATCAAAAGCACACTTAATGTTTTTCAGTAATAGGCCATTTCAGAAAATAAAATTTCTGCATTGCAGTCAAACATAAAGCTTTGTATGCAACTCGTACATAATTAGGCTTTATGGACTCGCCCAAGTTATTGGCCTCGCTCGCTTTGCTCGCTCTGCCATAAACTTTTGGACTCGTCCATAAAGATCTAATTTATGTACTTGTTACATAAAAAGCTATTATAATTGAGTGAAGTCATGGGCAACGTTTGAATAAGTGAATAGGCTGGACGAACTTAAAAGATAATTAGGAAAGAAAGAATATATTTGGAGTGTTGGACACTGTTTATTATCTATTGTTCACTGTGTAATAATGCCGACGTTTCGAAACAAATCGTTTCTTTTTCAAGGCTAGTTACGAGAACAACCCTAATAGCACAAAGTAGTCCTATGGACATCCATAGGACGTCCTCTTCGGACATTACGGACATCCATGGGACGTCCATTTCTGGTACAATGGACGTTCTATGGACATCCGAGGGACGTACAAATGTCACAACTTTGAACCGAATTGGGACGTCCATCGCGGACGTCCAATGGATATCCCGTTGGGACCATCATTAGCTCAACGGTACAAAAATTTACCACGACGTTGGCTATCCTATCTATTAGAATTTTAATGTCCTAGAACCCAATGTCTTACACTCAGAACGCAGATGGAATTTTCTGTGTTGTTCCCATTTCCATCCATACTTACTAGAAAGTTTTCACACTTGTCCCGGATTCGAACTCGCGAGTACGTGGAGACATCGTATTACTGAGCCTTCGCTGCAACCGTACTAGCTACCGAGACTATACGATAATTCTACTTGTAGGAACATATTCATTATATTCTTGACTGATTTATGGAATAGTAGTCGATCAATACAGAAATACCACATATAATAAGAACTAAAGTCTTAAAACTCAAACATAGATTATTTTATAATAGTAATTACTCAAGTATTTAGTCTTCGTTCATCATAACGTTATACATAATATAATATTCATAAGATATTCATATACTACAAAGCGGAAAAGGAGTTTAGTGAAAATAATATTAAATTTTGGTGTTCATTGATATACATGTATGTATTATTTGGTCCATATTACGGACTCCTTGTGAATATCCGGTATGGACATTCAAAAGATTTCCCTACCGGATATCCACTAGGTATCCGTGATGGACGTTATACGGACCATGTAATGTGTATATGTAATTTGGTACATATTACGTCCATCACGGACTCCTAGTGAATATCCGGTATGGACATTCAAAAGATGTCCCTACCGGATATCCTTTAGGTATCTGTGATGGACGTTACACGGACCATGTAATGTGTATATGTAATTTGGTCCATATTACGTCCATTACGGACTCCTAGTGAATATCCGGTATGGACATTCATCGTCCCTACCGGATATCCACTAGGTGTCCGTGATGGACGTTATACGGACCATGTGACATATACATGTTATTTGGTCCATATTACGGCCCTTACGGACTCCTAATGAATATGCAGTATGGACATTCAAAAGATGTCCCTACCGGATATCCAATAGGTGTCCGTCATGGACGTTATACGGACCATGTAATATATACATGTTATTTGGTTCATATTACGTCCCTTACGGACTCCTAATGAATATCCAGTATGGACATTCAAAAGATGTCCCTACCGGATATCCAATAGGTGTCCGTCATGGACGTTATACGGACCATGTAATATATACATGTTATTTGGTCCATATTACGTCCATTACGGACACCTAGTGAATATCCGGTATGGACATTCAAAAAATGTCCCTACCGGATATCCAATAGGTGTCCGTCATGGACGTTATACGGACCATGTAATATATACATGTTATTTGGTCCATATTACTTCCATTACGGACTCCTAGTGAATATCCGGTATGGACATTCAAAAGATGTCCCTACCGGATATCCAATAGGTGTCCGTCATGGACGTTATACGGACCATGTAATATATACATGTTATTTGGCCCATATTACGCCCATTACGGACTCCTAGTGAATATCCGGTGAGGACATTCAAAAGATGTCCCTACCGGATATCCACTAGGTGTACGTGATGGACGTTATACGGACCATGTATAATAATATATATGTATAAGTTATATGGTCCGTAATATGTTCATCACGGACACCTAATGGATATCCAAAAAGGACATATTTTTGACATTGCCTGTATTGAGTCGGTCAGGGACTATTTTGGAACTATATGATACGGACATATGTCATATAGTCCGTATTATGTCCATCACGGTCATCCAATGGATATCCGATACGGACATGGTACATAAATTGGACTAACAATGGATATCCATCTTGGACGTCCTAAAACTGTCCGGAAACGGACGTCCAAAGGACATACAAATCAAGTCCATGGACGTTCCGACGTTAAATGGACATGAATTGTACGTCCCATGGACGTTGTGTGCTATTAGGGAATATTGTACGCTTTTTAAAAACATTAGGATTTAACAAAGAAATAAAAATCTCCTGGAGAGCAGACATACAATCCCATCACTTTATCAGTTTCTATATTTATGATAATCATAAATTTATGATAATCATAAATATAGTGTCTGCTCTCCAGGAGATTTTGATTTCTTTGTTAAATCCTTATGTTTTTAAAAAGCGTACAATATTGTTCTCGTAACTAGCCTTGAAAAAGAAACGATTTGTTTCGAAACGTCGGCATTGTTACACAGTGAACAATAGATAATAAACAGTGTCCAACACTCCCAATATATTCTTTCTTTCCTAATTCTAAAACAATGGATGATAACCAAGTTACTTTTAAAAGATAATTAAACTTTTCGATGTCACTGAGTTTTCTTTTATTGTGAACAACGGCATCGTACATATCAACCCATGTTCGAAATTCCGTAATATTACCCGAAAATGTTTTGAGCTCGATCTGTTTCAGTTGAAGATTACAAACCTGATCATTTTCTTCGTCTTTTTTCGTACAAATTGAACTCAAATTATGAAAAACTTGTTTTATTTTCAGAAATTTTTCATTGAACTGTTTCCTAACAACATCCTGTTCCTCCTTTAACGGAGTCAGCGACTCCAATTATCATATTATGAAAACCGAAAAAATCATCCTTTATCCGATTCACGTCTCCCATTGATACTTCCAATAAAGAAAACAAACTCATGTCTGTTTCTGTATGTATTGCAATTCTATAAATCTCATCCAATGAATTAAATTGAGATTGACGTAGATTGAAAGACTTTTTCAATTTATCTGACATAATGAAATGAATGAAAATGCGAAATGAAATATGAAAATTATGAACAAATAATTTTGAAATAACCTCTCAATATGTATGCCCCGGTAGAAATCAACACAGCGTATTGAAGGTGAGGCGCATATCAAACTGATGAGAAAAAAAATTGAAATTAATGAAATTAATTTATTTCTACCTGAATCAAAGAATAAACACTCAAAATTGACCATCCGACCCGAAGGACCAAATGTTGTAGGATTAAATTGAAGTGGTCTCCAATATAAATTTTTCAACGATCTTAAAGCCTTCAAATCCTACCTTTTCTGTTGCAGTGATCTGGTCTCTCTTGAGTGGTTCTTGGTTGAAGTGGTGCACAAGTCGGATTCTAACCAAAAGGCTCTCGGCTTTGATGTTCCGCTTTGCAGAAATTGTAGAAATTCTTTTTGGTTGTGGAGAAATCGTGAAAATTGATGAAAATCGTGTGGAAATTATTGATATGTCTTGCTTATGCGTAGATGTCAATTGACTGGTCGGTTTTAATTGCGTTGATCCATGTGTGCGTCGAAGACGTAAAAGATAGATTTGAAGGTACGGGGAAAATACGAAAAATGATTGGTCAATCATGAGTGATATTAATTGAAATGAAATGAAAAATGAAGTTTTTGAAAAAAATAACAAATATAAAACAAAAAGAAAATGCGGTTTGAACAAAACGCGTGGTATTAGTTATCTATTTTCTCCGTTCCACCGTCTCACTCAATATACATCCACACACATGGAACCAACGAAAACGAATGATGAAATGTCGACGTAATCATGGTTGACCTCGTTCTGGTGCTTTCCATGCAAAGGTTTGCCAATCAGTTTCTGCATTTTACTTTCTGTAGAGTGTGCGACGGTTTCCAAGTGGTCCTGCTGTAGCTTTAACGGTGTAGAATTATCAGCAAAACAAATTACTTGATGGAGTTCTGATGAAGCAGCCTTCATCAGTTCTTCAATTTCCTAGGACATACGGTTGAACAAATCAACAATTCCTTTACCCCCAAAATGCCGTGGCATCTCGGTCCGTTTTATTGAGCTTTTGGGGTGATGTTTATTGTGTTTAGTCAACATCGTCCTTATTTTTCTCTGTGAGGCTGCTAAATCGGTCGTGGTCCAAGAGATGATACCGAATGAGTAGCTCAGCGCCGAGCAAGCGTAGGTATTAATAGCTTTTATCAGATTCTTGCTATTAAGGCCAGTTCTCATTATCCTTCTCAATTTTCGGGTGAACTCCTCCGTTAGTTCTTTCTTCATCTGGCTCTGATTGATTCTTCTTGCCTGTTTTATGCCCAGATACTTGTATGTGTCTCCTTCCTTTAATGCTTCAATTTCTGCACCTTCCTCGAGTTTGAACGTACCATCTTCTATTTTCCCTCTCGTTATGTTCAGCAGTCGACATTTTTCTAGTCCAAACTTCCGAGAATCCTTCCACCATTTTCAGCATCAGTTGCATTTGCCTCTTGGTA
The DNA here is from genome assembly GCF_907165205.1 of Coccinella septempunctata. Lineage (NCBI taxonomy): Eukaryota > Metazoa > Arthropoda > Insecta > Coleoptera > Coccinellidae > Coccinella > Coccinella septempunctata. The sequence continues at coordinate 37,818,336 of NC_058192.1, read as the reverse complement.
GTTGCGAAGAGTTTCAAATGGTCTATGTAAAGGAGATGATTCAGTTTCATCATAGTTCTACTGCCGCTTTTGATGGCAAATCCGTAGTCCGTAGAATTCAATCTATGAGATAAGGGATTCCGGGCCATGCAGAACCACAGAGGGCTCAGCGAATCTCGTTGGAAAATTGCGCGTCTTATTGGAATAGGTCCTGTTGTAATGGAGCCATCTGCTGCTTTCATTTGATGACTAGTACGCCAGGTTGACATGGCGTTTTTCAGGAACTTAACAATAATAGGATCCACCTTGTAAATGTTCAAGATAGTCAATTCGTGAGGTATGGAATCGAATGCTTTCTTGTAGTCTATGTACGCAGCGTAAAGATTCCTTCGCTTGGAGAACCCTTGATTGCAGATAACTGAATCAATTATAAGCTGTTCTTTGCACTCTCGGCTCTCTTTGGTGCATCCTTTCTGTTGCATTGCGATGAGGTTATTCCCTTCGCAATGGTTGTGAGTTCGGTTTGAAATGCACGATGTGATTAATTTGTACATCGTTGGAAGACATGTGATTGGTCGGTATTTGGATGGGTCTTCTGTATCTTCTGTTCGGTCCAGAATTGTTCAATGGCTTCCTTTGGTGGTAACTTTCCATTTTCTCTATCAGACGATGTAAGTGACCGGTAGAAAGTTTCTTCCAACTTTTCGAATTATTGTCTATTTTCCGGCTATAGGTAATTGCTTTTATATCTCCTCAGGCGTTCTGCATACAGACTTAACTTTTGCTTCAGAGTGTCGAAGCAGTGGCGAGCTATAGCATTTTCCGTCCCTCGTTCTGTGTGTGTTCTGTTCCTATCCATGATTTCTTTGGCAGCTTTCACAACCTTTCTTCCGCGATTCCCGTTCAAGTACTCCGTCAGTCGTCCAGTGTCTCCTCTTAGTCTCTCTGTTTTGTGTTGAAGACATTTGTGCAATCTTGGACCATCGTTGTTCGTTCGGCGAATTTTTGTCCCTCTGGTTTTTGCCGTCGTTGGCGCAGCACAGTAAAAAACTAGATGAAGATATTCCAATGAACCTCCATTCTGTAGGTAGGTACTCAGGTAAAACGTCCTTATTCAAGATGTCGATTATGAGTGACAGTTTCTTAAATGTATTGAGTCGGGGAGGTGCTATTTGATGAAGAGGATCTGTTCCTTCCAGTTCGGCAAAGTATCTCCTCATCTTAGAGTCAACTTGTCGGTGGAGCTCTTCCCTATTGTCCTGGTGTTCCGGCTCACTTGGGTTGCAAGATGGACTTTCAGCGTCAATTTCTTCTGGCTGTTGTTGCTCAGGCATGTGAATTTCATCAGAGGTGTTGGTGTTGCTCTCTATTCCCAGGTGACCAGTAACATATCTGTTATGTTTTCTCGGGAGATCGAATGGGGAACTTTGTTATGTGTTATTTTTCTGTAACCATTACGTGTCCGATACGATATTTGGGATGTATCTGTGCTGTATTTAAATTATATCCACATTTTGTAAATGTCATGTACCTGCTCCAAGATATCCACGTAACATATTTATAACATTGTTCTTTATTTGCCATGTATCATTTTGAGATCATCGACAGAGCATGACACCATAAGCGTTTTAACTACCTTCGAGGGCGCTGTAAAACGTAAACAAATATGGAGCATTGTGAGAAATGCTATTGATACTGCTGTCGTTTCGATATTTATTTATTATCATTTAGACGTTTTGTCAGTTGAATAGTGGATTACTGAAAGTGAAGTGCAGATATTGAACGTTTGATAAGTTATTTGTGTCATAGTGATTTTCCAGTGAAATGGTGAATTACTGAAAAGAAAGTGCTATGGATATCGAACTGTAGGTCAATAAATCATTTCTCTTATTTTCATAGCAGTCCTATAAAACATAATAGGCTATGGTTTTATTATATCCAACATATAAAAACTATATTTGAATAAATAATGTCCTGTATGATGTAAATTTCGATATAGGTTATTTTCTCACGTGTTGCATGTACCTCATATGTAAAAATAAATTAATAAATCATATACCTATGTTGAAAATTTTCTCTTCAGAAAGATATGAAATATGCATATAGTATTCTTATCATTTTCATAACGCATAACATGGACAAAATTCTTCTAAAAACTTTTTGACCTAAGCCAAATGATTAATAACTGTTGATTATCCTTTTTATGGAATGCAGGAAAGTGCAAAGACCAGAAAGACATGTCCTAATCTTTCTTGGAGAACAATAATCATGAACCCAGCAGTTTGCATGATGTAATTTATTCTTTCTAGTTCTATTAACGTGTGCACTAATTTTGTAATCTGAAATACCTCACCGAACTGATGTGAGATGTTTTTGAATTTTATTTTCAAAAATGATTGATAAACACACACTATTTGAAAAATCAAAATTCGAGTTCATTATTATTGCAATAGTTTATATTAATTTCCATAATTTTTCATCTTTTTGTTGAAAGCGTTTTTAATAACAAATGAAACATAATAAACATAACACATGAAGGTAATATATATATAGATCTCCCATGAAACAAATATTTGCATGATCCATGTTTGAACTATTTATGCTCCTTTCAGAAAGGAGATGTGTTCCTTGTTTGAGGCGAACATAGGAGCATAGCTGCTACATAAGCGTTCTGTATTTCTACTCTTTTTTTTTTCTTCGTTTGCAACAGCCGAGAATTCTCTGGAGAATTCTCTACAAAATTCTCGCAAGAAAAGGGCGGAGCCTATTTAGTACGCAACTGAACAGAGAATTCTACCGAAAGTGCGTATGTAACGGTACATAATTCACGGCGCATGAAATCTCGAGTAAATTTTCTAGAGAATTCTCGGCTGTTGCAAACGGGCGTCAAATAATTTCCTATCTGAAGGATACCTTATTTCGGTGCTTTCAGATGAAATTATTTGACGAATAACAATTCTATGCAAACACGGTATACTACTTTTTACTGGTTAATGTAAAATAATACACCGCATTGTAGAAATTGTCATAATTCCAACTATAAACCAAATATTTCGTGAAAATCACACAAAGAATAACCATACATCCAGAATCTAAAAAATTTAACCAATATTGACGTACCGACATTCGATCTATGACAAATAAAATCTTATTAACGAGTATGGAGAGTAGAGAGAAGGAGAACGATCGCTGCTTTGAGACCACAGATTTTTTGTCCCCTAAAATATGTACCAATAGTAGTAGTTCATGTTTTTGCCAACAGTCGCGCTGGCCATCACGAGAGTGCGAAATTTTGTTTACACAAATCAAATTGTAGTTGGCTCGTTGGCTGAGTGAACTGTTTCCCTGGTGACAGATGATAAGAATATTATTATTGTCGATTTTTGATAAGAGAACAACATATGACCATGGTGAAATGTGGAAGCGTGCGCTAGTATAAGAGTGTTTTGGCATCGGAAAGAAAAGGAGAAGAGATAAAATTTCCGAGAGCATTTTTGAGAGAAAATTGGAAAAAACCTTATCTCAAGAATCAACTCCCAATCAATTTGTGTGTCAAGAGCACTTTTGCGATGAAGATATCAAAAAGATGATGGATTCATTATAAACGAAATCGAAATTGTCATCCCTCGTGAGAAGTTGACTCTTCTGAATAAGAATATTTAACCAATAAAACTACATGGTTCAGAAGTAAATATTCTTGAAGAATTTTGTTGGCATAACATAATATATGGTTTATATCGGTTCTCAGCTGAGTATTGGCAAAAGAATCTACTCTAATACCTAAGTGATAAATCTGAGACTGCTACCTTTTGTTGTCTTGATGTGTACTGCTCCTCACTACGGATTTATATAATTTTGAAGATTAGTAAACCAACTAACATAGCTGCTTTCAATAAACAATGATAAACAAAAGTAGGTACAATTTTTTTGATCAGTGATTTCTTTTGAATTTCATTGATTTCGACTTGCATTTTATTGCATATAATTCAGAGAACTCATATTCAATATAGATTTGAAGAAAGGTATTTGAAAAATCATCAGAAAAACCACGATGACACATAACCTTAAATAAAATGAAGGCTGTTCATTTCAAATTGACGCTTGAATCCCCACTCCTTATCGATACCCGCTGTAATCGCAGCGACACCTATTTTCCCCGTTTTTGGAGACACATTTTTAGTACGGCGATCGTTCTCCTTCTCTCTACTCTCCATATTAACGAGTTTCAATGACAGATTTATTCGATGAATAACACTATCTGAAAGTAAGAAGACTGCATTTTTACTTATCCTAAGAATAAGACTTATCTATCGAATAAATTTAGTTATTCGCACGTGAAAGTACCGGGCCTTAGTGTGCTTCATAACTGCTATGAGATATGGTCACCTGGGTTGCTGGCGGACGCTGAAGTTCTTGTTTAATTCCGTCGATTCGGGCCATTGGTACTATATAGTTCATTTCTTACAATTACGTGGTACTGGTCTTCCTCCCGTTGTTCAGTGACATTGAGATTTGGGTTCAGAATTCCTCATGGAGCTTTTTTCTATAAAAACCAATTATCGGGAATTTGGACTTTTATTGTGGTTGTTAAATTACTTTAAATCTTCGCCGACGTTTCGGACACAAAACTTGTTCCTTTATCAAGGCTAAAATGTAACAAAGTATAAATTGCAGAGTTCACCCGGAAGAGCACGAAACAGGTACCCACCTCGAATTTTCATTAATTTAACACATGACCTTTTGGAAGAATAATCATTAATTTTTTTTTTTAATTTGGTAACGCATTTGGTGCGATTTTTCTCTTTCTTTCAGAAGTACGTGAACATGTGAACGGACAACAAAGTTTTAGGTTGGAGCATAGAATAATGTTTTTTTGTTTTTTCTTTTCTCAAGGTTTGTGATCCGGCTAGGCATCCGAATCCTGCCCTCCCAAGCGCCATCTGCATCAACATGAATATTGAAAATATATTACAGCACTACAACCCTCCAAAGATTAAAAAATATTAGTTTTAAACAATTTCATTTTGATGAGAAATATAGTCAAAAATACCATCCACCAACCATTACTCTAAGTTCTACCATTATTATTCATTAAACTATCATAAATTTTGCTGAGGTGTTGAGTATCCTCTCTGAAGTTAACTGTATTGTGTACTCTGATGTGAATCATTTGACTAATTAACCTTCTGTTGTAATGTTGTTCTACGTCAAATATTGTAACCCCGTCAAAGTCAAATCTGTGTCCTTCTGTGTGAGTGTGTGCCGTCAGTGCCGTCTTTTGTGTATTGTCAAATCTCTTTGAGTCAATAGTATGTTGTCTGATTCGTTCTTGTAGAAGTTGTTTTGTTTGACCTATGTAGCATTTTTGGCAATTAGAGCATTCAATCTTATAGACCAGTTCTGATTGTTTCAAAGGAGGTGTTTTGTCCTTTAATTTGGTGTAAAACAATCTTTTATTATCCATTTTGTTATAGAACGCAACAGTACAATTGTGTTCTCTAAAAATTTTATTAATTTTATATGACAAAATTGGGTAGAATACTAACTTGGAAAATTTTTTCAATGTGGTCTGTGATGATGATGTTTGTTGGTGTGGTGTGTCTGTATTGTCCTGAGTGTCAGCATTTGTTGTCACATTTGGTCTTCTTGTTTGTCGATAGTTATTGATACATGAGCCGGTCAGAGGAAAAGTGGTATAAGTCACAAATTCCAATTTTTGAGTTATACCGATATTTGGGTACCAAAGGTTGCATATTATTCTTCTTATGAGTGGTATGAGTCAAATCGTCGTTTTGACCGAGTTATGTTGTTCCTCTTAACAAAATTTTCCATACCTATCAATGCCTTTGCTACCCAAATATCGATATAACTCAAAAATCGGAATTTGTGACTTATACCACTTTTCCTCTGACCGGCTCACATGTTTTTGCATAATGTATTGGATAGTTATTACTTGTCAGTATTTTTGTGACCTTTTGGAGATTTACAAAATGATATTCTTCATTACTTAACACCACTGCTCTGTTTATTAAATTCATTGCAATGTTTTTCTTTTGTGAGGCACTGTGGTTGGAAAAGTAGTTAATACATCTATTTGAATTTTTGGGTTTTATGTACCAGTTAGTTTTGAGTTCATTTTTATCTCTGATTATTACTATGTCCAAGAAGGTTATGCTAAAATTTGATTCCTTTTCTAAGGTAAATACAATGTTTCTGTGAAATGAGTTAAATACGTCGAGAGTTTCTTCAATTTTGTTTTTGGGAACCAAGAATAAGGTATCGTCAACATATAATTTCAACAGTGGAATTGTAAAATCCAATCTTGAGACCGCAAAATCAAACAAAGCATGCATTATCAAATTTGCGAAAGTGGTACTTTCTGGAGAACCCATTGCTGTACCTTCAATTTGTTTGTAATGAACATTGTTCAAAGAAAAACAACCACCGTCAAAGCATAAGTTAACCAAGGTCAAAAAATCACTCTTACTTAAATTAGTGAAGTTTTTTATGTAATGCCACTGTGATGCTATGGTTATGCTAACAAGTTGTCTTGGTATATTTGTAAATAATGATACTACATCTAACGAAATCAACTCATAATCTTCTGGTACTTCTACCAATTTAAGTTCTTCTACTAATGTATAAGAGTTCTTCACATTAAATCTTGATGTTGACAATACATCATTGCTCAATATACCATGCAGAAATTTTCCAATTTTATAGCTAGGAGACTTAATGCTACTTACTACCGGTCTTAAGTTAATATTTTGTTTGTGTGTTTTTCTTAAGAAATAAATTTTTGGTGCCACACTATTGTGAGTAATTAATGATTTATATTCTATTTCAGATATACTAGAGTTTGATTTTAAATATTTTAAGAAATTGTTAATTTTATCTTGTGTTTTTTTAGTAGGATCTGATTTTAGTTCTGTCTTATGAAGTTGTTGATAACTCCTACACATCTGTTCCTTATTGAATTTCTTTCTTCTTCATTATTGGTGACCGTTTGTGCGAAGTCTTCAATATCCTTGATCAATTCCAGCCTCGGCAAGTGTTGTGGTACGATTCCATGCTTTGGACCAAGTCCCAAGACAATCTTCGCTTCTTCAGGGACACTAACATCAGTATAGTTTTTTACGTGTTGGTCTGCATTAGTAACTTTGAAAGGTTGTGTTTGGTTTTCTACTAGTTTTTCAAATTTTCTTATGTTAGCCCTCTTGATCCTCTCAAATGTGTTCAAGAAATATTTTTCGCTCATATTTTCAATGGTGTTTAAAATTTTGGGGCAAACTTTTTCTCTAAGTTGTTCATTGATGTTCTTTATTTTCTCTATAACTGCTCGTTTTTTTCAAACTGATATTTTAATCTCTATATTTAGTATGGACTTTCGAAATTTTTTCATGCATCTGTCAACCAAATGAGCATAGGGGTGTTCTTCGAATTGAAATGCTCGAATAACTGTGATCTGTAGAAATTATATTTGAAGATTTATGTAACATCATTGTATTTGTATTGTTGCCCAATTGATTTTTTTATGTGTGTTATATTGATTTGTGGATTGTTTGTCAAATCCTTTTTAGTTTCTACATTACAATGTTTTAATCATGTTGATGCAGTTGGCGCTTGGGAGGGCAGGATTCGGATGCCTACCCGGATCACAAACCTTGAGAAAAGAAAAAGCAAAAAAACATTATTCTATGCTGCAACCTAAAACTTTGTTGTCCGTTCACATGTTCACGTACTTCCGAAAGAAAGAGAAAAATCTCACCAAATGCGTTACAAAGTTTTAAAATTAATGATTATTCTTCCAAAAGCTCATATGTTAAATTAATGAAAATTCGAGGTGGGTACCTGTTTCGTGCTCTTCCGGGTGAACTCTGCAATTTATACTTTGTTACATTTTAGCCTTGATAAAGGAACAAGTTTTGTGTCCGAAACGTCGGCGAAGATTTAAAGTAATTTAACAACCACAATAAAAGTCCAAATTCCCGATAATTGGTTTTTATTATTGACAACATGGACGAAACTCCTGATACAGCTTTTTTCTATAGTTGTTCGTCTTCTGGTCTAGTCCCGTGATGGAGTAATATATGCGCACAATAGTTTCATTCATGGACGTTGTCCACTTCATGCGCTTTTTAACTAACCCCGCTTGGGTGAGCACTGGCTGAATATCCTGCGAAGCACCTTCAGCGGTTCGAGTCGGCAATTGAATTGGACTCGGTGGTTGCTGTTGTTGCTTATTATTATTATTATTATTATTATTATACGAACTACAGAGTTGAGTATAAAATTATAAAACTCTTGAAACAAAAATCCAAAAAAAAATATAAGCAATATTCATCCAATGGTAAAGGCAAAAAAACATAAATTCCGAACATGTTATAAAATATTCAAACATCCCTTGTCCTCCAGATGTCGAACCTATTCTTGAAGACTTCAACAGTCGGAGCTCCAACGACATGAGATGTAAGCTGATTCCAACAAGAGAACACTCGATTGCTCAGAAAATGCTGTCGGGCTCTTGTACGGAATCTTTCTCGCGCTAGATTCATTTCATGTCCTCTGAGATGGTTGGTGTTCAACTCGAAAAGATGCGATAGATCACAGCCGAAAAACGAATCTGCGGTCTGCGAATGTATCGAGACACATGATATTCAGGCGATCTTGGTAGGAAGGTCTTTGCACTCCGTAGGGCAACCGTGTGACACGACGTTGCAGAGCCTCGAGCATTTGTGCATCTCGCCGAAGCCATGGATGCCAGACAGGACCAGCAAACTCCAATATTGGGCGAATGTAGATCTTGTAAAGTGCTGCGACGGTATCTGGATGTCAACCTTTAAAACACTGCTGGATAATATAAAGGCGTTGTTTTGCTTTATTACAAATATGTAAAATATGGGGACTCCAAGACAGGTCACTGTTCATAACAACATCCAAATCGACTTGGCCCAGACATCCATCCAATACATAACCATCAATATAGTTGGGTCTTCTCGGATTATTGTTTCCCAGAAATCAATTGCATCACTTAAGGATTTGATAGTGGGTGAAGTCCATCGAATAATTGATGCAAAATTACTGAAGACTAGATTCGGGGAATCTATTCTCTTGGAGTTGGAAAAAAAGTGCATATTACTACCGAAACAAGCAAACGACCATCTAAAGCAATTCATTAAGGAATTCAGTGGAGTTGAAGGAAATACCAAATTCGTTTATTGAAAAATTTAATGAAAAATACTCATCACGGACAAAAATTCAGCATTCAATCAGCCATTTGCCATTTGAAACGATACAAAATTCAACTCCAATCCTTTGAAGCGCATAGAGGTGAGGGTATACGAACTGTAAGGAGTAATCGGGTGAAATGGGAGGATGTTCAATCAGCATTTGAATCAAGAATAAGAACTGGGGTTATAATTAATTTGGAGCAAACGATCGTTGAAGAATTTTTCGATGATGCATTTCAACTTTTCAAATATAGAATTAAAAATACAATAAGCAGTATTGGAATTGTTAAAGTGAATTTAGTATTTTGCGGACAGTTCAGTAAAAAACGTGGTGGTGATGAGCTACTCGATTTCAAATATTTCCCTTCACAAAATGGAACAATTCATGGGGGAACAGATTTAAACGATTGGTTTGAAAGGAATGCTTTAAACAGAATTAAACAAAAACTTGAAGAATTTCAAGAGAAAGAGAGTGGTTCTGCTCTTCAATCAATTGTTTCATTAGTAGTCAATATAAATAAGGTGGAAATGGGTAATGGAGGTAGTTCATTCATCAAGCTTCCTGAAAAAATTGCTCTCAAAAAAGCATGCATTAATATCAAAAACAATAACGATCAATGTTGTTTTTTATGGAGTATTACTGCATGTTTACATCCAGCATCTTCCTACATAGATAGAATGTCATCAAATCCCCATCCAAGCACTATTTTAAGCTGTGATGATATAGATTTTCCTATCAAACTTAAAGATATAGAGAGGTTTGAAATGTTGAATAATGTTTCAGTGAATGTTTTCCCACTACAAATGATTAAAAATGATGATTTCATTGTACATAGTTACATCTCGTATCTGCAAGTCCAAAATTCTACAAAGACATGCGAATTTACTTCTAATTCAGAATATATACCTATATATAACCATATTGATGATGGGAAAAATGCTCCTTTTGATGACAAAATAGAATATCATTATGTGTATATTAAGAAGTTGTCGAGGTTATAGCGGCTACACACTGCCCAACTCGGTCGGGCCGACAAACCGACTTGGTTGGGTTGGATGTGAAATCGGTCCGTGTGTAGCTATGACCGCCGACAGAGGATTTGTCGGGTCTTGTCGTACGGCCATCCAACCGCACGACCGACCGACCAAGTTGGATCGTGTGGAGCGCTGTCGGGTGGAAACGAACTCATTCTGTATTCAGATGTCGACTGGAGAGGAGGATAGGTATTCGCTGCTGCAAAAATTGACGTCATCATTGATCCGAGCGATGTATACTCCAGCGATCGTGAAATTCAACTGACCAAGTTGGACGGCGGTCGTGCCGTCTGTACGTAACGCCCAATCTGGTCGTCCCAACAGTTGTCCCGACCGAGTTGGGCAGTGTGTAGCCGCTTTTAGTGTCGAAACAACTCAGTAAGTCTGAAATAAAAAAGTTCATATGCGATCAACGTCTTAATTATTTCATTACAGAAAAAAACTAGGGAAACATATCGAATTGTGCTCGAATCATGAACCATGTCACATACAGTTTCCAGAGAAGTCTCATGTTAGTTTTACAAATTACAGATACAAACAGAGAAGTCCTTTTGTGATGTATTGTGACTTTGAGTCATAATTGAAACCAATCAATGATATATATTTGAGTTGTTTAAAGTATCAAGAACACAAACCTATCAGCGCAGGTTTTTATTTGAAAAGTTCTTATGAGAAAGACATTTTACCATCATATTTTGAGAGCTATACTGGATTGATTGCATGGAATGGTTCTCGAATAAATTGTGTAAGATTGCAGATAGGTTATGCAAAATAATTAATCAGGTAAAAAACCCATAAACTCAATTGGTTCACATAGTCGAGTTATATGCCATGTGAGAAAACATTCAAAGCGGATGATAAAATACTCATGGACCATGATCATTTTACTAGAGTGTGCCGCGGGTGGGCTCACAATAGTTGTAATCTCAATTTCAAAAAGTCCAGTAGTTTTCCATAATCTAGGTGGATATGACGCATATTTTCTTATAAAGGAGATTGCAAAACAGGGTCGCGTTTCTCTTTTTCCATTGCATAAAGAAAAATATATTAGTTTTACGAAATATGATGAAAATACTCAAATACGATCAGGTTCATTGATAGTTTACGTTTTTTCAACAGTTCACTAGAGAATTCAGCTTCATATCTTTCATTGAATCAGTTTATCGAATTGAAAAAACAATTTTTCAAACTTTTGACTAAGGTGTGTTTCCCTATGACTACATCAGTAGTGTTCATAAATGAAAGGATACATGTCTACCATCCATTCTACAACAAATTGAATTATGAAGAGATAAGTGATGAACTAATATGGTTCTTATTCAATTGTCAATAATTGAAAGCTTATATGATATTATATCTTAAAATTGATATTATGCTTTTAGCGGATGTGTTCGAACAATTCCGCAATATCTGTATAGAATACCTAGTATGAATTAGATCCTGTTCATTTTTACACCATTCCACGTTATACCTTTCAATGCATGCCTAAAGTAACAAATATCAATTTAGAAATCATTAAAGATATCAACATATTGCTATTCATAGAAAACGGTATAGCAGATGGAATAAGTCAGTGTTCAAACAGATACTCTACGGCTAATAACAAATATATGGGGTCAAAATTCGATGTCAATGAACCTGAGAAGTATTTCCTGTACTTGGATGTAAATAACTTATATGGTTGGGCTATGAGTCATTTTTTGCCATATGGGGGATTCAAGTGGACAGACACAAATATAGATGTTACACAAATACCTGATGATGCTCCCGAGGGAAATATTTTAGAGGAAGATTTGGAATATCCCGCCGAAATACACGACAAGCATAAAGGCTTGCCATTCTGTGCGAAATTACGTATCCCACCTGGATCGAAGTTGCCTAAATTATTAACTACCCTTTATCATAAAAAAAAATTATATCGTGCATTATAAGACGTTGAAACAAGCCTTGAGTCATGGACTTGTTTTGAAAAAAGTCCATAGAGTTCTGTTGGCGAAAATGATAGCTCTTAAGGTGTTGAGATAAAATGGACTGTATTAAAAAAAAAGCGGCGGTATCAGAAACCTCACCTGGATGTTGTAGCTCCAATTTTGCCAGTGCCAACGGTCGATTGAGCTCTTCTTCAAGTCAGCAATACAGCACTGTTGAATTCTTAGTGTGCACAGCAACACAGCACTTTCACTATAGTCACAGTGAAATAAGTAGTTTTGGAAAATAGCGAAGAAATACCAAAAAACGTAGCGATAAGCGGTTAAGCAGCAGTATGTCGATTGTAGCGAATGTCATTCATTACTGACTAATTGTCTTTTTGATGAGGGGGGAGTAACGAATTAGATTCCTGATACCACATGGAATAACGCGTATTTTGAAATCCAAGTCTTTTCCCCAACATCCTGCCCCGGGAAAATGAAGAATGAATTTTAAACATACGTATTGGATAATTATTTAAACTTGAGTGAGAGAAAAAAAAAACAATATGATCGTTGATCGCAGATGCGTAGAGAGCGAATCATTTTATACAAAAAAAAAAACGAAATAATTCACGCAGAAATAACTTATAAATAAAATACCAAATTTGAGTCAACTATTTTTTTTATTAGGATTGCTCACTGGGAAGTGAGCAAAGTTTCACAAGTAGGCGTTTTAGTAAACCTATAGAGGTTTTAATGGTGGTGACGCGAGCAACCTTATCGTCACCAGGGTGTAAATCAAGGATTCTACCTAAATTCCATTTGCCCGGCGGAACATTATTATCTTTTATCAACACCACCGTGCCAATTTTAGGAGGTGATAGTGGATCCAGCCACTTGGTACGCTGCTGCAGCGTAAGTAAATACTCTTGGCGCCAACGACGCCAAAAATCATGATGAATGCGTTGTAGAAGTTGCCATCTAGATAAACGGTTCAAGGGTAAATCAGAAAACTCTGGAGTGGGAACTGCAGATGGCGGTTCCATCATGAGAAAGTGTCCAGGCGTCAAAATATCAACACTTTCAATGTCTGAGGTCAGTGGTGTCAGTGGACGCGAATTCAAACTGGATTCGACCAACGTCAAAATGGTGTTGAACTCTTCGTACGAAAGAATTTGGTCACCAATTACCTTCGATAGATGGAGTTTCACGGATTTGATACCAGCTTCAGCTAGTCCGTTGAAATGGGGACCAGAGGGTTGTGAAAACTTAAAATTTATAGATTCTTGTTGAGCTGCAGTTTGCATCAGCTTTAATTGTTTACTTGCTCCAACGAAGTTTGTGGCGTTATCACAAAAAATTGTTTGAATTCTTCCTCTTCTTGCAATGAAACGCTGCAAGGCAGAAAGAAACGTTTCAGATGATAAATCGCTTGCTAACTCTAAATGCACAGCTTTCGTAACAAGGCATACAAAAACACATATGTAAGCTTTGCAAGCTTTGATACCACGATGACGGGTCAAAGTTATGTAATAAGGACCTCCGAAGTCAACAGCAGAATTAAGAAAGGCTTTAGCTTGCGTAACTCGACTTTTCGGTAGTGAAGCCATAGGGGGTTGATACGGTTTAGGAGCTATTTTCCAGCAACGAAAGCATTTTGAAATTACTGAATTAATGGCGCGTTTGCTAGCTAGACTCCAGAATTTTTGAGAAATTAAGTATTGGGTGGTGCGGCACCCCGCATGCAAATAGGTTTTATGGTAATGATCTAAGATCAAAGAGGTTAAGCGGCTCTGTCGTGGCAAGAGCATCGGAAACTTCGCATCATGTGGCAGGTGAGCGTGTTTGATGCGTCCTCCTACTCGTAAAACACCCTCGGAATCAATGAATGCGTGCAACTTTCGAAGAGGAAACGAAAACCTTCTGCTTTCATATTCCTGCGCAAAATATTTATGTTGGGTGAACTTGACAATCAACAAAAGAGCGGAGTACATCTCACTGGAAGACAGACGATCAGTAAATTTGTTGGACCGATTCCGTACATTATTTATAAATCGCAGAACATACGCTGCAACACGTAACAAGGTATTGAATGACGAGAATCTGTCCAGTAAACTGTCAACCAAATTTTCATCATTGGGGACAGAACTAATTTACGTTGCTCCTCCGTAGGATATGAAAAGGAAGAGGTTGGAATGAAACTTGATATCTCACGTTCTTGCAACAGTGGTGGACCGGTGAACCACCAACTTACCGAGAGAAGATGAGAAGGTAGTACGCCTCGAGAAGCGATGTCTGCGGGATTATTTTCTGTATTAATATAATACCATGAATTTTGAGGTAAATTAGTTTGTATGAAAGAGACACGATTGGACACGAACGGTTTCCAACGAGTAGATTCGCCGTTCAGCCAGTGAAGTACGATTTGCGAATCTGACCAAGAGACCACTCGCTTTACATGTATGGTCGATTCCAAAATTTTGACAGTATATTTCATCAATTTGCTGAGTAAGACTGCAGCGCACAGTTCGAGGCGAGGAATAGTTATCCTCTTCAAAGGCGCAAGTTTGGATTTTGCACATAATAAATTTGTAGAAATCGAAAAATTATTCAGCGCTCTTAAATAAATGACACATGCGTATCCCCTCTCACTGGCGTCACAGAACCCATGGATCTCGTAACTGGAGACCTCAGGTGGAATAATAAGGCGTGGAATTTTCAACTCCGAGAGTAACGGTAGTTCTGACGTATATTGTTGCCAGACACGGGTAATGTCAGGAGGCGGCGTTTCATCCCAATCAGTTTTCGATATCCAAAGTTGTTGGATTAAGTTTTTAGCGAGAAAAATCGTAGGTGCAACAAATCCGAGGGGACCATACACTTTTGCTAATTCAGAGAGCATAATCCTTTTCGTACATAATGAATTATCAATTGCTTTACAGAAAAAACTAAAGTAATCATTGCTGGGATTCCAATTCAGTCCTAAAACTTTTAATGAGAACGGTTGTGACCCATTGTCAAATGATAGTGGGTCAACAGATACATGCGATGCTGGCAAATCACTCAGAAGTGATGGCTCATTACTGCAAAACTTACGCAGTTGAAAACCAGCCTTCTCTAACAAGGAAATTAAATCATCGCGGAGTGTGCGAGCATCTTCAATGTATATTCTAAAAATAAAATCGTCGATATAGGAATTATTTGAAATAATTTCGGCTGCATGTGGATGATTTGATTTTTCATCTTCGGCGAGTTTACGCAGGACGCGAAGCGCTAAGTATGGGCTCGATCGTAGTCCATAAGTGACGATTTTCAAGCGAAAGTCTTAAACTCGTCTTGAACTTTATCGTTCGGTGAAAAGCGAAAAAGAATTCTTTGAAAATCACAATGACTAGAGTCCACCCAAATCATCCGATACATTTGGCGTATATCACAGCATATAACAAATGGAAAAAGGCGAAAATTAGTTATGATTTTGGAAATATCGGGTTGCAATTTTGGGCCTGTCATTAAATGATCGTTAAGGGTTTTTTGAGAGTTAAATTTATATGATCCGTTGAAAACAACTCGTAATTTGGTTGAGATGCTTTCAGGTTTTAGTACGCAATGATGAACTAAATAATAAGAATTCGACTGTATTTCATCGGAAGGTATAACTTCCATATGATTTGATTTAAGGTAATCCATCATAAATTCTTTGTACTGTGTATCCAACTGAGGATTCTTAATAGACGGCGTTCAAGTGAGTAAAATCGAGATAAGGCGAACTCACGCATACTCATGAACTGTGGCGTTGAATTATCAACAAAAGGTAGGGAGACGACAAATTTTCCATCATCGGCGCGAGATACCGTTTCAAGAAAATGTTTTTCACAATCAACTTCTTCCTGACTGAAATGTTCGACCTGGGGGACAGTTTCCGCTTCCCAAAATTTTTGTATGTCACAGTCGAGCACATTTTCGCTTGAGTTTATGAAAAACGAAGAAACAGGATGCGGAAAACTGTTATTGGTTTTACCAAGTAAAATATACCCGAATACAGTATTTATAGCCACGGGTTGATTATCGTTACCGGTGATGCAATCATATAAAATAATTCGAGAAAAAATCTCTGCTCCCAGAAGCAAATCTATGATAATGTGACGTTTTCTTCGCTTGATTAAAACGTCCAACTTATTAAAATTATTTATTTACACTTGATACACTTATAACTCACAAACTAACTATTACACTACTATTTATTTCCACTCTTGTTTATTTCCACTAGTCGCTTGCACTGTCTCTGTACTTGTACTTGTACTTGTACTTCACTTGCTTACCTGCTCCTCCGCTGGGCTTATATAGGCGCCGGAAACATTCAGGTACCTTCGCGAACCTTTCGCGATTCTTCTAGAAGGAAGCGACCGCCCTGGTTCTCGAAAGGTCCGACCGCAAGGGCCGGACTGGTTACACTGTCCCCTCCTTAGGCCTGTTCTGTCCCAGAACAGATTTAGTGAATTTCTCCGAGGACCGTGGCGAAACTTGCAGTCATCACCATTCCTACAGTAGCCATTCTGATGGAAGTAGCACTCCACAGTTTTTCCAGGCTCCCTGGCCTGCTTTGGGTTGAAACTGCACACCAGGATCCGTATACCAGTCCCCTGAAATACCACCTCCAGCATGCTTCGCACAACTCGCCAATTCAGCTGGTCCAATGCACAACCGAGCTTGGGAACAGCTAATTTCCTAACTCCAAAGCGTTGAAGGTCTTCTTTCAAGCTATGCAGTGCCGTCCATAGATTCTGATAGGTTGGCTTCTGATAGGAATGTCGCTTGGTGACTAGGTAATAAATGAACCGACCTTCAGCCTTCAATTTCAAAGCTTTTCCGATTCTTGGCTGCTGTCGCAATAGTTGTTCCTGGCGCCCAAATTTATTTCTGAATACTCTGGCTATTCCTTTGCTCATACGAAGGTCCTCCGCTACGCAATGAGCGAGAGAGTATTCCTCAGACACGGTAAAGAGATCTTGATGTACTTCCTGTGTAGCGCCGAACCGTGCAACGCGTGTCTCACCATAACGATCCATAAACTTCTGGTAATCGCTGCTACCTTGCATCGGGGCTTCCACAAGACGTACCTCTTCTTTGTCCTGCGCGTACGGGGCTAATCGGTTGAAATGGACAACCTTTGGTTTTCCTCTGGGGAGCTTCCTTATTCGGTAAACTACATCATTTATCCTCTTGATTATTTCATACGGTCCCTCCCACTGTCTCTGCAGCTTTGGTGAAAAACCTTTCCTCCTTTGTGGATTATGTAGCCACACCAGATCTCCAGTGGTGAATCCACCTTCAATAGCCTTGATGTCGTATCGCATTTTCATTCGGTCACTTGCTTGCTGCATTTGATTGCGTACCTTGTCATGAATGTAATCCAGCTTGTTCCTTAATGTACTAACGTAGTCCTCCCCAGCTACGTCTTCTCCAGGCTTACATCCAAACTCTAAGTCGCAAGGCAGCCTTATTTCTCGGCCGAACATTATACTGGATGGGGTTTCCTTGGTTGATTCTTGAACCGAAGATCTGTATGCCATGGTGAATAGATGTAAATATTCATCCCAATCCCGCTGGTGATCAGAAACTACTTTGGCTAGATGTTTTCCCATGGTCCGATTCATTCGTTCGACCATACCGTCTGATTGTGGATGAAGAGGGGTAGTCCTTGTTTTGTGAATCCCCAATTTGCTGCATACTTCTTGGAATAGCTTCGATTCAAAATTTCGGCCTTGATCACAATGCAGCTCTAGAGGTATTCCAAATCTGCAGAAGAATTCTCTGACCAATTTATCTGCTACCGTAGTTGCCTCTTGATTAGGAATACCGTAGGCTTCCACCCATTTCGTGAAATAGTCCATCGCTACCAGAATGTACTTGTTTCCATGGTCTGTTTCGGGAAAGGGGCCAGCGATGTCGATAGCTACTCGTTCCATGGGAGATCCGACGTTATATTGCCTCATTGGTGCTTTTCCTTTACCATAAGGTCCGTTAGCAGCAGCACAAACCTTGCATCTTCTACACCAATCTTTAATGTCCCTCTTACAATTTGGCCAATAGAATCGCTGCCTGACTTTTTCCAATGTCTTGGTTATCCCGAAATGTCCACCTGAAGTTCCGTTATGTAGTCTGGTCAGAATGTCTGTCACACGGCTCTTCGGCACAATCAACTGAAGTCTCTGCTCAGTTCCATCTTCATTTTCCCAACAACGTTTCAGAAGACCTCCCTCAATCTTCAGCGTTTCCCATTGTGCCCAATACGACTTTATATTCTGGCTCAGTCTGGATACTTCTTCCCAAGTAGGTCGTCTACCGCTCTTCTTCCAACACAGGATTACTTTCAAGTCGTTATCTTCCTCTTGTGCTCTTTGAATTTCTTCAGGTAGCCAGTCGTCTTCGATTACGGTGGTTCGCCTTAAATCGATCTTTTCTTCCAGGCGCGAACAATGGCTGGAATTCTGGGGACACTCAATGGTTTTGGTCGAACCATTGTCCACCACAGCGACTCCTTTTATTTTCCCAGCTGTAGCCCTTTCAAATTCTGGAAGATTTTGCTTGAAATGCCTCCTTTTGTTGCAGTTCCAGCACACAGCATCCTTTTTCCTAGCAAGCAATATTCTGCGGACTTTTTCTCTGATAATCTCCTCAACAGATCGATCTGTTTCTTGCTCTTGTCTTACACGAAGGTGTCCCCTATGCGACGCTTGCTTCGCTGCTTCGATTTCCAAAGCCTGGGCTAAGGCATCATCTACGGTTCTAGGGCGTGCTAGTCTCAGGGCTTGTTGTATTTCACAATCCTTTATCCCATCCACGAATGTCTGGATTGATAGCTGTTCCAGGAAGCTATCTGGAGCAGATGGATAAGCCAGCCTGACTAATCTCGCCACATCAGCTTCAAACTCCTGGAGATTTTCCCCTGTTTTCTGCACTCGGTTCTTTATTTGTGCATGGTATACTTGTTGTAGATGAGCATCACCATATCTCATCTGAAGTTTCGATGTAAGAACTTCGTAACAGGCTTGTTGGCTCTCCGGAATCGTTTGCAGAATGTTGAGTGCCTCTCCTCGTAGAGCTATTATTAATGCCGTGGCTTTTTCGTTATCGTTCCAATTGTTTGCCAGCGCAGCAGCTTCAAACTGTTTTTGGTAAGTTGACCAGGGTATTTTTCCATCAAAAGTTGGAGGCTTGATCTTCATTCTACTACCTTCGCCGTCATTTTCCGCTTTCGCTGTGCTGTAGGGTGTTGAAGCCAGAATATCTGTTCTGTTTGACATTCTTTTCAAGGAATCTATCAATTTGGAATGATGTTCAATTATTCCTGCCATTTCCTCCAATTTTCCATTAACGTCGTCATAAACTTTGTCAAACTTTTCGTCAACTCTTTCATAAACTTTGTCAAACTTTTCATGAACACTTTCATAAACTTCGTAAAATTTCTCGTTCACTATATCAAACTTCTCGTCTATTTTTTCAAATTTTTCATTTATGGTTTCCAGTTTCTTATCCAATTTATCTGTAAGTTGACTCACCACATCATTACAATTTTCCTTAATCTGGTCCATTTTCTCATTCAATTTTCGAGAATTTTCTTCCATTTGTTCATTCAACTTACAAGAGTTCTCGTCCATTTTCTCATTCATTTTACAAGAGTTCTCGTCCATTTTCTCATTCAATTTTCGAGAATTTTCTTCCAACTTACAAGAATTCTCGTCCATTTTCTCATTTAATTTTCTCAAAAAGTCCATTACCGCTTGAGTCTCCATCGTGTTCTGCAGTCTTATGGTCACTGGCATGAACTCCAAATATCCAAAATTATTTATTTAATTCGAGCGATGTTGAACCGCACACTTGACACCAATGTGACGTTTTCTTCGCTTGATTAAAACGTCCAACTTATTAAAATTATTTATTTACACTTGATACACTTATAACTCACAAACTAACTATTACACTACTATTTATTTCCACTCTTGTTTATTTCCACTAGTCGCTTGCACTGTCTCTGTACTTGTACTTGTACTTGTACTTCACTTGCCTACCTGCTCCTCCGCTGGGCTTATATAGGCGCCGGAAACATTCAGGTACCTTCGCGAACCTTTCGCGATTCTTCTAGAAGGAAGCGACCGCCCTGGTTCTCGAAAGGTCCGACCGCAAGGGCCGGACTGGTTACAATAATAATATAATAATAATAATTTTATTCAATCCCCTCCGACATTTACATATGTATGGGCACGTCGATAAAGCAAACAAAACAATACAATACAAGTAATAAACATAAAGACAAAAGAAAAATTATCAAACCAATATAGAACAAGTCTTTCTCTTAAACATGAGAATCGGCATCACATAGATATTCATTAACATATTAATATGCCTTACTGACTAATATTTGTCTCAGTCTACTCCTGAACGCAGTGAATCCCAACTCTCTAATAGCTGATGGTAAATGGTTGTATAACCTAATGCTCTGGAAGTGAGGAGAATGCTCATATTTGGATGTTCTGTGAACAGGAATAGACAAAGTCGTTGTATTCCTAGTATTATAATTGTGACTGTCAGAGAGATGTGATACAGTCCTGATTTTTTCTTTAATATATATCAAACATCTATAGATGTACAGTGAAGGCACAGTCATTATCTTTTTTTCACTAAAATAACTTTTACATGAAGTACGAGCGCTCAACCCAAAAATAAGACGTATGATTCTCTTTTGTGCTATTAATATTCTTTGAACAGACAACGAATTACCCCAAAGTAGAATATTGTAATTCCAGTGAGAATGAAACAAACCATAATACACATTAATTAGTGACTCAACAGGAAGAGATCCTTTCAGCCTGCTTAAAGCGTAATAAGCCTTATTCAATCTAGCACTCAAGTAGTCAATATGATCACACCACCTCAGTTGATCATCTACGATCAAGCCAAGAAATTTGATAGATGACTTCGATGTAATAGTTATGTCACCGTATTTTAAAGTAAGGGTATCATTTCTGGCCTTGAGGCAGAAAGTTACTAACTCAGTCTTATTAATATTAACCATAACGGAATTAGCCTCGCACCAATTCATGAAGCTATGAATCAAAGTTAAACATCTCGAAATTAGCTCTTCTCTCGTTGCAGCAGAAATTGCAAAAGATGTATCGTCAGCAAACATAATGATACACTCAGCGATTACATGATCCGGCAAGTCATTAATGAAAAGGAGCAATATGAGAGGTCCCAAGACCGACCCCTGCGGAACTCCCAAAGTTACACTGAATATTTCAGATATATGCTCAAGCAGCCTAACGCAAATCATTCTGTCATCCAGAAAACTTTTTATCCACTGTAGGAAGACACCACGAAACCCTAAGTTGTGCATCTTATCCAGTATGAATTTAAAACTCAAACAGTCAAACGCACGAGAAAGGTCAAAGAACAAACCACAGACCCACAGTCCATCATCAAGACACTTGTAAACATATTCAATGAAAGACACAGAAGCAGTTTGAGTAGAACGACCAGTCCTGAATCCGTGCTGGCTATCCTTTAACAATCTGAACCTGGATAAGAAACCTACTATGCGATCGAAAACTATTCTTTCGATCAATTTGGAAAAAACATTCAACAAAGAAATCGGTCTGTAGTTGGATATAAGATTAGGATCTTCTTTTTTTAATATAGGAATTACTGTTGACAATTTGAGACAGGAAGGGAAGACACCACTGGTAACTGAAAGATTAACAAGGTAGACAAGATGCTCGGTGATCAATGGTGCAAAGGACTTCAACATTCTAGCAGATACCGAACCAACTCCGGCACTATTACCATTCTTCAAACACTTGACAGCATGAATCACCTCATTATCAGTAACCGGGTGGAAAAAAAGGTACTATCATTCATTCTGGCGGTAGTACAACCAATAGACAAGGAAGCACCATAATAATCAGTGAGGCTCTGCATACCTATAGTAGAGAAATAGACTCCAAAAGCTGTCGCAATCTCTGCTTTATCCGTGATAATAGATTCTTCAATAATCAATGGGGATGGACCCCTAGAACGAGCTTTCCTGCCAGTCGTAGCATTGACTATTTTCCACACCGACTTACTCAAGTTCGATGAACGATTCAACAAAGACTGATTATACTCTCGTTTAGTATCTGCTAAGAGTTGCTTGTAATTTCTCTTTTGTGCTCTATAAAGTTCGAGCAATTCATCAGAATTCAGATCTTTACTTAGACAGAACAGATTTTTTAATTCCTGACTTGCTCGACGTATTTGGGGAGTGACCCAAGTGGAAGTTCCAGGCCTGAATTTTTTTATCGGGCAACACTCATCAACAGCGGATAGGATGATATCCATGAAACGATAGAAGCTGTAGTCCACTGAAGAAGTACTATAAAGGCTAGAAAAGTCAGTTCTTGAAATTACATTATTGAGTTCAATCAGTCTTTCATCAGAGCAATCCCTAATGAAATTATTATCAGGTTTCATTTCAGGAATCGGATTCAAGGGCAGGAAGTAAGTAAATAAAACCGACCTATGATCACCCATGTGCGGTTCAAAGACACGACAACTGAAGCTGTCAGAGTCTGCGTTCGTCAGGATATAATCGACTTTAGAAATGGAAGTGCAGTTATTTCTATTGGTGAACACTCTGGTAGGTTCATTACTGGTGATTCGAAGATTGAAGCACGTCATGAGATCATCCAGCAAACGTTTTTTGTAACAAGACAAATTCAAATAGTTAACGTTCATATCGCCACACACAACGACTACCCCAGCTTTGTGAAAACTACGTTCCAGAATGATGGACAGTTCATCCAAAAAGATATTATAGTCTCCATAAGGGGACCTGTAAACGCAAAGTATACATATGTCTACATTATGAAACCTAATACCGACTGCACAGCACTCACAATGAAGTTCGGAGCAAATATCAGAAAATTGAAAACGCCTTGGATTTAGCCCTTCCTTAACAAAAATTAAGGAACCACCATGTATCTTATTCATACGGTTATAGTGAGCAGCAAGCAGGTATCCAGGCAGTGAAACAGATTCAATGCTATCACTATTGCACCAATGTTCCACTACACTCACAATATCCGGAGACTCCTCATTCACCAGGACCTCCAGACTGTTCAGCTTGTTTCCGATTCCCTGGATGTTGACGTATAGGATTCCCAAGGATGCTTCTCGAAGAACAGGCTTCCCTACTTGATGTTGGTTGTCCGGAGATCCCTGGGTACAGTTTCGATGGGGAACCTCTTTTTGTGAAAAAACTGTGAAACACGGACGCCGTCAGGCCATATATCTTTTTTCCATATGTTTTTAAAATTTTCCTGATTTATTGAGACTTTCATGGACGAATAAATTTCTGGATGTCTTGAAGACAATGGCTCGCAAATGACCTCAGGAAATTTATCAACGAGGATTCTCTTCAGATCATCAGCCCTTGTTTGTGGTGCCAGCCTAGTTACATGTAAACACTTACACTTAGGTACAGTCTTGATTTCCGAAAACTCCTTATTTTGTCCTACCACAAATTCAGGCCTTTTTCTATTTTCATTTTCAGGTTTCCCTGTCACTTCATGGCTCGATCTTATCGTCCTTCGCTTTTTCCTCGATGTAACTACGGTAAACTGGGATAAATCATCCTTTATATCCGCATTTACACTATCAAGGGGGTTGTTCATGTTGGATGTATCATTTTCTACAATCTTAGTTTCTTTATTTATTTTGGAAACACCAGGTACCGGAGATGCAGAAACAGATGGATCAATAGTGGAATTCCGAACAGACGGTGGAACCCCGGAGATTCCGTGACCAATATCAGCTGATGCGGTGGTAAGGTTATCACTCGGGTTATCAGCATGTTTAAGATTTCTAATCTCGTCTGTCAGATCCTTTATTTGTTTATTTTGTGATGAAACCAACCTCTTCAGAGAATCAATTTCATCCGTGAAGAACGACGTGATTTCTTTCACAATTTCCGCTTTCATCGACAGAAGGTCCTTAACGGTCAGAAGGTGTCCAGCAGGATGGGATATATTATCATCAAAGTTCGATGTATTCCCGATGGAAATGCACTTATCACATGTCCAATCATTCAAACTTCCCACCTCTCGGATTTTAACGAATTTTTCAATGCACATTTGAACACACTTAATGTGGTAACTATTCTCACAATTTTTACAATGAATTGAATCATCATATCTATTAATTTTGGCAGAACACTGCGAGCAACAAATTCCTCGACCGCTCGACGCCATATCGTGTAGCGTAATGACGCGTATGGCACCGGGACGATGAAATGATGGATCAGCTAGGGGTAAATTACGAATATGATTCCATGAATCAGTACAAACTGGATGTACAGGTAAATTTTCACAAATTCTATCAATTACTATAGCATCAGTATATAAAATCGGATTATTCGACATTACTGGTTTCAATGATAGCGATACTGATCCACTACTCAATTTAGCATTCATGGATCCTAATCCTCTGACTTCAACAGAATTAGGAACTTTATGCAAGTTCAGACGTTTTACTGCCTTTTCCGTGATAAAGCAAGTCATACTACCCGAATCTATTAAACATCTAAGAGATTGATGAGCACCGCGGCCATCACACACATCAACATAAGGGAGATCGGCCACCGAATGCGAAGTTGAACGAAGCTGTGCTTTTTCAATGCTAAATCACGAGTTACGTCACTCGATTCGTAGCTTGTCAATTATATTAGTACTGAAAATGCGAAGTTACGCGAAGCTGAGCATTTTCAGTACTAATATAATTGACAAGCTACGAATCGAGTGACGTAACTCGTGATTTAGCATTGAAAAAGCACAGCTTCGTTCAACTTCGCATTCGCTAATGCTTCAAGTTTTTCACCATCCGCAATATCCCCTATGTCAAATGGTCAAGAATCATTTCGACCGCAAAATCACTCAAATCACCCTGATAATGATTCGACTTTCGTTGGTGCTGGGGTCATGGCACATGACCCCAGCACCAACGAAAGTCGAATCATTATCAGGGTGATTTGAGTGATTTTGCGGTCGAAATGATTCTTGACCATTTGACATAGGGGATATTGCGGATGGTGAAAAACTTGAAGCATTAGCGGAGCGCATTTTAGTGTTGTCATGGAGAAGTGTGTGATGAAATTTTGACTTACATACTTTACATGTATGCGAGGATCTGCAAGATCGTAAATCATGAGAGGAACTTAGACAATTGAAACATAGTTTGTTGTCTTTACAGAAGTGATAGCGATCAGAAACAGACTTATTAGCAAATGCAGAACAGGTATAAAGCGAATGATTTGCTTGGCAAAAAATACAAGTAGCAGCGGGCGATTTGTTGACAAACAATGCAGTAGTACGAGATGAAATGGGACGTATAAAAGAAGCAGATTTTCGCATTGCATTTTGTTTATCATTAATTGTTTGCGAAGTTGAAGATCCCAGCGTCTATTAATGAAATCAATTACTTCATTGAATGTTGGAACTTCGGTGGATTGATGTTCCATTTCAAAGCGTGTAAGCGTATTCTTGTCAAGACGTTTTATAATCATCATGACTAAAATAAAATCCCAATGATCGGTGGGAAATTTGAGGGTTTTTAAAGCAGCAACGTTTTCGGTGAAGGTATCTATCAATTTTCTATAAGATTCTGTAGAAGGACTTGTGATCTTAGGAGCGTTCTCTATTTCGGCCCACAGACTCTTAGATTGTAAGCGGCGATTTGAAAAACGGTCAACAATACTTTTATAAGCGATGACGTAATTAGGCGACGTTAAAGGCAACGTTTTAACTAAAGAAAGTGCAGAGCCTTGAACAGAACTAACCAAATAAGTGAATTTTTCTATTGGAGTTAAGAATGGATTGTTGTGCACAAGTGCATCAAACTGATCTCGAAATGATGTGAAATCTTTGTAATCACCGCTAAATTTCATCAATGATATTTTAGGTAATCGAACATTTCCATGATTAGTGGATGGACCCAACATTGTACAACATTGTATTATGGCTTGGTCCTGATGGCGAACTTACGTAATCATCGAATAATTCGGTAAAGCATGTCTTCACATCGTAGTAATCGGAAAGAAAACTCTCTCGAACCAAATTTTCCAGTTCCAAATCGGAGTCAGGATCATTCAAAAGTGCGGAAATTACCTTGTTGTGATGTTCAAAAAATGCGTCGTGAATCGTCTGTATATCTTGATAGCGTACCTTGAATGAGACGTGTTGAGTTCTATCGGTTTTAGCTTTCTGGGCTAGAACATGAAGCGACTTCATATCGGAAATCGAATTGTTTCGAAATGTTTTGGACTTTTTTAATTTATCCATCGCGCTCCGTTATTCAGACGAAATACAGTGAAATCAGCTGAGTGGAAAATGATGTCAACAGACATGCGTTGATGCGCGAGATGAATTTTCAGGATCAAGGTCACTGCGTTTTTGAAATGCTGAAGAACTTATGAAAATGGCGGAACATTTCAATTACAGAGTTTGTATTTAAAAATCAATAAAATTGATTATATATCCTTTAGAACTATAATAACTGCATTAAATAATTGGAAAATCTGACGAGCTTCTATTGAAAGCGGTAACCTTTCTGAATACGAGTGATTGGCGATCTCCACGCACATGCGATCAATTTGAAACTGCAATGAAAATTTTGAATTTTAAGATGAAAACATGGTTTATATCCGGCTACAGAAGGATCAAAATGTTGGCGAAAATGATAGCTCTTAAGTTGTTGAGATAAAATGGACTGTATTAAAAAAAAGCGGCGGTATCAGAAACCTCACCTGGATGTTGTAGCTCCAATTTTGCCAGTGCCAACGGTCGATTGAGCTCTTCTTCAAGTCAGCACTACAGCACTGTTGAATTCTTAGTGTGCACAGCAACACAGCACTTTCTCTATAGTCACAGTGAAATAAGTAGTTTTGGAAAATAGCGAAGAAATACCAAAAAACGTAGCGATAAGCGGTTAAGCAGCAGTATGTCGATTGTAGCGAATGTCATTCATTACTGACTAATTGTCTTTTTGATGAGGGGGGAGTAACGAATTAGATTCCTGATACCACATGCAGGCCCGGACTGGCCAGGTCCGCAGGTCCGCGATCGCGGAGGGCCCCCGGCCTGAGGGGCCCCCACTACCTATAGATAAAGATAATAGATGAAGTAGCTTCAACAAGTGAGTTGCTCACAAAGAAGCTGTTTCTTCAGGCCAAGGGGAGCAAAATGTTGAAGCATCTTTAAGCCCCTTTTATTCCAGTATATCAGCATTGTGAACTATTAAACACACAGATTTGTTTTTAATTTTAGTATTATTTTTCTAATCACTAAAATCTGTTTTTCATTATTTTTATTACAAAAATTATTTTGACCTAATTCGTTCAGACATTTGGTGTGACTAAAATACTGCATTTTAGAACTAGAAACAGATTACATATATGATTTTCACATAAAATGAGTGGTGAACCACGACTCGTGTTTTGTAATCACAATAAGATCTTCAGGTTGTTGTGCGTAAACTGAAAAGTTTGGTACCGAACGAGGTGATTTATAAACAAATACATTGTGTTTTTACGGTGAGGCTTTCACAAGCATTTTCAATGCGTTTTCATAGTTCGTCCGCACAATCCACTTCACCGTCACTGTACACTAATGTTTTCAAACGACCCCAAAGGAAGAAATCACAGGGGTTGAGATCTGGGGAAAGAAATGGATTCGCCACGTCCTATCCACCTATTCGGAAACACATTATTTAAATAATTTCGAACGTTTATTCGAAGGTGGGGTGGTGCTCCATCCAGTAACAACCACATTCTCTGTCGAATATTGACAAGAATATCTTCTAGTAATCATGGCAAATTGTTCTGGAGAAAATGTCGTCACCTGACATTCGTGGTGGTAGAAAAAATGGCCCAATAGGCATTCCACAAAGGAGTCCGATCCAGACATTCAAGGAAAACCTTTGCTGAAAATCTGTTCTGATAGCGTGAGGGTATTCTGTAGACCATACATGGCTATTGTAGAAATTAGGGCAAGTGATTAACGACCTCTATATTATAACAAAAAGAGAGGTTCCGTTTCATTGGACTTAAAACCTATCAACCCTTCTCTCTTTTTATTGTAGAAATTGTTTACTCCATTTCTTCGTCAGTAAACAGAATAGAACATCTATTCTGTTAGATATTGGTGATTTAAAAGCTTTTCTTTTCTTCGAGAATGGGCTTCTGGTTGGAGTGCTTGAACTACCTGGAAATGGTATGTAGGGGTATAGTTACTCTTGTCTTAGTGTCTTTCAAACTCTACTGTGACTAACTCCGACTACCCTGGCACCGACGTCGGACCCGGGCACCGACGTGCCCATACATATGTAAATGTCGGAGGGGATTGAATAAAATTATTATTATTATTATTTTTTTTTTCCTTCGTGTGAGGGGAAAACCCTTTATGGGCGCCCAGAGGGTCCGCACTCTAGGTAGTGTGAGACTCCGAGATCTTGTTTGGCTACTCACTAAAAACCCCTCACACTTTCGACGGAGAAGTTCTTCGTCCGGCCCTTGCAGCGTCCCTTAACAAAAGAGATGAGCTGCAAGTGGCATCTAGAGTTCATGGGATCTGATGATATGCAGTGACCCAAGCAACACCGCCTTCTGCATTCTGTGCGCTAGTATCTCGGCCCAAGATCTGCAGGCCGGAATAATCTCCAATTCTTCCACGTAGTTGGCTCTCATTCCTCCGAGACATCCTATGATCAGTACAACCATCCTGACTTTATGACCCGGGTACATAGTTCCAAGCTCGAAAACAAGATCTTCGTATTTTTGCCTTTTTTGCTCTTCCTTCATCACCATGTTGTTTTCTGCAGGGAATGAGAATTCCACGACGAACAATTCCTTCAGCTCTTTGTCCAAAAGAAGTATGTCTGGCTTTATTGCATTGATCTGCCGTGTTGTTGAGACAGGATAGTTCCAGTATATTCGAGCTTTCTCGTTCTGGACTACCGCTTCAATCTCCAGAGGCACATATGGTAGCACCGGTTCTTTGTCTATCTCATATGCCGCCCTCAGATGGAAGTAGAGAACTCGGAGTGCCGCGTTGTGTCTCTCTATATACCCCGATGGAGCATGGACTCTGCAGGCGGAAAGAATGTGCATAATCGTTTCTTGTTGACTATGGCACGCTCTGCACGTTGTTGGGGTGTCCATTTTCGTGATGTTCTTTTTATACCATCTGGTATTTATTACTCCATCCTGACACGCCATCACAAATCCCTCCGTCTCTGACTTAAGGCTAGCCGACTTTAGAAAGGCGAAAGACAATTCTTCCGACAGATCTTGGTCTTTTAAACTCCTGAAAAATATGGAGTGCAGGCTCTTACTCATATGATGTTCGAGTAATGTATTCGACTGAGACTTCCGGATCAGTCTTGCTAGCCTTCTTTGGTCCGCTTGAGTGATCGGTGCTCCAGCACGCTCAGGATCGATCGACACGCCGGTTATACCGAGCTTCTCCAAGGCTCTCTGTGCAGTTCGGAATAGGAAGGCTCCGTGGTTCGCGAGTTCATGCTGAGCTACAAACTTCAGAAGCGGATCTTCACTTCTTAGGACCCTTACTGCTGTTTCCAATGTTTGTTGATGGTGTTGATATTCCAAACATTGCAATCCTCTACCCCCCTGGCTTCGGGGAAGGTATATCCTCTGAATCGAGCTATTTGGGTGAAGGCTACGATTCATGTTCATCGTTTTTCTTGTTGACCTATCAAGATCGAGGAGTTCGTTCACCGTCCAGTTTACCACCCCGAAAGAGTAGGTAAGTGTCGGGATGGCTAGCATCTTTGTAGCTGATACTTTGTTCTTTCCTGACAGCTGTGATTTCCTGATGTCTCTCAGCTTCTTCTTGTAGCTGGCTGATAAGGCGTCCTTTATCTGGGTTGTCTCCAGTACTCCCCTCTGTTTCATCCCGAGAAACTTATAAGTTTCTCCGTCTTCCAGACGTCGAAAAGTCATTCCATCTTCCAGTTGGATATCTTCTCCTGGATCATCAACCCTTCCCCTGCGGAGATGAAAAAAAAAATAATAATTATTATTATTATTATTATTATGGATCTAGTACTTGTTGTCGGTTGTTCCCCAACTTTGTCCCAAATCTGCTCCTCGATTTCTGCCATTTGCGATGTTACAGAATCCCTATATCTCTGCACCAAGTTTATGAACATCCGAGGAGTTGGGTGATTTCTTAACGGAAATCGTCTACTGTACAACCTGTACGTCGCACTGGCACTCTGTTTGGATTCACCATAAAGCAAAATCATGTCAACAAGTTCATCGTTTGAGTAAACGTGAGGCATTTTTCAACTACTTTGCGACACTCCAAAAATTCACAAAAATCAAGCTGACTCTGACGGTTATCAGTATACTGAACTTTCGCCTGCACAAGCCCACGCATGGAGGAACGGAAATTTCCTCAAAAGTATAGACCAACCAGCCTACTATCAGCACTAGGAAACATCGTCGAGAGGGTTATCGCTAAAAGGCTGAATGAGGAAACCGAAATGTTGAAGATAATTCCACCCGAACAATTTGGATTTTGACGAGAACATTCGACTGAACTCCAATTGCTACGGCTCATAGAATACGTCACCGAAGAAATGCAGACCAAACAGGCCACAGGATTAGTTCTGATGGATATCGGGAGAGCTTTTGATAGAGTATGGTACGAAGGCCTAATCTACAAGATGAAAAAAAGCAGGATATTCGACCAAGCTATGCAAGATTATAAGGAACTATCTGAGGAATAGAAACTTTTATGTGAAGAAAGATGGAGCAACCTCTCAAACCAGACAATTGGAAGCGGGAGTGCCTCAAGGATCGGTACTTGACCTCTGCTTTACGTAATATACGTTTATAATATCCCAAAGAATGCTAGAAATATGCTCACCTTGTATGCAGATGACACAGGAATAGCGTTCAGACATCGACGCCCAGAGATCATACACCAGAGACTGCAGGAAGCCATAGATGAATTACTCAAATGGTGCATCAAATGGAAAATCCAAATCAATGGAAGAAAGACTCAAGGTTAATAGGCAAAATGCCCGGAACCTATGAAGAAGCAGTTAAGGGTTTTTAGTGGGTCTCGAGCTCAAGAGAGTGAGAATCCCCACACTGTTACCCCTCAGGAGGGGGTGTGTTCATCTGTCTTGCAATTTTCCCCCTGCTACACAAAAAAAGGCCTACGCATGGTTTCGGTAGTGCGTAGAATTCATGCAGTGGCTGCAGAATGTGACTACCCATATGCAATTACCAAGTTGCAGTCACATACTGTAGCACTGTAGCATTGCATCCGAAGCACTACCGAAATCATACCTTGAGCCCTGGTGATTATTTTATATAAATGATTTTTGGTAACACGACCTACTTTGAGAAGTTCTATTACCTGTCAAAAAAGGCCTCACCTTTGAGAACACCATGTATTTAACTCTCTACTCCTAAAAATATAGTGGGGGCGGGGGTAGTTTCCAGAACATTCAGAGCAACTCCAGGATGTTTTCGTCTGCTCAGTTGCTAATATAAAACAAACAAGCAAACCAAAAAAAAAACTGTCAAAAAAAAAGAACTAATTCAAAAAAATTACAAGAACAACAACAACTCGTTGAAATCTAGGGAAAGATGATAGTTTTTGATAACATTATGCATTGACAGAAGGTTTCCTTTACTATATTATTTAATGACCGATCATCCGATTGGTACCTATTGGTAATTGATCTGAACGTTCCGATAATTAGCATTACCCCCCTCTAGTCCGATTTCCACCAACTCTGAAATGAAATTGCTCTGAATGTTCTGGAAACTGTCACTGCCCCCTGTAGATTTTTAGAATAGAGTAAAACGCTTGTTCAAATATCTTCTCGTTCGATACCATATATTTCAGTTTACATTTACCCACCTAGAGATGTTATTGTGAAAGTGTCGTGATTTGACAACCATTTTTTGTGAAAATCAAATAATCTGTTTCAAGTTCAATTATGGCTGTATCGGCCACATCAATTCAATACTCCACTTTTATTTTTAACACTTTTGTAATTATTGGCAGTTCTACAGAATGTGTTTTTCAGTGGTTTCTTGAAAATACTGTGAATTTCTAATTTTAATAAAAAATAAAGTCAATAAAAGTCGAAAATCATAATATTCGCAGAAATACCTAGAGTAAAAACGCGTTTTCATTGTTTTCAAGCACCTAATTCGTTTTCAAACATTTTCCGGGTAGAGCCTCGGACCCCCCGACGTAGGGCCCCTTAATAGATCTCAGCGGAAGGCCCCAAGCGGTCCCAGTCCGGGCCTGACCACATGGAATAAAGCGTATTTTGAAATCCAAGTCTTTTCCCCAACAAGTTCTTCAATTCAAACAATCTGCCTGGCTTAAAATGTATAGTGACAAAAATACACATTTGAGGCAGACAGCTAGGAACGATTTTGAAAAAAAATCTGTTCAAATTTATGATTGATGCTGTGTTTGGGAAAACGATTGAAAACGTCCGGAAGCATATAGAGAAGTTAATTTGGTCAACAAATGGTATGGCAGATATGGCGCAATGAATTTGATATCTAGCCCTTTCTACAAGGATAGAATGATCTTCGGAGAAAATCTAGTCGCTATTGAATTGCAAAAGCGTTTAATCACAATCGATAAACCAATATATGTAGGAATGCCCGTATAAGACATTTCAAAGGTTTGCTTGTATGAGTTTCATTACGATTATTTCCAACCTACTTTCAAAGAAAGTATATTGAATTATGTAGATACCATAAAAATTATAACTTACAATGGAAGCGGTAAAGGAAAGAGAAACGTGTTGCCTAGGGAAAGATAGAGCTAGTAGTGGCAAAAAGCTCGATAAAAGCGTTGTTTCCGAGTGTTTAGTTTGCTGTTGTTGTGCTTTTTGTGCAATTTTTCCCAGTGTTTTGAAATAAAAGTGTTTAAATAACACTAATACATAATGGTTAAATCTAGTGCAGCCATAAACTGTACAAACTGGTGGTAAAAAGGAAAAATTTCATTCCCATTGAGGAGGACTATTTTATGTTCATGGCAATAAAAATTTGAAAGTAGGATCAGTGCCGTCAGTATTCAACTTCCCTGATAAAACCCAAAAGAAAACTTTCAAAACCGCACGGCTCGCGTTTGGACTTCTTGCTGGCCATTCCATTCGAGAGACTTCAACCTCTTCAAGGTACTCCTGAACGATGCGCGCACGATGGGGTCTGGCATTATCGTCCATAAAAATGAAATTTTCACCAAAAATTGTTCGATAGAAATAGATCATATTTGAATCAATTTACTAAAGAAGGAACTGTCATCCGGTAATTTCAAAATTAAATGAATCAACGTTTCTTTGCAGTCTCTGTTTCTGTGGGTTGACAATTAATGTCAAACAAAAACCACCACTCAGAAGATTTTCTAAAAAATACATTTTTCGTCTGATGAAGGAGTCTGATATAGACTCCGAAACGTTACAGAATTATAATTTCAACGTTATTTATTTTGAGTTCATTGTCAGGCAACAATTTTTTCTAGTTAATTTGCTCCTGACAAATTAGTGCAAGAATTTACGCAGGAGCAAATCGTTGATTTCATTTTTAATTGATTTTGTTTCAGAGATTGGGAGTGAAAACCCTAAAAAGTTTATGAAGAGATGCAAATGGCACTACATACATGCTCTTCCAGAATGTTCCTTATATACTTATCAGCATTCATAGCTCCATTATCAACGACCACTAGGTCTGTGCGAGCAATCAAAGAAAACTACCGCTTGGGCACATTCCTCTTGGGTCAAATTGCGTGTTTCGCGTTGCCTAACGATCGAGTGTAGAAAATAAAACGAAAGAAAAACTATTCATCACTAGAATTGATCGAGAACAACTGATTTTAACACCTTGACGGACAACGACGTCTATAGACGTTGAGGTCACTGTGCATGATATGACGGCACAGTTTTTAGACGTTTATAGACGTCTTC
Organism: Coccinella septempunctata; assembly: GCF_907165205.1. Taxonomy (NCBI): domain Eukaryota; kingdom Metazoa; phylum Arthropoda; class Insecta; order Coleoptera; family Coccinellidae; genus Coccinella; species Coccinella septempunctata. Next base: position 37,784,126 of record NC_058192.1, on the reverse strand, counting down.
CTATAAACTCGTCTAACGTCGACATGACATTCCTGGACGTTGGAAAAGCGTGATATTATGAAAAAGCGTCACATCGTTCACACATTTTGAATTTTTTGAACCCGAAAGATGACGATCTTGATCGAATCATTCGCTTCGCCATACCGAGTATTCAGCCGCTACACAGCCATTCAGCGTGTTCAGTATTTGTTCAAATGTGAGAGTGTTACGCTCGAAAATTACGTAGTTTCCGTGTTAAACTTCCATTATAACTTTCTTACTTAATCTAATGAAGAGCAATTCTACTTGTTTTGTCGAAAAAATTAGAACGCCTTTGGACGCCCATGTCATAAAAAAATGAAGAAATATGTTCATGTTATGACACTGACGTCTAAAGCCGTCTGTTGTTTTTTTTCCATATTCACATCCTCTAAATCACTACTAATATTTTGATGTATATCACTCCAATTTTGAACCATATTAAATCAGTATACATGAGCGTCATATCACAAGCAACTGCCAAATAGGTACTGTCCGTCAATTGGCCATATGCATAAAGAAGTTGTAAATGCTTTCACTTCAGTTTATTGAAAGGAACTTATCTTAACTTGAATGTCATTCAACATGTCGCCCGTACATTCAACATGTCGCCCGTACGCGGACTGGTTTGTTCTCAATGTTCGAATAAGATAAGTCGTTACGATGATTCTATTAAATGCAGGATTTGTGGAAACAGTTTCCATTTAAATTGCCTGAACATCACCATTGAACTTTTTAATGAAATGCGTGGTAATGGTAATATTGCTAAGTGGTTTTGTGATGGTTGTACCGATTCCAGTAGTTCAAATCCTGAGCCAACCGAGCCTCAGCAAATCAATCCAGGGGGTGAGGATCCACTTTTCTCTACCATCCATAGAATTGTTGATAATTTAGTTACACCATTGCATTCAGAAATTTTGGAATTGAGAAATCTTATCGCAATTCAAAATAAACAAATATCTTCCCTTATCAAGGAAATACAAATGTTGAAGCAGGACAAAAACACCGAAACAGATATCATAACAGTTGTACGAGATTCCCCAGATGATATTGGTCACATATCGGGAATCCCCTCGACTAGCACATCGTCGGATGTTTTACTTCCCACAGACGATGGCATATCTACAGCTGTTCCAAATGATTCCAAGCTCACTCCCTGTGTAAATCTTGTTGAGGAGAGCTTACCTCTACAAAAATCTGATACCAATGAAGGATGGAAAATCGTAAAAAGAAAAGGAAAGCAGAGATCTGCAGATGAGTTAAATAAACCTAAAAGAGAGCCTGCAAAGAGGATGACTAAGTTCAAACCGATAATTGGTTCCTCGAGTTCGACAGCTCTTGTGGGTGTTCCTAAGAAAAGATTATCTCACATTCACGTATCGAGACTTAATCCTTCAACTACAACCGAAGATCTACAGAATTTTTTGAGAGATAATGTCACTGATTTGCACATCGAAAAATTGAATTCGAAGCAACCGGAAATGTATTCCTCGTTCAAGTTGACTCTTCCATCTGAATTTCAGTCTCTTGTAATGGAACCACCATTTTGGCCCGAGGGGATACTGATTAATAAATTTTTTCTACGATCCCGTAACTTGGTCACTGAAAAACGGGATCAATGACAACTTGCCTACGGAGAACTCCATTACATCCACCAATAAGTTAAGAATATTACAACTAAATGTACAAAGCATTATCAGCAAAATAACCCGAATCGAAGTCTTTCTTAATTTGACTGGTCCTGATTTTATCAGCGTCGTTGAGCACTGGTGTCCACCAGAAAGGATCCTCTATATGAATCTGGCTGGCTATCGCATCGCTGCTCAATATTGCCGATCTGAACGTGAACATGGAGGATGTGCGATATACGCTCGTCCTGTATACGAAACTCACCCTTTAAATATAGATAAGCTATCGGTGCCGATGCATTGTGAACTATGTGCTGTTAAAGTAAAGTTGGGAGATGTAATTTATTGTATAGTTAGTGTCTATAGACCTCCATCCGGCGATTTGATGATTTTTCTGCGTACTCTGGAATACGTCCTACACTATTGTACTACTATTTCCCATGTACTATTCTTATGTGGTGATTTTAATATTAACTACCTACTCTTGAATGACAATCGCAAGAAAATATTGGATGAATTGTTTTTAAGTTATGGTTTGAATCTTGGCTCATGTGAACCAACTAGAATATTCACCAACAAACACGGCGTTACTACAGTCAGTAAGGTAGACTATATTGCTACAAATGTAATCCGTGATAGGTTTCATGTCTCTGTGAAAGAACCATTCATAAGTGATCATAAGGCAGTTTTTTTAGAGTACTTGTTGAATACATCCGTCAAATCCTGCTCGTTACGTACTCAACCGTCTCGAACGATTTCACAAGGCAGCTTGAACTATCTATTTTCCCTCATCGCTGAAACTGACTTCGATAGCACCTATTGTGGTCAGTCTGTTGATGATAATTTTAATAGCTTTTTAAATACTCTCAAGTCTTTGATCAATATTGCATGCCCCATGAAGATACATAAAAATTCTCGGCCATCTCGTCCAGGATGGATCAATTCGCAGATTATTAGATCAAGAGATAACTTACGTAAATTGCATTGGCTAGTACAGAATTCAAATTCATCGTCGATTAGAGATGAGTACAAAAACGCCAAATATCTCTATAATCGTCAGTTAAACTTTTTCAAACAAGAATACTATAGAAACATCTTTGCTAGGTCTACAAATGTGAATAAAACTGTTTGGAGGTGTATTAATGATGAATTGCACTCTCGCTCCAGGAATAATAAAACCATCTCTCTTCAATTGGATGGTAAAGTAATATCTTGCCCACGAGGGGTTTGTGAGGCGTTCGGTGAATACTTCTCGGAGGTAAATGAGCGGTCCCTTCGTGATCATTATGGTGATGTCCTGTCTGACAGTTGTACGTTGCAAAAACTCGTTACCCATAACTTCTTCTTCTTTCCAGTGGTGAGTGATGAAGTCCTATCTACAATTCAATGTTTAAAAGATAGTGGAAGCATGGGCCATGATGGCATCTCAATTAGAATATTAAAAACGATCGCCCCTCTTATAGCTGATCACCTAACTTTCCTCTTTAATCAATCGATTGATTCTGGGTGCTTCCCATCAATTTTAAAACTTGCCAAAGTGATACCAATACACAAAAGAGATGCTGAAAATAACATAGCGAACTATCGTCCGATCTCAATTCTGAGTCCATTATCTAAGATTTTTGAAAAAATTGTTTATCAGCGCATGTGCGGGTATCTGAGGAAGTTTTCCATTTTGTCTAACCATCAACACGGTTTCAGGGTGGGCAGATCAACGCAGACTGCCTGTACCGAGTTTATTGAGTTTGTACACGTTTGCCTCGATCAGGGTGATCATGTAATGGGAGTTTTTTTCGACCTCTCACGTGCATTTGACTGCTTGAGGCATGAATTCATAGTGGATAAACTGTATCAGATGGGATTCAGGGGAGTTTTCCTTAACTGGATTCTCAGTTATCTATCTGATAGATCAATATTTGTAGATTATGGCAATTGTTCTTCCAAAAAATATTTCTGTAACCTGGGTGTCCCTCAGGGATCAGTCTTGGGACCACTGTTCTTTTTATTGTTCATCAATGATTTACCGGAATACCTAATTGCATGCATACTAATTCTTTTTGCGGACGATACATCCATAGCAGTACGAGCGAAAAGTATAGATGATCTCATACGAATTTGTGAAGAACTTATTCAGCGATTTGAAGCTTGGTGTCGTAAAAACTCGCTCATTATGAACTCCAGTAAGACTCAGATTATAAAGTTCCAGAATCGGGAAATGGGACAGTCTACACCGCTGATTATTAATATGTCGGGAGGCAGTATAACAACCGTGGAGTGTGTGAAGTTCCTAGGTCTTTACGTCGACGGCTTCTTGAGATGGAACTTTCATTTGGATCATTTGTGTAAGACTCTCAACAAATCCTACTACGCACTACACCGATTAAGAGAGTCACTTCCAATTGAGACCCTCATCAGCGTGTATTACTCTCTGGTGTACAGTCATCTGAACTACAATGTTCTTCTTTGGGGAGCATCATCGGAGAGTAATCGTGTATTTGTCACGCAGAAGAAGATTATTCGCCTAATATTTGGTCTGAGGCCTAAAGATTCTTGCAGAGACGTCTTCAAGAACTTTCAAATTTTAACGTTGCCGTGTATATACATGTTGAATTGTCTGTTGTACGTACGAGCTAACTTATCCAAATTGGAGAAATGTTCAGACTTTCATGATTATAGAACAAGGCATGGCAATTTATTGAGTATACCAATGCACACAACTACCAAATTCAGGGCATCACCTAAATTTGCCGGAATTTCTCTCTATAATCATCTACCAAGCAGGTTTAAAAAGTTGAATGATAGACAGTTCAAGAAAGAAATCAAGGTGCTATTATGTTCTAAGGGTTACTATGAGCCAAGAGAATTTTTTTCAGATCAATTAAGTTGATAGTTGTATTATTATTTGTGAATTTTCTTTTTTTTTTTTCTTCTCTCTTTGACCTGTCCTATATATCGCTATGGTATCTGAAAGGATTAATAAATATGACTTTAGCCTTGCGGCTTTCACACTCCTCTCCAGAGGAAAATTCACTTATCCCAGATATCTCAGATATCAAAAGGATTAAGCTCTGTTGGAGCCCTTTCCAGGTTTTCGGGCTCATGATGTTGGTCGGGTCCGGGTCGCTCCTCGCCTCCCTGCTGTAGGTTGGATTCCTGCTCCACCCGTACTTCCTGTCGGCGCAGACGGTGTTCCTCTGCATTTCCCATGTACTTGCGTACAGTTCTCGCCGTTCCGAGCAGTACCGCCTTCTGCATGACTCTATAGATATTTTCGTCTAACTGAAGTTTCCTCAAGTTCTCCAGTAGTTTCTTCGGTATCAGGCCTGTAGATGAAATGACAATAGGGATGGTCTTGATATCTTTCAGCTTCCACTGTCTTCTGGTTTGTTCCTCGAGATCTCTGTATTTTGAAATTTTTTCAGTGTGCCTATCTAGAAGATTGTTATTATTTGGAATCGCCACATCGATGAAATTATTATTATTATTATTATTATTATGACTTCAGCCTTGCGGCTTTCACACTCCTCTCCAGAGGAAAATTCACTTATCCCAGATATCTCAGATATCAAAAGGATTAAGCTCTGTTGGAGCCCTTTCCAGGTTTTCGGGCTCGTGGTGGTGGTCGGGTCCGGGTCGCTCCTCACCTCCCTGCTGTAGGTTGGATTCCTGCTCCACCCGCACTTCCTGTCGGAGCAGACGGTGTTCCTCTGCATTCCCCATGTACTTGCGTACAGTTCTCGCCGTTCCGAGCAGTACCGCCTTCTGCATGACTCTATAGATATTTTCGTCCAACTGAAGTTTCCTCAAGTTCTCTAGTAGTTTCTTCGGTATCAGGCCTGTAGATGAAATGACAATAGGGATGGTCTTGATATCTTTCAGCTTCCACTGTCTTCTGGTTTGTTCCTCGAGATCTCTGTATTTTGAAATTATATTATTATTATTATTATTATTATTATTATTATTATTATTATTATTATTATTATACATTTTATAAGCAACTGACAAAGACAGTATTATAGTAAAAGCAAATACTCTTCTTTATGCATAAGAACCAATGGTTCTTATGCATAAAGAAGAGTATTGTTTTAAAATGAAGCCAATACATTCAAAATCTGATAATATCATCTTTTTTTATTCCTGCTGGGAAAGAACATCTGTATTGAAGAAAACCGGTGAAAGTGGATAGCATATGCATGCATAATTCTGATAAAAATAATTATTATTGAGAACACCTTCAGCTGTAGAATAAATTTGAGATTTCCATAATGTGCGTTAATTTTTTTGCGCAGTGTAAATAAATTCAGCGAAGTATTGCCAACACGTGATACACGAGATAGGCGACTTCAGCAGGTTAGCGGCGAAGGTGCGGCCGGCGCATGGACTCAGGTTCGACTGATTGTGTGAATTCTGAGCGTGCTGTAACTGATGCTCCCCATCGCTCAACGTTTGCGGAGAAAGTGGTTATTGCAACATTTTCAACTGCCGGTCCCTCCGTCTCGGTTAGGAATCAATCGAAATCGATTCGACATGAACGAGAATGTTCATGTTTCCTACCATGGAGGTAGGAAAAGAGTGGAGGGGGCATAAGGTCTGAAAAGTGTCACATAAACAAAACAAAGATTGCCCATCCCTATATGGCCGACTTCAAACTCTTTAAATTTTGGATTTTTAGTTGTTTCTACTTAATTTTACTTCAGTGGCTGTGATTTGTTGTTCAGTTTTGTAGTGGAAAGAAGTATTGTATGGTACAAAATGATTTCTGGTTCGGTATATATTCTAATGCATCCAAAGTTAATCTTATTAAAGCTGGAGTTACATTTCACAAGTAAGTTTCTAACTTTCTACTACTGTTGTGTAGTATAATTAGTTGTATGTATATATATATATATATACAACAAGATGTAATTGCTATTTATCGTCTGCTATCAAATCTTCCTGCTGGAGACAAGAAATACATGATACCAGTAACTCGAATATCCAAAATAAACTAATACCTTTTTCTCTACTTTTTTCTGTTTCCTAGGTTTCCTCTGAACCCTGAAAGAAGAACCCTGTGGATTCAGGCAATCTGTAAAAATTAGTTACCATCATCCCATGCAAGTATTTGTTCCATTTCTTTCAAAGATGATATCGATAAGGTAATAATAGAGATTATAAACTTACAAAGCTTTTGTCAATGGCTGGTCAATCACTTCCCTACCTGTCACTGATTATTTATTGTTAATTAATTTGGTGATTCTAAATTTCAGGTTCTCAGAGCTACCTTTCATAAAATGGAAGCTTCACCTGTTGAACCACGGGCATTTGAGAATTCCATGGTGATTAAGATGGTTCCATCAACCTTAAAAGACTCCCTTGATGAAGTTACACTCAATGAAGTAGATGAAACAAATGTTCTAGAGAAAACCACTTCAAAATATAAATCACACAATATCCTATCCCAGGGATTGTGAAGTTGGTCGGAATATTGTATATGTTTATGTTGTGGATAACTTGTACATTCTGTAAATTATTTCCTGTTCATATCTTGTTCCATTAAAATAAATATTAATAATTTTATTATCTGTGTTTTCATTGTATAATTATGATATTTTCATGCTTATGGAATTTGAAAAGTTGATTAACTGTAAGAGAAACAAATTTTTCATTCCTTTGGGATTGGGAATGAAAAAATTCATTGATGATGATATGTAAAGCAATTTTATGGCACTTTGACTTATGTGACTTGAGATTTGATTATTTATGGATAATGTAAACAAGAAACTTTGATACTGTTGTTTTTATTTTTTAATTAGGTAACTTATACTTTTATTTAAATAAGAAAGAAGTAGCCCCATTATAGGAGCAAATTTTCCAATCTTAATTGTTGCTTTTTAAGAATACTTCCATTTCTTTTTACGAAAAGAGAAAGGGAAATTTCTCACCGTACATAAAAAATATATCGGGTAGTAAATTATTCAATTCAATTTTAATTGTCACAGTGAAATTGTTAAGAAAATGTAATCCTTAACAACAAAAATAAATGGTCTAATGTTACTGAAAACATAAATCTAATTAGTCATCTTTTTTTCCGGAAAAAATATTTTTCATAATAAGGAAAGTGTGGCACAACAATTATGGGATGAAATTTTTCAATCTGTTGGGAATTCAGCCCACCAATTCATTTAGCGAGTTTTTTTCATATTATTTCGACACTTCAGATCGGTACTTTCAAATTTTCCGAATTCAATTGTCATTAAAACTGAACCGAAGAAACTTCGAATTGAAGAAATTCAAATAAACCAAATTCCCGCCACAGTTGGCCCTTCCAAATATGGCGGAAACTATGTGACACTTTTGTTACAAGGAAAATATAGAATATGCTCCCTCCCCTCCCCCAACTGGCCTCGATACCGACGAGATTTTCTGAAAAAGAATTTCTCCAACATCACTTGTGAAAAATTAAATTCAAGATACCCGGACTCTTATTCATCATTTAAAGTCCTGATTTCTGCCTCGGAATATGAGAAAGCTCTCGTGAGCTCGAATTGGCCTAATAAGGTCAATGTAAACCGTTTTTTCCAGCGTGGGAAATACAAAGAACGACTGGATTGAGTTCCCCCTCAAATTATTCAAATAATGGAGAATTCAAGTTTTTTCAATTGAACGTTCAGTCTATTTCCAATAAAATTGATACGCTGGAAGTACTTGTGGAGGAAACTAACCCTGATGTGCTGAGTGTGGCTGAACACTGGTGTAGTTCGGGTAGTGTCAGTGTTGTGTCAATTGCGGGTTATGACCTAGCGGATTATTTTTGTCGCGAACGAAGGCAACACGGTGGCTCAATGCTGTATACCAGGATGGGATTGCAATTGAATAAACTTCCCGTCTCGGAATTCTCTGTAGAAAGGCATATAGAGATGTGTGGTATCTCAGTATCTGCTGAGAACTCCCGTCTGGGTATCATAAGTATTTATAGACCTGGCACTGGAAATCTCGAATTGTTTTTTGAAAAACTGTTTTGTGCCCTTCAGGCTTGTTTTGATCACATAGATTATGTCTTCCTGTGTGGAAACTTAAAAATAGATTACTTGAGTCCTAATTCAAGCGATTTCAAGTTACTAAACGAATTGATGGATTGTTTTCGTTTAAAGGTCACATCAACAGAGCCAACTAAAGTTTTCACATACAGTAACGGTAGGATCTCTATTTCTGAACTTGATTATATCATCACGAATGCTCATCTGGAAAATTATAGTGTCGCTGTTTTTGAGTGATCATCGAGCTATACTTCTCAAGCTCAATTTGGACCCTATATATAATCATAAATCTAAAATGTCCTTAGTTCAAGATTTGAGTCAGGATTGTATCTTTAATCTAGTAACATGTCTATCAGAGTGTGAATTTGACGAAATTTACAGGGAAGATGATATTGATCAATGTTTTGAAATGTTCATTGGTGTTATTAATTACTATTTAGATTTATGTTGCCCTCTAAGAAAGATCAATAATGTATTAGGAAAGAAAAGTTGGGTAACATTGGAAATACTGGAGAGTAAGAAAAACCTTAATAATCTATATTGGCTACATAGGAACACCCGTTCGAAGATCACTTACGAAAACTATAAGAAACAAAAAACTAATCATTACTCAATAAAGTCCACCAAACTAAATGCCCATTGTTCAAGGATAGCTAATTCTAAAAATAAAAGCAAAACGGTCTAGAATATTGTAAACAACATCATTGGCAGACCAGACAAAAGTAATAATCCCATGTCCATTGAGTTGGATGGTACAGTGTTCTCTGAACCTACAGAAGTTTCTAGCCTGTTTGCTGGATATTTTTCCACCACAGCGAGAGAAAGACTGTACACTTGCTATGGTAATAATCTATCACTTTCTTGTACTTACTATCCCTAAACACCAATTTCTTTTTTATCCCGTGTCTCCTTGGGAAATTGACCGCATTTGAGTTAGGATCCTAAAAGAGATTTCTCCAGCAATTAGCCATCACTTAGCAAATCTGATAAACATATCCGTAACATCAGGAAAGCTTCCAAAGCTTCTCAAAGAATCTATTGTTGTCCCCATTTTCAAGAAAGGAATTATCCACGATATAACAAACTATCGTCCAATACCAATTTTAAGTGTCGATTCAAAAGTATTTAAGAGTCGTCTATGCGAGAATGGTTGATTATCTCAGTAGGTTCAAAATATTAAACTCAGCTCAGCATGGGTTCAGAAACTCTCATTCCACTCAAACAGCTGAAATTAGCTTCATTGAAATTATATATAAATGTTTAGAAAAAAATATGCAGGTAGCTGGAATATTTTTTGACCTCTCCTGTGCTCTTAATACTCTCAACTTCAAGTTGAGTGGAGTATGGTCAGTTGCGCTCTATTAGTATCCTCCTTACCCTCTCCAAAGTGCTCGAGCGAATAATAGAAATGCAGATAGGTAAGGCATTTCTTGGATGTAAATAATATCCTGCCTTTAAGACAATCAGGTTTTAGGAGAGGGTACAGCTGTGAAAGTGCCCTTGCTGATGCTACTAATGATATCTTCAGGGCATATGATAGAGGTGATATAACGCTGTTGGTCCTGCTGGACTTCAACAAGGCCTTTGATACGATCAGCCATGAGATCGTGCTTGTGGTACTTCGCTACATAGGTTTTGCAGACAGCTCCCTTCGTATGATAGCCTCGTATTTGGCGGAGCGTGCGAGGAGGGTTGTGCTCGATGGTCGTTGTTCATCGCCCTTGAATCTTGAGAGGGGGGTTCCTCAGGGTAGTACACTGGGCCCTCTTTTGTTTATTGTATACACCATCATGTTTCGTTCATACCTCCGATACTGTAGATCGCATTTCTATGTGGATGACAAGCAGGTCTACCTTTCTTTTCCTGAGGAGGATATTCATCTTGCTGAGGATAGGATTAACGCGGATTTGAAATCTTTCTCCAGTGTTTCTCGGAACCAATCAAAATCAAACTTGATGATGAGTGTCTTCCTTATTCAAACTATGGGAAGAGTCTTGGTCTCATGGTAGACTCTAAGATGCGGTTTAGGGAACATGTCACCAATAAATTGAGAGTGACATACTATAATTTAATAATGATATATAGTCACAGAAGCTACCTGTCACAGGGGATAAAAAAGATGCTCTGCGATAAACTCGTCCTCTCACACTTATTAGTAGTAGTGTTTTTGTGCCTTGTTTGGATATCCTCGATCGATACCGAATTCAGAAAGTTCAGAACTCATGCTTAAGGCTAATATATGGTGTGCGACGTAGGGAACACATATCTCCGGTTCTAAAACAATCTGGCTAGCTGAATATGGGCAATAGGGCTCAGGTACACATGGCCCTTTTCTTTTTCAAGATAATGAAGTATGCAACTCCTGCGTACCTCCATCGGAGGCTGACGTATCGAACTGATGTTCATAATTTAAATCTTAGAAGAAGAGCTTTATTGACAGTACCTCAACATAGAAAACAGATTTTCAAGAGATCAATTTTTTACAATATTGCTCATGTTATGAACTCAATCTCTTCTCTGGATCTTGAACAGTCTCCAACTATAAAAAACATTTGAGAAGACTTCTTTTATAATCGCAGAACTAACTAAGATAAAAATAAAAAAAACAATCAATTAATAGGTCAGAATGTAACAGCGAACTCTCAAATATATTTAACTCCCCTCCTTCTAGTTTGAGGTGTAAGAAAACGCTGTAAGATTTGTATATTTGGGAAAATAACAATAAAAGTATTATTATGACTTTAGCCTTGCGGCTTTCACACTCCTCTCCAGAGGAAAATTCACTTATCCCAGATATCTCAGATATCAAAAGGATTAAGCTCTGTTGGAGCCCTTTCCAGGTTTTCGGGCTTGTGGTGGTGGTCGGGTCCGGGTCGCTCCTCGGCTCCCTGCCGCCGGTTGGATTCCTGCTCCACCCGCACTTCCTGTCGGAGCAGACGGTGTTCCTCTGAATTTCCCATGTACTTGCGTACAGTTCTCGCCGTTCCGAGCAGTACCGCCTTCTGCATGACTTTATAAATATTTTCGTCCAACTGAAGTTTCCTCAAGTTCTCTAGTAGTTTCTTCGGTATCAGGCCTGTAGATGAAATGACAATAGGGATGGTCTTGATATCTTTCAGCTTCCACTGTCTTCTGGTTTGTTCCTCGAGATCTCTGTATTTTGAAATTTTTTCAGTGCGCCTATCTAGAAGACTGTTATTATTTGAAATTGCCATGTCGATGAATAGTGCTGTGTCTTCATCCTTATTGAGCAATATGTGGTCTGGTCTATTGTGGGTTATTTTCCGGTCTATGAGAACCGTGCGATCCCAGTAGAGCTTGTGATGTTCATTTTCCAACACAGCATCCGGATGGTAATTGTAATAAGGAACCTTTTTCGAACTTAGAAGTTGTTGTTTTAGTGCCAATTCTTGGTGAAGAATCTTGGCAACAGCATCATGTCTATTTTTGTACTCCGTGCCCGCGAACTTCTGACATCCCCCTGTGATGTGGTGGATAGTTTCATGTGTCGCACAGCCATAACGACAGCTATCATCCGCCACTGAGGCATCCTTGGCGATGTTTCATGTAGTTCCTTGTTGGAATCACCTGATCCTGGATGGCGAGCATGAAGCCCTCTGTCTCAGGAAACAACCTTCCGGAAGTCAACCAGTAGTTCGACGCAGATATGTCCACGTAATTATTGTTGACCTCGTTCTGGTGCCTTTCATTCAAAGGTTTGCCAATCAGTTTCTGCATTTTATTTTCTGCAGAGTGTTCGACGGTTTCCAAGTGGTCCTGCTGTAGCGTTAACGGTGTAGAAGTATCAGCAACACAAACTACTTGATGGAGTTCTGATGAAGTAGCCTTGCTCAGAAAATATTTTCGAAGTCCTTCAATTTCCTGGGTCATACGGTTGGACAAATCAACAATTCCTCTACCCCCAAGATGTCGTGGCAGCTCGGTCTGTTCTATTGAGTTTTTGGCGTTATGTTTATTGTGTTTAGTCAGCATCGTCCTTATTTTTCTCTGTAAAGCTGCTGAATCGGTGGTCGTCCAAGAGATGATACCAAATGAATAGCTCAGCGCCGAGCAAGCGTAGGTGTTAATCGCTTTTATCAGATTCTTGCTGTTAAGACCAGTTCTCATTATCCTTCCCAATCTTCGGGTGAACTCTGCCGTTAATTCTTTCTTCATCTGGGTCTGATTGATTTTTCTTGCCTGCTTTATGCCTAGATACTTGTATGTGTCCCCTTCCTTCAATACTTCAATTTCTGCACCTTCCTTGAGTTTGAACGTACCATCTTCAATTTTCCCTCTCGTTATGTTCAGCAGTCGACATTTTTCTAGTCCAAACTAGACCATTTTGATGTCTTCCGACAATCCTTCCACCATTTTCAGCATCTGTTGCATTTGTTTTTTGGTAGATGCGAAGAGTTTCAAATCATCCATGTAAAGGAGATGATTCAGTTTCATCATAGTTCTACTGCCGCTCTTGATGGAAAATCCGTAGTTCGTAAAATTCAATATATGAGACAAGGTATTCAGGGCCATGCAGAACCACAGTGGGCTCAGCGAATCTCTATTCTATTGAGCTTTTGGGTTTATGTTTATTGTGTTTAGTCAGCATCGTCCTTATTTTTCTCTGTAAGGCTGCTAAATCGGTGGTAGACGCCAGCCAAAACCCCAGCCAGTGAATCCGCGGACTCCTTGACATCTTCAGAAACTTGCTCTGCAGAATTCCTGACCAACGGGACAGAAACTTTCGAGTTCATCGTTGCTCTCATATATTTGAAAAATTTCTTTCTATCATTGCTCGAAGCAAAACGAGTCTCATAGGAGGCTTTAGCCTTATCAAGCGCAGATGAAACGAAGTTGGAGTAGGATCTGTGGTTGCGGTATTCTGAAACCGATTGACTACGGAGATATCTTTGCCACAAAGATTTTTTGCGTCTGATCATTTTCAGAATATCTTGACTCATCCAAGGTTTTAGTATTTAGTGGGTTGAGTTTTTTTCCTAGTGAACCTTAAGAGCGTAGACCTCATATTATCAATAAAGCTGTTCCACACATCATCGAAATCCTAACATCTGTTGAACAGTTCCCTACAGCTGATTCCATGAAGCTCGGTGTTTACTGCTTCATATCTTATTATGGGGATCGTTCTGGTATGCCGAGGTAAAGTATGTAAAGAAGTCATCTGGAGCATTGCAGTCAGGACAACATAATCAGACTTCCCAAACGGTCTTAGATAGTCTATCCTAGAAATCAGGTTGGAATCGGAGGAAATCATCCAATCCAACAAAGAGGGTTTTTGACCACTTCTATATCTGGTCGGTTCCAGAACGAGCTGCTGCAATCCAGAATCAGTAAATAAGGGTACGATGATGAGGTACTCGGAGGAACGTGTATAAGAGGCCAGTGAAGGTCCGGGCAATTAAAGTCTCCAATAACTAAAATGTTATCCTTTGTTGAAGATAGTTCACACAAAAAATCAGACAAAACGTGATGATAAGCACAAGGTCGTGGACGATATATACACCCCACGGACGGTGATTGAGAAATCTTTACACGAGATGTCCACAAACAGATTATCAATTCCAGACCAGTCCCTGTGCACAACATCAATGGAAAAGTTGTCAGAGATGTAGTCGCTTACATAGATACAGACTCCACAATAACCAATGGCATTCATATTGTCATCACGAAAGAGTGTATAGGATGGAAAAGAGTGAATGCTGTCACTGGTTAAGGGTTTGAGCCAAGTTTCTGTTAGCATAAAGGTGCATTTACACCAAACGAGCATTGTTTTCGAACGTTTCAAAACGTTTCGAAACGTTTTGAAATGTTTTCAAACGTTCGAGAACTCAGAATGGGAGGTGTTCACACAGCCCGCGCCTGTCCGAACGAGCAGTTGTTCTTGATAATTCAACGAGGTCTCTCTAAAGTGCACCGACATGGAACCCTCATTATCTATAATGCAATTAGTAAAAATTGCAATAAATTGCAATTTCTACTGAATCTATAGTACTCAGAGTCTCTGACAGTAATAATCTCTCAAATGAACTCTACGCCAAAAGAGGAGACGAACAACCTGGGTGAATTCTTTTCTGAAAGGAAGAAATTATACCCAGCTTCTAGATGACTTGAGAGCGGACGAAACTGAACTTTTTAGAAATTTCTGCCGCATGTCATTATCGGACAAAATTGAGGAAAAAGTGTCAAGAAAGACACCAATCATCGAGAGAGCATTTCCAGCGTCGGTTAGACTGGCACTAACGATTTTTGACTACGGTAGGGTGACCAGACGTCCGTCATTGTGACGGACAGTCCGTCAATCGTCCAAGAAGTCCGTCACTGGAAAACGTCCGTCAAAATTTAATTCAGTATTTTTGTCAAGATCATTTGAGATGGATAGTAAAAAAAGAAAGTGCAAATTTATGGAAGATCTTTCGAAAGAATTTCCATTTTTTAAAACACAAAACTTGATTCTGAAGTCCAATGTACGAAGTGTTTGGGCCAATTCAGATTGCATTTGGAGGAAGAAGAGATAATGTAAGGCATGTTTCAAGTTACGAACATAAAAAAAAATTTAATGCAGCAGCGTCTTCCTCCCTGACCAAATATTTGAGGCATTCAAATTTTGGGGATGAAGAAGCTTCTCTAGAAACGCCTGAAGCACTCTTCTCATTCCACAGTGTAATGCACAACCATTATATTAATATTATTAAATTTTCGTTTTTGTGTTGTAATAGACTTTTATTATTTCTCTATTTTCAATAAATAGATTTTTTTTATCGCCATACCTTGTAGGAAACTGAGTAGCTGGAATCATATACTGGGTGAGTCTTATAGACTCGTACAAATATTTCACAGTAGAATCTTGAGGTCAAAAGAAACACTTTTTTCCTATACCGTTTTTTCCGAATCGGCTCGGTTTAAAAGATACAGGTTGTTAAAAAATATAAAAAAATGTTATTTCTAGGCTTTATCGAATGAAATGAATTTGGAAATATAGTTTTCGAGTAATTTGAAGTTCAAAAATAAAAGATATCTGTGAAATTCGAAAAATTGGGTAATTTTGACCGAATGCAACTCTTTTTGAAAGATCCACAGACGTCACAGATTCATTTAGTTATTTTGAAGGTAATTTGTTTTTCCAGGGATGGCACAGCTCATTATGAAAACCTAAAATGGCTATATCTTCTTATCAGGGTTGAATCGGAAAAAATGGTAAAAAAAAATGTTTCTTTTGATCAGGTCCGTCGGTCATTGAACATTGGATAATCTGGTCAGCCTAGGCTACGGGAGATTCTTATGGTATCATGTACCTTTACCGAATTTCAAAACCATCAATATCGAAAATTATTATCGTCTGTCTGTGAAGCCATCGTAAATGGACTCCATTTCAAATGGATTGATTAATTATGAAATCACGATTCAAGAGATCTCACCAAAATTCAAAATAAATTAAATACCAAGACCCAATAACTTATCACGGTCCACCGGTGATTTCGATGATATGACGCCAGATGTGCAAGGAAATCTGAATCCCTTTGATGATTCGTCGGTTTACCGACATGAGACGGAACGGGATCGAGCATTTTAAAACGTTTTAAAACAGGCTTCGTAAACTTTATTCGGCGTCGATGAGTGTTTACACCGCCTGTGCATATTGCGTGCATTGTTCGCAAACACTGCCTTATAATGAAACGTTACTTTACCGGCGAATGAGCTCGAGCTCTCTGAAACGTTCGAAAACAGGGTTTGCGAACTCTGTTCGACGCCGATGACTGTTTACACCGCCCGTACTACTGTTTGCAAACAGTGTTCGCGAATAATGCTCGTTTGGTATAAATGCGCCTTAATGATGTAAGGACGATGAGATTGAACAAATGACAGTAGTTCAGAGAACTTAGAACCCAGCGATTGAACGTTTGTATACATAATCGGCCATGACATGACTTCTAGTTCTTTTTCGAAGTCCCCGGAGAGACATTTACAGTGGTAGTTACGATTTTAGGACAGCCCTTTACATACTTCATTGTGAGATTCGTCTCTCCTCCGGACTGTCTTGTCTTAAGCTCTTTGCGCAATGAGGAGAGCTCACTAATTTGCAATTAGTCTTCTCCATTCGACATCCTGTATAGAAATGTTTCTGTACTGTGGACTCCAGCGAAGATAAAGTTTGTTCCTCAAGATATGAGTCACAACATCAGGGTTGGAAAATGATACCTTCAGCCAACGTGGTCTTGAAGTATTTCTAGCCGGCAGTCGTGTCACCGCCACCAAGCTGGAACTAGAGTGTTTATGGATGTGATCAACAATCTCCCCAGCAAGCACCACATCCTGGGAGCCATCTCCACTTTCAGATACATCGACTAAAATAATGTGACCTCCTAATACGCTAAAGAACGTCAGAATGAGGTCGAGAAGATGAAGACAAACCGCTTTCCAGGGTAGACACCCTCTCTCTGATTGTAGACAAATCTTCAGATATGGTCGCCTGAGATCGATTGACCGTCTCAACATCCTCGAAGCATCGCTCCAGAGAACTCTGATGTTCGAATAGGATCCTTGAATGATCACTTAAAGAAGAAGTGCAAACAGCTAGCTGAGAAAATAAGTCGTTCTGTCGTTTTTCAACACGTTCAACACTAGCAATCAGGTTCTTCATTTGGTTCATAAACAAGTTAAAATGTTCCAGAGTAATTAATTGACTTTTCGATGAATCGGGATCAGGGACTGCGGCAGTCGGCGTTGGTGAAATAGAAAAACTGCCAGTACGACTTCGCGTGGTGCGCCCACTAGAGGAACATCCAGTACAATCCCACCTACATCTGTGACTGCTTTTCAACAGGGATAACTCCTTCTCTGATAGATTTACACAAGAAGCGTGAAAATATTTTCCGCATTTTGAGCACGATATGGATAATTGACTGCTCGAAACAGTCCTCACGCAGAAAAGACAGGATGCAGGCATAATGAAACACTATCGAGCACAGGCTACTGGCCGAGGATTAACAGAAAAGACACACTTCACTTCCTTGGGCCTATAAGAAAGACTTTAGGGACAGACTGGTGAGGCCACGAGGTAAACTCGCTGTTTAAACAAGTGGGCTTCGGGGTGGTCCGTAATAGTCTAAGATCCCGCTGCAGAATCCTTACGTTCATTACGTACAGAGTTAAACACACATTTTTACATACGTTTATGGATAGGAGAATACACTGATAACACCGCAGCCTGTCAAAAGTGGCCGCAAGTAATTTTATTTAAATTAATGTTAATCGATATTCGAAGAGAAATTTCGTTCACTCCGTATTGAAATAAAATATCATCCACATCATAGCAATGCATGTAGAGAATACTAAAATCCATGGCTGCCGTTGCACACTTGGCCGCAACTACCTCGCAGCCAGGTGTAAGCAGGTAACATTTCGAAGTATTTCTACGTTCATAACGTACACGGATGTTTTTGATATCAAATTAAAGCTAATTTTTTTTCGAATTTCATGATATATGGCTGCCTGTGAAAAAATGGCCGCAAGTTAGGTCTGCCATCTGTTGAAAACGCGAGATATTCGAAATAAAGTGAAAGAGATGGCGCGCAACGCCACTCGTTAGATTAGGAATGTGTATGCTAGCCGTGTGAGTATTCAAAGCCATTGCGCATATTCATATTTATATATATATATTCATATCATCCTGATTCTCCATAGGTATCGAAGTACCCCTCAGAAGCTCCGTAAGCTTGTGCGAGTTCGGAGAATCAGTTGTGTTCTGTGCGTCGATAGATAGGGTTTTTAGCAAGGGGTTCAAACAATAGTAGAAACGACTTTACATTTAATCCAAAATTATAATTACCTAATGGATACTATGAAAAAAACTTGAAGTATAAAGAGATTTATTTCATAACAAAAAATTGTTCATTCACTAAGTATCACTTGAATCAAGTGATATTTCAAATCAGTTGTTCAAAAATCTGGGTGTTGAGATTTTTGGCAATTACTTAAAAGTGGACTGTTACCAAATGATTGAGTTGGAGATGGTAAAATAAAATCTTTATTGTATATCAAACACGTCACATAATAAATAGACACTCGCATGAAGTAAAATTATATACAACATCTAAACAGAGTGAACCTATTTACAAGTATTGAGAAGTTATTGAGAGAATTTGAAAGAAATGTTTCAACGAGAAAATCAACGTTGTATTTGCTTGAGAGAAAGAGCAGGTTGAGTGAATATCATGTATCGAGTAACAAGATCAATTATTATGTGTTTGATAAGAATTGAGAGAATTGAGATAGATCTACTTAAAAACGTGTCCATGTATTTTGAGTTGCATAATAATTGAGCTTGATAGTTATGAATTGATGTGAGTGTTATCATGCAAGCACAACGTTTACAGTGATAGAGTTTACGATTTCATAAACTGTCTCGCTATCAGAAAAACAGAAGGTTGCAGTGACAACTTGAAAAGTTAGAGATATGTAATGTAGTGAGACAGGTATAATGAGACAGAATGAGAGAGAGATGATTACCAACGCTTACAGGAATAGCAAGTCTATTAGAAAAGCAGAAGGTGTTTTATGAGAGTACATAAATTGAGGTGAGTTGTGTTACAAATGTAATGTAGAGAGATGATTACCAACGCTTACAGGAATAGCAAATCTATTAGAAAAGCAGAAGGTGTTGTATGAGAGTACATAAATTGAGGTGAGTTGTGTTACAAATGCAATGTAGAGAAATAAAATATTGTAAACGTAGAAAGAATTAATGAATAGTATTCATAATTGAGATGAAACAAGAAGAGCAGTTCACAACGTTAGAGAAAATAAATAAGGTATCATAAGTTTCAGGTAATAGAGACATGCAAAAGTGTATAATAAATTATACTTATTGAGTTGAAATCAGATTGGACCTCCTCGAGCATTATCACAAACCAGTCTGTCCAAGAGAGTTAATTGAGTGTATTCCTTTGTTCGGAGTGCTGAGTGTAGTGAGATGGATTTCGATCTGGTCTATGAGAAGCCTTCGAAGTGTCCAACTTGAGCGTAGAGGTACCTGAAACTTAAGAGGCCTGAGAAGTCTGATCGTAAGAGGTGTAAAGTTAATCTGAGGTGACATGTATACAAAATGAGAGTGAATACAAGTATATAAGCTTTTAATAGAGTGGTGTGAAATGTGAACTTGGTGCTAAAACTAGAGAAATTAAAATGTGAGTGGTTTTCGAGATGATGTGATTTTAAGCGAGTGGAATATCGATGCATTTTGAGAAGGTTGAAGCAGTTAGGTACATTGAGCACGTGGTTGAATGAGAGATTTGGAGAAAATTGAGAAAATATACATGCAAATATGATAGAGAGATGTAGAGCAGAATATTGCAAATGTAATTGTGAGAAAATGCATAGCGATGGAGAGAATGTTGATAGGAAAATTATGTAGAATGATATTCTAACGTGACACATGCAAAAAATGATTACAGTTTTTGTTGAGTGAAAAAAATACTGTACCTTTTTGAGATGTTGATCGATTGATTAGTATAATATAAAATAATATTATTAGATTTGAGCTGATTGAAAAAAGTTGAGAGTGCACTAAAAATCACGTTAAGAATTTAGACCAAGTTCCAATTCACTTGAGCGAACGAAGAATCTAAAGAGAATGAATTAAATTGAACAGATTCAACAGGTTCCACCGGTTTTTTTTGAACAGCTGATTGACAGCGATTTTAAGGTTACGTTCACAGAAGCATGTAACGATAAACGTAGTCACTGAGTTGCTAAAGATGTGCATCGAGTGGTAGAGTTGGGTTAAAAATTCCTCCAATTTTTAACATCAGTATATTACATTTTTCTCCGATTCCTCGCTGCTTTCATAATCGCAGTTGTCATTATCGTCGTCGCAATCAGACTTATCTTCATCATCTGAAGATTTGTTAGCTGAGGTACGTAATACATTTTCAACCTGTATGGGAGTTCCCAGAAACCGAGTTTTTAGCGGAAAACAACCGGATGAAAAATTATTCATCGGGTTTTATCCGTACGGTGGAAATCTCGCGGCGATAAGCGCCGCCGAAAGTGCAATCCGGTTGTTTTCCGGTGCGAAACTAAACCGGAACACGTGTGAAAGATCCCATTATATCAGTGTTAAAGCGGCTACACACTACCCAACTCGGTCGAGCCAACTGTCGGGACGACCAGATTGGGCTTTGCGTACAGACGGCACGACCGCCTTCCAACTTGGTCAGTTGAATTTCACGATCGCTGAAGTATACATCGCTCGGATCAATGGTGACGGCCATTTTTGCAGCAGCGAATACCTCTCCAGTCAACATCTGAATACAGAATGAGCTCGTTTGCCTCGTTTCCACCCGACTGAGCTTCACACGATCCAACTTGGTCGGTCGGTCGTGCGGTTGGATCCGACAAGACCCTACAAATCCTCTGTCGGCGGTCATAGCTACACACGGACCGATTTCACATCCAACCCAACCAAGTCGGCTTGTCGGCCCGACCGAGTTGGGCAGTGTGTAGCCGCTATAACTCGGAACATCGGGTAAAAACCCGATGGTGTAGAATGAGTCGAACTCTCTCTTACTTTATTTCGGATATCTCGCGTTTTCAACAGATGGCAGACCTAACTTGCGGCCATTTTTTCACAGGCAGCCATATATCATCATATTCGAAAAAAAATTAGCTTTAATTTGATATCAAAAACATCCGTGTACGTTATGAACGTAGAAATACTTCGAAATGTTACCTGCTTACACCTGGCTGCGAGGTAGTTGCGGCCAAGTGTGCAACGGCAGCCATGGATTTTAGTATTCTCTACATGCATTGCTATGATGTGGATGATATTTTATTTCAATACGGAGTGAACGAAATTTCTCTTCGAATATTGATTAACATTAATTTAATTAAAATTACTTGCGGCCCCTTTTGACAGGCTGCGGTGTTATCAGTGTATTCTCCTATCCATAAACGTATGTAAAATTGTGTGTTTGACTGTGTACGTAATGAACGTAGTGATTCTGCAGTGGGATCTCGTACTATAACTCGGTTACGGTTCGGTTCATTGCCAGATCGTACGATTATTCAAATAATTGAAGGAAGAGTAGAACTTCGATTTATGCCGCACCTCAGATTTTAATGGTTATTCATAAAGATAGAATTCTTTATATGGAACAAACTTTCGATTTGAGAGGAACGATTTTTCGAAAATTTCATCAGAATACCTGCATTATCATTATATTATCATGAAATATTATATTTTCACCTTTCGGTCCTTTAAACCTACATTTAAATCCACAAAAATTATATTTTCATGTATGAAATTGTTTTTTCACTGTCCTAACCCAACCTAACAACCTAACCTAACGTCCAAATGATTCAATAAATTTTTGGCCAAAACTTATCAATTATGCACATTTTCCCAATGAATGATCTCAAAACCCAAATTTGTTGAGAAAAACATTCGAATTAATTACGAATTACAGTGAACGAACATTCAGCTGTCATAATTGAGTGCATTTAACGCACATTTCAAAAAATTATAGCTACTGAATTATAAGTTTCTATCTATAAAAAAATAATCATCAAAATCTGATTCTAATATAAGGTTTCTGCACAATCTGGTAACAAAAAGCACGAATGACGCTGTTACCGCACGCGGAATTCGACTACCGAATGTCACTTGTCTAAACAGCGAGTTTACCCCGCTACCAAAGATTATAGAGTTAACTCTATATAGTTAACTCTATAATAATCTTTGCCCGCTACGTTTAACGCCGATTCTCTGAGTGAACGGAAAAAATCGAAATAAGCAATGAATAAAATGCTACTTTTTCGGCGTGAAAAATCCCGATAATTAGGTCAAAAATCTCTCACCCTATAAAATGAACCCCTGATAAGACCCACAGCTACAACAAAATTACCAGTTCAACAATATAATTCAGAACTTGCAGAGCACGGTTTTCAACGTATGTACCAGAGATATTCACGAGACATATTCTTCTTTCTTATCAGTTCCTTGATATCCCTTGGCCTCTTTTATTTGATTTCACAATTTTTCAACTGCTTCATCCAATTTATCCCAACTGTTTATTTGGGGAATTTCCAAGATTTTCTCTTGTAGTAAATCCTTATATTTCTCCCAGTCTGTGCGATCTTTGGTTTGAGTCTCGCCTTCGTTTCTCGAGCCATGTCCCACTATGAATTCTATCGGATTCTGGTCTGGTTCCGTCCTCTATTGTATCGATGGAGATTTCTTCAGTGATATCTTTCATTATGACATTTCCTCTTGGTATATATGTCGGTATATCAGGTCCTATCACTATTGCATTCAGTTTTTTAGCATAAATCTTTAGTCTTCTTCCGTTGGTATTTTCCACTCTACTGTTCTATTCCTGTGATTTGCAGTTCAGATCACCAATTATGATTTTTGGATACCTTCCTTCTAGTAGTGCTCACAAATCTTCTTCCAGCATGTCCTTATCTGGTGATTTATAGGTTGAAATTATTTTCACATGTTCTCGACTGGTAATAACAATAATCGATATTGCTTCTATATGTTGACCATTAAATATTCTGTCAAAGTGGAGATCAATATGGTCCTTCTTGCTAGTATAGCAACGCCACCTGTGCTGTCTGGTCTATCATTTTTATTTATATAATAGTTGGGAAATGCCATCCGTAAGTTGGGGTTTAGTCGCGTTTCTTGAAGAGCTATGATATCAGGTCTCTTCTCTTCAATCAGTTATTCCGGTTCTGGTCTGAGAGCTCTCAAACCTTGTACGTTCCACGAGACGATGATGATGTTTTTCTTCATCATTGTGTCAGTTATTAAATATTCTTGATAATTTGTTGCATTTTCTTCTCAATTTCTTTCTCCAAATTCTGCATCATCGTGATTAGGAGGTTTTTCGTGAACTTATCTAATTCCTCTGTGATTCCAGAAATTCCTTTTTGGTTTCAGCTTTCTTGACGGTTTTCTTCTTTTCCATCTTCT
The DNA here is from genome assembly GCF_907165205.1 of Coccinella septempunctata. Taxonomy (NCBI): domain Eukaryota; kingdom Metazoa; phylum Arthropoda; class Insecta; order Coleoptera; family Coccinellidae; genus Coccinella; species Coccinella septempunctata. Next base: position 37,760,469 of record NC_058192.1, on the reverse strand, counting down.
TTTCAAACTTCTATATTTCTTTCTCTGCTTTTGTTGTAGTTCCCTGGGGTTTTTTCACTCCCGAAGTGTTTTGGGCTGTCTTCGGAGTGTTTTGAGCTGGCTTCGAGGTGATTTGAGTTAATCTTGGCGATCTCCTGGTCTTTTTCGTGACCAATTTCCATTCGCTACATCCCTTGTAGCTGGCTGGATGACTTTGCTTTCCACAAAGGACGCAAGAATCATTACGTTCGTCATTCTCCCTGTTAAGCGTACATTCCTTGGAGCTATGATTACCGGAGCATTTGACGCACTTCCATGGCAATGTGCATTTGCTCTGGGCATGTCCATACCGTTGACAGCGATAGCACTGTCCAGGCTCTGCTGTCTTTCTCTTTGGTTCGACAACACAATTCATGTTGTACATCCTCTTGATTTCGAAGATGCCCTTATTCTGGGATTTCACCAGTAGTAAGGGCATTGGCTTCTTAGAAATACCGTTGACAGCGATAGCACTGTCCAGGCTCTGCTGTCTTTCTCTTTGGTTCGACAACACAATTCATGTTGTACATCCTCTTGATTTCGAAGATGCCCTTATTCTGGGATTTCACCAGTAGTAAGGGCATTGGCTTCTTAGAAATACCGTTGACAGCGATAGCACTGTCCAGGCTCTGCTGTCTTTCTCTTTGGTTCGACAACACAATTCATGTTGTACATCCTCTTGATTTCGAAGATGCCCTTATTCTGGGATTTCACCAGTAGTAAGGGCATTGGCTTCTTAGAAATACCGTTGACAGCGATAGCACTGTCCAGGCTCTGCTGTCTTTCTCTTTGGTTCGACAACACAATTCATGTTGTACATCCTCTTGCTTTCGAAGATGCCCTTATTCTGGGATTTCACCAGTAGTAAGGGCATTGGCTTCTTAGAAATATTCGAGGTCATAAGGATGACCTCGACATCAACGATTCCTTGATCCTTGAGGTTCTCAAGGATCGTAGGAATGTCTGCATCTATCGGTAGGTATCTTACTACCGCGTAAATTCTCTTCTCCTCCTCTCGTTGGAGAGTGTAAAACTCTATTGATTTTTTGAAGGAATTCATTCATCTTTCGGTGATCTTGGGAGGTTTGTGGGACGATCCTAATGCCGTCCTTCACTGTTGTTCACGACGCTCTTCTTATTGAGCTCTTCATTTGACGAAGAGCTGTCTTTTCTCACACGTTTGGCGGGGGGTGAGGGGGATTTGGTTTTGAAGGGTTTTGACCACCTCAATCGTCTCCTTCTGCGCCTGGAAAGTCACTTCCTGGACACTTTTCGACACTGCTCCCTGTATCAGCACTTGGGAGTATGGATTATCCTTCTTACTTTCATGCACCTCAAGTCGTTCCCTGAGATTTTTTATCTCGGCCACTAAACTAGGCACACACCTATCTAACTCACTTACTCGCGAGATTTTCATTTTCTTCCTTCAACATCTCGTGATTACGTTCTAAGCCAACGTTTGCGATTTCTAACTCGTCTTATTTCATTACAGAATCGCAGTCCGAGTGGTCAGACATTTTAAAATCTAATTTATACTCACTATACTACTCAAAGCAATTTGAAATAAAATTCTTCAAGACCTAAATGAATGCATAAAAACAAAACGACTCACCAAAAATTTTCTACGCTGTGAGAAAAATCAGGAAACAGATACGAAAAATAAGCTCACCTGATGCTTTCTTCAGAACCAACGATCTAGACCTGGACCCTGGCAGATGAACACCAACTTTGAAAATTTTAACGAATTAAAATTCACATACACGTATAGAACCTACCTATACAAACTTCACAGACGAACCGAGTTGTTTTTTATTTTTTTTTGGTGTAGCAGGGGGAAAATCTGCAAGACAGACGAACCACCCTCTCCTGAGGGGGAACAGTGTGGGGTTTCTCACTCTCCTGAGCTCGAGACCCACTAAAAACCCTCAACTGCTTCTTGAATTTTGGTTCCGGGCATTTGCCTATAAACCGTTCATCTCTTGGTCGGTTTTCTTCTCGCACTCTACGTGCTGGGATTTATGTGTTTATCCTCTATTGGATTAATACTTTATTGAATTTTTCAATAAGTTTCTGTTGTTATTTTAATCTCTTTTTAATTGATGTCTTCCGTTATGGTTTCCCATTTCAGGTCCTTATAAATCTGTCTATTCCTGACAAACCAGGGTGCATCTATTGCACATCGTAGCAGTTTGTTTTCAGTGGCCTGAATTCTTTTGATATGGCTCTTTGCCGCCAAACCCCAGGCAACTGATCCATAAGTCAGTTGAGGCCTAACAACGGCTTTGATTATCTTCAATTTTGTCTCTTTCGACATGTGGCTTCTTCTTCTTCATTTGGCTTCATTTTTCCAGTCGATTTCTTCGCCGTCAACATCCAGTTTCGTTGTGGGTCGCAGTCTTCTCTTCTGTAGTAATATTGCTTGGCTCTTTTGTCCATTGAGCTTGAATTTCCAGTTTATGCACCAGTCATTTGTTTCGTCAATCGTCTCTTGTAGAACTCGTTCTATTACTTCTGGGTTGCGGTGTCGAGTTGCTATGCCTGTGTCGTCAGCATATAACGTTAGCATGGTTCTTGGATTTTTCGGAATATCGTGGCATCGTGGATGTATATGTTGTACAGAAGTGGCCCAAGTACTGATACTTGGGGTACTACAGCCTCTATATCTCTTGTTGAGGAGCATTCTCCTCCCACTTTCACGTAAAATCTTCTATTTTTGAGATAATTTCTGATCAACTTGCATATTTTGATCGAATATACAGCACATCTCATCTTATATATTAATCCTTCATGCCATACTCTGTCGAATGCTCTGGCGACGTCTAGTAAAACAAGACCTGTAGCTTGTTTATTTTGGATTCCCTCTGTTATGTACTGTGTGAGCCTTAATAATTGATGTTCTGTTGAATGCTCTCTTCTGAATCGGAACTGTTCTGGTGGTATTAGTTTCAGATTTTCGGTTTCCTCATTTAGCCTCGTGGCGATAATTCTTTCTACTACTTTTCCTAACGCCGACAGTAGACTTATCGGTCTGTAGTTTTGTGGAAACTTCTTCTCTTTGAATGGTTTATTGAATACTATGACTTCTGCTGTTTTCCATTTTTCTGGGTAGTGTTCTGTCCTCATAATTCCATTCGCGATATTTGTTAGAGCGGCTATACCTTTTCTAGGTAATTTCTTTAACATAACATTCGTTATTTTATCGCTTCCGGGAGCTCATTTGGCGATGTTGGCTTGTCTATTTCAGCAGTCGCTGGTAATTCATCCATTTCTTCATCATTTTCTTCAACCAGTTCTTCCAAATCTTCATTATCGTCGTCTATCCTGTAATTTATTCTCGATTCTCGTTCGATCGAGTCCGCCAATGCATCTGCCTTATCAGTATTGGTATACGCCATTCCCCTTTCTCCGTGTAGGGGTGGAATTTTAGTCTTTTCTCCTCGTAGGCTTTTTTGCATTCTCCATGCAGAATGATCGATTGTATTCAGTTCTTGAACCTTTTTGTTCCATCTGCTTGTTCTTAGATCTTTCAGGGCTTTTATCAGAACTTGGCTATGTCGGTTTAGGTTCCTTCTATTCAGATCATTTTTATTCATCCTATATATTCTTCTGAGTCTTCGATTTTCTTGTATAAGATCTTTTACTTCTTTAGGCGTATCGCCATGCGGATGACTTGGTGCTGGTGTCTTCACTCTTCTCGTGCTTTTTTCGTAAGCTTTCAATATGATCTCTTCCAGTTTATCAACCGCACATTCCATATCGTCTGGAGTGCTTGTTGTTGGAATTTCTGTTATTTCCGATTGTATTAAATGGCTGTATTTAGCCCAATTGGTATATTCTCTTATTTCCAGCAGTTTTTCTCTTGGTTCTTCTCCAATTGTCAATTCCACGGGATTGTGGTTTGAGGTTCCATCTTCCAAAGTTTCAATCGAGAATTCTTGAGTTATATTTTTCAATGTCGGTAGCTCTGGTCCAATCACTATGGTATTTTGTTTTTCGGCGAAATCCTTGAGTTTTTTGCCATTTCTATTCTCTGTTATGCTGTTCCATAATGGGAATTTACAGTTGAAATCTCCGATGGAGATTTTCGGGTTTGATCCTTCCAACATGTTGTTTATCTTTTCTTCCAATAGATTGTTTTGTGGTGGCTTATACGCCGAGGTTATTTCGACTCTTTGCCAATTTAATTCGGCAACAATCGTCACTTTTTCTGTTTTTCCTTGTGTTTCGTCGGATCTACTTTTAAAGTAGTGTTTCAGATCTGTTTTCACCAATATTGCTACTCCTCCTCCGGTGTTTGTGATTCTGTCACATCTATATGTTTCATAATTCATGAAATTCAGTCGTCTGTTCCGGTTTATTCTTGTTTCCTGTAGGGCTATAATATCAGGTTGTCTTTCTGATATTATTTTTTCTATCTCGGCTTTCCGAGTGTTGATCCCGTTTATGTTCCACGAGATTATCTTGAGGGATTTCTTCCTAATATCCGTGAGGTCCATTAATTCAGTTTACTAAATAATGCTTGGAGTTTTTTCTCCATTTCCCTCTCAATTTTCAACATTATCTTTTTGAAAATTTTTTCCGTGAAGATATCTAAATCATCGGCTGATTCAGATATCTTTCTCTTCTCCTGTTGACTGTTCTCAGCCTGTTTCATTGTAAGCTTCTTCTGTCCTTCTTGTTTCTGAACGGGTTCTGGAGTCTCCCTCTTCTTTTCCTGCTCTGTAGGTTGGGTCTTCGCTACTTCCTGAATTTTTTGTTCAGAAGTTGTTGTTTTTGTTACCTTCTTCTTCTGTTCAGCTGATTTTCGGGAATTCTTCTTTCTGGTCACCAACTTGAACCCGCTACATCCTTTGTAGCTAGCTGAATGGCCCTCTTCTCCACATGAGACACATGTGGCATTTCTCTCTTCACCTTTTCTGGTGAGTGTGCAGTCATTGCTTCTTTGACTTCCTGAGCACTTCACGCATCTCCACGGGAAGGAGCATTTGTTCTGTGCATGTCCGTACCTTTGGCACCTAAAGCACTGGCTTGGACTTTCAGGCCTCTTTTTGTGTTCAACCACAATACAGAGGTTGTAGAGTGGCTTCACTTCGAAGATTTCCTTCTTCTGGGTTTTAACCAGGTAGAGAGGTATGGGCTTCTTCGTCTTGTTCGATGTCATTCTGGACACCTCAGCGTCTGATATTCCCTGGAATTTCAGGTCGTCCTTAATCAACGCAAGATATATGCCTAATGAAGGCATATATGCCTAATGAAGGCATATATGCCTAATGAAGGCATATATCTTCTTCTCCTCCTCCATTTGGTAGCTAAAAAATTCTTTACCACGCTGCTCGAAGAATTTTGTGATTTTTCTAAAATCATCTACGGTTGACGCGATGATTTTTATACCGTCTTTA